>NW_026947491.1:39483516-40178933 GCF_034190915.1 Cavia porcellus | reverse complement strand
ACTATCAAGCATACCAAATTCGAATAAAATCAGTCAAGACAAAACAGCGGTCTAACAAACTATATTCAAATAAGATTAGTCATAATAAGACAATGTAAGTAATGCAGGGTAACTGCAAATTACCAAGTAATGCAGTTTAAGTTAATAGGGAATTAAGGATATTTACCATGGTATATCCTGCTATTTTTGGGATAGCTGTGCCTTCTAATCTAGTATGAGTAGACAGACTGGAACAAAATAAAATCAAACTAAACAGAATGATAAGACTAATGTGGCTTTTAAATCCTGATACACTATTAACAATGTCCTCTACCTTCCTTTTTTTAGACAGTTCCTCCTCTTTCCCTTTCTCAGGGTGCTTTGTATATTTTGGGTCCCACTAACTCCTTTAGTTTTTAGATTAGGGGGGAACCCATTATGTATTTAAGTGATGTTAAACCTTTTTACCCCTGAGCTTGATCTTGAGCTATATTCCTTTACTTACTAAAGCCTCAAGGTTTTCCTTTTTTATAGCTGAGTAGTTCTCAACTGCACAAAAGTGTCATGACTTTCCAACCTATCTGCAGCTGCTGGATGAGTTGTCTCTATTTCTCTCTGGCTCTCTGTCACATAGAGCATCATTTTCTCATCTTTGGCTTTTGGTTTATTAATCCTCTCTCAGGCTGAGTATATTTCCTATTCAGAGCATCTCGATGGATCCTATCTTCTGATCTACTCTGCCTGTGTTTCTTTTTGTTAGCATATCAAGGCTATCTATACTAGAGATTATAGCCCACCTTCTCTGCCTCATCTCTGCTATTCTACTTTTCTGCTATTATTTGTCCACTTTTCTCCTTCATTCCACTGTCTGCCCCATTCATTGAGGCCTCTCTGCCACTGCTGCTGGAATCCTGATTTTTTTCTATCTCTCTCTAGAATGTCCTTCAGTATTTTTTGTAGGGTTGGATTGGTGACCACGAACTCCCACAGTTCCTCCTTGTCATGGAAACATCTTTTTTCTCCATTAATTTTGAGAGAGAGTTTTTCAGGGTACATCAATCTGGGTTGGAGGTTATTTTCTTTCAGGGCTTGGACAACTTCATTCCAGGGCTTGGACTACTTCATTCCAGGCTCTAGTTGATTTGATAGTTTGTGTTGAGAAGTCTGTCATTATTTTGATGAATTTTCTTTTATAGGTAATCTGCTTCTTTTCTCTGACCATTTAATGTTTTGTTCTTGTGGTAAATTTCTGGGATCTTGACTATTATATGTCTGGTTGTAGATCTGTTTTGGTTGTAGTTGATTAGAGTTCTTTATGCCTCATTTATCTGGATAGCATTTCTTTTTCCTATGATTGGGAAGTTTTCCTAAATTATTTTTGTGAATAGCCTTTATAATTCATTTGGGGTTACTCCTGCTTCTTTGCTTACATTTTTTATTCTTAAATTATAGATCTTCTTATTGTCTTCTAGCCTTTGTATTGTTACTTCTTGTTCCTTGTTATTTTTAAGAGGCCTTTTCTTTCATGATCACACATTGCAAGTCTATCTTCAAATTTTGAAAGGCTAACTTTAGATTTTGTTGAGGCATTTTGCCAGCTTTCAATGGCATTTTTATTTTCCTGATAATCTCTTTGGATCTGTTTTATGTATTCTAGATTTTTTATATTCTTTTTTTATTCAAGGAGAAAAAGAAAAAAAAAACAGAAAAAGGGTACAAGTTATACAGAATTTCAGAAAAAATAAACAGTAGGAAATCACTAGTTAATAGATTACATATTATTATCTTAGAAATAGTTGTTCACTGAGAAACAGGCAATAGTGGACACCACACCAATAGACATAAAGCGCCATCTCCAGAGCCTCATAGATGAGTTCAGGAATGAAGTTATTAATGACCTGAAGCTAGAAATAAGCAGAATAGTTAGAGAAATGCTAAGCACCACTCAAGAAAAAACAGATGGTGGAATGGAAGAACAGAAAAAGAGGGGAGAATTGTTTGAGGCAGAAAATAGAGAAAGCATCGAATACGTGAAGCAGGTTCAAAGAGACTACCAAGAAACTAAAAATTCTATCAAAAACTGGCATACAGCTTGAAAGAAACTAAAGACAGACTATCTGAACTGCAGGGCAGATTTGTAATATGGGAGGATGAAATGAAAAACTTCTTAAAAGTAACAAAGAAACAAACAGCAATAATACAAAGACTAGAAGATGATAAGAGGATCCATAACTTAAGAATTAAGAACATAAAAGAAGAGGTAGGGACACAAACAAATGAACTACAAAAGCTACTCACAGAAATAATTCAGGAGAATTTTCCTAATTTAGCAAAAGGTAAAGATACTCAGTTGTATGAAGCATACAGGACCCCAGCCACCTACAACGCAAACAGAGCAACACCCAGGCATATAATAATTAAAATTCCAGAAATTCAATACAAGAACACAGAATATTAAAAGCCGTCAGAGACAAGAAACAGATCACTTACAAGGGAACACCCATCAGAATTACAGCAGATTTCTCGCACAAACCATCAAATCATGAAGAGCGTGGGGGGAAATAATTCAAGCTTTGAAAGATAATAATCTCCAGCCAAGATTGATATATACTGCACAATTATCCCTGGAAGTTGATGGAAAAACAAGGTGCTTCCAGGATAAAGAGGAACTAGGGGAATATGCAACCACCAATTCAACTCTACAGAGAATACTGCAGGATATTCTAAAAAAGGAAAATACGAAGAATCCAGAAATAGTGGCAGAGAGGCCACAATGAATGGAGCAGAAAACAAAATGAAGAAGACAAACTGACGACAAAAGACAGAAAAAGAGCTCAACAGAAATGAGGCAGAGAAGATTGGATGATAGGAACAGCTATTTTGGAGAAAATGATGTCTTAATAGGTAATACTGATTTAGTATCATCTTGTTTTGAAGTCTCATCAAGCTTTTGTTCTTCTGTCTCCATTGGTCTAAACAGGTTGTATCTTATTGGATTTTATTATGTATGATAGTATAAGCAAAAACTTTTATAGATAAGGAGATTATACAGAAACCATTGTTCATTTTCTGTTAGTTGATTCTAAATACTCTGTAATGCTGTCATTCTCTTAAATGGTTTTACATTGTTTTGATATATTTGATGCTATAGTATACGAAGTTATACTCAAAGATTTCAAGGAAAGAGACAATATGGTAACTACTTTTATGTCAGGATTATCTTGTGGTGAAACACTATTCTGCTTAAATGGTTATGTTTTGATCTGCACTGTTTTGTTGTTATGCCCTCTTTTATCTCAATCTCCACTTCATTATTTACTTTTTTATTTTTATCCTTTTAATTAAGGGAAAAATAAATAAAAAATAGCAGGATATATTATAGTAACCCACTTTGACTTTCCATTATCTTGATTTGAAGCCCTGTATTACTGTCACCATCTTGTTTTTGACTGATGTCCCCCTATTCTGTTTTGCTTGATAGTACCAGGTTTGAAAGTTTAGGCAACAGCTCTGAAGATAGTGGGATTCATTATAACGCCCATTCTCATTGACTATTATCTACTTTTGAACACCTATAATGTCTCCAATGTTTTGGTTTTGTCGATTTTGTTCTTTACTGTTTTGTTCAATTTTATTATAACTGATGATATAGGCAATTCTATTAGAGATGGTGGGAAGCATTATGGTAACCATTGTTGATCACCTTGTATTATGCTTTTACATTATCTATTATGTCTACCTTTTTGATTTGATTGACTCTGTTCTGTTATGTCACATTTGGTTCTACTCCCTTCAAAAAAAGTAATAAGAACTGTGGGAGTAACAAAACCCAAAATGTGGAATTGTCATTGTACAAAAGAGAGGAAAAGAAAGTGCTCTAAACTATATAACTGCATGTATATTTAAGTGTATAAGAGAGAAAATGATATCACTGAGTTTTGTTGATTCATTGAACAGAACTGTTTGCAGTCTCACTGTTGGAATGTCCACTTTACAAGCTTTAATTTTGTAACTTGAACAATTTTTCTAAGATGACAATATGTAATCCATTAACTAGTGATTTCCTACTGTTTAGATTTATCTGTAAATCTGTATAACTTGTACCCTTTCTATGCTTTTTTTTCTCCTTAAATAAAATAAAAAAAAAAGAAATAGTTGTTCAAGTTCCAAAATTAAAGCATATAAAGTGGACTTTCAAACAGTGAGAGGGAAACAGTTTTGTTCAATGATCCAATAAAACTCAGTAATATGGTATCTATCTTATACACTTAAATATATATGCAGTTATATTTTTTGAGCACTTTCTTTTCCTTTCTTTTGTACAATGACAATTACACATTTTGGGTTTTATTACTCCCACAGTTCTTATTACTTTTTTTTGAAGAGAGTAAAACCAAATGTGACATAACAGAACAGAGTCAGTCAAATCGAAAGGGTGGACATAATAGATAATGTAAAAACAAAATACTAGGTGATCAACAATGGTTACCATACTGCTTCTTGCTATCTTAAAAAGAATTGCCTATATCATCAATTATAATAAAATTGAACAAAACAGTAAAGAATAAAACCAAAACATTGGAGACATTACAGGACTTTAAAAGAAGATAATAGTCAACCGAGATGGGCGTCATAATGAAACTTATTGTTTTCACAGTTGTTGCCTATACTTTCAAACTTGGTACTATCAAGCAAAGCAGAATAGAGGAAAATCAGTCAAAGCAAGATGGTGAGGGATATACAGGGTTTCAAATCAAGTTAATAGGAAATCAAAGTAGGTTACTATAATGTATCCTGCTATTTTTAAATTTTTCCCTTAATTAAAAAGATGAAAATAGTAAAGTAAATAATTAAAAAAAGGAGATTTAGATAAAAGATGGCATAACAACAAAACAGCGCAGGTCAAAGCATAATCATTTAAGCAAGATAGTGTTTCACCACAAGACATCCTGACATAAAAGTAGTTACCGTAGTGGCCCTTTCCTTGAAATCTTTGAGTATAACTTCATATACTGTAGCACCAAACATATCAAGACAATGTAAAACCATTCAAAAGAATGACAGTATTATAGGGTATTTAGAACCAACTAACAGAAAATGAACAATGGTTTCTGTATAATCTCCTTGTCCATAAAAGTTTTTGCTTATATTATCACATATAATAAAATCCAGTAAGATACAACCTGTTAAGACTGATGGAGACAGAAGAATAAAAGCTTGATGGGACTTCAAAGCAAGATGATACTAAATCAGCACTAGCTATTATGATGTGTTGTTTTCTCCAAAATAGCCATTCCTATCATCCAATCTTCTCTGCCTCATTTCTGTTGAGCTCTTTTTCTGTCTTTTGTTGTCAGTTTGTCTTCTTCATTTCACTTTCTGCTCCATTCATTGTGACCTCTCTGCCAATATTTCTGAAGTCTTGGTATTTTCCTTTTTTAGAATATCCTGCAGTATTCTCTGTAGAGTTGAATTGGTGGTTGCAAATTCCCCTAGTTCCTCTTTATCCTGGAAGCACCTTGTTTTTCCATCAATTTCTAGGGACAGTTGTGCAGGATACATCAATCTTGGCTGGAGGTTGTTATCTTTCAAAGCTTGAATTATTTCCCCCCCCCCATTTTTCATGATTTGATGGTTTGTGCCGAGAAGTCTGCTGTAATTCTGATGGGTGTTCCCTTGTAAGTGATCTGTTTCTTGTCTCTGACGGCTTTTAGTATTCTGTTCTTATATTGTATTTCTGGAATTTTGATTATTATATGCCTGGGTGTAGCTCTGTTTGGGTTGTAGATGGCAGCTAGATAGCAGAAGCTATGGAGGCTCTCTGAGATATCCCGCTTAAAACCCAGGAATGGTGCAGTATGAGGAGTTCTAAGCAAGGGAAGATACACCCTGCTGACCCAGGAATGAATTAAGTGGTATCCCTCATACATCTGAGTATCTTTACCTTTTGATAAATTAGGGAAATTCTCCTGGATTATTTCTGTGAATAGCTTTTGTAGTCCATCTGTTTGTGTCCCTACTTCTTCTTTTATGTTCTTAATTCTTATGTTATAGATCCTCTTATTGTCTTCTAGCCTTTGTGTTCTTGTTTGTTTTCTTGTTATTTTAAAGAAGTTTTTCTTTACATGCTCCCAAATTACAAATCTGTCCTCCAATTCAGACAATCTATCCTTAGTTTCTTTCAAGCTGTTATGCCAGCTTTTGATAGAGTTTTTAGTTTCCTGGTAATCTCTTTGAACCTGCTTCACGTATTCTATGTTTTCTCTATTTTCTCCATCTAACAATTCTGCCCTTTTTTTCTGTTTTTCCATTCCGCATGTGTTTTTACTTGGGCGGTGCTTAGCATTTCCCTAACTATTCTACTTATATCTTGCTTTATTTCATTAAATACTTCATTCCTGAACTCATCTATGAGGCTCTGGAGATATCACTTTATGTCTATTGGTGCCGTGACTGATATTGCATGTATTCTGTCTTCCTTTGTGTTTCCCTTTCCTGGATCAGTGTTCTCAGGATTGGGGACTGTGGACCCTTTCTTGTTGGTTCCTCTTCCCATACTTTTTGTTCCTTCCATACAAGTGAATGTAGGAGGCCTAATTTTTTTTCTCTTTTTTGGTTACAGTTTGTTTGAATTGTACCAGCTAAGTCTTCCCACCCACTGCAGTGTACTAGGGAGACACAGACCTGCGCAGCTTCTGCTGACCTGGCCCTCCAGGTCAACCTACCAAAGGCTTTACTTCTAGGGTGCACCTCCAGGCACTGGGACCTGGTTTGGGCTAGCCTACTGGGTCTTAGTCAGCAGCATCACACAGGCCAGGCACTCCCCACCAAGCCAGGCTTGAGAGGGGAATATTGCAACTAATGTCACTGCAGCACCCTGTTCCAGCAATCTGACTGGCCCCAGTATGTCCTTTACTGGAGCCTCCTACTTTATGAAATGGTCCCGTCAGCTCACTCACCACAAGTCAATGTAGGGCTCCCTGCTAGTCCTGCTCTCAAGTTCGTTCACAGATTTCTGTTCTCAGAGCTTTCGCGCATCTCTCTCCCTCCCGAGCAGATTTGGATGCAGGAGTGGCAGCAGGAAATTCAAATCATGGCTTCCAGTGGCACTGGTTCTAGCTTCCACACTGAGATTTTATCTGTTCCTGTTATAGCACCAGGATTGGAATTCCAGTTGGTTTCTCTTAGCTTAGTTCATTCCTGGGTCAGCAGGGTGTATCTTCCCTTGCTTAGAACTCCTCATACTGCACCATTCCTGGGTTTTAAGTGGGGTATCTCAGAGAGCCTCTGTAGCTTCTGCTATCTATCTGCCATGTTCTTCCAGAAGTTCCTTGTTTATATTCTTCAGCAAAAGTTTCTCTTCTTTTTCTGGGTTCCTCCATTCTTCCATCTGCGTCTTCTTGAGAGGGCCTTAGCATTTCTTTTATTAATCTTTTTATATCATGCCTCACGTGGATTAGAATTTCAGTTTTAAGTCCATCTATGAGGTCATGATGGTTTTTCTTTATATCCACTGATTTTGTGGCCAACATTGCATGATTGCTGCACTGGATCTCTTCTGTAATTACCTCTCCTGGACTTATTTTCCCAGGGTCAGTGGTTGGAGGCTTTTTCTTATTTATTTCTCTTGTCATGTTTCTGGTTTCTTTCAGACAGGTCTGTGGTGGAGGTCTCAGGCCCTCTCTGTATTGCTTATGGTTTTTCTGAAGCATGCTGGCTGGGGTTTTGCTGTCTTCTCCAGTTTGCTGTTATCTGAGTTGCATGCAGGGACTGTGGGCTGGCCCCACTTCTCTGAGCCAGTCAACCAGCGAGTGCCTTCAGCATGTTAGTCTGTGTTTTGTGGATGTCACAGTTTTGTCCCTGGCTATTGGGTCCTGACCAGGGGTGTGATTCAGCCCAAGCAGGTCCCGCCAGTCCTCTTTGGGCCATGGGTGGCTGACTGACACCACCACAGTGCCAGACTCAGGCCCATCCTGCCCAACTACAATATGTCCTCCAGCTGGCTCCACCTGCCGCGGGACCCAATTTCCAGCACTCATCATGAATTAATGCAGTTCTCACACCTACACTGTGCTGGGTCCTCCCACCAAAGGCCCTGGACTCACCAACTCCCAAGTTTGGAGGCCATGGCTTCAGTGCAACTGTGAATCATCCATTTCCAGGGTGTGCCCAGCACAGTATGGGACTGGTCCCAATGAGCGAGTCTGGTTCCAGGCTTTCATCCACATTTTTCCTTTCTTTCTTTTCCTTTTTCCTCAGTTTCTTCCTGGGTCATGAGAATCCCTCTCCTTTCATCTGGTCTTCTCCATGTTGTTAAATTCTAGTGTCTGTGTTGTTTTTCTCAGAGAGGTTCTCTACCGTGCTACCTACCAAGCCACCATCTTCAGAACTCGGTCCTAAAATTTGTTTGTGCCACTCACTGATGATCTGTTTGTGGTCAGATCATCTCTGTCCTCTGAGGCTCAATTACTTGCCTTAAAGTGAGTGTTTTGTCTGGAAGGTTTTGAGATTTCTTCTTACTTTGACAATCAAGCATTCCAAAACTACCTTTTAATTTACCACATTTATGAATTATTGAGAAATAAAGTGCACCTTCCTGCCTTCCTAAGATGTTTAATATTACCAATTATATTCTTCTCATCTCAGCACCATTTGGGGTTTTCACCAGCCTGGCCATGCTTTCCTTGTCTTCATAACAAACCACTGACTCCCAGATGAAGGCCCCATGTTTAGAAAACTGTGGATGCAGACAAAATGTGAGGAGGCCATTTCCTCTATACCTAATGAATACAAACTCTCGGGAAATAACTTATTACTAGTCATATAATTTTAGTGTGAATTTAAACATGATGTGCAGCATCTTTAGTAGCATTTCAAGTTTTCCTTTCCTAATTACAGGACAACAGGTTTCCCTAAACCTTGAGGGTTCATACATGTGCTATGTACTGTGTATGTGATGAGGCAGAGTTGGGTAGACATCAAGTCCACTGATATTGCATATTAGCTTCTGAACTATTAACCTGCCACAGCAATGTGCTCTGGAAAATGTGAGAGACAAATTCCATTGATAGGCTAGAGCAGGAATGCCACTAAAGCTGTGCAGGCCAGTCCCACAGCCTGGACTATATTAGTTAACTTTATGTTACTACAATGAAACACTTGTGGCATCTAATTTAAAGAGAATAGATTTATTTAGCTCACTGTTTTGGAGAATTAAAGCTCAGGATCAGGGAATTCCATTGTGTGAGGCAGGGAATAAGTGAGGGAAGGAGAGAAGAAGGGAAGGGGAGAGAGAGACCAGGACAGGGAAAGGAGGAGAGGGAGAGCAGGAGCAAGAATGAGAGCAAGACCTGTAGTGCTACAACCTGCTTTGAAAGCTCAGCCTCAGCATCTCCCAATACTGGGAGCCTGGAGATCAAGCCTGTACATGTGGACTCTGGGGACATGTAACATTCAAGCCACAGGGCTGGCCTCCATCGTACAGAGACTAGAAAAACACATCTGAAAGGTTAAGTATGCCCACCTGTGAGGTCATGATTTTTGGGAGCCTGAAAGAATCTGACAATACGAGATTTATGTACAGTGAGGAGCTTTGCCTGATGGAGTATCAAGAAGCCAGAAAGCTGACATGAAAGAAGGCAGTCTTTAAAACTTAGAAAAAATCCATTCAAATAACTTAGAATTGATTATCTATAACACAAATATGTATGGATCCCTACTGTGCTACAGTACTATTAAGCAGTTTTGTATTTCAAAAAATAAAGGAGATTAAGATAAAAGAGGCCATAACAACACAGGTCAGAATAGAATAATTTAAGCAACATAGTGTTTCACCACAAGATAACCTGACATAACAGTAGTTACCATAGTGTCTCTTTCCTTGAAATATTTGAGTATATCTTTTTATACTATAGCATCAAACATAACAAAACAGTGTAAAACCATTCAAGAAGATGAAAGTATTACAGAGTGTTTAGAACCAGCTAACAGAAAACGAACAATGGTTTCTATATTATCTCTTTGCCTACAAAAAATTTTGGTTATACTATCATATATAATAGAACCCAGTAACATACAACATGATAAAATGGATGAAGACAGAAGACCAAAATCTTGTTGAGACTTCAAAACAAGCTGATATTAAATCAGCAATAGTTATTATGATGTTTTGTTTTCCTTTTTTTAATTTTTAATTTTTTTGATGTTTTGTTTTCTTCAAAATAGCTGTTCATACCATCACAGACAATAAAATCAAACAAAACACAATGAAACCATATCAATTAATGAATGAAAACATTATAAGTCTTCAAAATAATATAATGGAGATTCATGATTGCCACATACTTTTATGTATTCTTACCATTTCTTACACTAGGGAAACCATTCGGTATTTATACACGTGAGTTTGATTTACTTCACTTATGAGTATAGTCTCAAGCTGAGTCCATTTATTTATAAATATCTCAATGTGATCATTCTTTATAGCTGAGTAGTACTCCATTGTATAAAAATACCACAACTTTTTTTTATCCATTACTCAGTTAATGGACACTTAGGTTGTTTCCAAGATCTGGCTATTACAAATTGTGCTGCTATAAATATGGGTGCACATATATCACTGTGGTATGATGTCTTCAGTTTTTCTGGGAATATGCTTAGAACTGCAATAGCCAGAACAAATGGGACTTCCAACCCCAGCTTTTGGAGAAATCTCCAGACTGACCTCCACAGTGGTTGCACCAATTCTACACTCCCACCAACAGTGCAGGAGAGTTCCTTTTTCCCCACAACCTTTCCAGCATTTGTTGTTGTTGGTTTTCTTGATCCTGGCCATTCTTTCCAGAGTGAGATGGAATCTCAGTGTGGTTTTAATTTGCATTTCTCTAATGAGTAATGATGATGGACATTTTTTCATGTATTTATTTTCCATTTTTATTTCTTCATCTGAGAATTGTGTATTCATCTCAGATGCCCATTTTTGGATTGGATCTTTGAATTTTGGGGGTCTGATTTTTTAAAATTCTTTATATGTTTTAGAGAGAAGTCCTTTGTCTGAGGGACAGTTCACTAAGATTTTTTCCCAGTTTATGGGTTTTCTTTTCACTATGCTGGAGATATCTTTTGACATGCAGAAACATTTTAATAAGAGGTGATCCCAGTTATTGATTCTGGGAAGTATTTCCTGTGCAGTTTGAGTCCTATTCATGAATTCTCTACCTACTCCTGTGTCTTCAAGATATTTATCCAATTTGTCTTCCAATAGATTTAGTGTTTCTGTTTTAAAATTCAGATCTTTATTTCATTTAGATTTTAATTTAGTACATGGTGATAGGCATGGGTCTAGTTTTAGTTTTTGTCATATGGAGAGCCAGATTTTCCAACACCATTTATTAAAGAGACTGTTGTTCTACCAATGAGCATGTTTGGCCCCTTTATCAAATACAAGGTGACTGAGTGTGTTTGTAGGTGTGGTTGTATCTTCTAATCTATTCCCTTGATCTTCGGCTCTGTTTTGATTCCAGTACCATGTTGATTTTACTACTGTTGCTTTGTAATATAACTTCAAGTCAGGGATTGTGATGCCTCCTAACTTGTCTTTGCTATTTAGAATTGTCTTTCCTATTATAGGTCTCTTCTAGTTCCAGATGAATTTGAGGATTTACGAGGTATGTTGATGGTATTTTTATTGGGATTGCATTGAATCTGTATAAGAGTTTTTGGGGAATGGCCATTTTTACAATATTTATTCTTCCTATCCATGAGCAAGGGATGTCTTTCCATTTTCTGAGATCCTCTTCAATTTCTTTTTTTAGTGTATTATAATTTTCCCTATATAGAACTTTCACTTCTATCATGAGAATAATTCCTAAATATTTCATTTTTTGGTTGCTAGTGTCAAGGGTGTGGCTTCTCTTATTTCTCTCTCTGTGATTTTGTTGTTAGTGTATAGAAATGCTATTGATTTTTGAGTATTGATTTTGTATCCAGCTACATTGTTGAATTTATTTATTATATCTAGGAGTTTTTCAATGGAGTTTAGGGGGTCTTCTATGTAGAGTATCATGCCATCCGCAAATAATGATAATTTAATTTCTTATTTTCCTATTTTTACCCCTTTTTATTTCTGTCTCTTGTCTAATTGCTCTGGCTAGTATTTCCAGTATTACATTAAGTAGAATCAGTGATAAGGGACATGCTTGTCTTGTGCCTGATTTCAAGATAATGACCTTCAGTTTTTGGCCATTTATTATGATACTGGCTGTTACTTTGTCAAAGATGACCTTTATCATATAGAGGTAAAGACCATCTATTCCAATTTTCTGTAAGGTTCTTATCATGAATGAATGTTGGATCTTATCAAAGGCTTTTCCTGCATCTATAGTAATAATCATGTGATTCTTACTTTTGGCTTTATTGATATGGTGGATTACATTTATTGACTTACGTATGTTGAACCATCCCTGCATGCCTGGAATGAATCCCACTTGGTCATGGTATATAATCTTCTTGATGGTTTGCTGCATCCTGTTTGCCATCATTTTATTGAGGATTTTTGCATCTGTGTTCATTAGGGAGATTGGTCTATAGTTCTCTTTTTTAGTTGTATCTTTCTCAGGTTTTGGTACTAGAGTAATCTTTGCTTCCAGGAATGACTTAGGAAGGATTGCTTCCCTTTCAGTTTCAACGAAGAGTTTGAGGAGTGTTGGCATTAAATCTTCTTTGTATTTCTTGTAGAATTATGCAGTGAATCCATCTGGGCCTGGGCTCTTCTTTGTAGGTAAGGACTTAATTACATTTTCAATTTCATTAATAAAAATTGGATTATTCAGCAGTTTTATATATTCTTGACCTAGCTTTGGTACTTCATAAGTTTCTAGGAATCTGTCAATTTCTTCTGTGTTATCAAACATATGAGAATAGAGATTATCAAAATAGGTGTTGATGATCTGTATTTTTATATCTGTAGTGATTTCACTTTTTTCATTACTTATTGCATGACTTTGAGCTTTTCCTTCCTTTTTAAAATAAAGTTTGCTAGGGGCTTATCAATTTTATTTATTCTTTCAAAGAGCCAACTCTTTGATTCATTGCTTCTTTGGATTGTTTTCTTAGTCTCTATTGTATTAATTTCTGCTCTGATTTTTATAATTTCCTCCCTTATTTTGGCTTTGGGCTTGACTTGCTCTTCTTTTTCTAAATGTTTGAAGTGTAGCATCAGGTTATTTATTTGTATTAGTTCTGTTTTCCTGATGTGGGAACTCAGTGCAGTAAATTTTCCTCTGAGGACAGCTTTCATTGTATCCCACAGATTCTGGTAAGTTTTATTTGTATTTTCGTTTGCTTGTAGGCATTGTTTAATTTCTTCTTTAATTTCCCCTGTGACCCACTGATTACTCAAGAGTGTGTTATTCAGTTTCCATGTATTTGTGGGATTTTTGCAGTATCTTTTATCATTAATTTCTAATTTCATGGTGCTACTATGTGATAACATGTATGGAATAATTTCAAGTCATTTACATTTATTTAAATATGTTCTGTGGGCTAATATATGGTATGTTTTAGAGAATGTCCCAGGTACGGCTGAGAAGAATGTGTATTCTGTATATGTCTGTCAAGTCCATTTGTTCACATGTGTGATTCAGTTCTGTTATTTCTTTGCTGTATTTCTGTCTTGTTGATCTGTCCCTTGGTGTCAGTGGTGTGTTAAGGTTTTTGTTATAATTGTGTTATTGCTAACTTGGTTTTTCATTTCTGTTAACACTTGCTTTGTATAACTGGGTATTCTCGAATTTGGTGCATATATATTTAAGATTGTTATCTCTTCCTCTTGAAGTTTTACCCTAACCAGTATGTAATGACCTTCTTTATCTCTTCTAATCATTATTGGTTTGAAATTCACATTGTCTGCAAACAGAATAGCTACCCCTACTTTTTTTTTTTCTTTTTCCTTTTTATCAGTACCAGGGATCGAACTCACGATTGCCTGCTTTCAAGGCAGGCGCTTATGCTGCTGAGCTAAACCCCCAGCCCCCACCCCCACTTTTTTTTGGCCCCTGTTGCATGAAGTATTGTTTTCCATCCTTCGACTTTCACTCTGTGAATATTCTTTTGGCTTGGATGGGTTTCTTGTAGACAGCATATTGTTGGATTTTGTTTCTTGATCCATTCTGCCAGTCTGTTTCTTTTAATTAGTGCATTGAGACCATTTACATTATTGGTTATAACTGTTATATGTTGTTTTATTGTTGACATGTTATCTTTCTGCTGTTGCATCTTTATCTTTCCATTCTGTTTAATTGTCTGCTTTGCTTAGTGGTTTTTTTCCTAAGTGTATCTAATCTGTCTTTCAGTATTCTTTGCAGGGTTGGCTTGGTGATCATGAAGTTCTTCAGCTGTTCTTTGTCATGGAAGTATCTTATTTCTCCATCCATTTTGAAGGACAGTTTTGCAGGGTGTATCAGTCAAGACTGGAAATCATTTTGCTTTAGGATCTGGAATACTTCACTCCATTGTCTTCTTGACTTTATTGTTTGTGCTGAGAAGTCTGCTGTAATTCTGATAGTTTTTCCTTTAGAGGTGATCTGCGTTTTATCTCTGGCAGCTTTTAATATTCTATTCTTATATTGGATTTCTGGGATGGTGATTATTATATGTCTGGGTGTAGTTTTATTTTGGTTATGGCTATTTGGAGTTCTATATGCTTTGCAAATCCTGATATCAGTTTCCAATCTCATGTTTGTGAAATTTTCAGCTATTACTTCTCTAAATATCCTCTTGACATCCTTTATGTTGTCCCCTTCTTTTTCCTTTATCCCTATCAATCTTATGTCATTTTTCTTTGCATCATCTTGCAGCTATTGAATTATTTCTTGATTCCTTATTATTTTTAAAAGATCTTTCCTTTCCTGTTCACTAGCTGCAATCATTTCTTCAAGGTCTGACATTCTATCTTAACTTTCATTGAGGTGGTTTTTCCAACTTTCAATGGAATTTTTGATTTTCTGTATATCTCTTTCTGTCTGCTTTTTGTATTCTATTTGTTTCTTATATTGTTCACCCAGGGATTCCCTTTTTGTTTAGTTCCTCCAATTTTTTAACACTGTCTTCTTTAGATATGTTCAGCATTTCTTTCATTTCTTTTATCATTTCTTTTTTTACTTGGGAGATTATTTCTCAATTGAATTCTTTAAAAGCTTTCCAGAGTTGCTTCTTTATTTCATTTGCTATTATGTCAGGTTTCAGGTGTATGTCATATATTTTCTTCTGTGTACATAGCTCCTACGGTTTCTTGGTTTGGCTGGAGGTTTGAAATTGTATTCTGGTCTTTCATTTTGCCATTTTCCTATATTTCTGTGTTTCAAGACTTCCCTAGGGCCTGTTGGAAATCCTTTTCTATGCCCTCAGCTCCTGAAACTGTGACTCCCCAGTTCCCAGAATTGAGAGAGGGTCAATGGGTGTGGGGCAGGAAGACCCAAGCCCTATCATGCAGATTGAGTGTGACAAGAAGCTGTGAAGTTTCTTGGCTGGTGGGAGCAACTATCCCAAACTCCCTGGTTTCAGATGGTGCAGTGATATTCACCTCTGGCCACCCAGTTTCCAGAATTTAAGGCACAGGCAGGCCCAAAACCCAAGAGTTTGCCAAGCAGGGCAGGAAGTGTGGCATTTGGTGCAGGCAGGCTCAAGACCCCTTGAGCTGGTCCAACGCAGCAGGAAGCTGCAAAGTTCTCTGACCAGGGCTGGTGCAAGGATCCCAGACTCCCTGCGAGTGGGGAATGATGCAGGGACACTCACCTCATGCTGCCCAGACTCCAGAACTGAGGGTGCCTGCAGGCCCAGGATCCCAGAGTCTGCCAGGCAAGGGAGGAAGTGGGGCAGTTGGTGCAGGTAGGCTCAAGATCCCTGAGCTGGTCCAGTGCAGCAGGAAGCCACAAAGTTCCCTGGGCTGAAGCAAGGATCCCAGACTCCCTGGGCTCAGGGGGACGGTGTGGGGACACTCACTCCAGGCCTCCCAGCCTCCAGAACTGAGGGCACTGGCAGGCCCAGGACCCCAGAGACCTCCAAACATGGCAGGAAGTGGGCCAGTTGGTCTATGAAGCAGTTTTTATGTATTTTGTTTGTTCAATTTTAATGTGTTCAATTGTAAAATGATGCATTACATAAGATGAGTAAACAAAATAACTTGCTATGCTCTTTGGCACAAGCAACCATCCAAGGCAGGTGGACTCTACGTTTGTAATTGCCAAGCAAACTTCTATTCCTAGTCATTTTTCCTAAGTTACACACTCATTTGTTTCAAAGTTTAGTATGGTTTTCACTGAATTATGAATTCTCTTATTAAATAAGTTGCACCCCTTCTTTATTCAGTCAAGTGTGGCTAGATTATCTTTATGATAGCCAGTGACAGTAGTACTTCTTTTTTTTTCTTCTCTTCTGCTCTCTTCCAAGTAAAAACTATACACATTTAATATGCAAAATTAATGCTTTGGTATATATATATATATATATATATATATATATATATATATACTTACATTTTTAAATGATTACCACAATCAAGCTAATTTACTTATCATTTACATATCTGCCATTTTTTTTTAAAAATTAAGTTTATTGGTACATTGTAGACATATATAATGGTAATGTTAATTGTAGGAGATTTGTAACTATACATGATATACTTTGATTCCAGAAAAATAAAAAAATGATAAGAAACAAGGATGAAATGGAAAAAAGATTTATACATAGGGAGAAGAGGTGTCCTTCCTTTCCTGAGGTATCCTTCCCTTTCCTTCCCTTCCCTTCCCTTCCCTTCCCTTCCCTTCCCTTCCCCTTCCATCCTCTCTCCTCCCCTCCCCTCCCCTCCCCTCCTCTTTTTTTCTTTCTCTTTTTTCTCTTCTCTCACAGCACCAAGAATTAAATCTAGGATTTATGCATACTAAACACACACTCTCCATCTGAGGCTGCATCCTCACCTCCTAGTGGAAGTAGAATTGACTATCACAGACCTCTTGGTCCTTCAATAGAAATAGGACAAGGAACTGCCACTTTTTCCTGAGAATCTACTAGGAACTGAACATCCAATGGGACAGCAGCTGGGCATTTGCTTTATATTTTCCAACTGTTCTTTTCCTTAGGTCCAGAATGAGGTTCTGAACCAGGTATGGATCAAAAAATGCTCTCCTTTTGTATGGGAGACTCAGGGAAAGGACAGTCAGAATACATTCCACTAACCAAGCTTTTTTGAAGAAGTTCAGGATGGTGTTCTGCAATATGCAGTCTCTTTCTCCTTTCCTGACTTATCCTTCCTGATACTTTCCACTGACACTTGTCTTGTGAAAGCAGGAGTCTTGCTGAATGTTATCAAATGTTCCTCTTCATATGTGCCATCACTTCCTTTTCCCTGTCAGTCAGTTTTTTTCACTTATCTAACACACCCTGTAAGGTAACAGGATGTTACTAGATGCAGAGGTACAAAAGATATTAGACAGAGGTGCTGCTCTCAGGACACAGTTTAGGAAAAATTCTCATCTCTACCTGTTTCCTAGGCAAATACAAGAGAAAAGTCTATTCAGATGGATTAATGAATTTTCCTTCCTTCATTCCTTAAATAATCTACAGACAGTGAGTATTTGCTAGGGTCTAGTAAGGGGCTACTTTTAAAGAATGAAGACAAGAGGAGACACACCTTATTATATTTCTTTTTAGTTTATTAAAGAGATATAGATTTTGCCAGGGATCCTTTGGAATGGAAAAAAGGAGAATTCGTTTTTACAGTATCAAAATGGGATATTAGCTCTTTCCCATCTTGCAAGATGGCAAGTGAAAAAACAGATGCCAGATACTAAATAGAAGAAACTTGAAGCCATGAAGGCTGACGCCACTAGTACTGGTAAAAAAGGTAATGTGAAGGCAAAAATGTTCAAGAAGAGGCAGCCCCACTTCAGCTGAACCCCTGTCCTGGTTAGAGGAATTGATAGATACTCTCAATATGTTACGTATTCCAGAAAGGCTCTGAACAAAAGAAAGTACACAGTTGCTAAATTGCTACTGTCACAAAATCAGTTGGTGTAACAAGAATGGTGGTACCTGGATGGTTAAGCTTTGAAAAATACCCAGATACTATGCCACTGAAGATGAGCCCTGAAAGCTGTTGAACCATGGCAAAAAATCCTTCAGTCAGTACATGAGGAAACTGCGAGCTAGCATCACAGCCAGGACCATCTTGATCATCCTCACTGGGTGCTAGAGAGGCAAGAGAGTGGTTTTCCTGAAGCAGCTGGGCAGTGGCTTGCTACTTGTCACTGGGCCTCTTAACCCCAATCACATTCCTCTGTGAGGAACACACCAGAAATTTGTCATTGCCACCTCCTCAAAAATTATCAGTAATGTGAAAATCCCCAAACACCTCACTTATTGCTTACTTCAAGAAGAAGCTGCAGAAGCCCAGACACCAGGAGAGTGAGGTCTTCAACACCGAAAAAGAGAGATACCAGATTTCAGGACAGCACAAAGTTGATCAGAAAGTGGTAGATTTTGCAGAAAATCAACGTACCTCAGCTCCAGGGCTACAGATTTGTTTTTGTTCTGACAATTGGAGTTTACCCTCACAAATAGGTGTCTTAAATTTCTTACCAACAACCTAATGAAATAACTGATACATTAAAAAAAAGATGGGATAGGATAGCAGAATGCAGTGGAGTATTAACTACAATTAACTACAAAGATGGGATAGGATAGCAGAATGCAGGGCAGGGAGAGAGACAGTCTGACTAGTTGATTTACACTTTGTGCATAGACAAAAGTAAAGGGAACTGAGAGATGGAGAAAAGGGAATGATAGAAAAGACAAAAAAATGAGATACAAAATCTATAGCTGTAGAAATGACCAATGAAGACTTCCGGAAGAACATGGTGGATAGATAGCAGCAGCTATGGAGGCTCTCTGAAATACCCTACTTAGAATCCAGGAATGCTGCAGTACAAGGAGTCCTAACAAGGGGAGATACACCCTGCCAACCCACGAATGAACTAAGTTAAGAGAAACCACCTGGAAATCCAATCCTAGTGCTATAACAGGAACAGATAAAATCTCAGCGTGGAAGCTAGAACCTGCACCATTGGAAGCCGTGATTTGAATTTCGTGCTGCTGCTGCATCCAAATCTGCAGGGCATGGAGAGAGACGGGCGAAAGCTCTGAGAGTGGGAATATGTGAACAGAGTTGAGAGCGGGACTAGCAGGGAGCCCTACATCGACTTGCAGTGAGTGAGCAGAATGGGGACCCTTTCATAAAGTAGGAGGCGCCAGCAAAGGACATACTGGGACTGGGCAGACTTCCCAGAACAGGGTGCTGCAGTGACATTAGTTGCATATTCCCCTCTCAAGCGTGATTGGTGGGGAGTGCCTGCCCTGTGTGACGCTGCTGACTAAGACTCAGTAGGCTATGGTAAATGAGGTCCCAGAGCCTGGAGGTGCACCCTAGTGGTGAAGCCTTTAGTAGGTTGACCTGGAGGGCTGGGCCCAGCAGAGGCTGCCCAGGTCTGTGTCTCCCTAGTACACTGCAGTGGGTGGGAACACCTAGCTGGCACAATTCAAACAAACTGTAACCAAAAAAGAGAAAAAAATTTGGCCTCCTACATTCACTTGTATGGAAGGAACAAAAAGTATGGGAAGAGGAAGCAATAAGAAAGGGTCCTCAGTTCCCAATCCTGAGAACACTAATCCAGGAAAGGGAAACACAAAGGAAGACAGAATACATGCAATATCAGACACAGCACCAATAGACATAAAGCGATATCTCCAGAGCCTCATAAACGAGTTTAAAAATGAAGTATTTAATGAAATAAAGCAAGATATAAGTAGAATAGTTAGAGAAATGCTAAGCATTGCCCAAGAAAAAACAGATGGTGGAATGGAAGAACAGAAAAAAAGGGGAGAATTGTTTGATGGAGAAAATAAAGAAAACATAGAGCATGTGAAGCAGGTTCAAAGAGATTACCAGGAAACTAAAAACTCTATCGAAAGCTGGCATAACAGCTTGAAAGAAACTAAGGATAGATTATCTGAACTGGAGGACAGATTTGTAAGGTGGGAGCATGAAATGAAAAACTTCTTAAAAATAACAAGGAAACAAGCAGTAACAATACAAAGGCTAGAAGATGATAAGAGGATCTATAACTTAAGAAATTAAGAATGTAAAGGAAGAAGTAGGGACACAAACAAATGGACTACAAAAGCTATTCACAGAAATAATCCAAGAGAATTTCCCTAATTTAGCATAAAGTAAAGATACTCAGATGTATGAGGCATACAGGACCCCAGCCACCTACAACCCAAACAGAGCTACACCCAGGCATATAATAATCAAAATTCCAGAAATCTAATATAAGAACAGAATATTAAAAGCTGTCAGAGACAAGAAACAGATCACTTACAAGGGAACACCCATCAGAATTATAGCAGACTTCATGGCACAAACCATCAAATCATGAAGATCGTGGGGGGAAATAATTCAAGCTTTGAAAGATAACAACCTCCAGCCAAGATTAATGTATCCTGAACAACTGTCCCTAGAAATTGATGGAAAAACAAGGTGCTCCCAGGATAAAGAGATACTAGGGGAATTTGCGACCACCAATTGAACTCTACAGAGAATACTGCAGGATATTCTAAAAAAGGAAAATATCAAGACTTCAGAAATATTGGCAGAGAGGCCACAATGAATGGAGCAGAAAGTGAAATGAGGAAGACAAACTGACAACAAAAGACAGAAAAAGAGCTCAATAGAAATGAGGCAGAGAAGATTAGATGGTAGGAACAGCTATTTTGGAGAAAGCAAGACATCATAATAGCTAGTGCTGATTTAGTATCATCTTGCTTTGAAGTCCCATCAAGCTTTTATTCTTCTGTCTCCATCGGTCTTAACAGGTCGTATCTTATTGTATTTTATTATATGCGATAATATAAGCAAAAACTTTTATAGACAAGGAGATTATACAGAAACCATTGTTCATTTTCTGATAGTTGGTTCTAAATACCCTGTAATACTGTCATTCTCTTGAGTGGTTTTACATTGTCTTGATATGTTTGGTGCTTTAGTATACGAAGTTATACTTAAAGATTGTTTTTTAAAGTTTACTTTTTTTTTTTGTCTTTTTCCTTTTATCGTTACCAGGGATCGAACTCATGACTGCCTGCTTGCAAGGCAGGTGCTTATGCCGCTGAGCTAAATTAAAGATTTTAAGGAAAGAGACACTATGGTAACTACTTTTATGTCGGGATGTCTTGTGGTGAAGCACTGTTTTGCTTAAATGGTTATGCTTTGACCTGCGCTGTTTTGTTGTTATGTCATCTTTGATCTTAGTCTTCTTGTTTAAAAATTATTTACTTTTTAATTTTTTTCTTTTTAATTAAGAGAAAAATAGAAAATAGCAGTATACATTATTGCAACCTACTTTGATTTCCTATTAAGTTGATTTGAAACCCTGTATAGCCTCACCATCTTGCTTTGACTGATTTTCCTCTATTCTGCTTTGCTTGATAGTACCAAGTTTGAAAGTATAGGCAACAACTGTAAAGACAATAAGATTCATTATGATGCCCATTCCAGTTGACTATTATCTTCTTTTAAAGCCCTGTAATGTCTCCAATGTTTTGGTTTTATTCTTTACTGTTTTGTTTAATTTTATTATAACTGATGTTATAGGCAATTCTTTTTAAGATAGCAAGAGGCAGTATGGTAACCATTGTTGATCACCTAATATTTTGTTTTTACATTATCTATTATGTCCACCCTTTTGATTTGACTGACTCTGTTCTGTTATGTCACATTTGCCTTACTCTTTTCAAAAAAAGTAATAAGAACTGTGGGAGTAATAAAACCCAAAATGTGTAATTGTCGTTGTACAAAAGAAAGGAAAAGAAAGTGCTCTAAAGAATATAACTGCATATATATTTAAGTGTATACGATAGATAATGATATTACTGAGTTTTGTTGGATCACTGAACAAAACTTTTTGCAGTCTCACTGTTTGAAACTCCACTTTATATGCTTTAATTTTATAACTTGATCAACTATTTCTAAGATAACAATTTGTAATCTATTAACTAGTGATTGCCTATTGTTTATTTTTTCTGAAATTCTGTATAACTTGTACCCTTTTTCTGTTTTTTCTTCTTTTTCTCCTTAAATAAAAAAAAAAGAAATGACCAATGAAGACCTGAGGACTTTCTACAGATAGTGTCAACTGCTTTATTATGGAGTCCTCATTTCCCTTGTCTGAGGAAAGGTCACTGGATGAAGAGAAACCAAGTCTTCTGCTTCAGAAAGGGATGGACACTGAGACAGCTAAGAAGTGATCATTTTTTCTGCTCCCCTTTGTGCTCTATATCTTTTCCTCATGGTTAAGCAGAGCAGTCCAGGTCACAAGATCATCCTGGGCTCTCTGGCGAGCACCCTCCTCAGAGCTGCCTTTACCTCTTTGTTCCTCAGGCTGTAGATGAAGGGGTTGAGCAGTGGTGTCACCACACTGTACTGCAGGGATACCACTTGCTCCAATGCTGAGCCCGATGCTGGAGTCATGTACCTTGTAGGAATTGCACAGAGGAACACACTGCAATCAGGACAATTGGTAGGTGATATAAATTTTCCTCTTTCTCTCTCTCTCTATACATTAGTAAAGACATACTGTTTTTTTTATCTTGTGATGATTTTTCTTTGCCCTGCTATATGCTTAGTTCAAAATGCTGCCATTGTTCCCAACACGGGGAAGAAATTTAGGACACAAATTTGTGAGGGTAAACTCCAATTTTCAGAACAAAACCAGATCTCATGTTGCCCCGGTATCTATTTCAAGGATGCTGCATGTGTTTATATATTTATTTGCCTAGCACCAAAAGTTCTCCAGTTTTCTTCTGAGAACTCCCATTATAGGTTAATAAAATAGAAAAAACTTTAATCTTTTTCTAGACTTATCTTTCAAAATAGTTAACTGAGTCACAGAAAAGAAAATGGATTCTTTATAAACCAAAAGATAGTCCACAGCAGAGGCAGAGGTAGAGCCCAGGCTTTCTGAATTCCAAGATGAACCTTTTCCTGCTACATTACAGTGCCTTATCCTACAGACCAAAGGCACTTAGAGTAAAAAATACATGACATTTATACTTAGCACGCATACTACGACATACCTCAAAAATCCTGAACCATAAAAGATGGTGACCACAAGGACATGAGAAGAGCAGGTGGAGAAGATCTTACTTCGACCTGTGGCAGAGTTGATTCCCAAGGCTGTCATGATGATACGGCTGTAGGAACCCAGCAATGGAACAAAAGTGCCAAAGCCCAGCACCACCATGGTGGCCAGGGTGGAGACGATACTACTGTAGGGGTTGGAACAGGCCAACAAAAGCACTGGGGGTAGCTCACAGGCAAAACTGTGGACAAGGTTGGGGCCACAGAAGTGCTGCTGAGCTAGTAAGAGAGTGTTCATTAGGCTGGCACTTATTCCTAAGGCCCAGGATGCACCCACTAGGCCAGTACATACCCTTCTGTTCATAGCCACCATATACAGTAGAGGGTGACACACAGCCCGGAACCTGTCATAGGCCATGACAGAAAGAAGGCAGGCTTCAGTGGCCCCTGAAAATATGACCAAGAAAATCTGGGTGAAACACCCATGGAAGGATATTGCCTTCACCTTGGAAAGAAGGTTTTCTAACAGTTTAGGCACAATCACTGAGGAATAGAAAGCATCCAGGAAGGAGAGATGTCCCAGGAAGAAGTACATGGGAGTCTGGAGGTGGGAATCAGTACAGATAATTAGCATTATCAGCAGGTTCCCTGTGAGGGTCAGAAGGTAAATTACTAAGAATGCTACAAAGAGTAGTAGCTGAATCTGAGATTTGTTGGATAGTCCTTGGAGAACAAACACAGTGACTGAAGTCTCATTGCCAACTCCCATGGAGCACACAACAATCGCTTCAGAGGAACAAGAACTGATAAGAATGCTGAAATGATTCATCAGTAACAGAGTATGTCTGGAGATGAGGCATTTTGAGTAAAGCTTCAGGACTGACCCAGACAGATTATGCAGCAGGCTGCCCTGCCGGGTCCTCTCTTGTCAGCAACTCCTAGTTCAGAGCAGAATCCTGAGAGTGAGGGTGTAGAGATTCAGACCTGGAAAAGAAGGAGATGAGGACAAGGATTACCTTAAGAAGAGGAGGAAAGAAAGGAGCTGAGGGTAGACCTGAGGACCCAAAGAAGTTCTATTCTCTCTTCCAAAGGAAACTGAGTCAAACCACAGAAGAACTGACTGGCATTGTAGCAATTGCATGCAGCCCTAGATAATCCCAGGGGGAAGGACGGTGAGAGGATGGGAAAATAAAGAAGAGACAAAATCCGGGATCAGGTGGAGCCCTTACTCTCCTGATGGGAGAGAAGAAACTGGCCCCTCACTGCAGGGGTGTTTATTTATAACTTTTAGCAACTTAATGTCACATGACACACCGTTGTCCTAACAATTGTTCAGATTGTTTTGGGACTAGGTGTTCCCTGGGCTGAAGCAGCTTGTTCATGTGGCTTGTCCCAGGCACTCTTTGTTCTTGGGATGGTCATGCCCCAGCCTTGCAAATGCGGTCAATTTCCAGCTTCAGTGGCTCCCAACATAGCATAGTGAATCTGCAACAAACATTTGGCTTATCTCCTGCCTGACAGACCATGAAGAATGTTTAAATGATTGAGAGAATTATTGTGATGCTTGATGGTGGAGTGAATTATTTTTCTCTCCCTACAAATATGTGAATGAATTATTTAAGGCCTTTATTTTAAAAAGTGGTAAAATTTGATATTTTCTAAGGGTTGTTGTATCTTAATAATTCTAAGGATGGGGAAATGATCTTCCTTGGTGTCTCTGGTACTAAATATAAACCTCTTCTCCCCTTCTGTGCTAACACAAGCAGACAGCACATGACTGTGCTGGTTTCATGGAAGCCAGGCAGCAGAAAGCCCTTAAAATAGAGGTGAAGGCTGTGCACACCAGACATCCAATGAGCTTCTTCCAGGTTTCTGTGAATCTGTGATGTCCTTCTTCTGTTTTCATCACAATCCCACAGAATTTAACATGAGTCTACAAATATATGGCTATTTCCTGAATTGGTTCCACTGGGTTTTGATAAAGCCAAACAAGAATCAGGACAACTTCTGTGCTTTACATAAACACCCACTCTCTGAAAAAAGGAAACACATGGTAAAATGTACAATTAAAGGATTTATTCTGAGCAATTCACCTCCCTTCCTGGTAAGCGCCCCTGGCATGAGCCAGAAAGAGAACCAGCCTCTCCCATAAGCATATCAGTGTGGGGGTTGAGAATAAAACATCCTATCCCTCCCACCCCCTTTAGCAAGTGGGGGCAGAGGTCTGAGCATCTCTTGGGAGGATGACCATATGCAATATAGCAAGTATGGGACATTTCCTTCTATCTTCTGTTTGAAGGCAAATGTTTTCACTGTTTTGCTTTGTTCTAATTAACTGTTTTGCTCTATTCAATATCCTCTTTTGACTGGTTTTATAATGTTCTGTTTTTGGTTTGATTTGACTATACCTATTGAATAGACAACTATTGTGAAGATAATGAGATATACTTTGATAGCTATTACTGTTATCCAGGTATCCTGCTGTGAAGTTCTGTACCAACTTCACTGCATTGTCTCAATTGGCTTTGTTTTGTCTTGTTCTGTTGTATTTCACTACCTTCAAAATAAAATAAAAAAGGTTTTTTTCTGGATCAGAGAAAGGTAAATTAGCTGCCTTTCCTCCTCCCTAATGCTTATAAATGAAGTTCTGATTTCACCTTAGAAAGAAGATTTTCTAGCAGTTTGGGCACAACCACTGAGGAATAGAAAGCACACTCACAGGTTTCTGGTGTGGGTAGTTTGTAAGGAGATGGATTTCAAGATTTTTCTTCACCTGGATTCTCTAGGCCAACAGCTGTATGGCATTTCCCCACAGCTATGATTGGGGTCCTGGGGTGTTCCCTTGACTTTATCTTTGCTTTAGAGGATGTAGGGGAGGAACTTATGAGTAAGACTGTAGCCCCAGTGTTCTTTTGATTCTGCTTTCCAAATAACAAAGGCCAAAGGACTTGAGCTCAGTTCTAGACCTTGGAGAGTGAGGGAGCTCCCTGGAGAAACCTTTAAGGAAAGGCCTCCCTTGTTCTGAGTGGGTTCTCCAGGGACAAGTCCTCCTCCTCTGTGTTACTCTTATTTCAATGCATTACATCATACAAGATGGGTCTGAGTCAGTGAATAGTTTAGTTTTAGTTATTATCACCTAAAGTCACTGGTGTTCACTAGAGCTCTTTTTTCATGGCTTCTGTGACTTTGGACAAATGTCTAATGTCACATATTCACTACTATAGTATAATCCAGAATAGTTTTACTGCCCTCCAAATATTTTATTTTTTTCCTACACATCCCTGCCTCCCTCAACCCTTGACAATTTTTTTTATCTTCCTGTCTCTATAGTTGTACCTTTTGTTGAATGTCATAGAGTTGGGACATTGCTCTAGCCATTTTAGGCTTCTTTCACTTAGTAATATGAATTGAATGGCCCTTCATGTCTTTTCATGGTTGGTAACTCATGACTTTTTAGTGTTAAGTACTTTTTCATTGTGTTTAATGTCTTAAGCTTATCCATTTACCCATTGAAGGACATCTTGGTTGCCTCAAAGTATTGGAAATTATGAATAAGGTTGATAAAAACAGTATGTGTAGAGTTATTTTCTTTGATTGATTGGTTGCTTTTGGTATGGACATAAGTGTTCAGCTCTTTTGAGTAAATGCCAAGTAATATGATTGTTGGACTGTATGGTTAGAGGTAGCATAGTTTTGTAAGAAACTGCCAACTGGCTCCCAAAGTTGTACCATTTTGAATTCCTACCTGCAAGGAATGAGAGTTTTTGTTGTTCTATTTCCTCTCCAGCAAAAAGTACTTTTAAAAAATATTATACAGTATTTTCAACTTAAACATTATTCTGTTGAACACATATGGCAATGTACAATATTCAAATGTGAAGTTTAAAAAGCCAAAAATAATTATCCATTTATTCTGTAGTAGATTAGTGTTATGGTGGTATACAAAGCAACAATAAATCAGCACTCCATTCATAACATTATAGTATTATTGATCAACTGGATTATCAATTGATCAGACAGCAGAATTTGCTCCCACAGGCATAGAAGCAATGCAGGAACTCAGAAGTCAGTGCTCTTCTGATATCATGTCCTTACTCAGTAACACAAGGAGAATGAAGTGCATAAGCAGCAAATTCAGTATTTCTTACAGGCTAACATACCATTAAATCCAGGGCAAGTTCTCATCTGTGTCAGATTTCTGTTACTATAACAAAATACCTGAGACAATCAACTTGCCAAGAGAAAAGGTTTATTTTTTCACATGGTTTTTGAGGTTTCTGTCTATGATCAATTTATCTAATCCTTTTGAACCTTTGATGAGGCAGAATATCATGGTAGGAGTTCACGATCTAGGAAAAATCATGCGTCTCATGGATGGATTGTGTAAAGGAGAAAAAAAGAGACTAGGTCCCGGTGATTGCTTGAGAGCATTCCTCTAATGACCTAAAGACTTCTCACTAGGCTCTATGTCTTAAAGTTTCTACTGTATCCCACTAGCACCACCTGAAAATCCAGCCTTCATCATTTGAACCACTAGAAGACACTTAAGGTAAAATCTGTAGCATCATTTGATCACCATCTTATAACAATAAATGAAGTCAAGCTTGTCTGTGGTGAATTACATGAAATTCACCCATGGATCTTAGAAAAGGGAGATTCTTTTTAATGGGGACAAATGCAAATTTAAGTCTTATTTGAGAAACATACATAACAATTGGAACTTTACTCATTAAAAAAGCTGGGAATTAACAAGTGTTAGTCTTCAGGTATCCTTTTAGCTTCACAAAGATAATCTAAATGATGTACCAAAAAGATAAGGATCTAATTTGATTTTTTTCATATACTGAGCTAGAGATTCTACTACCTCCTGTACAGCTACATATTTCTGATTTATCATGCTGGCAATCTTCTCTTTCTGAGCTCTCTTTTTTATTTGCCTCCTTCAGTCTTTTTATTGCTATAGCATTGCAATATTGCTCAAAGTGCAGACAATTGTCTTGCTACCTTAAGTTCTTTTATGTTGAATATGTTAATATGGCTATTCATTAGTCTTTTTGAGTCTATATAAATGTTAGAAGAAATTTATTTTTATCTTTAAAAAACAGGAATTTGGATTGGTTTCACATTAAACTTATAGACCAAATTGGAGAAAGCTCAAGTATTTATAGTAGCCAAAATCTACCTTGAAAAGCACGAGTTGTTACTTTATTCAAATAATCTTCTATATCTCTTTGTGTGAATGTGTAATGAAGAAAATATTTTTTTTCCATTGAGGTCTTATGTGTTCTATAGAAGGTTTGTTCAAAAACCTAATAGCTTTCGAAAATAACATCTTATTGTTGATTATATTTTCTAGCTGGTTATGGCTAGTGTAAAGACACTCCATTGGTTTTGATAATTTGATCTTACACTTGTAAGACTGGCTAAACTCTCTTTTTAGTTTTGGAAGTGAATTATGTTGGGATTCTTAAGTGATGATTATATCAGTGGGTACTAATGATGTAATGAACATTTTCCTAATAAGTTAATAATATTGTCAGATAAACCTAATGGCAGTAGTAATAATAATAACATTGTTAAATAGTGGATGTGGCAGTTTGCAAGATTTTAAAAATTTCTGTCCTTCTAGACTCTACAGTAACTGTAAATTTTCAACATGAAGTACAATGTTTGCCATAGGGTTTGCTATATGACCTTGTCTAAGCTAAAACATCTTCTCTATTCTTAGTTTCTTAAGGGTTAAAAATAATTGTTAAAGTTCATCAAATGCATTTAGGGTATAGGTTGAGAGGATATGACATTTCTCCTGTTGTCTATTAGCATGATTTGCACTGATAAATATCAAATGTTGAACTTCCCTTGCATTCCTCAGATGAATAATTCATGATTCTAGTGTATTATTTTCTTAATACAATGCTGCATCTATTAATTAGTATTTCATTTATGATTATTGTGCCTATATTCATAAATGTTTTCCTTTTTATATTTCACTTCTCAGATTTGAAATGAAGATTACCATTACTCTATAAAATAAGACTTACACACTTGTTTCACCTCTAGTTTCTAAAATAATCTAGCAGATGGGAAGGTTTGCTTCCTGTGGGTAGCCAGTGCAGGCATGAAGATGCAGCTGGACCCATGCCTGTGTGTCTGCTGCCAGTGCTGGAAAGCTTGCCTCCCTTATGTAACCAGTGTGGGCAGGAAGAAACAGCCAGATATGTTCATGCACCTGTAGGCTGCCATTGGAGATCCTTGCTTCCTTCAGGCATACAGACCCATTGAGAGAATGAGATAAACACATCCTTGTGTGCCTGCCATCATTGGGGGACTTGTGGTGTAGACCCACAGGCTTCAGGAAGAAGCAGCCCCATCACCATGAACCCTTGGCAATCAGGGAAGCCTAAGTATAGCTGCATGGGTCTGGAGAATCCCATCTCACATCCTGATATCTCCATGGGAACCTGGGTTCAGAGAAATCCAAGCGCCTGTCCCATTTTCCTACACTGCGGAGGGGCAGAAACATGGAAAAGACCTGGGATCCCACAACCTGCTTATTGGAAGGAACTCAGGAAAATGTCAAGAAGAAGGAGCAAAAGGCAGTCTCACAGTTAGCCCCCCCACCCACAGAACAAGTTTGGGAGATACTGTCATGGAAGAAAATAGAAGTCATACACCTAAAATCTCTGAGAAAATAACAACCGTGTAAAGAAAAAACTTTATGAGAGCTTCCAGCCACACTAGATTGGGCTCTACAGGTTTTGTGGACTGGCTGGGCCACGCCCAGTGACCTTCTTTCATTCCAGGGAACTGGGGCTGCCTGACGTAAGTTCTAGCACACCAGACACTGGCCCAGGGAGAGTTTAAGATCATTACTCCCAGTGGTTCAGGACCCTTCCAGCTTCCAGCCACAGTAGACTGGGCTCTGCAGGTTTCACTGGCCTAGCTGGGCCACACCCAAAGACCTTTTTCAATCAGGGCAGCTGACAGCACTTGAGGTGAGTTCCAGTGCATCAGTGCTAGCCAGGGAGAGCTTTAGACCATCACCCACAGTGGTTAGGAGCCCATGCAGATTCCTGGAACGTTGGACGAGGCATGGGAGGTCCTGTGGGCCTGACTGGACCATGCTCAGCAACCTCCATTCAGTCCCAGGAGCCAAAGGCATAAGAGGTGATGTCCAACATGTCCAGGGGACGCTTTGGAATATCACTTGAAACATGGGAATATAAGAAAGTGACAAGACAAAAGACCAAAATGCAATCTCAAACCTCCAGCCCATCCCAAGAAAGCCTAGGAGCCATGTACATAGAAGAAAATATATGTCATACACCTGAAATACCTGAAATAATAGCAACAGAAATAAAGAAGTAAGTCTGGGAAGTTTTAAAGGAATTCAAATTAGAAATAATCTCCCAGGTAAAACAAGAAATGATAAAAGTAATGAAAGAGATGCTGAACACATCTAAAGAAGACACAGTTAAAAAATTAGAGCAAAACAAAAAGATGGAATTCCTGGATGAACACTATAAGAAACAAATAGAATACATGAAGCAGATTCAAAGAGATATACAGGAAATCAAAAATTCCAGCCAGAGGCTGAGTGGCCTCCAGTGAGTGTCCCTGCACCATGTCCTGAACCCAGGGAGTTTGGGGTACTCGCTGGGGCCCAGCCAAGGAACTTTGCAGCTTCCTGCTGTACTGGACCAACTCAGCGGGTCTTGAGCCCACCTGCAACAACTGCCCCACTGCCTGCCATGCTTAGCAGACTCTGGGGTCCCTAGCCTGCCAGCACCCTCAATTCCAGAGGCTGAGCAGCCTATGGTGAGTGTCCCCGCACCATCCCCTGAACCAGGGAGTTTGGGATCAATGCTCCCATCAGCCAAGGAACTTCACAGCTTCCTGCCACACTCAATCTGCACCATAGGGCTTGGGCCTGCCTGCTCCAGCCCCAGTGATCCTCTCTCAATCTGGGGAACTGGGTGGCCAGAGTCCCAGGAGCTGAGGGCATAGAAGAGGATTTCCAACAGGCCCTGGGGAAGCTTTGGAATAACAGTTGAAACACAGAAATATAGGAAAATGACAAAAAGAAAGACCAAAATACCATCTCAAACCTCCAGCCCATACCAAGAAACCTTAGGAGATACATACACAGAAGAAAATATATGCTATACACCTGAAATACCTGACATAATAGCAACTGAAATAAAGAAGCAACTCTGGGAAGCTTTAAAGGAATTCAGATGAGAAATAATCTCCCAAGTAAAAGAAGAAATGATAATAGATATGAAAGAAATGCTGAACATATCTAAAGAAGACACAGTTAAAAAATTGGAGGAACTAAACAAAAAATAGAATCCCTGTATGAACAATATAAGAAACAAACAGAATACATAAAACAGATACAAAGAGAGATACAGGAAATCAAAAGTTCCATTGAAAGTTGTGAAAACAGCCTCAATGAAAGTGAAGATAGAGTTTCAGACTTTGAAGACAAGATTGCAGCTAGTGAACAGGAAAGGAAAGATCTTTTAAAAATAACAAGAATCAGGAAATAACAATTCAATAGCTGCAAGATGATGCAAAGAAAAATGACATAAGATTGATAGGGATAAAGGAAAAAGAAGGGGACAACATAAAGGATGTCAAGAGGATATTTAGAGAAGTAATAGCTGAAAATTTCCCAAACATGAGAATGGAAACTGACATCAGGATCCGCAAAGCATATAGAACTCCAAATAGCCATAACCAAAATAAAACTACACCCAGACATATAATAATCACCATCCCAGAAATCCAATATAAGAATAGAATATTAAAAGCTGTCAGAGAGAAAAGACTTATCAAGGAAAACCTATCAGAATCACAGCAGACTTCTCAGCACAAACAATAAAGTCAAGAAGAGCATGGAGTGAAGTAGTTCAGATCCTAAAGGAAAATGATTTCCAACCTTGACTGATGTACCCTACAAAACTGTCCTTCAAAATGGATGGAGAAATAAGATACTTCCATGACAAAGAACAGTTGAAGAACTTCATGATCACCAAGCCAACCCTGCAAAGAATACTGAAAGACAGATTAGATACACTTAGGAAAAAAAAAACCACTAAGCAAAGCAGACAATTAAACAGAATGGAAAGATAAAGATGCAACAGCAGAAAGATAACATTTCAACTATAAATCAACATATAACAGTTGTGAATATTAATGTAAATGGTCTCACTGCACTAATTAAAAGAAACAGACTGGCAGAATGGATCAAGAAACAACACCCAACCATATGCTGTCTGCAAGAAACCCATCTAACCCAAAAAGATATTCACAAACTGAAAGTCAAAGGATTGAAAACAATACTACATGCAACAGGAACTCCAAAAAAAATCTGGGGTAGCTATTCTGTTTGCCAACAATGTGAACTTTAAACCAATAATGATCAGAAGAGATAAAGAAGGTCATTACATACTGGTTAGGAGAAAACTTCAAGAAGACGAGATAACAATCTTAAATCTATATGCACCAAATGCAGAGCAGTAAATTATATAAAGTAAGTATTAACAGAAGCGAAAAGCCAAATAAGCAATAACACAATTATAACAGGAGACCTTAACACACCGTTGACATCAAGGGACACATCAACCAGACAGAAAACGAGCAATGAAATAACAGAACTGAATCACTGCTGTAAACAAATGGAATTGAGAGAAATACACAGAATGTTCCACCCAACAACATCAGAATACATATTCTTCTCAGCAGTACATGGGTCATTCTCTAAAACAGACCATATATTAGCTCACAGAACATACTGGGCAGATCTGGGGTGCCCTCACCGGCCTCTCTGCGTGTCTGGAGGACTCTGGATATCTCTGCCCAGACTGCTGGAGTTCCCCCAGGCTTCCAGATGCAGTGAAGGGGAGAGGTGGGTTTGAGGCTTCCACATCAGCCTCCCCATTTGGCTTCACTTGGAGAACTGCTGAGCTCCCGATAGGTGGGCTGGCCCACACTATCAGCCTAGCCCAGCCTGTTTAGCTGCCGCGCCTGGCCATAGGTCTGCAGAGGAGGAGCTGGGCAGATCTGGGTGCCCTCACTGGCCTCTCTGGGTGTCTGGAGGACTCTGGATATCTCCGCCCAGACTGCTGGAGTTCCCCCAGGCTTCCAGGTGCAGTGAAGGGGAGAGGTGGGTTTGAGGCTTCCACATCAGCCTCCCCATTCCGGTTATACTTGGAGAATTGCTGAGCTACCGACGGGTGGGCGGGCCCACACTATCAGCCTAGCCCAGCCTGTTTAGCTGCCAAGCCTGGCCATTGGTCTGTAGAGGAGGAGCTGGGCAGATTTGGGGTGCCTGCATTGGCCTCTCCATGTGTCTGGAGGACTGTGGATATCTCTGCAACCAGGGAGGGTCCACAGGTTCCTGAGGCACTGCAGCCTGTGGTGAGTACCCTAACCCTGCTGCGATTGAAGAACTGTGGAGCTTCCAAGGGGCAGGTGGGTGCACAGTGTCCCTGAGGCCCAGCTTGTCTGGGACTGCGGAGTTCTGAGCAGGCAGAGGAGGGCCACTGGTTCTGTAGGCCCAATGGCTTGGGGTAGCGCGGTGCCAGAGTCTCAGTAGCTCCAAACATAGAAGGGGATTTTCAACAGATCCTGAGGAAGCTTTCAAATAACACTTGAAACACAGAAATATAGGAAAATGACAAAACGAAAGACCAAATTACAACCTCAAACCTCCAGCCCATCTCAAGAAACCCTAGGAGCGATGTATATAGAAGAAAATATATCCCATTCACCTCATATATCGGACACAATAGCCACTGAAATTGACAAGCAACTCCAGGAAGCTTTAAAGAAATTCAAACTCGAAATAATCTCCCAGATAAAAGAAGAAATGATAAAAGAAATGAAAGAGATTCTAAATATATCTAAAGATAACACAGATAAAAAATTGGAGGAACTAAACAAAAAGATAGAATCCCTAGACGAGCAATATAAGAAACAAACAGAATACATAATGCAGATGCACAGAGATATACAGGAAATAAAAAACTCCACTGAAAGTTGTAAAAACCGCCTTAATGAAAGTGAAGATAGAATTTCAGACCTTGAAGACAGGATTGCAGCTAGTGAACAGGAAAGGAAAGATCTTTTGAAAATAACAAGGAACCAGGAAACAACAATTCAACAACTGCAAGACGATGCAAAGAAGAATAACATAAGAATGATAGGGATTAATGAAAGAGAGGGAGACAACATGAAGGATGTCAGGAGGATATTTAGAGAAGTAATAGCTGAAAATTTCCCAAGCATGAGATTAGAAACTGACATCAGGATCAGTGAAGCATATAGAACTCCAAACAGTCATAACCAAAATAAAACTACACCCAGACATATAATAGTCACCATCCCAGAAATCCAACACAAGAATAGATTATTAAAAGCTGTCAGAGAGAAAAGACAAATCACTTATAAAGGAAAACCTATCAGAATCACAGCAGACTTCTCAGCACAAACGATAAAGTCAAGAAGAGCATGGAGTGAAGTATTCCAGATCCTAAAGCAAAATGATTTCCAACCAAGACTGATATATCCTGCAAAACTATCATTCAAAATAGATGGTGAAATACGATACTTCCATGACAAAGAACAGCTGAAGAACTTCATGAACACCAAATCAACCCTGCAAAAAATATTGAAAGACAGTTTAGATACACAAAGGAAAAAACCACTAAGCAAAGCAAATAATTAAACAGAACAGAAAGATAAAGATGCAACAGCAGAGAGATAACATTCCTACAATTAACCAGCATTTAACAGTAATAACCATTAATGTAAATGGTCTCAATGCACCAATCAAAAGAAACAGACTAGCAGAATGGATCAAGAAACAAAATCCAACCATATGCTGTTTACAGGAAACCCATCTAACCCAGAAAGATACTCACAGACTGAAAGTCAAAGGATGGAAAACAATTCTTCATGCAGCAGGAATCCAAAAAAAGGCAGGAGTAGCCATTCTGTTTGCAGACAACGTGAACTTTAAACCAACAATGACCATAAAGGACAAAGAAGGTCACTATATTCTCGTAAGGGGAAAACTCCAAGAAGAAGAGATAACTATCTTAAATATATATGCACCAAACTCCAGAGCACCCAGTTATATAAAACAATTATTAACAGAAACGAAAACTCATATTATCAGTAACACAATTGTAACAGGAGACGTTAATACACCACTGACACCAAGGGACAGATCAACCAGACAGAAAATGAGCAAAGAAATAACAGAACTGAATCACACCTGTGAACAAATGGGTTTGATAGACATATACAGAATGTTCCACCCAACAACATCAGAATACACATTCTTCTCAGCAGTACATGGATCATTTTCTAAAATAGACCATATATTAGCTCACAGAACATATTTAAGCAAATGCAAAAGAGTTGAAATCATCCCTTGCATATTATCGGATCATAGCGCTCTGAAATTAGAAATTAATGACAACAGATACTGCAAAAATTCCGCAAACACATGGAAACTGAATAACACACTCTTGAGTAATCAGTGGGTCACAGAAGAAATTAAAGAAGAAATTAAACAATACCTAAAAGAAAATGAAAATGCAGATACAACTTACCGGAATCTGTGGGATGCAATGAAAGCTGTTCTGAGAGGAAAATTTATTGCACTGAGTTCCCACATCAGGAAAACAGAACGAATACAAATAAATAACTTGATGCTAAACCTCAAACAGCTAGAAAAAGAAGAGCAACTCAAGCCCAAAGCCAAAAGAAGAGAGGAAATTATAAAAATCAGAGCAGAAATCAATGCAATAGCGACTAAGAAAACAATCCAAAGAATCAACGAATCAAAAGTTGGTTCTTTGAAAGAATAAATAAAATCGATAAGCCCCTAGCCAACCTTATTAAAAAAAGGGAAGAAAAAGCTCAAATTCATGCAACAAGAAATGAAAAAGGAGAAATCACTACAGACCCAATAGAAATACAGAGGATCATCAACACCTATTTCGAAAACCTCTACTCTCAAAAGTTTGATAACACAGAAGAAATAGACAGATTCTTAGAAGCATATGAAGTACCAAAGCTAGATCAAGACGATATAAAACTGTTGAATAACCCAATCTCTGCTAATGAAATTGAAAATGTAATTAAGTCCTTACCCACCAAGAAGAACCCAGGCCCAGATGGATTCACTGCAGAATTCTACAAGAAATATAAAGAAGACCTAATGCCGACACTCCTCAAACTATTCAATGAAATTGAAAGGGAAGCAATCCTTCCTAAGTCATTCCTGGAAACAAATATTACTCTAGTACCAAAACCTGAGAAAGACCCAACTATAAAAGAGAACTATAGACCGATCTCCCTAATGAACACAGATGCAAAAATCCTCAATAAAATATTGGCAAATAGGATCCAGCAAATCATCAAGAAGATTATACACCATGACCAAGTGGGATTCATCCCAGGAATGCAAGGATGGTTCAACATACGCAAATCAATAAATGTAATCCACCATATCAATAAAGCCAAAAATAAGAATCACATGATTATTTCTATAGATGCAGAGAAAGCCTTCGATAAGGTCCAACACTTATTCATGATAAGAACTTTACAGAAAATTGGAATAAATGGTCTTTACCTCAATATAATAAAGGCCATTTATGACAAACCAACAGCCAGCATCATACTAAATGGCCAAAAATTGAAAGCCTTTACTTTAAAATCGGGCACAAGACAAGGATATCCTTTATCACCACTCCTATTTAATATAGTACTGGAAGTACTAGCCAGAGCAATGAGGCAAGAAAGAGAAATAAAAGGGGAAAGATAGGAAAAGAAAAAGTTAAATTATCATTGTTTGCAGATGACATGATACTCTACATAGAAGAGCCCCTAAACTCCATTGAAATACTCTTAGATACAATAAATAAATTCAGTAATGTGGCTGGATACAAAATCAATACTCAGAAATCAATAGCATTCCTATACACGAACAACAAAATTACAGAGAGGGAAATAAGAGAAACTGGACTATTCACATTAGCAAGCAAAAAAATGAAATATTTAGGAATTATTCTTACGAAAGAAGTGAAAGACTTATACAGTGAAAATTATAATACACTGAAAAAGGAAATTGAAGATGATCTCAGAAAATGGAAAGACATCCCTTGCTCATGTATAGGAAGAACAAACATTGTGAAAATGGCCCTTCTCCCAAAACTGTTATACAGATTCAATGCAATCCCAATAGAAATACCATCAACATACCTTATAGATCTAGAGAAATCACTCCTAAATTTCATCTGGAACCAGAAGAGACCTAGAATTCCAAAGGCAATTCTAAGCAGCAAAGACAAAGCAGGAGGCATCACAATCCCTGACTTGAAGTTATACTACAAAGCAACAGTAGTAAAATCAACATGGTATTGAAATCAAAACAGAGCCGAAGATCAGTGGAATAGATTAGAAGATACAACCACAACTACGAACACACTCAACCACCTTATCTTTGATAAAGGAGCCAAGCAGGTTCACTGGAAGAACGACAGTCTCTTTAATAAATGATGCTGGAAAACCTGGCTCTCCATTTGCCGAAAACTAAAGCTAGACCCATGTCTATCACCATGTACTAAATTAAAATCTAAATGGGTCAAAGATCTGAATATTAAAACAGAAACACTAAATCTATTGGAAGACAAATTAGGTAGAAACCTTGGAGACATAGGAGTAGGTAAAGAATTCATGAACAGGACTCAAACCGCACGGGAAATACTTCCCAGAATCAATACGTGGGACCACTTCTTATTAAAAAGTTTCTGCATGTCAAAAGAAATCTCCAGCATAGTGAAAAGAAAACCCACAAACTGGGAAAAGATTTTAGTGAACTCTCTCTCAGACAAGGGCCTCTTGTCTAAAACATACAAAGAATTAAAGAAACTCAGACCTCCAAAATTCAAAGATCCAATCCAAAAATGGGCATCTGAGATGAATACGCAATTCTCAGATGAAGAAATGCAAATGGCAAATAAATACATGAAAAAATGCTCATCATCATTGGTCATTAGAGAAATGCAAATTAAAACCACACTGAGATACCATCTCACTCCTGAAAGAATGGCCAGGATCAAGAAAACCGACAACAAATGCTGGAGAGGCTGTGGGGAAAAGGAACTCTCCTGCACTGCTGGTGGGAGTGTAGACTGGTACAGCCTTTGTGGAGATCTGTCTGGAGATTTCTCAAAAAGTTGGGACTGGAAATCCCATTTATTCCAGCTATTCCACTTCTAGGCATATTCCCAGAAGAACTGAAAGCATCATACCACAGTGATTTATGTGCACCTATGTTTATAGCAGCACAATTTGTAATCGCCAGATCTTGGAAACAACCCAAGTGTCCATCAACTGAGGAATGGATAAAAAAGTTGTGGTATTTCTATACAATGGAGTATTATTCAGCTATAAAGAAGGATCACATTGAGATATTTATCAATAAATGGGCGCAGCTTGAGACCATACTCATAAGTGAAATAAATCAATCTCGCATGTGTGAATACCGAATAGTTTCCCTAATGTAAGTAATGATTCAAATATATAAAAATATGTGGTAATCATGATTCCCCATTAGGTGGCCTTGAAGCCTTATAAAGTTTTCACTCATTAATTAGAAAGGCTTTATTCTGGGCTTCTTGATATGGAAATATTTGAAGCTAGAGTATATGAAGTTTTATCCAAATATTTCAAGGAAAAAGACACTATGGTAACTACTATTAAGTCGGGTTATATGGTGGTGAAGTACTAGGTTGTTGAAACAGTCATGCTTTGACCTCTATTGTTATATTGTTATGTCCTGTTTTATCTCAATCTCCCCCTTATTGTTTCAAAAAAAATTATTTAGTCATTTCTTATGTTTGTCTTAATTAAAGAAAAAATTCAAAAAAATTAGGATATATAAGTAGTAACTCTTTTCGATTTCCTATTAACTTGTTTTGACGTCCTGTAGTACTCCCACGATCTTGTTTTGACTGATTAGACTCTGTTCCATTCTATATGATAGTATCAAGTTTGAAGACATAGGCAACTACTTTGAAGACAATAAGATTCACTAAGATACCCATTCTGGTTTGACTATTGTCTTCTTTGGAAGTCCTGTAATGTTTACAATGCCTAAGTTTTATTGGTCTTGTTCTCTACTGTTTTGTCCAACTTTATAATATCTAATAAGATAGACAATTCTTTTTAAGGAAACAAGGGACAACGTTGATAACCATTGTTGATAAACTTGTACTCTGTTCTACACCATGTGCTATGTCTATCCTTGGTATTGACTGACAGCTTTGTTTTGCCATATTTGACTGTATTCTCCCCCCCCCCAAGAAAGTAATAAGCACTAAGGAGTAATAAAATCCAAAATGTGTAAATTTTGTTGTAAAAAAGAGAGGGAAAAAAAAAAGAAAAAGAGCTCTAACGGATATAACAGCAAGTGTGTTTGGGGGTGTTAAATAGCTGACTTTATCAATGTTTTTGGAACATTGAACACAGCTGTTTGCAGTCTCCCTGTTTGAATGTCCACCTTGTGTTCTTTGATACTGTGATTTGAGGAACTATTTTCAAGATGATAATATGTAATCTACTAACAGGTGATTTCTTACTGTTATGTTTTTTTTTTGTTTTTTTGTAGTTCTGTATTACATGTACCCTCACACCGCTTTGGCTTGTTTTGTGTTTATCTCTTTTTCCTCTTAAATAAAAAAAAATCAATTGCATTTCTGTACACTAACAACAAAATCACAGAGAGAGAAATAATAGTAGCCACACCCTTCACACTAGCAACTAAAAAAAGAAATATTTAGGAAGTATTCTCATGATAGAAGTGAAAGATCTATATAGAGAAAATTATAATACACTGAAAGAAGAAATTGAATAGGATCTCAGAAAATGGAAAGACATCCCTTGTTCATGGATAGGAAGAATAAATATTGTGAAAATGGCCATTCTCCCAAAACTGTTATACAGATTCAATGCAATCCCAAGAAAAATACCACAACATACCTAATAGATCTAGAGAAATCACTCCTCAAATTCATCTGGAGTGAGAAGAGATCTAGAATAGCAAAGACAGTTCTAAGCAGCAAATGCAAGACAGGAGGCATCACAATCCCTGGCTTGAAGTTACACTACAAAGCAATCATAGTAAAATCAACATGGTACTTGAATCCAAACAGAGCCAAAGATCAATGGAATAGATTATAAGATACAACCACAACTACAAACACACTTAACCACCTTATCTTTGATAAAGGACCCAAACATGCTCACTGGAAGAATGGTAGTCTCTTTAATAAATGGTGTTGGAAGAACTGGCTCTTCATGTGATGAAAACTAAAACTAGATCCATGCTTATCACCATGTACTAAATTAAAATGTAAATGGATCAAAGATCTGAATATTAAAACAGAAACACTAAATCTATTGGAAGACAAATTGGGTAAAAACCTTGAAGACATAGGGTTAGGTAGAGAACTCATGAAGAGGACTCAAACTGCATGGGAAGAACTTTCCAGAATCAATAACTGGGACCACCTCTTATTAAAAAGTTTCTGCATGTCAAAAGAAATCTCCAGCATAGTGAAAAGAAAACCCATAAACTGAGAAAAAATTTTAGTGAACTGTCCCTCAGACAAAGGACTTCTGTGTAAAACATAAAGAATTAAATAAAATCAGACCCCTGAAATTCAAAGACCAAATCCAAAATGGGCATATGAGATGAATACACAGTTCTCAGATGAAGAAATACTAATGGCAAATAAATACATGAAAAAATGTTCATCATCATTATTCATTAGAGAAATGCAAATTAAAACCACACTGAAATTCCATCTCACTCCAGAAAGTATGGCCAGGATCAAGAAAACTACCAACAACAAATGCTGGAGAGGCTGTGGGGAAAAAGGAACTCTCCTGCATTGTTGGTGGGAGTGCAGACTGGTGCAACCATTGTGGAGGTCAGTCTGGTGATTCCTCAAAACACTGGGATTGGAAGTCACATTTGATCCAGCTATTGCACTTCTAGGCATATTCCCAGAAGAACTGAGAACATCATACCACAGTGATATATGTCCTCCCATATTTATAGCAGCACAATTTGTAATAGCCAGATCTTGGAAACAACCTAAGTGTCCATCAGCTGAGGAATGGATAAAAAGTTGTGGTATTTTTATACAATGGAGTACTACTCAGCTATAAAGAATGATCACATTGAGATATTTATAAATAAATGGGTGCAGCCTGAGACCGTACTCATAAGTGAAATAAATCAAACTCACATGTATGAATACTGAATAGTTTCCCTAGTGTAAGAAATGATACAAATACATAAAAGTGTGTGGTAATTATGATTGCCCATTATATTGCTTTGAAGCCTTATAAAGTTTTCACTCATTAATTGGAATGGTTTTATTCTGGGCTGTTTGATTTTATTGTCTGTGATGGTATGAACAGCTATTTTAAGAAAACAAGACATTATAATAGCTAGTGCTGATTTAATATCATCTTGTTTTGAAGTCCCATCAAACTGTTGTTCTGTCTCCATTGATTTGAGCATGTTGTATCTTATTGCATTTCATTATATGTGATACTATAACCAATTTTTTTTGTAGGCAAAGAGATAATATAGAAACCATTGTTCATTTTCTGTTAGCTGGTTCTAAATACCCTGTCAACTTTCATCCACTTGAATAGTTTCACACTGTCTTGATACATTTGATGCTATAGTATATGAAGTTATACTCAAATATTTCAAGGGAAGATACACTACGGTAACTACTATTCAGTTGGGTTATCTTGTGGTGAAACAGTATGTTGCTTAAATTGTTTTGTTTTGACCTATGTGGTTATGTTGTTATGTCCTCTTTTATCTCAGTCTCTCCCTTTTTTAAAAATTTATTTTAAATTATTTTTTAATTAAGGGAAAAACTAAAAAATTAACAGGATATATTATAGCAACTTTTTTGGTTTCCTATTAACTTGATTTGAAGCCCTGTATTGTTCTCAATATCTTGTTTTGACTGATATTACTCTATTCTGTTTTGTTTGATACTATTAAGTTTGAGGGTATAGGCAGCTACTTTGAAGGCTATAAGATTCACTATGATGCCCATTATGGTTTGATTATTCTCTTGTTTTGAAGTCCTGTAATGTCTCCAATGTTTTGGTTTTATTGGTTTTCTTCTGTACTGTTTTGCTCCATTTTATTATACCTGATGATATTCTTTTTAAGGTAGCAAGAGGCATTATGGTAATCCTTGTTGATTACCTTGTATTGTGTTTTTACATCATGTACTATGTCCATCTTTTGTTTTGACTTTCTCTGCTTTGTTTTGTCACAATTGGTTTTATTCTCTTCCAAAAAAAGTAATAAGAACTGTGGGAGTAATAAAACCCAAAATGTTTAATTGTTATTGTAAAAAAGAGAGGAAAAGAAAGTGCTCTAAAGGATACAACTTTAAGTGTGTTTAGGTGTGTAAGACAGATGACCACATTACTAAGTTTTTGCTGAATCATTGAACACAACTGTTTGCAGTCTCACTGTTTGAATGTACACTTTGTATGCTTTAATTTTGTAACTTGAACAACTATTTCTAAGCTGACAATATGAAATCTATTAACTAATGATCTCTTACTGTTTTTTTGAAATTCTGTATTACTTGTACCCTTTTACTGTTTTGTTTTATTTCCTGTTTAAATAAAATAACGTAAAATAAAGTAAAAAAAGAGATATCCTCGGGACCTCATAGATGAGTTCAAAAGGGAAATATTTTTCCAAGTAAAGCAAGATATAAGAAGATTAATGAAAGAGATGCTAAGCACCCCTGAAGCAAACACAGATAGAAGAAGGGAGCAATCCAAACAAAAGAGAGAACCATTTGATTGAAGAATATAAAGAAAATACAGAATACATGAAGGAGATTCAAAGAGATTACAGGGAACAAAAAACTCTATGGAAAGATTGCAAATCTGCTTGAAAGAAACCAGGGATAGATTATCCAAACTGGAGGACAGTTTTGCAATGTGGGATTATGAGAGGAAAAACTTTTTCAAATAACAAGAAAACAAGAAGTAACAATACAAAAGCTAGAAGACAACACGAGGATCTATAACTTGAGAATAATGAATGTGAATGAAGAAGCAGGGGTACAAACAGAGGAACTACAAAGGCTATTCACAGAAATGATTAAGGAAAACTTCCCAAACATAGGAAAAAGAAATGGTATTCTGATATGAGGCATACAGAACTCCTACAACCAAAACAGAGCTACACCCAGGTATATAATAATCAAGATCCCAGAAATTCAATATAAGAACAGAATATTAAAAGCTGTTAGAGGCATGAAACATAAACCTATAAAGGAAGGCCCATTAGAATACCGGGAGACTTCTCAACACAAACCGTCAAGTCAAGAAGAGCCTGGATTGAAATATTCCAAGCCCTGAAAGAAAATAACCTCCAACCCAGATTGATATACCCTGCTAAACTGTATCTAGCAATTAATAGAGAAACAAGATGCTTCCAAGACAAAGAGAAACTTGGGAAATTCACAACCAACAATCCAACTCTACAGAGAATACTGCAAGGCATTCTAGAGAGAGAGAAAAGTACTAGGATTCCAGGAACAGTGGCAGAGAAATCTCAATGAATGGAGCAGAAAACAGAATGAAGAAGATAAATGAACAACTGATGGCAAAAAAAGAGCACAACAGAAATGAGGCAGAGAAGGTTGGTTATAATCTCTAATATAGATGGCCTTGATACACTAAATTAAAAAAAAGAACCACACGTGGATAGATCAGGAGGCAGGGTCCACCGAGATGCTATTTATAGGAAATATAATTAACATGAAAAAGGTACATGGACTGAGAATCAAATATGAGAAAACAATGGTCTTTGTGGCAGAGAACCAAAGAGTAATAGGGGCATCTAGACCAGCATTTGTGGATAGGTTGAAAAGACAGGCTTTAATAGGTAAAGGAAAACAATTAGAGATCAAGTCCAGGAGAGAGAAGGTTTGAAAACACTTAGGTAAATAGCAGCATCCCCCCCCACCCCATTTAAAACCAAGGGTCTTGGTCAGACCCAAAAATGCACAGTGTACTCTGGGGAAGTGAAAGGGGAGGGAGAGTCTTAAAAAAGATGGCAGAAGATATTGTTAATAGTGTATCAGGATTTAAAACCCACATTACTTGCACCACTCTGCTTAGATAGATTTTATTCTTTTTTTGATAGATTTTATTCTGTCTCAGTTGTCTACTTGCATTAGATTTGAGGGCACAGACAGCTATCCCCAAAACATCAGGCTATACACAGGAATCATCTTTAATTTCATATTATCTTAATCTAGAGCACTGTATGGCTTATACTGTTTTATTGTGACTGATCTTAGTTAAATCTGGTTCATTTGATTGCTGTTTGGTATCGACAGATTTTATTCAAAATTGATATGATTGATAGTATCAAGTCTGAGAGTATAGGCAACTACACTGAAGATGATAAGATTCTATGATACACATTCTGGTTTGATAACTGCTTGCTTTTGAAGTTTTATACTATATACAAAATTGTGTTTTTATTAATACTGTTATGGACTGATATATTCAATTATACTGTATGATGATATAGCCAATTCTATTGAAGATAACAAGAGACAATACAGGAACTATGGTAGAACTCCTTGTACAATGGTCTTATATGTCTTCTTCATTTCATGTGTTTATAGGAATATGTTTTATTTTGTCTTGCTTTGTTTTGTTTCTCCCTCTAACATAGAAAGGATAGAAATACATGTTAAGACTCATGCATGTGTAGAATCTATAAACAATTTATGAGAATTGATCTTATGATACATGATGAAATGCACAGATACTTTGAAGAAAAAGAGACACTAAAGTACCCAGTGCTGATCCTGGAGGGTCATAATGTGACACCCAGCAATAGTATTATTCTTTGTTCAGTGTAATATTAGCCTGCTTGGATTTTTCAATCTCAATATAATTGAAGATATGGACAACTGCATGTATGTTTAAGTGTATAGGATTGATAACTATATTAGCAAGTTTTTGTTGGATAGTTGAACAGAACTGGATGCAGTCTCACTGTTTGAATCCCCACGTTATATGCTCCACTTTAGTATCTTGAATAACTATTTGTAAGAGGACAATCTGTAATCATCAACTAGTGATTTCTTACTGCTTATTTTTTCTTTGAAAGTATGTATTGTTTCTACCCATTTCCTGTTTTGTTTAGTCTTTCTTTAAATAAAATTAAAAAAATGACACCACAGTATCCAGTGCTGATCCCAGAGTGTCATGATGTGAAATCCAGCAATACTGTTATTCTTTATTCAGAATGACTTTAGCCTGCTTTAGTTTGTTTAATCCCAACATAAATGAAGATAAGGATAACTGCATGTATGTTTAAGTGTATAGGATTGACAACCATATTACTAAGTTTTTGTTGGGTAGTTGAACAGAACTCTTTGCAGTCTCACTGTTTGAATTCCCACTTTATTTGTTCCACTTTTGTGTCTTGAACAACTATTTATAAAAGCACAGTATGTAAACATTAACTAGTGATTTTTTACTATTTATTTTTTCTTTGATCTTATGTATTATTTCTACCCATTTTTTGCTTTGTTTATTCTTTCTTAAATAAAATTTTAAAAAAAGAAAAAGAAGCAATTAAGTTATCATTATTTGTGGATGTCAGGATACTTTCTTCATGAAACACAGAAGACTCCCAAAACCACATTAAAATAGTTCTAGTTTTAATAACCAAATTTAGTCACATAGCTGGATACAATTCAATACTCAAAAATTAATAATGTTTCTGTACACAAATAAGAAACTCACTGAGAGAGTGATTAGGGAAACCACATCTTTCACAATAGCACAAAAATACTTAGGAATCAATATAACAAAGGAAGTAAAAGATTTTTATATTGAAAACTACAGTACTTTGAAAAAGGAAATTGGGGAGAATATCATAAAATGGGTTCTTGGGTAGGAAGATTCAATATAATGAAAATGGCCAGCCCTCAAAATTTGCTACACAGATTCACTGCAATTTGAATGAAAATATCAGTAGCATGCCACACAGAATTAAAACAATGCTAAAATCCATTTGCAACTAGAAGAGACTTAAAATTGCAAAATTATCCTAGGTAACAAAGCATTGCAGAGTGCATCAGAATCTCTGACTTGAAATTATACCACAAAACTATTGTGACAAAAACAGCATGGTACTGCCAAAAACAGACCTAAGGAAAAATGGTACAAAATAGAAGATTAATAAACAGCTCCAAACACACTTAGTCACTGACCATTTGGGAAATATTACAAAGAATCAACAACTGGGATACCAAAATATTAAAGATTTTTGCACAGCATGAGAAACAAAGTGAAAAGATAAGTCATGCAATGGGAAAAGATTTTGCCATTTGCTCCTCAGACAAAGAACTGATATTTAGAATATGTAACTAGCTCCCAAAAATCATAACTCCAAATTTAAAGACCCAACTAAAAAAATAGGCATCTGATATCAATAGATACTTCTCAAATGAAGAAATACAAATGGCAAATAAATATATATAAAAAATGTTCAGCATCACTGCTCATTCAAGAGATGCAAGTTAAGATAATTCTTAGATTCCATCTCACTCCAGAGAGAATGTCAGTTATCAGGAAATCAACCAATAATAAATGCTAGTGAGATGTGAGGGAAAAAGAAACGCTTTTTCACTCTTGGTGGAAGTGTAGATGGGCAACCACTGTGCATATCAGTGTGAAGATTCCTGAAAAAACTAAAACTACAGGTTCCATTTGACTGAGCTATTCCATTTCTTGGTATCTTCCTGAAAGTGTTAAAAACATTATATGACAGTGTCTTAGTTATTTTTTACTTATTGCTGAGACAAAATACCTGATGTCCAAAGTTAGGAAAGGAAAGGTTTATTTCTTACAGTTTTTGAAGGTTTTAGTCCATCCCCAGTTGGCTCAAAGGCAGGGTGGCATGGTGGGGCCGCAGGTCATAGTGGCTGCAAATAGCAAGGCAGAAACTGGCAAAAGAGAGAGAGAGATGCACACTTTCTTCCTGCCATTACATTATATGCTGGCTCCACCCCTATGTGGGTGTAGCACTAACACCATCAACCCAAGCTCTAGACAATGAACAATCACCACTGCATAATACAAATGCATGAGGCCTGGCGGCCACTGACATAAACCATGACATTCTATCCCTGGATCCCAGGACTCATGTACATCTTTTATAAAAGACATTTAGTCCATCTCTGAGAGTTGCCAAAGTCCTAACATTTTCAGCATTGCTGAGAAGTCCAAGTCCCAAGTCTCCTCCAAGATCTATGGCAAACTCTTAACTGTAATCCCCTGTACAAGTGAAGCAAGGTTAAACATTTCTGAAATGCAAAGGCACAAGATAAACATTACCATTCCAAAAGTTACAAACATAGGAATATAAAGCATTGGAAGCAAAGCAAGTGCAGTATCCAGTAGGGTGAACATTAAGTCCTGGAGTTCCATGCTCAGCATTTGAAGCAATCTGGTTGCAAGCTCCAAAAGGTGATTTCACCCCCACAGCATTTCCAGGGATTTCCCACAGTTTCTCTCTTAAACCCTCTCTGCTCACTTTTTGCAGCTTTCCTAGGATGATCCACATTTCTGGATTTTCCAAGCTCCTGGTGTCTCCACTGCACCTTTGGCTTCACCTTACCTCTTTATAAATTGCCCTCTCAGGGGCACACTGCGTGGCCTCTCAGGCTCTTTGCAATTGAGGTAGAAGCCGTCTTACCCTCAGAATTTGTGCATTTTCCTTGCACCTAAAATCACCAGCATGTGGATGCCACCAAGGTTTGCTGCCAGCTGGAGCAGTAGCCAGGCTTTTCTCTCTCTTGGCTGTAGGGGTCAATTGCCTGGATCACTGGGCTCTATGAACCTGATTGTGAAGAAAAGCTTTTCTATGTTGTCCCCATTCTGGAACCTCATTAGGCCTCTGTCACCATTCTGGATTACTGAGCTCTGCAACTTTTCCCTCTGAGCAAATTCTTTCACTTTTGCAGTTTTGAGGCTGCAAAGGGTGGAGACCCGCTGCTTCCTGGGATGCCCTGTGGCCATCTTTTTTATCTCTGTGTTTCTTCTCAGCAATCAAAATCTCAGTTACATCTTTATAATCCACAGCTTTACTGGAGTTTTCCTTCTGGCCAAACTCACAGGGTTTTAAATTATCCTGCTGTGCTCTTTGGTTTTGATTTGCAGCATAAAGCTGTCTAAAAGCCCCCAACAATAGCCATGCCACAGCCTCAACATTCAACTGTCTTGAAACTTCCTTTGCCATATTAATCAGTCCATCGCCCTTAATCTCAGTCTCAGGCATAGTCTCTAGTATTTATATACCATGAGCAAAATGCAGACAAACTTTCTTCCAAGCCATAACACATCCTTTGGGGAGTCAAACAACCAATGCAGTCCTTCTTCCCCACAGAAACCTCCCAAGCCTGGTCTTTACCATCAGGCCTTTTATCAGCCTTCTGGTATCCTGAGCTCTGACCAGAATCTCCTCTACATAGCAGCCTAAGCTGCTCCAGCTCTATGCATCCAGGCAACATGTACAAACCTTCCCAAACTCTGTCTACAAGCCATTTCCAAAGCCTCTCGAAAAACATGGCCAGGAATAGTCACAGCAATGATCCCACTGCTTGGCGCCAAATTCTGTCTTAGTTATTTTTTACTTGTCACTGAGACAAAATACCTGATGCTCAAAGTTGGGAAAGGAAAGATTTATTTCTCACAGTTTTTGGAGGTTTTAGTCCATACCCAGTTGACTCCAACACAATGTGACATGGCGGGGCCACAGTTCATGATGGCTGCAAACAGCAAGGCAGAAACTGGCAAACGAGAGAGAGGGAGAGAAACAAAGAGAGAGAGAGAAAGTGAGAGAGAGAGAGAGGCACACTTTCTTCCTGCCATTACATTGTATGCTAGCTCCACCTCTATGTGGGTGTAGCACTGACACCATCAATCCAAGCTCTAGACAATGAACTAATCACAAATGCATAATGCAAATGCATGAGGCCTGAGGGCCACCGACATAAACTATGACACACAGCAAGATATATATATACAACCATTTTACCTTGCTATAGTTTGTAATAGCTAAATCTTGAAAACAGCCTAAATGCCCATACACTAATGAATGGAAAAGAATATGTGTTTTTAATACAATGGAGCCAGCAAGAATGTGTTAATCACAGTAGCTTTGTAATATAACTTCATATCTCAGCTTGTGATGCTTCTTGCTTTGGCTTTGTTACCCAGGATTGCTTTGCTTCTCTTGTGGCTCCATATGAATTTTAGGATTATTTAAACTCATTCTGTGGTAAATGTTGTAGGTATTTTGATTGTGATTGTGTTAAATCTATACAGACATGCCTTGAAAGTGACCAAGTTATGGTCCTGTGACTATGTTATTTATTAAATGAATTGATTATTACAGGATATTTACATATAGTATATACGTTATGATATTCAGAACAAAGAAATGGTCAAAGGTAACTCCAACTTAATGACTTTGCTTTTGTTTTCATAATTTACATGCAGTACTGTAATGTATAACAGAGCATAAAACTGTAGTCCTGTATTGTATAGTTCTGTAGTTTACATATCATTTGTGTCTTTATTTAAGCCATTCCTGTCCACTCATTTAGGAGTTTGCAGGCCTGATCTGTCTGTGATAGAGTGATATATTTTTCATTGTAGAGGTTTTTCACTTCCTTAGTATAATTATAGTACTGTTAAAAGCAAGTTATATTGTACAAAAAAAGACATTGAGGCTCTATAAACAAACTGTATAGAACTATACAAAAGTAAAGATGGGTCATAAGTCTGAGTGGTGGATTATAAGTCCAAACAGTTGTTAAAAAGGTAGGTCTTTAAATAAGGAATATTTGTATATCAGTTTTGAAAGTGTGGTCATTTTTATTATATTGCCTTTTTCTATCCATAAATCATTCCATTTTCTGATGTCTTCCTCAATATCCTTTTTCAGAGTGATGATGGAGGCCACTATAAAGTGTCTCTGAGCAGGATTTAAAATCCATCAATTGGCTTTCTATATTCACTTGTGAATCTATCTCAGACCTAGGCTTCTTACTTAGAGAGCTGAAGCACATTCATATTGGTGAATCTCTGTGAATCTCTGGTCCTGGCAGTGGCCTGTGGTGCTGGACATCTCAAAGGGCAAGATAAGGCCACAGCTGAGAACATCTGGTTTTGACTCCAATTTACTAGATAGAGACCTCAGCTGCAGCCATTGCACTCCTGCTGCAATTGTTCAGCCTGGAGATAAGAGTTTTCTTAATTGGCAAAATATGCTACTTGGAGAAATCTTTGAACTGATTCCCAAGATCTTGCTAAGCTGTCACACATGCCTTGGTGTCTCCTTCATATACATATGGGCCACCCAGCAAAAATTCTTGGTCTCAACTCCCAGGGAATCTCAAATTCTGTTAAAGGATTTTAATCCTCCTGGAGCCCTAAAAATCACGCAGTTGTCTCTTTTATTTAAGCCATTTTTCATCCACTCATTTAGGAGGTTGTGGGCCTGACCAGTCTGTAATAGAATGATATAATTTTCATTGTAGAAGTTTTTCACTTCTTTAGTTAGGTTACTTTATAAGTATTTAGTTTTATTGATGTTGGTATGAATGATACTGCTTTCCTAATTTCTTTTGCTGTGAGTTCATTATTAATTTATAGGAATGCTATTGTTTTGTGTTTATTTTGTATTCTGATACATTGCTGAATATGGTTATTAATCCTAGGAGTCCTTTGGTGGAATTTTTTGGGTTTTGTAAGTAGGGACCATATTGTCTGCAACGAATGATACTTTGACTTTATCCTCTCCTATGTACATATCTTTTACTTCTTTCTATTGCCTGATTGCAGTGGTAAACATTTTGAGGACTATGTTGCATAGGAGTGGTGATAGCAGACATTCATGTCTCAATTTTGATTTTAGATGGAAAGCTTTCAGCTTTTCCCTGTTTAATATGATGTTGGCAGTAGGTTGGTCATATGTGGCTTTTACCATATTGAGACAGAAGCTTTCTATACCCATTTTCTTTGGGGTTTTAAAGATTATGAATTAATGTTGGATTTTGTCAAAGACGTTTTCTGGATCTAGAGAGATGGTCATGTGGTTTTTGTCTTTGCTTCTGCTTATGTGATGAATTATATTAATCAGTATGTTAAGCCATCTTTGTACTCCTGGGACAAAGCCTCCTTGGTCATGGGATATGATCTTTTTGATGGTTTGTTGCAGTTTATTTGCCAGTATCTTGTTGATATTTTGCACTTATGTTCATGAGATTAGCCTGTAGTTTTCTTTTTTGGTTGGATTCTTGTCTGATTTTGGTATCAGAGTAATGCTTACGTTTACGAAGGAATTTGGGAGTATTCATCCTTGGAAAGGTATATTCCTGTCTCTAACCCATCACCTTGATCTCTCTGCTTCCTGGCTGCTGGGCACTGCACAGCTTTCCTCTGCTGTGCTTTTCTACCATGTATTTCTGCCTTGGACTGAACCTTTGAAATTGTGAATCAAAATAAATCTCTCCTTTAAACTGCAGGGGTATCTTATTTTAGCAACAGGAAGTGACCAGTACAGTGGCCAAAACACTTTGGTTGCCACTATGGCCTTGGTGTCCATCATTTACTAACCTTGCACTTCACTGTTAAAGGCAGTCTTTTCACCTCTCCTATTTTATAGTCTCATTCCAATCGACAGAGAGGAGATCAATTACATGCAGCTTCTCCTACCATCAAACCTGACCTATAGAGGATGGTCTTCCCTGATGTTCCCAATAATTGTACTGCTCTGCTTGGTATAGCTTTAGCAAAAGAAAGGCCTCCTAAAGGACAGTCAGACTATGAGCACTTTCATCTTAAATAATAATCCCATTTTGACATACATACCATCTTTTCCTTCCTCAGTACTCTGTAAGACAATTGTGACAACTTTGGTTACCTCATTGTTAAAACTCTTCCCTATCCTTGCCAGGGCATACAATTCTAATTATGAGAGAGTGCTGTCATATAAACTTATATAAATTATCCTTTCCCAATGTAACACCTCATTGTGGTTGATACATTGTGTTAACTTGAGAAGTATAGAAGTTTAACTAACTAACTGAGCAGCTTTATGTCCTGGGGTGTAGTAGACTAGCCATTACTGCTCTAGGATGTTGTTCATTGTGTCGGTGTGAAAGAAATTTAACTAAGTGATTCAGCAAGGCACCAAAGTCTGTCCTATGTAAACATCCTCAGTCTGTGCAAGAGGAGGGCACTGAGAGGATACGAGTGCTAATATCACTTGAGGGTGATAGCCTGCTTATAATATAAAGCAGGAAAGAGAGGCTTGCTTTCCTTCTTTTTTGACTCTTGCTGTTTTTTTTCCATCTTCTGCTGGCTTGGACTGTTGCCTATGTTCTGTGCCACCCTGCCTTGGAGCCTGCTGTTTACAGACTGAAACTTCCACAAACGGAGCTAAATTAATCTTTCCTCTCTTAATTTTGAGTGTTGGGTGTTTTGTGCCAGCAATAATAGGAAAGTAACCAAGACACATCCCCCAGAATCTACCCATGTATGTTTCCCATATTCCTAATGGTGTATAGTAACCATATCCTACTTCTCTTCTAAGAAATAAACTATTAATTTTCAAAGGCAAATGCTCTGTAGTTTCTTATTTAGACAGTTCTGAGATCCAGCCTATGTCATTGATCTAGAGACAGTAAGAAAGTTAGGATAGATCTTCAAGAGGATCACTTATCAAGTTTGTACTTCAGGTGAGATATGTTGGTCTAGCTGATGTGAAGGTGATGAATTAATAAGAAGATCAGGGAATGATGGCTATTTTTAGAGTCCTGAGGCTTCAAGACAATCTGAGTTCAAGCTTTTCAAACGTGTCCACCTAAATATATTTGTGAGTTAGAGTTTAATCCCTTCCCTGTCATGGCCTTGATTTAAGCAGTAGAACATCCGCCAGAGGTGTATATTTATATTTTTTTGTGTTCAACCATCTTTTTTATTTAATAAAAACAATTGTATTTACTTAGAAGCATTCAGAATGTCAACAAAACAGCTGCAACTTTATTTTTGCAATTACAGAGTGTATTCAGTTAACAAAGCAACAATTACATTATATAAACTGCATCAGACAATTTAAGATTAAAAACTGCCGTCCCCCATGTATACCTAGTTTGTGTTGTGCACCAACAAGAACCTATAAATTTCCATGCCAATTTACAGCCCCCACACTGCACCAGGTAAGGTTAGTGGCTATTGAAAATACCACCAGGACAGGGCTACCTAAAGACACATTCGGTAGTGTGTAAGTACACACACACACACACACACACACACACACACACACAGACACTGTAAGGTTTAAAAACAAACGTTACACAGCCTTAATTTAAATTTTTTTTGTTCAAAAGGATTGAGTTGTGCACAGGGGGGTTAAATGCTTTATAGACAAGGAAAAACCTGCACCATCACCATCTTCTTCATCTTCCTCCTCTTTGACGTCTTCATCTTTCTCCTCTTGCTTCCCTTTCTTGCTTTTTCCAGCCTTGACAGCTCCCTCTTTCGCTGCATCAGGTTTTCCATTTCTCGGTCGGAGCGATGTCCTTTTCCTACCTTTCCTTCAGTTTAGCAGCCTTCTTCTCAAGGCTGCTTGTCACCGCTGCAGTGCTGTTCCACATTTCTCCCACTTTCTTTGCGACATCACCATGGACAGGTCAGGATGTTCTCCTTTGATTTTTGGACGATCCTCGGAACAGAACAAGAAGAAGGCCGAAGGAGGCCTCTTGGCACATTGCAAATCTTGAGCTTCTTTTTTGTTTCTCTCTTAGGAGGAATGTAAGTTTTTACTTCTCTTTAGTAACAAGGGTTGTCGGCCCTTGTCATGTCTTCAAATGTTCCTTTCTCTTTAGCAGACATGGTCTTCTATGATTAAGTATTTTTGGCGCTCAATCTGGAGCCGCACGGAGAAAACGAGTGTGATACAAAGGAGACAAAGGATGAGGCCTTTAATGTGGGCGTGGGAGAGCTTTACGTGGCAGCGGGTACAAAGGCTCTCAAATAAGAACAAAGAAGTGGGACTATTTTTTATCAGTTTTGGCTGGGGAGGAGATTGGGAGGTGGGCAAAGTGAATATGGATCGCTGATTTGAAGGCGCATCTGCCTGTGTAAACCACGAGGTAGAAAGGTTTACTGGAGTCTGGGGTTGGAGACTCGGGTGGTTGTGAAATCTTGGGATTGGAAAGGGCTCGGCGCATGCGCAAAAGGGGAGTGGGACCTTTATCTCGGAATGAGAATGTAGAAGTTACTCTTGGAGAGATAAGTTGTTGCTCTGGGTCCAGTACCAAGTTGGGAAGATGTAGCTAAACCTCAGGCTACCAGAACCTATCATTACACCTCTCTGCACACTCCTTAGAAAACTGAGAAGTTAACAGAAGCCCCTGGTGCTTCTTCTAATGTTCATCTTGGCAAGTTTGCACAAAGAGTGATGTGATGTCATTTCCTCTCGGCTTTCAGGCTCTCCTCTGCCCGTGTTTACTTGTTTTTCTCAGCGAGGCACAGAGTCTCCCGGTGCTGGTCCAGGTCTCACTTATCCCAGCGCTGTCTCTGTGGAGCTCAATGCACTGCAATGGCCGTGAGGGGGAGCCAGACGCAGCCTCCTCACTCGTGTGCTCAACCAGCTTAAAATAAAATCTGGTGCTTGATTTTCAGCACAGTCTCTCCTTCTGTAGCAAAAATGAGGGTTTTATCAATGTTCCCGTATAATATTTATTATTTATAGTGTTACTGAAAGAGTTTTGGTCCAGGCCGGACACCGTACCTGGAAAAGCCTCTAGGAACCAAGGAGCTCCATCTCCTCCACCCCCAGGAATTTACCTCTGGCGCCAAACAAAGACCAGTGGGCTACCTGTGCATCACTAATGCCCCTTAGGTTCCACCCCAAACCTAGGCTACTTATATGCTTCCACTCCCTGTGTTCCACGGAGAGATCGGGGGTGGGGGGGGGTGGGGGGGAGAATGCTGCACCCCTGGGGGTCGGGGGTGTCTCTTCCCGCATTCTCAAAATAAAGGTCATTTACATTTCATACTTCTTATCTTTTCTTTTCAGCCGCAGGTCCCCCACAGTTCTATTAGTTACCCAACTTGATAGATGGTTGGACTGAAAAATACTCCCTAGATCAAGGTTTCTAAGTAAGTAATGAATGTTGGTCCTATATAATCTTTGTAATTATAATTATCTATGTGTGTTTGAATTGGTATACCTATTGTATTAGCCAGTACTTTACCTTTCATATATAAATCATTCAAATTCAACAGATTAGAAACCTGTGATGTTTCAAGGATTACCTGTGAACTACTTACTCCCAGAAAAAATGATCCTGATTGCCACAGAACTGTCAAGAGCTACAATGAAAGAATCCCATTGTCCTCTGGTGCCGTCTTTTTACGTATTGCCCCAGAGAAAATAACCAAACACAGACTTGAATAGTGATAGTATATTTTGAAGATGATTCAAAGTATAATACAAGTGAAGAAATGGGTACCATAAGGTAAGAAATAGAAATAACAAAAATGTTATTGAAATTGTCATATTTTTACAGTGAGAAACTGGAGCTCAATTCAGATGGGGACCTTTAAGGAAATCATACAGAATGCACCTCAAAAGAGAGCAGGGAAATAGGGCATTTATCTACTAGTTTCTTACTTGTCAAAGATGATCTTCAGAAGTTAATTCCTTGGACTTCTGGGTGAGTAAGATCTCAAGATAAAAGAGAATGCCCTCTGGTATAAAAGCAAATGATACAGGTACTTAAGTTGGGAACCTAACTATGTAGATGATCTTATGTGTGTTATTGAAATGGGGAGAGACACAAATATAATGATGTATTATAGATAGATGATAGACAGATATTTAAGATTTTGTATATCTCATATACCTAATGTTAGGTATACTATCAAATCTACTCTAAACAAAATAATTTAATATCCACATAGATTTTCTTAAAGACCATGTTCTAAAATGGTCTTGACAATTCCAATTTGCTTATAATTTTATTTCTTATGCTTTTTAAGAATCTGATGAAAGAGGAATAATATTAAGGATTCTAGGCTGAATAACATTATATCTCAGATAAATATGTATTGTTATTGATTTCTTAAAGTAGTCTATTATGATTCTATACACGATGCATTCAGTAGTTAAGTATCTCTATAAATAAAAGTTTAATAAGTAGGCAAACCCAGTGCCTTGCCTTGGAGTCAGCTGATTATGGCCTGAAACTTCCACAGATTGTAAGCTAAATATATCTTTCTTTTCTTCATTTTGGCATCAGGTATTTTGACTTTGGTTATTAGTTTTCTCTCCTTAAATGTAGTTTCTTACTTGTTTGATCATCAATTCACGTGTAATAGAAGATTTATCTGGGCAATATTGCCTTGGAATGTCAATGAAGATATTCTTTCTTATAAGGAAAATAGTCAAAATTCCAATGCCTTGTCTGTCTTCCCTAAATCCCCTTACCAAGAGCTCACATTTCATTGCTTCAACCTAGAAGTTCCAAAGGCCACACTTCAGGGACCACATTAGTGTTTCTGAAATTATGTAATTTATGATTACAAAATCTGACTACAAATAACTGATATTGCTTCAGTCATCTTCTGGATTACTGATGCCTGCGAGTTAACTCCCAAGCTGACACAGCTGCCCTCAGGGTTAATTAGACCATAGGTGTCTACATATGGCTGACAAGGTTCTCAGCATGAAAGAGGAGCAAATGAAGAGGTGTCAAGGTGATAGTATCTGAGATCATTTAAAAGAAAGAACTGTCTAGTATTTTACCCTTATCAGAAAACTTAAGGGAAACATTTTATTACCAACAGAATTTTATAACCTCAGTAATAAAAACATGTATAGGAAATAGCTTCTCCAGGTTATTTTCATTCTTAATAAATACAATCCCTGGAATAAAATACAATCACTGTACCTACACTTAGGAACAGGTCATCTTTTGGAGAAAATGAACAGGTAACATCTACTTGGGTTACTGAAAGAGGATGAGAGCATGTTGATGACTGAACAGCTAAAAAGTAAAGACTCAGAACTTCCCTTTGGCTCAGTTGTGGACTTAACGAATCAACCAGCACAGGAACGGCTAGGACCACGATACAGACTTGGAGATGGGTGACCCAATGGTCTTGATTCTACCATATCAGACCAAAGCTGGAGCCAGTGGGTCACATTCATTGCCCAAGCAGGACAGACATTTCCATAAACTGGAACCTCCAAGTTTGCATAAATTCAAGGAACACTGAAGGGAATTGGTACTTAAATATTGAGAAAAATGTGAGCAGAGGTCAAAGAGTAAATCCAGTTGTCTTCACAACTGATTTACACAGGACTGAGTATTCTCTTTTGCTACATTAAAAAGTTATACTAGGTAGGGAAAAACTACTTAGAAGATCATCTTCTTGTGGGACATGAACAGCAGTTGCTGCTAGTTCCAGGATGACTTAGGTTTTGTGGCAAGCTCTCAAAGCTCCAGGTACACATATCCTTGTGATTGTACCTCTATTTTCTCTCCTTTCAACCTGCCTGAGTAAGTGATTCATGCCTTGGACATGGGCATGGTACTCTTTCAGATCATCTCTTCTTTATTTTCTGAGAACCCTGGCCCTTCACATGTTACATTTCCATCCCAGGAAGTGCTTTCAGGGCCAGGAGCACAGGATGTTCCTCTTTCTCTTGTCTTTCCTAGAATCTGGCTGCTGCTTGCTTCTGAATAATGTTCTTTAAGGTCTTTTATCCTTTTAAAGGTAGGGACTGATTCCAAAAGCCAAAAATGCCTTTTGATTAAGGAGGTTACAAAAAGAGGGAAACTACCTTTAGTGATTTCTAAATGATTTTATTGTATCTATTTCAGTAGAGAATAACTGTTATAGTGGCAAGAAAAGCCATATTTTTTGCAAGAGGATTTATTATTTGTATTAGGGTACAAATGCAATCTCACATAATCACGACTATGGTTGTCACACAGCATTATTGTAAGATTTTTAAAATGTTCTGTGTTATTATTTGAGTTCCTATGACATCTGTAACAGAATGGGATACTGTTATTCTTATTTTCAGCAAGGAAGCAGAAGGGGAGCACAATTATACATAAAGCAGAAGTGGGATTGAACCTAAACCTGGTGCAAGAACTATATTGTGATTGTACTATATTGTCAATCCATATTCTATGTTATTTTTTAAATGTCTGTGTATTACCAAACATATCTTGTTAGTTTTCAGTCCTGACCCTTCAAATATGTGACCATGTCTATTTAAGTGTGCTTCTATTCATGACTCTACAGGAAAATCATAGTTTTATTTTTATTTTTTATTAGTACATGATATAGGACCAAATGTTTAGGTTCCTTATGGGGAATTTGTACATACACATAATACATCTTATTTCCTTTTTTATTCCTTTTTCCTTCCCTCCCTCTCTACTCCATTCATGTCTTGATCCCTTTCATTTTTTGTTTACTTTTACAATACATATTACATTCCTGTGTGGAGTTTGCACATGTACATAGCACATGTTAATTCCTCCTCCAATCCCTTTACATTCCCTTCCTTTCATCTTCTTCATTTTTTGGTCCTTTCCCCTTCAATAAGTGTTTATCTCCCTACTTTCTGTTATCTATCTTTAATTTTGCTATTTATACATTTTTCTCAAATAACTTCAATGTGATGAAATTACTGGTTTTTTTTGAGTCACTCTTAGAACCCCCAATCAGTTAGTTACATATGATTTATTTCATCTTTATATCCATGTCATTGTTTGAACTTTGACTTTTAAAAGTAAACATCTTATCCATATTTGGGTTCTGAATGAATATCTAGTCTATTCTCTATATTATTGTGATATTAAAAAGAATTAACACAATATGAAAACTAGTTGGAGAATAATAGAAAACACACTGTCATATTTTTCCATGTCATTTTTAGGGATCAAGTTTTTCAAGTAGTCCTCAGGAACCACAGTGCCATCACAGAATTTATCCTCCTTGGACTTTCTGCTGACCCTCAAATCGAAGCTCTGCTCTTTATGCTCTTCCTGGGGATCTACTTCTTTACCCTGCTGGGAAACTTGGGGATGCTGCTGGTGATCAGTGCTGACTCTCACCTGCACAGCCCCATGTACTTCTTTCTGAGTCACCTCTCTTTCTTGGACCTCTGCTTCTCTTCAGTTACTGTACCCAACATGTTGGAGAACCTCCTGTCTCAGAGGAAAACCATCTCGGTAGAGGCCTGCCTAGTTCAGGCCTTCTTTGTGCTTATTTCTGCAGGGACAGAAGCCTTTCTACTCTCAGCGATGGCTTATGATCGCTATGTGGCCATCTGCCACCCACTGCTCTATGGACAGTTGATAAGTAAACAGCAATGTGTGCAGTTTGTGTGGGGCTCATGGGGACTGGGCTTTCTGGATGCTGTCATCAATATCCCTGTGGCACTAAAAATGGACTTCTGTGATACCTATACCATCCCACATTACAGCTGTGAGCTACCCTCTCTGTTCCCTCTCTCTTGCTCTGATGTGTCCACTAACCTCATTATCATGCTCTGCATCATGATCCCACATGGAGCTGTAACTTTCCTCTCGATCTTTTTTTCCTATGTCTTCATTGTCTCTACCATTCTGAGTATCACTTCTTCCTCTGGCAGAGGCAAAGCTTTTTCCACCTGCTCTTCCCACCTTGTTACTGTGCTCTTATTCTATGGCTCTGGTTTTCTCCGCTATTTTATGCCAACCTCAGGTTCCTTCCTAGAGTTGGTTTTCTCTGTGCAATACAGTGTGATCACTCCCATGCTGAATCCCCTCATCTATAGCCTAAAGAACAAGGAGGTCAAAGCAGCTGTGAGAAGAACACTAGGGAAATGTCTCTCGTGCCACTGCTAGAAAAACAAGGAAGGAAGATGACAAGCAATTGGGACAAATATATAGCAAGATGGTGGGACTGGACACTAGTGAGAAATTTCTCACTAGTGCTCTTGATGTGAAATTTGGCAAAAATAAATTAAAAAGTATACAAATGAAGCATAGATCTATTGGTTTGTTCTATTCAATCAAAGGCAAAGGAATGGGTTAGATATACATACACACCATAATATTTGATAATGAACATATTATTTTTATTTCGTATACATAGGAATTAAAGTTGATTTGAGATAAATTACCTACAATTGTCTGTGTCTGAGTTTTGGAAAGGTTCTGAGTCATAGTTTTTCTAAGTATATAAGTGCCTGAATCTTCGAAGGAGAAACTCATAAATAGATTATAGAGCCATTGGTAACGAATTTAGGATTAAAGTTACAGAAAAGGAATAGGTGAATCACCTTTTTGAGATCGAAGCCTCCCCAAATGCGTGTTCTTACAGGAAATTCACAAAACAAAAGCCTGTGAAGAATTCTACTCCTATGGTGTAGTATGGCAGATCTGCTTATTCCCATTTCTTGGATTTAGGTAGGCCCATAGCCCTAGGGAGAGAGAGTCTTGAAATGGGACAGGAAAAAATAAAACAGATGTATTGAGGCAACCAAGAACCACAGCTGCTCTACACTAATAGTGGCTCTGAGGTAATCACTTACACCAAAGGTGATCCAGCTCTGCAGCTGAAATGTTAAATTCTCTTCAGATTGTAAAGAGGCTCATAATATCCACTTACTGTATTTTAAATGCCGTAGAATTTGTATTCATGTCCCAATTTTCATTCCTGATTGGTAAGTTGTATTTCCTTTATTTTCCTGATCAACTTTCCTAGGTTGACTAATTTTATTAATCTTAAAAAAAATAAACTTCGGTTTGAGGTTTTCACCTTATAGTAGTTTGTTTTCTATTTAATCAATTTCCACTATTGTATTTACGGAGCTCTTGCATTTTCACTGGGTTTTAAGTACCGTTCTTTTTCCTACACTTTTGATATGAAAAATTACTTTTATTGTCTGGCGGCTCCACCTTGAGTAGCACAGCCCGGGGTCAGAGCTGTGTCGTCCGAGAAATCCGGAAGCCCCAGGCGTCTCCTGCTGTGGCTCGAGATGGAAACAAGAAGCGCCTAGCCTCCGCCATCGTCCAGTTCCCGACGACCCCCTGTGGCTCGGCGGGCTCTGAGCCTTAAGTCGTCCTTCCGTTCCTGGAGCCGGCGGCCTTCGGCGGCCTGACGGTGGAGCAGAGCCGCCCAGCGCGGGCGCTGCCCCAGGCCCCGCCGGAGAAAGCAGGAGCAGCCGCTTCGGGCCGCAGGACCTGAGGGTCCCCGGGAGGACCCGCCTTCCGGGAGGACTCAGCGGAGGCGAGCGCCTCCAAACCAGCGAATGAAGTCCGGGCTGCATGTTAGGATGCACCCCGCGCCCGCCTGCCCTGCCTCCGCGGTCCCTTCACGGCAGGCTCCGTGTGAGGAAAGAGCCAGCGAGCCCGTGCCCACCAGCAGCGACCGCCCTCGGGGCTCCGAGAGCCCCACCGCCACCCAGCCGGCTCGGTAGTCCACGTCGCCCTCTTGATCTGTCCTCAAGGACTTTCAGAGCCCAGCAAACCTCGCGGGCTGGGCCGAGCTCACTGCCAGCCTCGGCCTGGGCGCCCGCACCCGGACCTCGAGTGCCGGCCGCAGGAGCTCCAGCGGCGGCGCCCGTCGACTCGGGCCCCGCCTTCCTGCGGCGCGAGCACCGGCTCGCTTCCTCCCGCCCTCCCCCTGCAGGCCTCGGTCCAGGTTGCACAGACGGGCCTTGTCCTGGCTCCGCTGCTCCCTTCCAGTCCTGCTGCAGGCGGGGTCCAGGGGCCGAACCCTCGGCTCTGAAACAGCCCGGGGGCGGGAAAGTGTGACCCCTGCAGGCGTCTCCACGGCCTCGCTCGCGACACCACCGCCGCAGACGGCGGGTTCTGTAGCAGAGCCTGCGTGTGTCACGGGAAGCCAGCAGCAGCGGCGCTGCCACTGCGGCCTTCGCTCAGCCGGGACGTGGCCAACCTGTCCGGCCCTTAGGAACCGAGTGGGGAATAAACAGCATGGTGACTCATTGCCCCCCGCACTCCCCCAAAAAGAAAGAATACTTCTATTGATATTTTAAAACATTCATTCTTTATAAGAGATTTCGCTTGCATTATTGTTGTTCTGTCCCGGAAACTTTTGAAACGTATGCCATGTCAGAATAGTCAGTTTAAAATATTTAGTTTCATTATAGTCTGACTCGAGAGTTATTTAGAAATATTTGTTGTTTTGAAGATAGAGTGCTCCTTTTTGATTTTTGAACATGCCCTCTTATTTCGTCTGCTTTTTCATTTTAAAAATAAATATTCGTCATTAGGTCTTTAAATATCACGTGTCTTTCTCTTCCATCTCCCTTTCGGAAATTCAGATTACATACATACTCAGACTTTTAACTCTGCCTCAAGATTTGTATAATAGTTTTTTGAATTTTCTCTTTTCTTTTTATCTGTTTTATTTTGGGTATTTTTATCAATTTTCACAAAGTTAGATATTTTTATCTTCTGTTGTGTGTAATTTACTAAGCCAACCCAAGGAGTATTTAATTTTAGAATTTTAAATATTAGGATTTTCATTATTATAGATAAAATGATAACTTCCTCTTTTTCCTTATTTTCTTGATCATGTTATTCATAGACATTGTAGTTTTTGCCTATAAATGCCATCATCTGGATTAATTGTAGATTTCCTACTCATCAGTGTTTGTTTTTGATCAAATGTGCCTCTTCTTCTTCACGTCTTGTATTTTTTAAATGCCAGATACGATGTATTAAAACTCTAGATGTCCCAGGATGTTTATCCTCTTCCAAAGCAAATCCATCATTTCCTCTATTAAGAGGAAAAAGTAAGAAGTTAGTTACCTGAAACAAACTGAATCAGATATAGGTTACAGTTTATCATAGTCCCTAGGGCACAGTTTTGCAGGCTTCTGATTGAAAGCTCATTTTGATTTTGTCTCTTCAGGACCATGAAATTATAGAACAATTTACTCTTTTGTAGAGTTTATCAGTTTCATAGAGCCTTGTTCAGTCTTAGAAATTACCAAATGTTTTGAAGGGAAAACTGGCTAAGTATTGAGACACTTTTCCAGTTTTGTCATTTCATCCATGAGCCCCTTCCAAAAACTAAATTATTTTCCACCTTTGTAACACTCTATCAGTCATATCCAGATTCTCAGCTTCTTACCAGAATACGCAAATACTTGCTAAGAAAGAGTTACTATTAATAGTCTGATAACCATAGAGGGGCATTCTACAGAATTTGAGCAATTCTAGTCCTTATTCCAGTGGCAGCTTGCTGATCCTTTTTAAATACATAATTTTTGTATTTTATCCAGATTTTTAGCTGCCTTCAGGGTAAGTATTTATCTGCAGTCCATAACATCCTTATTTTTAAAAAAGGTACCTGTTCTCTGGTTAATACATGTATATTTTTAAATATTCAAATCTCATTTACTGTAATGCTCCAGATTCAGTGTTTTATAACTTAATTTGTATAATGAGATAATGTCAAAATTATTCTGAAAGTACAAATATCAATAACAAGTAAACAGCACTATAAACTAGATTGACCTAACAAACACACAACACTTCACCAAACAGCGTACTCTGTCTTTGTGTGTAGAACATTCCCCAGGATAAACCATATATTAGGCCATACATCTCAATATATTTTAAAAGATTGAGTCATGGAAAGTATTTTCTCTTATCACAGTAGAGTAATATAATAAATCAATAACAAAAGGAAAATAGAAAATTAATAAATGCATGAAAATTAAAGAACTGGCTGAAATAACAAAGTTAAGGAAAAAATTACAAGAAATTAGAAAACAAAGAAGAACAATAATGAAAACACATCTTACTGAATTTATGGGACATAGTACAAACAAGGATTAGAAGAAAATATATATGTCTATAAATGTCTAGCAGAAAGAAAAAGATCTCAAATGAATGGGCTAGTGTTTCACATTAAGGAATTGGAAATTAAAAAAAAAGAAACTAAGCTCCAAATTAGGATAAGAGAATAATGAAGAGGTAAAATTTATTTATTTATTTACGAATGTATGTATTTATTGTCTTTTTTGAGATAGGGTCTTGCTATGCAGTTCAGGCTGGCCTTGAGCTCACTTTGTAGCCCAGGCTGGTCTCGAACTCACAACGATCCTCCGCCCTCAGCCTCCCGAGTGCTGGGACCACCCACCACACCCGGTGATGAAGAGGTAAATTTAAAAATAGAAAAAGCAATAGAATCAAAATAACAAGACACGATCAAAAGTTGGTTCATTGAAAAGATCAGGTGGGGAAGAGAACAAGAAGTCAAAAGAAACAAGCCCTCCCTGGGAATCAGCACACTGTGTGGGCTCAGGGGACAGCCAGACACCAGTCTTTCCCCAGGAGTTAGCACCATTTGCAGACTGTAGGAGAAAGAGAAAAAGAAATGAACAAGAAGCAAACCCTGAGAATTGGTACCACATGCAGGCCACTGGGAGGATAGTCAGATGCCAGCCTCTTCTGGTGCATGGGCTGGGAAACATTAAGAGTCCCCACGTGCCATAAGCTACTCGCTGCTCTGGAGAAATACAGGCTGTGATGATAACTACTGAGTTAAAACACAGTCTAATGTTTGTAGTGTTTAGTGTTTCACTGACTTTGCAGATCTAAAGCTGATTGTCTGATCATGTACTCAAAGGACAATAGTATGCAATGTAGTATCTATGGGGGAATCTCCCTCCGAAGGTGATAGCCAGTGTTAATTCCCTATTATCTTGTTTTGAAATCCAGTATCATTTTCATTGTTTTGTTGGGCTGAGTTTTACTCTGTTTTGTTTTGTTTGATTTTATTATATCTGATGGCATTGACAGCTATTTCAAAGATAACAAGATATATGGTAGCCATTTTGATTTACTACTATCCTTGTTTGTAAGTCCTTTATTGCATTCATTGTTTTGTTTTTATTGGTTATATTCTATTCTGTTTTATTTGATTTTTACTATGTCTGAAGGTATCTGTAGCCATTTTGAAAACAGTAAGAGGCATTATGGTAACCATTGTTTTTTTTAAAATTTTATTTAAAAGGAAAAAGAGAAAAAAAAAAAACAAAACAAAGCAGTGTAAGGGTACAAGTACTACAGAACTACAAAATAAAAACCAGTACGAAATCACCAGTTAATAGATTACACATTAGCATTTTAGAGATAGTTGCTCAAGTCACAGTATCAAAGCATACAAAGTGGACATTCAAACAGTGAGACTGCAAACAGTTGTGTTCGATGATCCAACCAAAAACATTAATATGGTCATCTATTTAACACCGCTAAACACACGTGCAGTTGTATCCATTAGAGCACATTTTTTTCCCTCTCTTTTTTACAACAACATTACAACTCCTTAGTTCTTATTACTTTTTTGGGGGGAGAGAATAAAGTCAAATATGGCAAAACAAAGCTGTCAGTCAAAACCAAGGATAGACATAGTACATGATGTAAGAACAGAGTACAAAGTTATCAACAATGGTTACCATAATGCCTCTTGCTTCCTTAAAAAGAATTGTCTATCTCATTATGTATTATAAAGTTGAACAAAACAGTAGAGAACAAGATCAATAAAACCTAAACCTTGTAAACATTACAGGACTTCCAAAGGAGATAATAGTCAAACCAGAATGGGCATCATAGTGAATCTTATTGCCTTAAAAGTAGTTGCCTATACCCTCAAACTTGATACTATCATACAGAACAGTACAGAGTCTAATCAGTCAAAACAAGATAGTGGGAGTATTATAGGACTTCAAATCAAGTTAATAGGAAATCAAAAAAGTTACTATAATATCTCCTGCTATTTTTTAATTTTTCCCCTTAATTAAAAAATCATAAAAATAACTAAATAATTTTTTAATGAATAAGGGAGAGATTGAGATAAAAGAGGACATAACATAACAATACAGGTCAAAGCATGACAGTTTCAACAACCTTCACCACCAAATAACCCAACTTAATAGTAGTTATCATAGTATCTTTTTCCTTGAATATCTGAATATAAGTTCATATACTATAGCTTCAAACATATCAAGTCAGTGTAAAACCATTCAAGTGGATGAAAGCATTGTAGGGTATTTAGAACCAGCTAACAGAAAACAAACAATGGTTTCTATATTATCTCTTTGCCTATAACAATTTTTATTTATACTATCATATATAATAAAATCCAGCAAGATACAAACATCATGATAAAACCAATGGAGACGGAAGAGTCATAGTTTGGTGGGGCTTCAAAACAAGATGATAGTAAATCAGCACTAGCTATTATGATGACTTACTTTCTTCAAATAGCTGTCATTTCATTACAGGCAATAATATCAAGCAGCCCAGAATAAAGCCATTGCAATTAATAAGTGAAAACTTTATAAGGCTTCAAGGCCACATAATGGGGAATCATGATTACCACATGCTTTAATTTATTTGAATCATTACTTACATTAGGGAAACTATTTGGTATTCACATATGCGAGATTGATTCATTTGACTTATGAGTATGGTCTCAAGCTGTGCCCATTTCTTGATAAATATCTCAATGTGATCCTTCTTTATAGCTGAGTAATACTCCATTGTATAGAAATACCACAACTTTCTTATCTATTCCTCAGTTGATGGACACTTGGGTTGTTTCCAAGATCGGGCGATTACAAATTGTGCTGCTATAAACATAGGTACACATATATCACTGTGGTATGATGCTTTCAGTTCTTCTGGGAATATGCCTAGAAGTGGAATAGCGGGAACAAATGGGACTTCCAATCCCAGCCTTTTGAGAAATCTCCAGACTGACCTCCACAAAGGTTGTACCAGTCTACACTCCCACCAACAGTGTAGGAGAGTTCTTTTCTCCCCACAGCCTCTCCAGCGTTTATTGTTGTTGGTTTTCTTGATCCTGGCAATTCTTTCAAGAGTGAGATGGAATCTCAGTGTGGTTTTAATTTGCATTTCTCTAATGACTAATGATGATGAACATTTTTTTCATGTGTTTATTTGCCATTTGTATTTCTTCATCTGAGAAGTGTGCATTCATCTCAGGTGCCCATTTTTGGATTGGATCTTTGAATTTTGGTGGTCTGAGTTTTTTAAATTATTTATATGTTTTAGACAAAAGTCCCTTGTCTGAGGGGGAGTTCACTAAGATCTTTTCCCAGTTTGTGGTTCACTATGCTAGAGATTTCTTTTGACATGCAGAAACTTTTTAATAAGAGGTGGTCCCATTTATTGATTCTGGGAAGTATTTCCTGTGTGGTTTGAGTCCTGTTCATGAATTCTCTACCTACCCCTATGTCTTCAGGTTTCTACCCAATTTGTCTTCCAATAGATTTAGTGTTTCTGTTTTAATATTCAGATCTTTGATCCATTTAGATTTTAATTTAGTACATGGTGATAGGCATGGGTCTAGCTTTAGTTTTCGGCAAATGGAGAGCCAGTTTTTCCAACACCATTTATACTGTCGTTCTTCCAGTGAACCTGCTTAGCTCCTTTATCAAAGATAAGGTGGTTGAGTGTGTTTGTAGTTGTGGTTGTATCTTCTAATCTATTCCATTGATCTTCGGCTCTGTTTTGATTCCAGTAACATGTTGATTTTACTACTGTTGCTTTGTAGTATAACTTCAGGGATTGTGGTGCCTCCTGCCTTGCCTTTGCTGCTTAGAATTGCCTTTGCTATTCTAGGTTTCTTCTGGTTTCAGATGAATTTTAGGAGTGATTTCTCTAGATTTATAAGGTATGTGGATGTTATTTTTATTGGGATTGCATTGAATCTGTATAACAGTTTTGGGAGAATGGCCATTTTCACAGTGTTTGTTCTTCCTACCCATGAGCAAGGGATGTCTTTCCATTTTCTGAGATCCTCTTCAATTTCTTTTTCAGTGTATTATAATTTTCCCTGTATAGGTCTTTCACTTCTTTTGTAAGAGTAATTCCTAAATATTTTCATTTTTTGCTTACTAGTGTGAAGAGTGTGGCTTCTCTTATTTCCCTCTCTGTGATTTTGTTGTTAGTGTATAGGAATGCTATCGATTTCTGAGTATTGATTTTGTATCCAGCTACATTACCGAATTTATTTTTTATATCTAAGAGTCTTTCAATGGAGTTTAGGGGGACTTCTATGTAGAGTATCATGTCATCTGCAAACAATGATAATTTAACTTTTTCTTTTCCTATCTTTACCCCTTTTATTTCTCTCTCTCTTGTCTAATTGCTCTGGCTAATACTTCAAGTACTATATTAAATAGGAGTGGTGATAAAGGACATTCTTGTCTTGTGCCTGATTTTAAAGTAAAGGCTTTCAATTTTTGGCCATTTAGTATGATGCTGGCCGATGGTTTGTCATAAATGACCTTTATATCAATATTTGAGGTAAAGACCATTTATTCCAATTTTCTGTAAAGTTCTTATCATGAATGAATGTTGGACCTTATCAAAGGCTTTTTCTGCATCTATAGAAATGATCATGTGATTCTTACTTTTGGCTTTATTGATATGGTAGATTACATTTATTGATTTACATATGTTGAACCATCCCTGCATTCCTGGGATGAATCCCACTTGGTCATGGTGTATAATCTTCTTGATGATTTGCTGGATCCTATTTGCCAATATTTTATTGAGGATTTTTGCATCTGTGTTCATTAGGGAGATTGGTCTATAGTTTGGTTCTCTTTTTTAGTTGGGTCTTTCTCAAATTTTGGTACTAGAGTAATATTCTCTTCCAGGAATGACTTAGGAAGGATTGCTTCCCTTTCAATTTCATTGAATAGTTTGAGGAGTGTCAGCATTAGGTCTTCTTTGTATTTCTTGTAGAATTCTGCAGTGAATCCATCTGGGCCTGGGCTCTTCTTTGTAGGTAATGATTTAATTACATTTTCAATTTCATTAATAGAGATTGGGTTATTCAGCAGTTTTACATCCTCTTGATCTAGCTTTGGTACTTCATATGTTTCTAGGAATCTTTCTATTTCTTCTGTGTTATCAAACCTTTGAGAATAGAGGTTTTAGAAATAGGTGTTGATGATCTTCTGTATTTCTGTACAGTCTGTAGTGATTTTACCTTTGTTATTTCTTATTTCTTGAATTTGAGCTTTTTCTTCCCTTTTTAAAATAAGGTTGGCTAGGGGCTTATCGATTTTATTTATTCTTTCAAAGAACCAACTTTTGATTCGTTGATTCTTTGGATTGTTTTCTTAGTCTCTATTGCGTTGATTTCTGCTCTGATTTTTATAATTTCCTCCCTTCTTTTGGCTTTGGGCTTGACTTGCTCTTCTTTTTCTAGCTGTTTGAGATATAGCATCAGGTTATTTATTTGTATTTGTTCTGTTTTCCTGATGTGGGAACTCAGTGCAACAAATTTTCCTCTGAGGACGGCTTTCATTGCATCCCACAGATTCTGGTAAGTTGTATCTGTATTTTCATTTTCTTGTAGGCATAGTTTAATTTCTTCTTTAATTTCCTCTGTGACCCACTGATTACTCAATAGTGTGTTTTTCAGTTTCCATGTGTTTGTGAGATTTTTGCAGTATCTTTTATCATTAATTTCTAATTTCAAAGCGCTATGATCTGATAACATGCAAGGGATGATTTCAAGTCTTTTGCATTTGTTTAAGTATGTTCTGTGAGCTAATATATGGTCTATTTTAGAGAATGAGCCATGTATTGCTGAGAAGAATGTGTATTCTGATTTTGTTGGGTGGAACATTCTGTATATTTCTATCAAGTCCATTTGTTTACAGGTGTGATTCAGTTCTGTTATTTCTTTGCTCATTTTCTGTCTGGTTGATCTGTCCCTTGGTGTCAATGGCGTGTTAAGGTCTCCCGTTACAATTGTGTTACTGATAATTTGAGTTTTCATTTTTGTTAATAGTTGTTTTATGTAACTGGGTGCTCTGGAGTTTGGTGCATATATATTTAAGATAGTTATCTCTTCCTCTTAGAGGTTTCCCCAGTTAGTATATAGTGACCTTCTTTGTCCTTTCTGATCATTGTTGGTTTAAAGTTCATGTTGTCTGCAAACAGAATGGCTACTCCTGCTTTTTTTTTTTGGATTCCTGTTGTGTGACGTATTGTTTTCCATCCTTTGACTTTCAGTCTGTGAGTATCCTTCTGGGTTAGATGAGTTTCCTGTATACAACATATGGTTGGATTTTGTTTCTTGATCCATTGTCATAGTCTGTTTCTTTTGATTGGTGCACTGAGACCATTTTCATTAATGATTATAACTGTTATATGCTGGTTTATTCTTGACATGTTATCTCTCTGCTGTTGCATCTTTATCTTTCTCTTCTGTTTAATTATCTGCTTTGATTAGTGGTTTTTTCCTTTGTGTATCTAAACTGTCTCTCAATATTTTTTGCAGGGTTGGCTTGGTGTTCATGAAGTTCTTCAGCTGTTCTTTGTCATGGAAGTATCGTATTTCACCATCAATTTTGAATGATAGTTTTGCAGGGTACATCAGTCTAGGTTGGAAATCATTTTGCTTTAGGATCTGGAATACTTTACTCCATGCTCTTCTTGACTTTATTGTTTGTGCTGCGAAGTCTGCTGTGATTCTGATAGGTTTTCCTTTATCAGTGATCTGTCTTTTCTCTCTGACAGCTTTTAATAATCTATTATTGTGTTGGATTTTTGGGGTGGTGATTATTATATGTCTGGGTGTACTTTTATTTTAGTTATGACCATTTGGAGTTCTGTAGGCTTCACTGAAGCTGATGTTGGTTTCTGATCTCATGCTTGGGAAATTTTCAGCTATTACTTCTCTAAGTATCCTCTTGACATACTTTATGTTGTCCCCTTCTTTTTCATTAATTCCTATCAATCTTATGTTGTTTTTTGCATCATCTTGCAGTTGTTGAATTGTTATTTCCTGATTCCTTGTTATTTTTAAAAGATCTTTCCTTTCCTGTTCACTAGCTGCAATCCTGTCTTCAAGGTCTGAAATTCTATCTTCACTTTCATTGAGGCAGTTTTTACAGCTGTCAGTGGAGCTTCTGATTTTCTGTATATCTCTGTGCATCTGCTTTATTCTGTTTGTTTCTTACATTGCTCATCTAGGGATTCTATCTTTTTGTTTAGTTCCTCCAATTTTTAAACTGTGTTTTCTTTAGATATATTCAGAATCTCTTTCATTTCTTCTTTTACCTGGGAGATTATTTCTAGTTTGAATTCCTTTAAAGCTTCCTGGAGTTGCTTGTTTATTTCAGTAGCTATTATGTCTGATATTTGAGGTGTATGGCATATATATTCTTCTATATATATATATATCACTCCTAGGGTTTATTGAGATGGGCTAGAGGTTTGAGGTTGTAATTTGGTCTTTGTTTTTGTCATTTTCCTATATTTCTGTGTTTCAAGTGTTATTCAAAAGCTTCCTCAGGGTCTGTTGGAAATCCACTTCTATGTTTGCAGCTACTGGGACTCTGGCACCCAGTTCCCCCATGCCGCTGGGCCTCGGGAACCAGTGGCCATCTTCTGCTTGCTTAGAACTCTGTAGTTCCAGATAAGCTGGGCTCCAAGGACACTGTGCGCCAGCCTGCTTGCTAGAAACTCCACACTTCTCTGAGCTCAGCCGGAATGGGGAGGCGGATGTAGGCACCTCAGACCACTTAGCCACTTCACTGCACCTGGAAGGCTCCAGGTTCCCGAACAGTCTGGGCTTGGGGCAGAGTGCACTGGGCACTTACCGCAGGCCTCGGGATCTCTGTAACTAGTTATGCTCGCCTGCTTGCTTTGAAATCCACAGTCCTCCAGACACATGGGGAGACGGATGCAGGCAGCCCAGATCCGCCCAGCCCTTACTCTGCACCCAGAAGGTGAGAGAGTCCCAAATAGGCTGGGCTCCGGGGATAGTGTGTGCCTGCCTGCTTGCTGGAAACTCCACAGTTCTCCAAGTGCAGCCAGAATGGGGAGGCAGATGTAGGTACCTCAGACCCACTTAACCACTTCACTGCACCCGGAATCCTGGAGGGTCCTGAACAGTCTCGGCTTGGGGCAGAGTGCACTGGGCACTTACTGCAGGCCGTGTGGCCTCTGGAACTGGTGATGCTCGCCTGCTTGCTGAGAAATCCACATTCCTCCAGACACACAGGGAGGCGGATGCAGGTGCCCCAGATCTGCCCAGCCCTTACTCTGCACCCAGATGGTGCACGAGTCCCAAATAGGCTGGGCTCTGGGGATAGTGTGCCAGTAACCATTGTTGATTTCCAATTGTTTTGAAGTCCTGTGTCACTTACTCTGGCTTGTTTTGATTAACTTTATTCTGTCTTATTTTGCTTAGATTTATTCCCTTTAAAATAAAAAAAAAAAAAGAAAAGATCAACAAAATTGGCAACTTGAGCTAAACTACATAAGAAAAAAATAGCTCTAATATAATGCTTTACCACATTACAGAAAGTTTAAAATTGGGGAGAGTTTGTTGAACAAATATGCATCAACAAATAACGTATAAATTATATAATTGCCTATATACACACAAACTTGGCTCAAGAAGAAATTACAAAATCTGAACAGTTATAACAAATAAACTTGAAGAGGTTAGCAAAAATATGCACTAAAAAATCTAGGATTAGATCACTTCATTGATGAATTAGACCTAGAAAAGATCACACAATTACAGCCAAACCTTCCAAAACTATAAAAGAACAAATATTACTTCATTTTACGTTTTGAATTTATTTTATTAGTACTTATTTGCTGTACATGACATTTACACTTATTTTAGAGGTTTAAAAGAAAGACTAAACAAAGCAGAAAACGGGTAGAAATAGTACATGCTTTCAAAGAAAAAAATAAACAGAAATCACTAGTTGATGATTACAGATTGTCCTCTTACAAATAGGTATTCAAGATACTATAGTGGAGCATATAAAGTGGGGATTCAAACAGTGAGACTGCATCCAGTTCTGTTCAACTATCCAACAAAAACTTAGAAATATGGTTATCAATTCTATACATTTAAACATACATGCAGTTATCCACATCTTCGATTATGTTGAGATTGAACAACTCAAACAGGCTAATATCACTCTGAACAAAGAATAATACTGTTGCTGGATTTCACATCATGACACTATGGGATCAGCACTGGGTACTGTAATCTCTGTTTTTCTTCAAATTATTTGTTCATTTCATCACGTGTTAGATGATCAGTTCTCGTAAACTGTTTATAGGTTCTATGCATGCATGAATCTCTGCATGTATACTATCCTTTCTGTATTAGAGAGTGACCGGAGCCGCGGAAGACAGGAGGCCAAACTCGAGCAGGATCAGCTCTCAAACTTTATTACGTACAGCGAACCGGACCTAACAAGGTCCGCCACCCTCAACGTTGGTTCCTCTTCCGCCGTTGGGGGCAGGAACAACCTCTTATAAGGGGAAGCAGTATCCAATCACAGAGAAGCGCGCCTAACAAGCTGATAGGCTAGCGTCACGGGTAACTGGGCAGATATGACAATTTGGCGGGCTTGTTCAGGCCGGGAAGAACCCGGAAGCAGGAAATGGGCGCCATCATAGGCGACTTCCCACATCTCCCCCTTTTTTATTTATTAAAATAGGATGGTCTGTGGGTCCCTCCAAGGTGTCTATGACCTTGTTGCTGTTAGACACCTAGGAGTGGGCCTACCTTGTAGGCCGAGGCATGAGAGAATGTAGAGGTCTATACCCTGCTGTGCATCACCCTGTTTTGTGCATATCCTTGCGCCAGGACCATGCTCAAGGTGAGTGGTTCATTTTTTCGCAGGGCCAGGCTTTTGTGAACCGAACCTGGATGCATATAGACATTCATTCCTGCCTTCCCCCCAACCTTTGGGGCAGATGGCACTGCAGTACCCTTGGTCTCGCATCTCAATGCCAATAATTTGACTCCGGGAGGGACCCCTGGCCTTATAAGCCATGTATATCTGAGTGGAGCCTGTCTTAGGTTGACCGGGAGGGCTTTTCCTGTCTTACCCGTCATTGGCTTGCCCACTCAGCTCTTATAGCTGATGTTCCGCAATGTGAAGGAGATATGCGGCGGCCTGCTGGCCTGATGGGCCACCTGCTGCCATTTGCATGGCTGCCATGGCTGTGATCTTAACCTGCTGCTGAGTTTGTATGAGGCGATCTAACAAGCATTTAATAACCACAAGCCCTACTAGGATAGCCATGGCAATTAGCATAATCAAGGACTGTTTGATTGATGGTGTAAACCCTGGGTGAGGCGGGTGAGGCCGCCGAAAAAGGTGCCAATGTAGGTGGGTGGTGCCAAGGACCCCAAAGATATTGTGGTGGTTCTGTGGAATCTGAGCATATCACAGGGGTGATTAATAGGAACCCACAGAATAAAAAAAAAACTCCAAACCAGACATTTTAGTTTGTAGATGGTCTCGGGCGCTGAGCGTCGGTCCCAGAAGGGTCGAGTTGACTTGTGTCCGCGGGCTTATCCTCCTGTGCTTTATCAGGAACTGGTGGGGAGTTTACTGCTCGCGTCAATCTTTCCGGGACCCACAGCGGTTCGCAGCCTGGTTCCTGTGGGAAGACACAAACCGCACCTCGGGTCCAGCTAATCACTGGATCCGGGCCCATCCATTGTCCTGTAAGGACATCTTTCCATCTCACCAGCCCTTTGTCGGCCGGGGACGGGTTATTGTGCTCCATGGCAGGGGAATGATTTTAACAGTGTTGGTCAAATTTGTGCGGACAGGGGTGATTAGTTTGTAAAAAATTTATGGTAAAGAGTGCCAATGATATTCTTCCTTTGGGCGTTAGGCCGTGGCCACCCAATTCACGGCACAGGCGTGTCCACTCTTCTAAGGACCTATTTTTGTTAGTTCTTAGGACATCACGGCACTCCTTAGTGCACTGTTCAAAAATCAATTGTTTTATGAGAGAGTGAGCCGCCTCAGCATCTGGAAAAATCCTGTTAGCGGCCTCAAGCATGCGGGCCACAAAGTCTGAAAATGGCTCTCCCTGCCCTTGTATAATTTTTGTAAGGTGACCCGTATGTTCTCCCTTTCCAGCCAGCCGTCTCCAGGCCTGGAGGCCACAGCGGCTAATTTGTTCATAAACCTGGCGAGGGTATTGAGTTTGATCTTCCTCAAAGGCTCCTCGCCCTAATAGCATATCCCTGTTCCACTCTCTCTGGTTATTTTCCCTGTTGGCTGCCGCCTGCTCTACACAGAATTCCTCATTCCAGGACTTCCAATCTAAATATTGTCCGGGGGAGAGGCAGGCGCGTGCCAGCTGGGTCCAATCTCCAGGAGTTAAAAGTAAACCTGCCAATGCCTCTAAAAGCGCCATGGTAAATGGCGCATTGGGCCCATAAGCTGAAACTGCGTCCTTGATAGTTTTAAGTTGTTTAATTTCTAAGGGCTCATAATATCCTCCTCCTCCCCTGCCTCCTACTTGTACCGGGAATGCATGGAGACCGGAACACTCAAAGGGAAGCTGCGACCATACCCTCTGGTGGAAGGAACGTCCTCCTCCCTCCCCAGATGGGGGCGCAGAAGGCAACCCAGGAAGTAGCTCTCCCTCTAACCAGGGCGGTGCCATAGGTTGTGGTGGCAGCCCAGGGAGCAACTCCTCTTCCGGCCACGGCGGTGCAGTGGGGCCTGGCGCCCTGAAGGGGGTGATCGTGGGTCGCGAACTTGCCAAAGGGCGGAAGGGCTTAAGCTCTTCCCGTAAGGCGGAGTAGCTCGGGCAGGGTGGTGTTTGGTTCCCCTTTTTATCTTCCCGAGCCCTAAGTTCCTCTTTTAACGGTGTAGGAGGGTCATGCTTAGCAAAGACGACCTCCTCTTCTGAGCCTTCCGAATCCGAATCAGAATTAGAGCCCTGAGGGTCCTCCGGAGACCCACAATCGGCAGTGGCTCCGGGCTCCTCTGAGCATTCCGATCGAGCTCAAAAGCCTGTCGGGCTGTATTAGCGAAGCGAAAGCAAAACAGATGCAAAGGGAAAAGAAAAGAAAAAAAAAACCGGCGTCCACTCATGTGGCGCTCAAAATCTGTTAGGTGCGTCCACCCAACCCAGGTGACCCAGTACTCACCTGTCCCGGGAACCGCTGTATCTCACGTAGCTGATCAGGGTGAAGAGAAGAGGTGCTCGCGGCCTTCCATTGTTATTGGGCCAGGTCCTCCGTCGTACCGCAGGCGACAGCAATCGCACCTCCCGGCCGAAGAGGCACGTCGCTGAGTCTTTTATTCCCGTACGGGGGCCACCAGATGACCGGAGCCGCGGAAGACAGGAGGCCAAACTCGAGCAGGATCAGCTCTCAAACTTTATTATGTACAGCGAACTGGACCTAACAAGGTCCGCCACCCTCAACGTTGGTTCCTCTTCCGCCGTTGGGGGCAGGAACAACCTCTTATAAGGGGAAGCAGTATCCAATCACAGAGAAGCGCGCCTAACAAGCTGATAGGCTAGCGTCACGGGTAACTGGGCAGATATGACAATTTGGCGGGCTTGTTCAGGCCGGGAAGAACCCGGAAGCAGGAAATGGGCGCCATCATAGGCGGCTTCCCACAAGAGAGAAAAACAAAACAAAACAAGACAAAATGAAACAAATTCCTAGAAGAACTCAAAATGAAAAAGACATATCAACAACAGTAGCAAAGAGCCCAGAACACTGATAATATAGACCTTCAAAACAAGGTGGTATGAGCATACCTAGAGTTGTCATTTTACATAATGATCTGCAAGAGTTCCCCAGGTCACAATACAATAATAGGCACATTTGTTCTAATCTTGTGAATGTTAACTATTTTGTTCCAAGAACTTACAGAGTTTGTAGCACACTCATGTTAGCTATCCTAAGTGTATTTATATAATTTTAGACATTTTCCTTTTCCCTTCCCTTTTCTTTTTCCTCATTTTCCCTGATAGATTATTTTTTTCCCTTAAAGAAGATTCTTATCCTTTCCCTGAAATTAATGAGTTTTTTTGTATCTTATGTATTCTTACCATATCTTACATTAGGGAGACTACATGGTATTTACACATGTGAGTTTTATTTACTTCACTTATGAGTATGGTCTCGAGTTGCATACATTCACTTATAAATATATCAATGTGATCATTCTTTATAGCAGAGTCGTACTCCATTGTATAAAAATACAACTTTTTAAACCATTCCTCAGTTAATGGGCATTTAGGTTGTTTCCAAGATCTGGCTATTATAAATTGTGCACATATATCACTGTGGTATCCTGTTTTCAGTTCTTCTGGGAAATGCCTAGAAGTGGGATTGAAGGGTCAAATGGGACTTCCAATCCCAGCTTTTTGAGGAATCTCCAGACTGATCTCCATAGTGATTGTACCAGTCTACACTCCTACCAACAGTGCAGAGGAGTTCCTTTTTCCCCATAGCCTCTCCAGCATTTGTTGTTGGTAGTTTTCTTTATCCTGGCTATTCTTCCTGGAGTGAGATGGAACCTCAGTGTTGTTTTAATTTGCATTTCTCTAATGACCAATGATGCTGAACACTTTTTCATGTATTTATTTGTTATTTGTATTTCTTCATCTGAGAACTGTGTATACATCTCAAATGCCCATTTTTGGAATGGGTCTTTGAATTTCGGGTGTCTGATTTTTAAAAAACTCTTTATATATTCTAGACCCAAGTTCTTTGTCTGAGGGACTGTTCACTAAGATTCTTTCTCAAATTGTGGGTTTTCTTTTCACTATGCAGGAGATTTCATTCAATATACAAAACTCTTTAATAGGATGTGATCTTGGTTGTTGATTCTGTAAAGTATTTCATGTGCAGTTTGACTTTTGTTTATGAATTCTCTACTTCCCTCTATGTCTTCAAGATTTCTACCTACTTTGTCTTCCAACATATTTAGTGTTTCTGTTTTAATATCTAGATCTTTTATCCATTCAGACTTCAGTTTAGTATATGGTGATAGGCATGGGTCTAGTTTTAGTTTTTGGCCTATGGAGAGCCAATTTTTCCAACACCATTTATTGAAGAGACTATCTTTCTTCCAGTGGAAATGTTTGGCCCCTTTATCAAAGATAGGGTGGCTGAGTATGTTTGTAGTTGCAGTTTTATCTTCTAATCTATTCCACTGGTCTTCAGGTCTGTTTTTATTCCAGGACCATGCTGATTTTATTACTGTGGCTTTATAGTATAACTTCAAGTCAAGGATTGTGATGTGTCCTGCCTTGCCTTTGTTGCTTCCAAGTGTCTTTTCTATTCTGGGTCTCCTATGATTCCAGATGAATTTTAGAAGTGATTTCTTTAGATCTGTGATGTATGCTAGTGGTATTTTGATGGGGATTGCATTACATCTGTATAACAATTTTGGAAGAATGGCCACTTTCACAATGTTTGTTCTTCCTATCCATGAACAAGGCATGTCTTTCCATTTTCTGAGGTCCTCTTCGATTTCTTTTTCTAGGGTATTATCATTTTTCCTGAATAGATCTATTGCTTCTTCTGTTAGATTAATTCCTAAGTATTTCATTCTTTGGATGCTACTGTAAAGGGTGTGGCCTCTTTTATTTCTCTCTCAGTGGTTTTATTGTTAGTGTATAGGAATGCTATTGATTTTTGAGTGCTGACTTTGTACCAGCTGTATTATTGAGTTTATTTATTATACCTAGGAGTCTTTTAATGGAGTTTTGGGGGTCTTCTTTGTAGAGTATGATATCATCTGCAAATAATGATAATTTAACTCCTGCTTTTCCTATCCTTACTCCTTTTATTTCTCTCACTTGTGTAATTGCTCTGGCTAGTATTTCCAGCACTATATTGAATAGGAGTGGTGATAATGGACATCCTTGTCTTGTTCCTGATGTTAGGGTAAAGGCTTTCAGCTTTTGGCCATTTAGTATGATGCCAGCTGTTGTTTTTTCATAGATGGCTTTTACAATATTGAGGTAAAGACCATCTATTCCAGTTTTCTATAAGATTTTTTTATCATGACTAAGTATTGGACCTTATCAAAAGCTTTTTCTGCACCTATAGAAATGATCATGTGGTTCTTATTTTTGGCTCTATTGATATGGTGGATTGCATTTATTATTTGCTTATGTTGAACCACCCCTTTATTCCTGGGATGAATCCCACTTGGTCATGGTGTATAATCTTGATGATTTGCTGCATTTTGTTTGTCAAAATTTTATGGAAAATTTTTGCATCTGTGTTCATTAAGGAGACTGTAGTCCTCTTTTTGGTTGGGTCTTTCTCAGGTTTTGGTATTAGGATAATGTTTGCTTCCAGAAATGACTTAGGAAGAATTATTTCCCCTTCAATTTCATTGAAGAGTTTGAAGAGGGTAAGTATTAAGTGTTCTTTGAATTTCTTGTAGCATTCTGCAGTGAATCTATCTGGACCTGGGTTTTTCTTTGTTGGTAGGGATTTAATTACATTTTCAATTTTATTAATTGAAATTGACTTATTCTGCAGGTTTGTATCTTCTTGACCCAGCTTTGGTAATTCATATGTTTGTAGGAATCTGAGCATTTCTTCTGTGTTGTTGAGCTTATGAGAGTAGAGGTTTTTGAAATATGTGATGATCATCTTCTGTATTTTCACAGGGTTTGTAGTGCTTTCACCCTTTTCATCTTTATTGTATGAATCTGAGTTCTTTCTTTTTAATATAAGGGTGGCTAGAGGCTTGTCAATTTGATGTATTCTTTCAAAGAATCAACTCTTTGCTTCATTGATTCTTGGTATTGTTTTCTTAGTCTCTATTGCATTGATTGCTGCTCTGAGCTTTATAAGTTCCTTGCCTTCTTTTGGCTTTGGGCTTGACTTGCTCTTCTTTTTCTAGATATTTGATGTGTAGCACCAAGTTGTTTATTTGTGTTCATTCTGTTTTCCTGATGTAGGACTTCACTGCAATAAATTTTCCACTGAGACCTGCTTTCATTGCATCCCACAGATTCTGGTAAATTGTGTTTGTATTTTCATTTGCTTGTAGTTATTGTTTAATTTCTTCTTTAATTTCCTCTATGACCCACTGATTATTCAGGAGTATATCATTCAATTTCCATGTATTTGTGGGGCTTTTGCAGTTTCTTTTGTCATTAATTTCTAGTTAAGGCACTATGATCTGATAACATGCACAGGATAATTTCAGTTTTTTTGCATTTTCTTAAGCATGTTTTGTGGGTGAGTATATGGTCTACTTTATAGAAGGTTCCATGTGCTGCTAAGAGTGTTTATTCTGATGTTGTTGGGTGGAATACTCTGTATACATCTACTTGCCCATTTGTTCATAGGAGTGATTCAGTTTTGTTATTTCTTTGTTGATTTTCTGTCTGGTTGATCTGTCTCTTCGTGTCAATGGCATGTTAAGGTCTCCTACTATAATTGTGTTGTTGCTTATTTGATTTTTTATTCCTGTTAATATTTGTTTATTATAACTGTGTCCTCCAAAATTTGGTGCATATATATTTAAGTTTGTTATCTCTTCCTCTTGATGTTTTCCCCTAACTCGTATGTTGTGACCTTCCTTATCTCTTTGGATCATTCTTGGTTTGAAGTTCACATTGTCTGCAAATAGAATAACTGCCCCTGCTTTTTTGGGGGATCCTGTTGCATGGAGTATTGTTTTCTAAGCTTTGACTTTCAGACTATTAGTTTCCTTTTGGGTTACATGGGTTTCCTGTATACAGCATATGGGTTGGATGCTGTTTCTTGATCCATTCTTGTCAGTCTGTTTCTTTAAATTGGTGAATTGAGGCCATTTACATTAATGGTTATAACTAATATGTGTTGGCTTACTTTTGACATGTTATCTTTCTGCTGTTGATTTTTTACCTTTCTGCTCTTTTTAATTGTTTGCCTTGCTTAGTGGTGTTTTTTTTCCTATGTCTGTCTAGAATGTCTTTCAGTATTCTTTGCAGAGTTGGTTTGGTGATCATGAAGTTCTTCAGCTGTTCTTTGTCATGGAAATATCTTATTTCTCCATCCATTTTGAAGGACAGTTTTTTAGGCTACATCAGTCTAGGTTGAAAATCATTTTCCTTTAATACTTTGCTCCATGCTCTTCTTGACTTCATTGTCTGTGCTGAGAAGTCTGCTGTGATTCTGATAGGTTTTCCTTTATAGGTGATCTATCTCTTCTCTGTAGCAGAATTTAGTATTCTATTCTTATATTGGATTTTTGGGATGGTGATTATTATATGTCTGGGTGTAGTTTTATTTTGCTTATGGCTATTTGGAGTTCTATATGCTTCACTGATCCTGATGTCAGTTTCCATTCTCATGTTTGGGAAATTTTCAGCTATCACTTCTGTGAATAGCCTCTTGATATTGTTTGTGTTGTCACCTTCCTTTTCATTCACACCTATCAATCTTATGTTGTTTTTCTTTACATCATCTTGCAGCTGTTGAATTGTTATTTTCTGATTCCTTGTTATTTTTAAAAGATCTTTGCTTTCCTGTTCACTAGCTGCAATTTTGTCTTCAAGGTCTGAAATTCTCTCTTCACATTTGTTGAGGTGGTTTTGCCAACTTTTGATGGAATTTTTGATTTCCTGTTTATCTCTTTGAATCTGCTTCATGCATTCTGTTTGTTTCTTATATTCTTCATTCAAAGTTTCCATCTTTTGCATTGTTCCTTAGTTTTAAACTATGTCTTCTTTAGATGTGTTCAGCATTTCTTTCACTACATTTGTCATGTCTTCTTTTACTTAGGAGATTCTTTCTGATTTGATTGCTTTTATAGCTCCCCTGAGTTGTTTCTTTACTTCAGTAGATATCATTTCAGGCATTTCAGGTGTATGGCTTATATTATCTTCTGTGTCCATGTGTCCTACACTTGCTTGGGTTTGGCTGGAAGTTTGAGATTGCATTTTGCTCTTTTGTTTTTTCATTCTCCTAGATTTCTGAGTTTTGAGCAATGTTTCAAGGCTTCCTCATTTCTGACAATCACATGGTTCATTTCTGGCTCCCTGGGAAGACAGCAGGCAACCTCTAGCCACTTGAAGTTTACTGGGCATGGACCAGTTAGGCCTGCTGGGACTCCCATGTGACCTCCTGTGATTTCAGATGTCGGTTGTGATCTTACTGCATGGGAGCGATGGTCCAAGGCTTCCCTGCATGCTGCATGTCAACGTGCACATGCTTTGGGCCTGAGACTGCTTGGAGCTCGCTGGGTGTGGCCCAGTTAGGCTGGCTTGGACTTCTGGTGGATTCTCGGGTGATTTGAGGCATTGATTTAGGGCATGGTCTTACCATCTATGAGTGTAGTTCCAAGGCTTCCCTGTGTTCTGAGTTTTAACCCTTGCATGCTCTGGGCCTAGGACTCAATTCCGGCCCCTGCCAGACGATTGGAGTGAGCTGGGTGTGGCCCACTTAGACTGCTTGGACCTCCCATATGTCCTCCGGTGATTTGAGATGCAGAGCAGGAGGTTTTACTACCTGAGAGCGATATTCCAAGACTTCCTTGTGTTTTGGGTTTCAACCCATGCACGCTTTAGCCTGGGACTCTTTGATATTTATGATTTCTGTCTTTGAACTGGATTTGGGCATGAATTTTGTCAATATAACAAAAGTTGTACATGAAAACCACACAATAATGTATTGCTCAATAGCAGATAGCAAACGCTTTACCCTTTATCCTATTGTTCTTGACACTTTCTAAAGCAGTTGTAAGGCACTTGTATTTATGAAGTATGATAAAAAATATGATGAATGCTACTGCTGAATATAACCTATAAAAATGCAAGCTCATTAAACGATTTTTGTGTATGCTCATTACTGTATTCCTGGCATCTTGTTCCATGTAACTTCTGACTGTTTCCCAAAATTAAAATGAAAGTATATTTTCTGGATCAGTTCAGGACATGGAGACAACCACTACAGCACTCTAAAGGCACTCAAATTGAGGGCATCCAGAACTGCTTCAGAACATGGCAAAAACAATGGAATAAGTATGCTCAAGTGAGTATTTTCAGGAAAACAAATGGCAATGCGTCTCATCATAATATTTTTAAAAATTTGCTTTATGTTTTGATCATATTTTGTAAATAATCACTAATTATTGGCTTTTACTATGATGGTGTTATTCTCAATTAAAACTGTAAGAGATTTTCCACACAATGTACCATTCTTCAATGCATGTCAAACCCACTTAAATCTGGCATATGTCCTCAAGGCCATACTAATCATAATTAAGAACAGCAAGGGATAATTACAAATTTCCATGAATATGTTTCAGTTTGGTTAGGGGATTAGATTGATATATTTGCCTCTGCCCATTCAGCCATTTCCCTAAAATTCTCCTAATATTTTATTTCCATTAATTTTCTAAATATTCAGACTCAAGTACACAAGTCAAAATATTTTGAAAGTCAGTTGAAATTCAGTACACAGAACAGATTCTCTAAATAAAATTATGCCAGGAGGAGGTCACTAACCTTACCTTCCTCAGAGCCTGCCACATATCCCAAGAGCCTTAGTCATAGCTCATAGTTTCAAAACAGAAGTTCTATAAGACCATAATTAGTGGAATCACCTGAGGCTCCTACATATTTTAACTATTTAATAAGTCACAGATTAGGGTTCAGGTTATAACCCCAGGGAATTGAGGACACTGGCTCCTCTATTTCCTGAGCTGCCAGGTTTGTTTGGCCAATTAATGAGTGTCTAATCTATCTATACCTTTCTGGAGGATCATGTGTGAGAACCACTCACTTCATATATTTCCATACAACAATATTCAATATTGGAAGCGTAATTAAGTAAAACAATTACTCCATGACTTCGTATGACTATTGGAGAGAAGATCTTTATACCTCTTGTTGAGGATTTGAGGATCATTCCATGTAACCAGTTGGAGAGACACGCAGGACCAAGCCAGAGTTGGGAGGAGGCGTTCTTGAAACTGCTTCCATCAAAAGCATGCAGATTTCAGGTAATGTTTTCAACTCTGACTGTGACTTCCAAAGTGAAAAAAATATTGCTCACCATTCCTGTAACAGAACTGAAAAAATACTGTTTCTCATGAACATAGAGACTATCCTACTCAAGATAAGATCCCACTGTGAAAAGACCAGAACACTGGGAATCTTCTGAGACATAAAAGTCCATAGTGGACTAATGTCTGCTATGACTGCTCTGAAGTCTCTCTCTCTCTCTCTCTCGTTCTCTTCTTCTTCCATCCTTGTTTTCTTGTCTTCTCATTTAGTTTACGTCTGTGGAACACTGAACTATCTGGCCTGTGAATCAGATTCTTTATACAGTGAGATCTTTGTGTTTTCTTACTCTAAGAATCTATGTGGGAAGATCTCTCTAGCCTCAAAGTAGTGGGCTCAGGAGTTTCTTGCCTTCTGGGTTCAAACTGCAGTGGTCTAGGCTCTGGCAGAGCAATGAAATCTGAGAAGAGCGAATCGGAGAATAAACAAGAGTGAGGGAAAGAGTCCAGTGGAGTGAATAGTTCACAGTACAGCATACACCAGAGCAGGGCAAAAAAGGTAGAATAGTGTTAACATCAAGAAAATACTCTTCTTTTAGGATGTCATAGAACATATATTAAATAAGTTCATTTTATTGTCACTATTAATTCTCCTTGTCCCTAACAAATACTGATAGTATGAAACACATAGACAGGAATCTTAAAGATTACAAGGGAATATCTAAATGCAAAACATTTTTGTTGACATATCTCCTATTTTTAACCATTTTCTGCAGTTCAAGTGTTATTAACACATCAGAGTCTTTATCCCACTTTATGTTAGGGATCTAAACTTACCCTACCCCGTTCCGCTTCACCCCATCCCACTCACATTTGAACAGACAGTCTCATATCTAATACTGTAATTAAACAATGGATACCCCTCTCTTTCTATATCCAAAGACCTGTCAATACAAGAGTTTGTGAAATTATTTAACATTATTAAATTTAATATATGTGAGGCTTACAAGTTTTTATGAAATTATAGTGAATGTTATGCTGAGTACCATACAATGAAAGACAGGACCATAAAAACACAAAGGTGTGTCTCATCCACTTTAATCACTAGGGCTGGCACTGTGTGACTTCTGTCTGTTCCCCAAAGTTAAATTGATCAAGAAAAGTAAATGTTTTGAATTCATAGAGAACATCAAGGCAGACAAATCAATGCAATTAAAGACATGCATGAAAAAGGACTTTTATAAATGCTTCAGAAGGTAGTAAGAATGTGAGGGAGATATATTTTGATACGAAGAGATATATTTTGAAGAATATTAATGAAAATATTTTTCACTGTGATAAATTTTAAAAATCAATCCTCATATATCTCTTTCTCCAAGGAATTATCCCCAGATATCATCTCTTGGATAATGTCATATACCAAGCTGCCTGAGCTCAAATCTCAGGTTTAACATCATCTGTGACCTTGGAAAAGTCATGTAGCTTTCTGTGTCTCAGTGTCTCATTTCTAAAAATATCTTTCAGGACTCTTTACAAACAAATTTGGTCACAATAGTCAAAATGGCTCCTGCCACCCTGTTGAGTCATATAGACCCTCATCCCAATTCTAAAATTTTTAGGATTTGTTGTCCGTAAGCAACATCATTTCAACTTCTCCTGCATACACTGGCATGGTCTTAGGTACAGAAGTAGAATACAGATAGACAGTGTGGCCAATTATGCCCTCCAAGTAAATGTAGAATGACTGGAGCACTTATCTGCCTCATTCATTCCAAAAATTCAAATATTTGAAGAAATTTTCAAATTTTAGAAAAGAATAATCAAATTTAATTATCTTTGTTTTATGTGACTGTTAGGTAGCTTTTTTTTTCCCCAGTACCAGGGATCAAACTTACGACTGCCTGTTTGCAAGGCAGGTGCTTATGCTGCTGAGCTAAATCCCCAGCCCCTGACTGTTAGGTAGCTAATGAAGATAGTAAGGAAAACATGGGCTGAAAGGACTTCTCAGATTCAAAGATGAAGGTGACAAAGACACCACAAAACATTTTCTCCAGAAAGTTGCTCTTGTCATTTGCTGAATCAGAGATAATTTGGGTCACTTTAGACTGGAGATTAACCTCCTGGACAAATTAATCTGGATTTGGTTTCTAAGTGAGACTCATCATCTGAGAGTTCCTGTGAGTGTTTAATCCTAATGATAAAGAAAATATTTGAAAAGACAAGGCCTGGAAAATGGGCTGATTTACCATTGTGATTCCTGTGTCTGACTCTTGGCATCAGGACAAAACTAAAAAATACAGGGACACTAGGAACTCAAATTGATCAAAAGACTGTGACATTACCAAGCAAGGCATGAGCTTTCAAACCTAAGTGAATGGTTCTAGATGAAGTTTCAAACTGGAGATAAAAGTTGGGCATTGTGGTGCAAAAGTGTAATCCTAGCACTAGGAATTCTGAGACAGGAGAAACATTGCACATTTGAGTCCAGCCAGGGCTACATAGTTCTTAGCCATCCTGAACTACATAGAGAGACAATGTTTTAAAAAAGAAAAGCAGAAACCAAAAAAGAAACTTGAAAGTAAAGGACAATTTCTAAAGAAAAAAATGATTACAAGAAAAGAGTAATAAAATCTAGAAGGAAAAAAAAGTATACACATACAAGATGTGATTGAAAAATACAATGGACATTTATTTTTTTCATTTATTACAATAAAAGATACATTGCCATTAATCCCTCCTAAATACTTTTCCTCACTTTGCACACACTTTTTCCACCTCTTTTGCCACCTTCTGAAAAAGTTTGGGAGGTCTTCTGTAAGTGGCTTTACTTGCGCGGTGGTGGCAGACTCCATGTCCTGAATGGATTCAAAACATTTACCTTTCATGGTCACTTTGACTTTGGGAAAAGGTCAAAAGTTGCACAGCTGTGCTTGCTTTGGCAGCACAGATGTTATGGAGTTGTATGGGCCAGAGCTGGTAAACAAGATTGGCAAAAGTATAGTGTTTGTGAACCGCTCTCCCACTTGGCAGCAGCATTTGTTGTATTTTAAACACACTGCATAGAGAGTTACTTGACAGAAATTGCAGTGATCAATTGATTAGTGCAGTATAATAAAAATTGTTGCAAATTTTTAATTTTTAAACTTTTTACAATAAAAAGCACATTGCCATTAATCCCCCTCTCTTCAAACGTACCTATCCCAATCTTCTTGACAATGCGTATATTATTACAATAAAGATTTTTAAAATTTTATTGTATCTTTCAATTACCCTTCCATGCTAATGTAAGTACATGTAAAAAAGCCTGAGAAAATAGAATCAAGAAGTGTTATACGTACAAACTCTTCATGATGGATGTAATTATTATGTACTGAAAATATGTACTTACAAAAATTTAAAAATTTTAAATAATAAAATATTTCATGATTAAAAATTTTAAATACAGAACATGGATGTTTTATAAAAAAGATAAAAGATATAATTGGGCAGTTTCAAATCTTAGAAATGTTTAAAAATGGAAGAATAGATAAGGAACAGAGAAAAAAACCCAAATAGAAAAGATAATATAAAAACTGGGGTGAGGATACAGTTCAGTGGCATAGCGCCTGCCTGGCAAGCAGAAGGTCCTGAGTTTGATTACTGATACAAACAGACAAATGAAGAGAGAATATAAAAATTCAGAACAAACATGAAATAAGGCCATATCAAGTCAAGCAAATCATGCACTTAATAAAGCTAACAAAACATTGTTCCATTGAAGAGGATCAGATAAATGAGTCATGGGAAAGGTGTGGGCAAATTAATAAACTCCCTCTGCAATCTTTCAAGTGTAATAAGAGTCCATGGAAATACAGTGAGTTTTTGAAGGTCTGTCCTAAATAAAGCCAAGTAAGAGTGTGTATATGTAAATGGAAACCATATCTCTACAATTGGGTGTAGGAAAGAGAAGCTTCCATTCTAACTCTATATGCATTTCTAGGAAACATCCTTTGTAAATGGCCGTGAGGAATCACAGCACCATCACTGAATTTATTCTTCTTGGGCTGTCTGCTGACCCCCATATCCAGGCACTGTTGTTTATGTTGTTCCTGATGATTTACCTCCTGACAGTGCTGGGGAACCTGACCATGTTGCTGGTGATCAGGGCTGATTTCCTCATTCACACTCCCATGTACTTCTTCTTGAGTAATCTATCATTTGTGGATCTCTGTTTTTCTTCAGTCACTGTGCCCAAGATGCTAGAGAACCTCCTGTCTGAGAAGAAAACCATCTCAATAGAAGGGTGCCTGACTCAGGTCTTCTTTGTGCTTGTCACCGCAGGGACTGAAACCTTTCTCCTTTCAATGATGGCCTATGACCGCTATGCTGCCATCTGCCATCCACTGCTCTATCATCAGATAATGAGCAAGCAAATGTGTTTGAGTCTGGTATGGGTTTCATGGGGCCTGGGTTTTCTGGATGCAATCATCAATGTTCTTCCAGCTGTAACGATGAACTTCTGTGAAGCCCACGCCATTCCACACTATAGCTGTGAGCTGCCCTCCCTCTTTCCTTTGTCCTGCTCTGATGTCTCCACCAATGTGACTGTTATGGTCTGCTCTACACTCCTGCATGGCTTTGGCACATTCTTCCTGATCTTCTTCTCCTACATCCACATTGTCTCCACCATTTTGAGCATCAGGTCTACCACAGGCAAAAGCAAAGCCTTCTCTACCTGCTCGTCTCATATCACTGCAGTGAGTTTTTTCTATGGCTCTGCTTTCCTCCGTTATCTCATTCCAAGCTCGGGTTCACTTCTTGAGTTGATCTTCTCCATACAATATGGCGTGGTCACTCCCTTGGTGAATCCCCTCATCTATAGCCTAAAAAACAAAGAAGTAAAGTCAGCTGTGAGAAGAACATGGGAAAAATGTTTACAACGACATATATATCAGGCAAGAGATGATTAATTAAGGAAATCTACATGTTTTAAAAGACCTGGTAAAATGGCAGGTATAAATTCTGAGAATGCTAGCCTGTCTATTTGACCTATCTAAATTTCAACCTTACCCTAATCTTGTTTGAGGATAGGATGCCCATAGAACAGGGGTCCCTATTCAGGTGATCAAAACTGGTGGTATTTAGGTTACTGCAAGAGTAACTTCTAACTTCCTTATAATTCCATCTGTGTGTTAAGTAACACCCTACCCCCATCATAACAGTTGACAATTGCTATGATAATAATCAGAAAGAGTGGTATTGAAAAGGGTGGTATCAAAATTTCTGTAAAACCTCTACCTAAATAAATATTCCTCCCTTTTATAAATTCATCAGGACTAGGGATAATGCTCAGTAGCACAGCACCTGCCTTGCAAGCAGGTCCTGAGTTTGACTCCTGGCACAAAATAAAAGAATAAATTCATCCTTCCCCTTTGCTTGTTTTACTCTGTATGTATAACCTCCTAATTCTCAATAGGTTAAGAAGCTGATTTGTTATTTTTAGCCCTCATTTCTCCAGTTTTTGGCAAAACATAAAATCTTCTTCACTGTTCCACTGATGTCTGGTGTTATTATTGGTTGCACAATTCCAAAAGATATCAATTTGGCAACAAAAGATACTATAGAAAAGCTTAAGAGGTACAAAGATACTTGAGGGTGGAGTGACAGTGGAAAAGGAGGATTAAGTCCTGCTCAAAGCTAATTAATGGAACAGATTGCCAACTTGACTCAAAATTTTGTCTGATCATAATTTTTTGGTACTAAGTAAAAAACACATAGGTATTGACTTGTTTTTGAAATTTAATATGTAAAAAACACTGCAAGATTCTCTCTCTCTGTCTCTGTCTCTCTCTCTCTTGTATGTGTAAACAACAGATCCTAGGAAAAGAAAAGTTATAGAGCTGGAGTCTGTGGAAGACTCATAGCTTTGACTGAGGAGCTTGTGCAGACAGATAAAAGTGCTAAACTTTCTGAATGGCATAATCATCAGTTGAATCATTTGGATGATATGGGGACTGAAGGAAATAATAGCCCTCTCTGAAAACTCACCTCCTTTTAGTGTTCTTTTTTCCATTTCACATTAGAAAATGCAATGGTTTGCAACCACTGGATCTCAGGACATATCCCAAAATATGACTGCAAGAGGTCACAATAGATCATGCCAAATACATCTCTTTGGCATATGGATTATTTCAAGATGGTTGTTTTAACAAACTTCGATCACTGCAGTAGGACTGAAAAGCTATTATTTTATAAGAAAAATTTAAAATTAAAGTAGAAACTTTTATAGTAAAGTTATCTGTACCAAGAAACAACTATTTTATGACTACTTTTATCACCTGAGTCTTTTATTTGCCTAACAAGAGAGCCTTTTTTCACTGTCATTTTTTTCCCTTAGCCCTTTTACAATTTGTCTCCACTAGCCAAAAAAGTCTCAAGCTTCCCTTGCCTTCTGAAGTTCAAAATACTAGATAAAGCTTCAAACTTCTGGCCTTTCTGTGAGTCTAATATATTTTTGGAACCCCAGTGCATATGTACATAATTAATATTGTTTTCCTCTTGCGGTAATCTGTCTTATATCAAAGTAATTTATAGTTCAGTTAAAGAACTCATGAAGGTAGAAGGAAGCCATTTTATCACCTCTACAATGGTTTTTGGGTAATTTCTTTTTCATGTATTTTAATGTAGATTTAGGAAATATGCAGTATTTATTATATGATTCACAAAATTTATATTTTTTGGAAATTTTGCTGAGTTGAATATATTTTAAAGTGTATTTTCTTTTTTAAAATTTTATTTTGAAAGTAGTAAAAAGCAACAGCACAAGACAGAACAAAGCCAATCGAGACAATGCAGTGAAATTGGTACAGAATTTCACAATAGGATACTGGGATGGTAGTAATAGGTACTATGGTATATCTTGTCAACTTCACAATAGTTTTCCAGTCAATTAGGTATGGCAAAATCAGACCAAAACCAGAACATTATAAAACCAATTGAGAGTACTGAATAGAGCAAAACAAAACAAAACAAAACAAAACAGTGAAAACAACCTTGCCTTCAAACAGAAGATGGAAGGAAATCCCCCATATTTGCTATACTGCATATGGTCATCCTCCCAAGAGATGCTGAGACAGCTATCCCCAGTAGCTATGAGAGGGAGGAGAAAGGGGAAGGGTGTTTGATGTTCAGCCCACATGCTAGTAGGCTCACAGGAACCAATGGTTCTCCTCCTGGCCCTTGCCAGAGGCATTTACCAAGAAGGCGAGCAAATAAATGCCTGGGTCCCACCAGGGCTGGATCTCAGGAGCGTTGGTTCGCCTCCTGTTAAAGTGTATCTTCTATGCAGCAATGAGAATAATGAATGTATATAATTAATACATTAAATATTATAAATTTTGCTTTTTATATGTAAAACATACCATATATTAAACCATGTGCTAATTAGAAATATTTTTATTTCCAATTTTAGAGTCATAGGAATAGAGCATACATCTTAAAGAAAAGATATTAAAATAATTTGCCACCCATATTAATGTTTTCTTCTAATGCCTCTTATATATGAAGATTTCAATGTAATCCATTAATTTAGAAGTTTCAACTTTGTAGTTTAAAAGCATAAAACAGATTTATTTCCTTTTTCAGTCACTGCATTCAACTAGGATATATAATCCCTATTATCTGTTTCATAAAATTCTTAAAGTTCATATCACTTTGTTTAATAAATGTATATTCTATTTTAAATCATGTACTCAAAACTCAGTTTATGTTTTACTTCTCTCATTCCCTAATTCAGATTTGAGCTGATATTGTGCTGTTTTGAAGAGGTCTAATCTGGCTCAAAACATCACCTCTGCCACATCCTAAAAGGCCCAGCTTCTTGGGGGACAAAACTAAAGAACAGGGAGGGAACAAGTGAATTTGTGAAATTAGCCCTGTCATAACTTTCTCAATATTAGTTACCACTCATTTTGTCATTAGCAATGGCTGGCCAAAAAATATGCTCTCTGGGTGGCAGTTGTAGAAATATACCTCTGGTGGAGGCAGGGGAGTACAGGAAAATCCTGCACATTCTCCTCACTCCATAGCTGTTCCCTGACCTATTAGACTTGGCTTCTGTCCATTATCTTTACTCTGGTACCGCAGTATATCAGTTTTTGTTGCAGAAGAAACCTTCCCTGCTCCTTGGATGGGGCACTGTGAGACAGGACAATCTCAGATTTCTACAAAGATCACCAAAGAACTACTACATCCTTGACATGTAAGCAGGCAGGCTGTGTTCCCACTCTCCTTAATGCCCTGCTTGATTTTACAGTTCTCCTTTTAGCTCAAATAGTCATAGATGAAAGAAATGCAAGACTAATGCCAGACATGGTAGTGCAGTCCTACAATTCTAGCTACTTGGGAGGCTAAGGTAGGAGGATCACAAATTGGAGTTCAACTTGGGCAAATTAGTGTTTAGTGAAACTGTTACAAAATAAAAAAACACCCTTAAAAGGGAGGTGTAGCTCAGTGCCTAAATTATGAATTAAATCTCCAGTATCAAGAGGAAAAAAAAAGATTAGAGTCTACTGTAAAAGCAAGAATCTACCAGGGGAATGAGATTTCAGTTTCTTGAGCTTGAAAACATTCTTTATTTTTATGATTGTTTCTCTTAGGGCCCTATTTATTTGGATTCTACAAAAGGAAATAACTCTTCTTTACTTCTAAAGGAAGAAATGACTTTCTAGCACATACTAAATTCTGCATAAGGCCAGAGAAGTGAACATCCTCCCCATTTGTTCCAGTTCCAAACTTCTTATAAAGGCAGGAAAGATGAAGTTTGCTACTAACTAGTGAAAGCATTATTATAAGCTGCTGTTAGATAGATATTAATATATAGCCCCTTCCCTGCACCTGAAAGACTGCAGCAGCTGAGGGGAGCCTCATTAACCTCTTCCACTACCTGTAGTATCCTGGTGGGCTTCTGGGAGTATTGGCAATCCCTCTCCCCACCCAAGGACCTTGATGGGCTGGTAAGAGCATGGGGAGACCCCTCCCCAGCAGAGGACCTCAGTAGATCAGCAGGAGCCTTGGCAAGCCCTCCTTCCAACCAGAGGACCTTAGTGAACCAGTGAGAGTGCAGGTGAGTCCTCCTGCCATACAGAAAACCCTGGGTGGGCTGGCAAGTGTGCCAGTGAGGCCTTCATTTACCCAGAGGAACCCAGCTGGGTCTGTGAGACCTCTGTGACACAGTAGTGTCTTGGCTGGGGTGCACACCAAGAACAGCTGTGTCAAGTGGCCTGAAACAGTCTGAAACTGCAGTGACAATAAAGGCTAAGCATTGGTTTACATCAATACTCCTAGGCTAGCTAGCCTAGGAAGAATATAGGACTCACCCAACTGGCCCCACGGGAGGACTTCAGGTGACTGGCCCCTCTCCTATGCTGCAGGCCCCAGCAGTTGAGTGAATGTCAGCTACACAGGAGGACCCTAAGACACATGTGCCAGATAGTTGAGACTAGTGGAATTGAAAAGGCTAAAATATTAACCCAAGAGGTGAAAATGACAAAATGAAAAAGCAAACTATAATCTTAAGCATGAAGCCTGTCTGAAACAAGTACAGGACACATAAAAAAAGAGGACATTGGAAGTTACACACTGAAATTTCTGAAAAGATAGCAAGTGCAATCATCAAGTCCATAAGGCTAGAGAAGAAATCAGATTAGAAATAATTTCTCAGGTAAAGAAAGAAAGGGCATTAATGAAAGAGTTGCTTAGCATGGCTAGAGAAGACATAGATAAAAAGTACAGGAACATGGGAAAATGATGGGAATACTGAATGAATACTATAGGAAAGAAATAGAATGCATGAAACATATTCAAAGATATATCCAGGAAATTAAAAATTTCATTGAAAGCTGGCAAAACCAGTTGAACAAAACTGAAGATAGACTGTCAGACTTTGAAGACAGTATCACAGCTAGCAATCACAAACAAAATAAATTTTAAAAATAACGAGAGATCATGAGATAACAATTCAATGACTCCAAGATGATGCAAAGAAAAACAATATAAAACTGATAAGTGTAAATGAAAATGCAGAAATCAATGAAAATGACATAAAAAAACAGTTTTCAGAAGTAATGGCAGAAAACTTCCCAAGCATGAGAAAAGAATCTGATACACAGATAAATGAGGCATATAGGATTCCAAACTGCAAACATAACCAATATAATCTACACCAAGACATATAATAATCAAGATACTAGAAATTCTGCACAAAAACAGAATATTTAAAGCTGTTAGAGAAAAGAAGTGGATCATCTATCAAAGAAAGATGAATAGAATCACAGCCAAGTTCTCAACATGAACCCTCAAGCTAAGATGAACTTGGAGTGAAGAACTTCAAGATCTGAAATAAAACAACTTTAAATTGAGATTGATGTATCCTGTAAAACTATCTTTCAAATTTAATGGAGAAATAAGATACTTCCATGACAAAGACAAGTGAAGAAATTCATGTGCACAAAATGAAACAGAATCCAACAATATACTGTATACAATAAACATATCTGACTCACAAAGAAGCTCATAGATTAAAAGTCAAAGGATGGAAAACAGTATTCCATGCAACAGGAATCAAGGTTACCTATTCTTGCAGACAGTGTGACTTCAAACAAAATATAATAAAAAAGAGATAAAGAAGGTCACTACACACCTTTCAGGGGAACATTTCAAGATGAAGAGATAACAGTCATAAATATACATGCAGCAAATACAGGGACACACAACTATATAAGACAAATACTAATAGATGTGAAAAATCAAATAAGCAATAACACAATTGTAATGGGGGACTTTAATACCCCATTGTTGCAAAGAAATTGATCAACTAAACAAAAGTTCACAAAGAAATAACATAACTTGGCTGGGGGTTTAGCTGAGTGGCACAAGCGCCTATCTGGCAACCACAAAGTCATGAATTTGATCCTTGTTTAAAAAAATAAAGACAGAACTGAACCAACCCTGTGAACAAATGGACTTAGTATACATTTACAGAATGTTACAACAAACAACATCAGAATATATATTCTTCTCAGCTTCACATGGGGCATTCTCTTAAATAGACCATATATTAACCCTTGGTACAAACAAGTAAATGCAAAGGTATTGAACTACTCCCATGCATATTATAGTGCACTGAAATTGGAAAATGATGGGAAAAGAAACTACAAAACTTACATAAACACATGGAAATTAAACAATACCATGCTGAACAACCAATGGGTTAGATGAAATTAAACAATAGATATAATTCAATGAAAGCAGTTCTAAGAGGGGAATATATAGCAATGAATTCTCACATCAGGAAAAAGAATGAGCACAGATAACCTAATGTTGCACCTCAAGCTTCTAGGAAAAAGAGTAGTCAAGATCAAAACTCATAGAAGGGAGGAAATTATAAAGATCAGAACAGAAATTAATGTAATTGAGACTAAGAAAAAACAAAGATTTAATTAATTAAAGAGTTGGTTCTTTGAAAGAATAAACAAAATAGATAAACCCCTTGCCAATCTTACCAAGAAAAAGAAAGAAAAAAATTCATACAATGAGGAATAAAAAGGCTGAAATTACTAAAGATCTTGTGGAAATACAGAAGATAATCAACACCTACTTTGAAAATTTTACTCATATAGACTGGAAAACACAGAAGAAATGGATAGATTCCTAGAAATGTCTGAATATCTACGGTGAAATAAAAAAGCTATACAAATTTTGAATAACCCAAAATCAGTTACTGAAATTGAAAACATAATTAAAAATTTACCAAAAAATCCTAAACTAAAACAACAACAACAACAATAAACAACCAACAACGAGATTCTGCTGGATTCACAGCTGAATTCTCTTAATGCCAATATTCCTCAAACTCTTTAATGAAAATGAAAGGGAAGCAATTTTCCCTAACTCATTCCTGGAGGCAAGTATTACTCAGATACCAAAATCAGAGAAAGACCCAACCAAAAAGGAGAACTATAGGACAATCTCACTAATTAACATTGATACAAAGATTTTCAATAAAATACTGGCAAACAGAATGCCGCAAATCATCAAGAAGATTATACATCATAACTAAGTGGAATTCATCCAAGGAGTGCAGGAGTGGTTCAACATACGCAAATCAATAAATATAATACATCACACCAACAGAGCCAAAGACAAAAATCACATGATCACTTCAATAGATGGAGAAAAAGCTTTTCGTAAAGTCCAATACTCATCATGATAAAAATTCTACAGAAAATTAGAATAGATCTACCTCAATCTAATAAAAGTCATCTGTGAGAATTCAACACTAACATCATGCTAAATGGAAAAAAACCTGAAAGCTTGCATTCTACTCAGTAACAAGACAAGAATGTCCACTGTCACCACTCCTATCAGTGTAGTTCTGGAAATGTTAGCCAGAGCAATTAACAAGAGAGAGAAATAAAAGGAATAAGGATAGGCAAGGAGGAAGTTAAGCTATCATTATTTGCAGATGACATGGTACTTTACATAGAAGGCCTCAAAGACTCCACTAACAGTCTTAATTGGCAAATTCAGCAGCATAGCTGGATACAAAGTTAACACTTGAAAATCAATAGCATTCTTGTATACAAACAATAAATTCATTGAGCAAAAATTATAGAAATAACCTTTCACAACAGCATTAAAAAATGAAATGCTTAGGAATCAGCCTAACAAAGGATGTAGAAGACTTATATACTGAAAAGTGTAGTACTCTAAAAAAGGAGGTTGAAGAGAATGTCAGAAAATGGAAGGATATCATGGAATAGAAGAACCAACATAGTAAAGATAGTCACACTCCCAAAACTGTTATACAGATTTAATGCAATCTTTATCAAAATACCATTAACATACCTCACAGAACTAGAGAAAACATTCCTGAAATTCATTTGGAAACAGAAGAGACCTAGAAGAACAAAGGCAATTCTGGGCAACCAAGTCAAGGTGAGAGGCATTACAATCCATGACTTGAAATTATACTACAAAGCTACAGTGATAAAATCAGCATGGTACTGGCAAAAACCCTGACCTGAGTATCAATGGAACAGATTAGAAGATTCAGACATAACTACAAAGACACTCAGCCACCTTATCTTTGACAAAGAGGCTAAACATATTCACTAGAAGAAAGATAGCCCATTTAATAAATGGTGCTGGAAAAATTTTCTTTCCATATGCTGAAAACTAAACCTAGACCCATATATATCATCATGAACTAAAGTCGAAATAAATAGATCAAGGAACTGAATATTTAGAACAGAAACACTAAGCCTATGGGAAGAAAAAGTGAGCAGAAATCTTGACAACACAGGAGTAGACAGATTTCATGAACAAAATGCAAACTGCATGGGAGGTACTTTAAAGAACTAACAACTGGAATCTTAGTAAAAACTTTTTGCACATCAAAGGAAATCATCAAAAGAGTGAAAACCAAACACAAAGAATGGGAAAAGGTTTTACTCAACTGTCCCTCAGACAAAAAACTTATATCTAGAACATATAAAGTATGGGAAAGCATCATTATTAATTTAAATTAAATTTAATTCCAAAAATGGACATTTGACTTGAACATGCACCTCTCAGGTGAAGAAAAACAAATGGCAAATAAATACATGAAGAAATGTTCAACATCCACGGTCATTTGAACAATGCAAATAAAAACAACATTGAGATTCTATGTCACTCCAGAGAGAATGGCTGTCATCAAGAAATCAACCAATAACAAATGTTGGTGGGGCTGTTATGAAAAAGGAATCTTTTTCTCCTATTGGTGGAAGAGTGGACTGGGGCAACCACTGTGGAAATCAGTGTGGAGATTCTTCAAAAAACTGTGCTTGGGGGTCCCATTAAATTCACCTATTCCCCTTCTGGGTATTTTCTCAGAAGTACTAAAAACATCATGCCACAGTGATATATGCTATGTGCACCCATGTATATAGCAGCACAATGTGTAATAGCTAATCTTGGAAACAACCCAAATTCTCATCAGCCAAGGAATAGATAAAAAAGATGTGGTATTTTTATACAATGCAACATTATTCAACTATAAACAAGGATAAATTTGAGACTTCTACAAGTAAATGAAACATATCTTGAGATACAGTGAGGGCACTGAGCCTTGGGTGACACCAAGAGGGAGATACATCAAACACAGACATTGGTAAGAGTGGTTAGTCTGGCCTGATCTATCTTGTGGTCACTCTCCAGATAGCACCTACTTACTATGGAAAAAGAAACCTCAAGGGATTCCCTGAGAGTAAATAAAAACCAAGAGGGTTTAAAAGGATTGCCTTCGTTTCCTCCTGTTGTTTTGCAGATAGGAAACTCAATGTCAATTCCTTTACCCCTTCTGAATATATTCTTAAGCCCTGCGTGTTGTTTAACATGCATCCTCTGAAGAAGAGCTCTTAAATACTTTTCTGTACTCATGCATGGCCTACCTTTCTCCTGGAGGCAAAGTGGAACACAGAGGGAAGTGTTTATTGTGGTACTGTTTTACAGCTGGAGTTGTACTGAAAGAGAGAGGAAAGACAGGAGGAAGCCCTTTTCAGACTTTCTTTGCACAGAGATACAATCCTAACCTGTGTTTGAGGTATAGATGCGAGTCGCTGAAAGGCCAGATGCCTCTGACTGATGGCATACCATCTGTGTGCATCTGCCATCACTGAGTCTGAAGTGTCCCTTCCTTGTCCTCCGTAACCAAAGGATGCGACTACCAAGCCAACCCTAATTGAAAGCCTCTACTGGGCTGTATCCACCTCTATTTGATTTTATTCAAGTTCCTTAAGGGCAATTTCTCTTATAGGAGGTAGATGGAAAATTCAGTTCTTCCCACATGTAAGTGTCCTTTGCTCTCACATTTGGATATGAATATCATTTTAAAAGACCAGAAGTGAGATAGCAAGGGGACTAGTCAGTTCTTACAGCAGCTCAGAAATCCCTATACAAGATCCCTACTTGTGTACCAATCATACAGAAGATTGAAAGAAAATATGGTTTCAAACATAAATCCTAAGGCCTAAGGCCTAAGAAGGATCAGGACTAAGCTCTTTAACTATTTTAAGTTGCCAACTATTAACCAGGAAAAAAGATGAAAACTCCCTGAAAATAAAAATAGTTGAAATTATTTTTAACAGTCTGTCCCATAAGAAGGAAGAGTTACATTCCCTTGTCACCAAACTGATCAGCTGTGGCTATCAAAACAACATCAAGAAGCCTGTATAACTGGTTATTATAAGACAAATCATAGTCTAGCTGCATTCCTAAAAACACTCTTTGCTTTTCCTATCTTTAGTCTTTTATTTATCTCTCTTGTCTAATTGCTCTGGCTAGTATTTCCAGCACTAGGATTGAATAGGAGTGATGATAGGGACATCCTTGTCTTGTGCCTGATTTTAAGGTAAAGGCATTCAGTTTTTGGTCATTTAATGATGCTGGCTGTTGGTTTGTCATACATGATGTTTATCATGTTGAGGTAAAGACCATCTATTCAAATTTTCTGTAAGGTTCTTATCATGAATGAATGTTGGACCTTATCAAAAGCTTTTTGTGCATCTATACAAATGATAATGTAGTTCTTGCTTTTGGCTCTATCACTATGGTAGTTTCTATTTATTGATTTACATATGTTGGAACCATCCCTGCATTCCTGGGATGAATCCCACTTGGTTGTGGTGTATAATCTTCTTGATGATTTGCTGCATCCTATTTGCCAATATTTTATTGAGAATTTTGCATCTATGTTCATCAGGGAGATTGGCCTTTAGTTCTCTTTTTAGTTGGGTCTTTCTCAGGTTTTGTACTAGAGTAATACTTGCTTCCAGGAGTGACTTAGGAAGGATTGAATTCCCTTTCAATTTCATTGAAGAGTTTGAGGAGTGTCGGCATTAAGTCTTCCTTGTATTTCTTGTAGAATTCTGCAGTGAATCCGTTTGGGCCTGGGCTCTTCTTTGTAGGTAAGAACTTAATTACATTTTCAATGTCATGAATAGAAATTGAGTTATTCAGCAGTTTTATATCTTCTTGACCTAGGTCTAGTAGTTCATATGTTTCCAGGAATCTGTCCATTTCTTCTGTGTTATCAAACCTATGAGAGAAGAGGTTTTTGAAATAGGTGTTGATGATCTTTTGTATTTCCACAGAGTCTGTAGTGATTTCACCTTTTCCATTCCTTTTTGTATGAATTTGAGTTTTTTCTTTTCTTTTTAAAATTAGTTTGGCTAGGGGCTTATCAATTTTATTTATTCTTTCAAAGAACAATCTCATTGTTTTCCTAGTTTTTGTTGCATTAATTTCTGCTGTGATCTTCATAATTTTCTCCCTTCTTTTGGCTTGGGCTTGACTTGTTCTTCTTTTTCTAGATGTTTGAGGTGTAGCATCAGGTTTTTTTATTTGTATTCATTCTGTTTTCCTGATGTGGGAACTCAGTGCAATAAATTTTCCTCTGAGGACCACTTTCAATGTATCCCACAGATTCTGGTAAGTTGTATTTGTCTTTTTCTTTTTTTTTTTTATCAGTACCAGGGATCAAACTCACGACTGCCTTCTTGCAAGGCAGGTGCTTATGCCGCTGAGCTAAATCCCCAGCCCGGTAAGTTGTATTTGTAATTTTGTTTGCTTGTACATAGAGTTTAATTTCTTCTTTATTTCCTCTGTGACCCATTGATTGCTAAAGAGTGTATTATTCAATTTCCATGTGTTCGTGGGGGTTTTTGCAGTTTCTTTTATCATTAATTTTTAGTTTCATGGTGCTATGATCCAATAACATGCATGGGATAATTTCAATTCTTTTTCATTTACTTAAATATGTTCTGTGGGCTAGTATATGGTTTATTTTAGAGAATGTCCCATGTATTGCTGAGAAGAATGTATATTCTGATGTTTTTGGATGGAACACTTTATATATGTCAATGAAGTCCATTTGTTCACAGGTGTGACTCAGTTCTGTTATTTCTTTGCTCATTTTCTGTCTGGTTGGTCTGTCCCTTGATGTCAATGGTGTGTTAAGGTCTCCCGTTATAATTGTGTTATTGCTTATTTGATTTTTCATTTCTGTTAATAACTGATTTGTATAGTTGGGTGCTCTGGAATTCAGTGCATATATATTTAAGATTGTTATCTCTTCCTCTTGAAGTTTTTACTTAACTAGTATGTAGTGACTTTATCTCTTTGGATCACTCTTGGTTTGAAGTTCACATGGTCTCCAAATAGAACAGCTGCTCCTGCTTTATTTGTGTGTTCCTATTGCATTGTTTTCCATTCTTTGACTTTCAGTCTCTGAGTTTTCTTTTGGCTTACATGAGTTTCTTTTATACACATCAGGTTCAATGCTCTTATTTGCTCCATTCTGCCAGTCTGTTTCTTTTAATTGGTGAACTGAGACCATTTACATTAGTGGTTGCAACTGTTATGTATTGGTTTATTGTTGACATGTTATCTTTCTGCTGTTGTATGTTTATCTTTGCATTCTGTTTAATTGTCTGCCTTGCTTAGTGGTTTTTTCCTATGCGTATCTAGAATGTCTTTCAGTATTCTTTGCAGGGTTGGTTTGGTGATCACGAAATTCTTCAGCTGTTCTTTGTTATGAAAGTATCTTATTTCTCCATCAATTTTGAAGGACAGTTTTGCAGGGTACATCAGTCTGGCTTGGAAGTCACTTCCCTTCAGCATCTGAAATACTTCCCTCCATGCTCTTCTTGACTTCATTGTTTGTATTGAAAAGTCTGCTGTGATTCTGATAGGTTTTCCTTTATAGGTGATCTGTCTTTTTTCTCTTACATGTTTTAATATTCTGTTCTTATGTTGAATTTCTAGGATGTTGACTATTATATGTCTGGGTGTAGTTTTATTTTGGTTATGGCTATTGGAGTTCTATATGTTTTACTAATCCAGTTTTCATTCTAATTTTTGGGAAATGTTCAGCTATTACTTCTATAAATAGCCTCATGATATCATTTGTGTTGTCTCCTTCTTTTTGATTTATTCCTATCAATCTTATGTTGTTTTTGTTTGCATCATCTTGAAGCTGTTAAATTGTTATTTCCTGATTCCTTGTTATTTTTAAAAGATCTTTCCTTTCCTGTTCACTCGCTGCAATCTTGTCTTTGAGGTCTGAAATTCTATCTTCACTTTTGTTGAGACAAAAGTGACAATTTCAATGGATTTTTGATTTGCTGTATATCTCTTTAAATCTGCGTCATGTGTTCTGTTTGTTACTTATATTGTTCATGCAGGGAGTCTTTTTTCATTGTTCCTCTAATTTTTAAACTCTGTCTTTAGATGTGTTTAGCATTTCTTTCATTACTTCTATCATTTCTTCTTTTACCTGGGAGATTATTTCTAATTTGAGTTTCTTTATAGCTTCCTGGAGTTGCTTCTTTATGTCAGTTGCTATCATTTCAGGCATTTCATGTGTGTGGCTTATATTTTCTTGCATGTACATGGATCCTAGGCTTTCTTGGGATGGGATAGAGGTTTGAGATTACATTTTGGTCTTTATTGTGCCATTTTCCTATATTTCTAAGTTTCAAATGATTATCCAAGTCTTCCCCTGGGCATGTTGGAAATTACCTCATGCCCTTGGCTCCCAGGACTCAATGAAGGTTGCTGAGCATAGCGCAGGTTCACAGGACCTCCCATGCCACCTCTGGTGTTCAGGAAGCTGTATAGGCTCCTAACCACTGGGGTGATGGTCCAAAGCTCTGTCTGGGCTAGTGCCGACATGCTGGAACTCACCTCGTGTGCCCTCAGCTCCCCAGATTGAATGAAGGTCGCTTGGCATGGTCTACTCATGCCAGTAAAACCTCCTGAGCCTAGTCCAGTGTTTCAGGAAGCTGGTTGCACACTTACCTGCTGGGGGCAATGGTCTTAAACTCTCCCCGGGCCAGCACCAGTGCGCTGGAACATACCTTGTGTGGCCTTAGCTCCAAGGGTTGAAAGAAGGTCACTGTGCATGGTCCATTCAGGCCCTTGAAACCTTCTGAGCTTAGTCCAGTGTGTCTGGAAGCTGGGTGGGCACATAAACACTGAGAGAGATAGGCTAAATTCTCCCCAGTGTCATGCTGGAACTCACCTCACCTGGCCTCAGCTCTCCGGGTTGAAAGAAGGTCACTAGGCATGGTCCAGTCAGGCCTGTGAAACCTCCCTATCCTAGTCCAGTCTGTCTGGAAGCTGGATGGGCACTTAACCACTGGGAGCGATGGTCTTAAACTCTCCCTGGGCCAGCGCCATGTGCTGGAATTCACCTAGTGTGGCCTCAGCTCCTGGATTCAATAGACCATATATGAAATCTAAAACATTCTTTTTTGTGTCTTTTTTGAGACATGGTCTCACTATGCAGTTCAGGCTGGACTTGATCTCACTTTGTAGCCTAGGCTGGTCTTGAACTCACAATAATCCTCCTGCCTCAGCCTCCCGAGTGCTGGGATTACACATGTGAGCCACCATGCCCAGCAAACCCAAACTATTCTTAAGTAAATGTAAAGGAATTGAAATTATCCCATGCATAATATCTGACTATAGTGCACTGAAACTGGAAATCAATGGCAAAACCTTCATAAATACATGGAGATTAAATAACAACCTTCTAAACAACCAATGGGTTACATGTAAAATTAAAGAAGAAGTAAAACAATACCTACAATTCAGTGAAAATGCAGATGAAACATACCATAACCTGTGGGATGCAATGAAAGCAATCCTAAGAGGGAAGTGTATGGCAACAATTTGTCACATCAAGAATGCACACAAATAAACAACCTAATGCCACATCTCAAGCGTCTAGAAAAGGAAGAGCAAGTCAAACTGAAAGCTCATAGAAGAGAGCAAATTGTAAAGATAAGGACAGAAATTAATGCAATTGAAGCTAAAAAATAATACAAAGAATTAATGAATCAAAGAGCTGGTTTTTTGAGAGAATAAACAAAATTGACAAATCAATAAACCTTATTAATAAAAACAAAGAAAAACTCAAATCCATGCAATAAGGACTGAAAAAAGAGAAATTACTACAGGTCCTATGGAAATTCAAAAGATCATGCATACCTATTTTGAAAATCTTTATTCACAAAGAGTGGAAAACACAAAGGAAATGGACAGATTTCTAGAAACATATGAACTTCCAAAGGTAAATCAACAAGATGTAACAGTTTTGAATCACCCAATATCAGTTACAGAAATTAAAAACACGATTCAAACTTACCAATAAAGAAAATCCCAGGTCTTGATGGATTCATGACTGAATTCTATATGAAATTTAGAGAATATTTGATGCCAATACTCCTTAAACTCTTCAATGAAATTGAAAGAGAAGCAATCCTCCCTAACTCATTCCTGAAGGGAAATATACTGATATCAAAACTAGAAAAAGACCCAATCAAAAAGGAGAACTATAGCCCAATCAAACTAATGAAAATTGATGCAAAGTTTCTAAATAAAATATTGGCAAATAGAATGCAGCAAATAATCAAGAAGATTATACATCATGACCACGTGGGATTTTTTTTCTAGGAATGCAGAGATAGTTTAACATATGCAAATCAATAAATGTAATACACCACATCGACAGAGCCAAAAACAAAAATCACATGATCATCTCAATAGATGCAGAAAAAGCTTTTGATAAAGTGTAACACCTGTTCATGATAAAAACTCCACAGAAACGCGGAGTAGATTGTATCTACCTCAATCTGATAAAGGCCATCTATGACAAACCAACAGCCAACATTGTACTATATGGACAAAATATGAAAGCCTTAACTCTAAAATCAACAACAAGACAAGGATGTCTACTATCATCATTCCTATTCAGTATAATTCTAGAAATATTAGCCAGAGCAATCAGACAAGAGATAGAAATAAAAGGAATAAAGATTAGAAAAGAAGTTGAATTATCATTATTTGCATATCACATGATACTTTACATGCAAGACCCAAAAAACTGCATTAAAAGACTAGTAGAGGTAATGAACAAATTCAGCAGTGTAGCTGGATACAAAGTCAACACTCAAAAATTAATAGCATTCCTGTACACAAACAAAAAACTCCCCGGAGAGAAATTATAGAAATATCACCCTTGTCCAACTTTATAATATCTAATGAGATAGACAATTCTTTTTAAGGAAACAAGGGACAACGTTGATAACCATTGTTGATAAACTTGTACTCTGTTCTACACCATGTGCTATGTCTATCCTTGGTATTGACTGACAGCTTTGTTTTGCCATATTTGACTGTATTCTCCCCCCCCCCCCTAAAAAAGTAATAAGCACTAAGGAGTAATAAAATCCAAAATGTGTAAATTTTGTTGTAAAAAAGAGAGGGAAAAAAAAAGAAAAAGAGCTCTAATGGATATAACAGCAAGTGTGTTTAGGGGTGTTAAATAGCTGACTATATCAATGTTTTTGGATCATTGAACACAGCTGTTTGCAGTCTCCCTGTTTGAATGTTCACCTTGTATTCTTTGATACTGTGATTTGAGGAACTATTTTCAAGATGATAATATGTAATGTACTAACAGGTGATTTCTTACTGTTATGTTTTTTTTTTTTGTTGTTGTTGTTGTTTTTTTTTATGTAGTTCTGTATTACGTGTACCCTTACACCGCTTTGGTTTGTTTTGTGTTTTTCTCTTTTTCCTCTTAAAAAAAAAAGAAATATCACCTTTCACAATAGCATCTAAAAAATAAAATACTCAGGAATCAACCTAACCAAGAATGTAAAAGACCTATATGCTAAAATTTATGCAACTCTAAAAAAGGAGATTGAAGAGGATATTAGAAAATGGAACGTATTCCTTGCTGTTGGTTAGAAAGAGCCAGCATTATGAAAATGGCCATACTCTCAAAACTGTTATACAGATTTAATGCAATCCCAATCCAAATACCATTCATATATATTACAGATCTAGAGAAATGATTCCTAAAATTCATTTGGAAACAGAAGAAACCTAGAATAGCAAAGGCAAAGCAGGAGGCATCTTAATTTTTGACTTGAAAATATATACTACAAAGCCACAGTAATAAAATCAGCATGGTACTGGCAAAGAAATAGACCTGAGGATCAGTAGAACAGATGGTACAAACACAACAACAAAACACTAAGACACTAACCCACCTTATATTTGACAAACAGGCTAAACATGTTCAATGGAAAAAAGATAGTCTCTTTAATAAATGGTGTTGGAAAAATTGGCTTTCTACATGCTGAAGACTAAAACTAGACCTGAGCCTATCACCATGCACTAAACTAAAGTCAAAATGGATCAATGACCTAAATTTTAAAGCAGAAACACTAAATCTACTAGAAGACAAGGTAGGTAGAAATCTTGGAGACTTAGGAGTAGGCAGAGAATTAATGAATACAATACAAATTGCACAGGAAATACTTCAATGAATCAACAACTGGGATCTCATATTACTAAAAACTTTTTGCACTTCAAATGTAATCACCAAAAGAAAACCCACAGAATGTGAAAGACTTTTAGCCAACAATCCCTCGGACAAGGACTTATATCTAGATTATGTAAAGAGTTGAAAAAAATCAAAGTCCCCCAAATTCAAAGACCTGTTCCTAAAATGAGCATCTGAAATGAATACACATTTTTCAGATGAAGATATATAAACGGCAAATAAATATATGAAGAAATGCTCACTGTCACTGATCATTTGAGAAATACAATTTAGAACAACACTGAGATTTCATCTCACCCTGGAAAGAATGTCTTCCGTTAAGAAATCAAATGATAACAAATATTGGTGAGGCTGTGGGGAAAAAGGAAACCTTCTCCACTGTTGGTGGGATTGTAGACTGGTGTAGTCACTGTGGAAATCATTATGGAGATTCCTCAACAAATCAGGATTGGAAGTTCCATTCAGTCCAGCTATTCCTCTCCTGGGTATTTTCCCAGAAAAATTGAAAAGCTCATGTGACAGTTTTTTTGTGCACCTATGTTTATAGCAGCACAATTTGTAGTAGTTAAATCTTGGAAACTACCAAAATGCCCATCAACTGCAGAGTGGATGAAAAAGATGTGATATTTTTACTCAGTGGAATATTACTCAGCTATCAAAAGATGATCTTGAGGCCTTTGTAGGTAAATGGAGGCAACTTGAGACTATCCTCATAAGTGAAATAAACAAGAATCACATTAGTAAATACCACATTGTTTCTCCAGTATAAAAATTATAAAGACTGAAAGAGTAATAAGATCCAAAATGTATAATATATATTGGAAAAAGGAAAGGGAAGGAAAATGCTCTAAAAGATATAACTGTATGTATAAGTGTGTAAGATAGATGACCATATTACTAAATTTTTGTTGGATCATTGAATAGAATGGTTTGTACTGTCAATGATCGTCTATCCACTTTCTATGCTTTTATGTTGCAACTTGAACAACTGTTTCTAAGATGACAATATGTGATGTATCAACTAGTGATTTCTCATTGTTAATTTTTTATTTTTTTGAATTCTGTATTATTTCTACTTTGTGTTTTTCTTTCTTTAAATAAGAAATGCAGTTTATTATTGTCTATATATCATACTTAAGAGGTTTTCTTGGTCAAAGATAATATATATAACTGAAAAAGTATTATTTCTTATGATGGATCATCTAAAGTAATATGTTTGTGGCCATAAATAAAAGGTTACATTTTTCATATCTAAAACAATATAATTTTCTAAAAATATTGAAATGATCTTGGTTAAACTTATAAAATTGGATTTAATAAAAAAATTCTGTGCTAAAATAGTGTCTTGTATTCTCATCATTAGGCTTTTGGTTACTAAGAAGTGGGCTTTAGTTGCTAAGGAATATTTAGATGTTAACCTGTAAAAGATTTTCAGTAATCAGTTCATGACTGATTAAACAACAGTCATCTTAGTTTGTGAAATAACACATTTGGGCATATGTCAATGCATATATCTAAAAACAAGCTATGCTGTGGGTCTGAGCTTTAAAGTTAAATTTATAGAGTTAAGACTAAGATTTAGGTTAATGTATGTTTCTGTGCATTATTTTTAAGTACATTATCCTTGAAAAATTCTACAGACACTTAATACATACAAAATAACTAATAAATGATCTCTTTTATACAGTGTATGTTTAGACCTTAAACATATAAAATGTTCAGAACTTTATTTAAATTTGGTCCTGATATTTAAACTTGATCTGCATTTATTGGCTTTGATTAGCATTTTGTTGTATAAATGAGATACACTTGTATATTGTGTAATAAGTCATTTGTGGTCATTACACTGCTTCCTAAACTTAACAGAGTTGTAAAGATATCTGTAATTCTTGTCAATATAAGTGAACCTTATTAAAGCTTGCTAAATGAGTATAAAATTTATCTCAAGATACAAAGATTTCTATATAGCAATAATACCAATTATTGCTAACCTTATGGTATATTAAATGGTATATTTGTGCTTCCCAAGTGTACAGGATTTCAAGGATGCAAAACTGAAAAACGTTATATTTCTGGTGGCTTCCAGGTTAAAGTTATCTATGGTGGTAAATATCTTAGGCTCAAGTATCAGGCTTTTCTTTAATTGTGTTCCAGCTATTTGTGATAAAAAATGCATGCCAACCCAACATCAACCAGATGATGCAAGTACTTTTCTGAGATTTGTGTGATTATCGTGTCTGTGCCATGTATGTGTTGTAACACTTAGAGATGCTCAAACACTGTGCAATCCAGGCAATGTCACATAACATACATCTGTGGACAAGTGCATTCTTCAGTGGTAGACTAGTGAAAAATAGCAAATTTGGAAAAGTTCTTTGTGTCATAGAGATAATGGACTAAGAAATTTTTCTGTGTTAAGGTTAACACAAATGGATTTCAGGGATAAAGACAAAACCTAAAGGTTATTAAAACCTTGTTAAATAGTACTGTCATCATTATTATGCTAAAAGGTTATATTGTCTTTGATCTCAAGTTTTCTCTGTAAAACTTTATAATTATTATTTGTTAACATTTTTTCTTTTTTATTTTAAAGACAATAAAACAAAAGAGAACAGAACAAAGCAAATCAGAACAGAGCAATGCAAGCAACACAGCACAAGACAACAGGACAACAGGACATCAACAAGACAACAGGACATCAACAGTAACTACCATAATGTCTCTTTTCTTTGAAATAGTTGGGCATATCTTCACATACAATAATATCAAACATAACAAAATAGTATAAAACCATTCAAAAGAATGAAAGCATTACAGGACTTCAAAACCAAATAACAGGAGATGAACAAAATTTTTCTATACCATAACATACAATAACATCTAATAAAACACAACAGGATAGAACCAATCAAAACAGAAGAATAAAAGCATGGTAGGACTTCAAAACAAAATGATAGTAAATCAGCAATGGTTACCGTAATGTCTTGTTTTCTTCAAAATAGCTGCTCATACCATCACACATAATAAAATAAAACAATAAAATCAATCAAACCAATGAATGAAAGCATTATAAGACTTCAAAGCAATATAATAGGAAACCATGATTACCATTATATATCCCTATTATATTCAAAATAGCTGCCCCTACCATCTGACAGCACTCAATCTAACAAAACAAGACAGAACAAAGCCAAACCTAACAGAATTGTGCAAACAATGCAAGAGTTCAAGATAAGACAATAAGAAATTGACGTTAGTTTCTACCTTTCCCTCCCAAGTGTTTCTTCCCCTTTGCTCTTACATTAACTATTTTGCTTTTGGATCCCATTAACTACTTCTGTTTCTTATGATAAGGTTCATGCATATGAGTTTGAACTGTTTTGGCCATGGGCATGATCTCTAGTTACATCCATTTACCTACAGGAGCCTTGAGATTATTCTATTTTATAGCTGGGTAGCTTTCCACTGCATGGAAATATCATATCTTTCTTATCCTTTCTGAATTTTATGGGAAAGTTACTCTTGATTTTCTTTTTGGTCTCCTGTCACATGGAACAATTGTTTTCTCTCCTTTGATTTTCAGTCTATGAATTTCCTTTCCAGTTAAATGTGTTTCTTGTATACAGTATATCAGTGGATCTTGTTTCTTGATCCACTCTCCTTGTGTTTCTTTTTATTGCTGAATTGAACTCTACATTAATGGCGATAAAAGCATACATTGGTTTGTCTCTGCCCTGCTATATTCCTGCTCTTGGCCCTTCACTTTTCCCCTTCATTCAGTTACCTGTCTTGTTTAGTGATCCTCTTCTGCTGCTGTCCCTGGAACCATGGTCATCTTTATCTCTCTCTAGAATATTCTTTAGCACTCTCTGTAGGGTTGGTTTGGTAGTCATGAATTCCTTCAGTTGTTATTTATCATGAAAGTATCTTATTTTTCCATCAATTTTGAAAGTAAGTTTTGTTGGATAGATAAATCTGGGTTGGAAGTTGTTTTCTTTCAGAGTTTCAAACACTTCAAAGTTTTCTTGACTTGATGGTTTGTGTTGATAAGTCTCCTGTGATTCTGACTGGTTTTCCCTTATAGATGATGTGTCTCTTTTCTCTAACAGTTTTTAATATTCTGTTCTCATGTTGGATTTCTGGGATCTTGATTATTGTATGTCTGTGTGTAGATCTACTTTGGTTATGGCTAGTTGGAGTCCTATATGCCTCATTTCTCTGCATTTCAGATCCATTTCCCATGTTTAGGAAGTTTTTCCTATTACTTCTGTGAATATCCTTTTAATTTAATTTGTGTTGACCCTTGGACATCTATCACTCTCTTAAATTATGCTTCTTTGCAACATCGTCCAGCAGGAAACAGGAGCTAGTTGGTTACAATTACTATTCCAGTCCCTTAAAACCATTATCTGGATGTGACTCCTTTCCTCTAACTGTGCTCCCATTCTAATCCTCATGCTTTGGTACTGCATGCTTTAATCTCTTGGAAAAGTTGTTTATTATTGCTTAGAGGCTATCAAAATCCAAGTGATCATGCAGCTGGAACCAACAACAAATGTGCCAGATTCCTTTTAGAGGGATCCACTAGATTATTTTTAAAGGGAGTTCATAACTGCTAAACTGAAACATGACTGCTATTCAGATTAGCTCTCTGGACAAGCCCCCTGTCCATGGAAGCATCTAGATTGAAACTTTGCCTCTTCTCCCCTAACTACAATTAGTGATAACTTCAGAGGATTAATATTATAGGAAGCTAAATTAGATATTAATATAGAGAGGACTGGGCTCCCAAGGAAGTCATTGAAAAATAAAGACATGATAATTGTGGCCTAATTGTAAGTAATGTATAATTTAAGAGATTCAGTTACTGAATGAAACCCAGAAATACTGATGCTTGGAATACTAAGAGGAAAAGTGTGCATTACAGCAGACCATGCAATAACACAATGGGGGAAGGGAAGCTCCACTTTAGTAAGCTGAGAGAATCTCAGCGTACTTATGCATACTCTGCTGCTGGGTATATATGTAGTTTGAGAAGCTAGGAAACCCATGTTTGGTATAGTAAGCTTGTGCAGGAAAAAAGGCTGCCTACAATTCCAGTAGATTTAGACAGTGTGGTGATAGGAAGCAATCTTAAATGTAACATTGTCTGGGCTGACTGAGCAATAGATCAGATACCTCCGAACTTTTTTAGTCTCTAAGATCTAATGAGCACTTCTGTTCATAGGTTCAGCAGGATCTAACCCTCAGAGCCAGCTTGGGCTCAGGAAAATAATTAAGTATGACATAGATCTTCTAAAACCTCTGGTGGTTGAAGGTGTGGTCTTCTGGGCAGAGGGAAATGAAGGGTGCTCCCGTTTGGAATGGGTATGAGACTAGCTATATGTAAATTCACTGGGGAGCAGGAAGAGGGATGTCTGGACCTCAGCGCATTGTGGCTGCAACTGGTGGGGTTCCTGAGAACCCCACCTATGGTCCCGGACATCATCATCATGCTTAGAAGCATTTAGACAGTACACCACCATGGACTGGACACTTGCTATACCCTAAGAGCACATGCTTCAGTCTCAAGAGATAGGTTTGAGACTAGGCTTGAAAAAAGGAAGTGTTTGTAAGCAGCTGTGCTTGTAGCCGTGTCCCTCTCTCTGAGCAAAAAGAACTGAGGTATCAGATGTAAATCTAGCACTGCCACAGACAAGTCTACCTTAACACTTAGTAGAAGGCAAGAAGGGATGGAGCTCAGTCTACAAATTTCTCTAGCCAGTTTGATCTTTTTGAACTGGAACTGTAGAAGGAACACATAGAACTGTACAAAGTAACATCTATAACTCTCCCCTCTGGCTAACTGGCAGTTTCCAATACTTATAGTTGTGCATAGAAGTGTATCCATTTTAAATACCTTGACAAAAGGAAACCTAAATCTTTGTTGTTTTTGTTTGTACTTGTACTATGCTCTGCGTTGTGTTGTTTTCCCTCAATATTGGGAATGCCTAATGTGGGAGCTAACTGTTGTTTTGCATTAATTTGAGTAAAAATCACCCAATGAGGTGGGTTAGCATAGTTCTGGGTGTGGATGAATAAATTTACTGAAGACAGAGGACCCACCCTGGGTTTGAGTAGCACCAAAAAAAAAAAAAAAGGTTTATAGTCTGAATAGAATAAAAAGAGGGCTGAAGAAGGAAGACTGGCTTTTATGTTTTTGGAAGAGCACTAGTCTTCACCTTCACCTTGGATGTAATTTCCTGGCTTCCAGCACCAACACTTCAGCCTTCCAGCCGTCCCCTAATCTGGACTTGTGAGGGACATTACAGCCAGCTCCAAGCCTTTGACATTTGATGGGATCCTTCATATCTCCAGTGCACAAAATGCCCTTTTGTATTCTTCCAAAACTGACTCTACAAGTGACCACTGTAACCCTACGTTGTAAGTTCTTAGTTATATACCTCATATAAAATCTGTTTCTCTAGTGAGCACCGATTAATTTACCTAATTTTTAGCCTATTATTTTATTTTATTTTATTTTATTTTATTTTTTTTTATTTAAGAGGAAAAAGAGAAAAACACAAAACAAAACAAGGCGGTGTAAGGGTACACGTAATACAGAACTACAAAAAAAAAACATAACAGTAAGAAATCACCTGTTAGTAGATTACATATTATCATCTTGAAAATAGTTGCTCAAATCACAGTATCAAAGAATACAAGGTGGACATTCAAACAGGGAGACTGCAAACAGCTGTGTTCAATGATCCAAAAACATTGATATAGTCAGCTATTTAACACCCCTAAACACACTTGCTGTTATATCCGTTAGAGCTCTTTTTCTTTTTTTTTCTTTTTTCCCTCTCTTTTTTTACAACAAAATTTACACATTTTGGATTTTATTACTCCTTAGTGCTTACTACTTTTTTTGGAGGGGAGAGAATACAGTCAAATATGGCAAAACAAAGCTGTCAGTCAAAACCAAGGATAGACATAGCACGTGGTGTAGAACAGAGTACAAGGTTATCAACAATGGTCATCAACGTTGTCTCTTGTTTCCTTAAAAAGAACTGTCTATCTCATTAGATATTATAAAGTTGGGCAAAACAGTAGAGAACAAGACCAATACAACTTAGGCATTGTAAACACTACAGGACTTCCAAAGAAGACAATAGTCAAACCAGAATGGGTATCTTAGTGAATCTTATTGCCTTCAAAGTAGTTGCCTATGTCTTCAAACTTGATACTATCATATAGAATGGAACAGAGTCTAATCAGTCAAAACAAGATCGTGGGAGTATTACAGGACTTCAAAACAAGTTAATAGGAAATCAAAAAGAGTTACTATTTATATATCCTAATTTTTAAAATTTTTTCTTTAATTAAGACAAACATAAGAAATGACTAAATAATTTTTTTTGAAACAATAAGGGGGAGATTGAGATAAAACAGGACATAACAATATAACAATAGAGGTCACAGCATGACTGTTTCAGCAACCTAGTACTTCACCACCGTATAACCCGACTTAATAGTAGTTACCATAGTGTCTGTCTTTTTCCTTGAAATATTTGGATAAAACTTCATATACTCTAGCTTCAAATATTTCCATATCAAGAAGCCCAGAATAAAGCCTTTCTAATTAATGAGTGAAAACTTTATAAGGCTTCAAGGCCACCTAATGGGGAATCATGATTACCACATATTTTTATATATTTGAATCATTACTTACATTAGGGAAACTATTCGGTATTCACACATGCGAGATTGATTTATTTCACTTATGAGTATGGTCTCAAGCTGCGCCCATTTATTGATAAATATCTCAATGTGATCCTTCTTTATAGCTGAATAATACTCCATTGTATAGAAATACCACAACTTTTTTATCCATTCCTCAGTTGATGGGCACTTGGGTTGTTTCCAAGATCTGGCGATTACAAATTGTGCTGCTATAAACATAGGTGCACATATATCACTGTGGTATGATGCTTTCAGTTCTTCTGGGAATATGCCTAGAAGTGGAATAGCTGGAATAAATGGGATTTCCAGTCCCAACTTTTTGAGAAATCTCCAGACAGATCTCCACAAAGGCTGTACCAGTCTACACTCCCACCAGCAGTGCAGGAGAGTTCCTTTTTCCCCACAGCCTCTCCAGCATTTGTTGTTGGTTTTCTTGATCTTGGCCATTCTTTCAGGAGTGAGATGGTATCTCAGTGTGGTTTTAACTTGCATTTCTCTAATGACCAATGATGATGAGCATTTTTTCATGTATTTATTTGCCATTTGCATTTCTTCATCTGAGAATTGCATATTCATCTCAGATGCCCATTTTTGGATTGGATCTTTGAATTTTGGAGGTTTGAGTTTCTTTAATTCTTTATATGTTTTAGACAAGAGGCCCTTGTCTGAGAGAGAGTTCACTAAAATCTTTTCCCAGTTTGTGGGTTTTCTTTTCACTATTCTGGAGATTTCTTTTGACATGCAGAAACTTTTTAATAAGAAGTGGTCCCAGTTATTGATTCTGGGAAGTATTTCCTGTGCGGTTTGAGTGCTGTTCATAAATTCTTTACCTACTCCTATGTCTCCAAGGTTTCTACCTAATTTGTGTTCCAATAGATTTAGTGTTTCTGTTTTAATATTCAGATCTTTGACCCATTTAGATTTTAATTTAGTACATGGTGATAGACATGGGTCTAGCTTTAGTTTTTGGCAAATGGAGAGCCAGTTTTTCCAGCACCATTTATTAAAGAGACTGTCGTTCTTCCAGTGAACCTGCTTGGCTCCTTTATCAAAGATAAGGTGGTTGAGTGTGTTTGTAGTTGTGGTTGTATCTTCTAATCTATTCCACTGATCTTCGGCTCTGTTTTGATTCCAATACCATGTTGATTTTACTACTGTTGCTTTGTAGTATAACTTCAAGTCAGGGATTGTGATGCCTCCTGCTTTGTCTTTGCTGCTTAGAATTGCCTTTGCGATTCTAGGTCTCTTCTGGTTCCAGATGAAATTTAGGAGTGATTTCTCTAGATCTATAAGGTATGTTGATGGTATTTCTATTGGGATTGCATTGAATCTGTATAACAGTTTTGGAAGAATGGCCATTTTCACAATGTTTGTTCTTCCTATCCATGAGCAAGGGATGTCTTTCCATTTTCTGAGATTATCTTCAATTTCCTTTTTCAGTGTATTATAATTTTCACTGTATAAGTCTTTCACTTCTTTCGTAAGAGTAATTCCTAAATATTTCATTTTTTTGGTTGCTAATGTGAATAGTCCAGTTTCTCTTATTTCCCTCTCTGTGATTTTGTTGTTCGTGTATAGGAATGCTATTGATTTCTGAGTATTGATTTTGTATCCAGCCACATTACTGAATTTATTTATTGTATCTAAGAGTATTTCAATGGAGTTTAGGGGGTCTTCTATGTAGAGTATCATGTCATCTGCAAACAATGATAATTTAACTTCTTCTTTTCCTATCTTTACCCCTTTTATTTCTCTTTCTTGCCTAATTGTTCTGGCTAGTACTTCAAGTACTATAATAAATAGGAGTGGTGATAAAGGACATCCTTGTCTTGTGCCCGATTTTAAAGTAAAGGCTTTCAATTTTTGGCCATTTAGTATGATGCTGGCTGTTGGTTTGTCATAAATGGCCTTTATTATATTGAGGTAAAGACCATTTATTCCAATTTTCTGTAAAGTTCTTATCATGAATAAGTGTTGGACCTTATCGAAGGCTTTTTCTGCATCTATAGAAATGATCATGTGATTCTTATTTTTGGCTTTATTGATATGGTGGATTACATTTATTGATTTGCGTATGTTGAACCACCCTTGCATTCCTGGGATGAATCCCACTTGGTCATAGTGTATAATCTTCTTGATGATTTGCTGGATCCTATTTGCCAATATTTTATTGAGGATTTTTGCATCTGTGTTCATTAGGGAGATCGGTCTATAGTTCTCTTTTTTAGTTGGATCTTTCTCAGGTTTTGGTACTAGAGTAATATTTGCTTCCAGGAATGACTTAGGAAGGATTGCTTCCCTTTCAATTTCATTGAATAGTTTGAGGAGTGTTGGCATTAGGTCTTCTTTATATTTCTTGTAGAATTCTGCAGTGAATCCATCTGGGCCTGGGCTCTTCTTGGTGGGTAAGGACTTAATTACATTCTCAATTTCATTAGCAGAGATTGGGCTATTCAACAGTTTTACATCCTCTTGATCTAGCTTTGGTACTTCATATGCTTCTAAGAATCTGTCTATTTCTTCTGTGTTATCAAACTTTTGAGAGTAGAGGTTTTCGAAATAGGTGTTGATGATCTTCTGTATTTCTACTGGGTCTGTAGTGATTTCTCCTTTTTCATTTCTTATTGCATGAATTTGAGCTTTTTATTCCCTTTTTAAAATAAGGTTGGCTAGGGGCTTATCAATTTTATTTATTCTTTCAAAGAACCAACTCTTTGATTCGTTGATTCTTTGGATTGTTTTCTTAGTCTCTATTGCATTGATTTCTGCTCTGATTTTTATAATTTCCTCTCTTCTTTTGGCTTTGGGCTTGACTTGCTCTTCTTTTTCTAGCTGTTTGAGGTGTAGCATCAAGTTATTTATTTGTATCCATTCTGTTTTCCTGATGTGGGAACTCAGTGCAATAAATTTTCCTCTGAGGACGGCTTTCATTGCATCCCACAGATTCCGGTAAGTTGTATCTGCATTTTCATTTTCTTTTAGGTATTGTTTAATTTCTTCTTTAATTTCTTCTGTGACCCACTGATTACTCAAGAGTGTGTTATTCAGTTTCCATGTGTTTGCGGAATTTTTGCAGTATCTTTTATCATTAATTTCTAATTTCAGAGCGCTATGATCCGATAACATGCAAGGGATGATTTCAACTCTTTTGCTTTTGCTTAAATATTTTCTGTGAGCTAATATATGGTCTATTTTAGAAATGATCCATGTACTGCTGAGAAGAATGTGTATTCTGATGTTGTTGGGTGGAACATTCTGTATATGTCTATCAAACCCATTTGTTCACAGGTGTGATTCAGCTCTGTTATTTCTTTGCTCATTTCCTTCTGGTTGATCTGTCCCTTGGTGTCAATGGTGTATTAAGGTCTCCTGTTACAATTGTGTTACTGATAATTTGAGTTTTCATTTCTGTTAATAATTGTTTTATATAACTGGGTGCTCTGGAGTTTGGTGCGTATATATTGAAGATAGTTATCTCTTCCTCTTGGAGTTTTCCCCTTACGAGTATGTAGTGACCTTCTTTGTCCTTTATGGTCATTGTTGGTTTAAAGTTCACGTTGTCTGCAAACAGAATGGCTACTCCTGCCTTTTTTTGGATTCCTGCTGCATGAAGAATTGTTTTCCATCCTTTGACTTTCAGTCTGTGAGTATCCTTCTGGGTTAGATGGGTTTCCTGTAAACAGCATATGGTTGGATTTTGTTTCTTGATCCATTCTGCTAGTCTGTTTCTTTTGATTGGTGCATTGAGACCATTTACATTAATGGTTATTACTGTTAAATGCTGGTTAATTGTAGGAATGTTATCTCTCTGCTGTTGCATCTTTATCTTTCTGTTCTGTTTAATTATTTGCTTTGCTTAGTGGTTTTTTCCTTTGTGTATCTAAACTGTCTTTCAATATTTTTTGCAGGGTTGGTTTGGTGTTCATGAAGTTCTTCAGCTGTTCTTTGTCATGGAAGTATCGTATTGCACCATCTATTTTGAATGATAGTTTTGCAGGATATATCAGTCTTGGTTGGAAATCATTTTGCTTTAGGATCTGAAATATTTCACTCCATCTCTTCTTGACTTTATCGTTTGTGCTGAGAAGTCTGCTGTGATTCTGATAGGTTTTCCTTTATAAGTGATTTGTCTTTTCTCTCTGACAGCTTTTAATAATCTATTCTTGTGTTGGATTTCTGGGATGGTGATTATTATATGTCTGGGTGTAGTTTTATTTTGGTTATGACTGTTTGGAGTTCTATATGCTTCACTGATCCTGATGTCAGTTTCTGATCTCATGCTTGGGAAATTTTCAGCTATTACTTCTCTAAATATCCTCCTGGCATCCTTCATGTTGTCTCCCTCTCTTTCATTAATCCCTATCATTCTTATGTTATTCTTCTTTGCATCGTCTTGCAGTTGTTGAATTGTTGTTTCCTGGTTCCTTGTTATTTTCAAAAGATCTTTCCTTTCCTGTTCACTAGCTGCAATCCTGTCTTCAAGGTCTGAAATTCTATCTTCACTTTCATTAAGGCCGTTTTTACAACTTTCAGTGGAGTTTTTTATTTCCTGTATATCTCTGTGCATTTGCATTATGTATTCTGTTTGTTTCTTATATTGCTCATCTAGGGATTCTATCTTTTTGTTTAGTTCCTCCAATTGTTTATCTGTGTTTTCTTTAGATATATTTAGAATCTCTTTCATTTCTTTTATCATTTCTTCTTTTATCTGGGAGATTATTTCGAGTTTGAATTTCTTTAAAGCTTCCTGCAGTTGCTTGTCAATTTCAGTAACTATTGTGTCTGATATATGAGGTGGATGGGATATATTTTCTTCTATATACATCGCTCCTAGGGTTTCTTGAGATGGGCTGGAGGTTTGAGGTTGCAATTTGGTCTTTCATTTTGTCATTTTCCTATATTTCTGTGTTTCAAGTGTTATTTGAAAGCTTCCTCAGGATCTGTTGAAAATCCCCTTCTATGTTTGGAGCTACTGAGACTCTGGCACCACGCTACCCCAAGCCATTGGGCCTACAGAACCAGTGGCCCTCCTCTGCCTGCTCAGAAGTCTGCAGTTCCAGACAAGCTGGGCCTCAGGGACACTGTGCGCCCACCTGCCCCTTGGAAGCTCCACAGTTCTTCAATCGCAGCCGGGTCAGGGTACTCACCACAGGCCTCGGTGCCTCAGGAACCTGTGGACCCTCCCTGATTGCAGAGATATCCACAGTCCTCCAGACACATGGCGAGGCTGATGCAGGCACCCCAGATCCACCCAGCTCCTCCTCTGTACACTGATGGCTAGGCGTGGCCGCAAAACAGGCTTGGCTCGGCTGATAGTGTGGGCCGGCCCACCTGTTGGGAGCTCAGCAATTCTCCAAGTGTAACCGGAATGGGGAGAATGATGTGGAAGCCTCAAACCCACCTCTCCCCTTCACTGCACCTGGAAGCCTGGGGGGACTCCAACAGTCTGGGCGGAGATATCCAGAGTCCTCCAGACACGCAGAGAGGCCGGTGAGGGCACCCCAGATCTGCCCAGCTCCTCCTCTGCAGACTGATGGCCAGGCGCGGCAGCTAAACAGGCTGGGCTAGGCTGATAGTGTGGGCCGGCCCACCCGTCGGGAGCTCAGCAGTTCTACAAGTGTAACCGGAATGGGGAGGCTGATGTGGAAGCCTCAAACCCACCTCTCCCCTTCACTGCACCTGGAAGCCTTGGGGACTCCAGCAGTCTGGGCTGAGATATCCAGAGTCCCCCAGACACGCAGAGAGGCTGGTGAGGGCACCCCAGATCTTCCCAGCTCCTCCTCTGCAGACTGATGGCCAGGCGCGGCAGCTAAACCTAGCCTATTATTAATAGTCCCTCATTCTTCTTTCTGGCTATTGGAATTATAGAGATAATTTTAATAAGTTTTTTTTTATTTCATGGAAAAAGTAGAACCAAATTTCATAACAATGTAGTTGGAGAATAACAAAATAGCTAATATGTTGTGTGTTGTTATCTTTAAAGTAGTTTTATTATATGTTAATATGTGATTTAGTTCTTTTAAAAAATTTTTTTTCAGCTACAAAGAATGATCACATTGAGATATTTATAAATAAGTGATTTAGTGCTCAGTTGTCAGTGTTATAGCACTTATTCTCACCTCTCAAAGCCTCATTTGGGATTAATCCTAGAATTTTACACATGTTTAACATGTGCACAGACACTGAGATACACTCCCAACCCTGGCAGGGCATATTGTAAAGGGAAAGCAACTCACTAAAAAAAATCTTCAAATAATAGTGAAAAAATTTTCTTCCCAACATGTGTACTCATCTAAACATAGAAATACAAGAAAATAAAGGAACAAAATGCTTACAAATTTCATAAATCTATGAACTATAAATGTTGATGTAGATAAAATTCTGGGCAAAAAATTATAAAATTCATTGTTCATATATATTCAAAGAAGATGCAAATAATCAATTGAGAAAGAAAATATACAGGATGAGAAAGAGCATTTTAATAGAGATATTCTGAAAAATAACCAAATAGAAATCTTGGAATTGGAAGGCTTAATAATAATTTTAAAAAGCCTCAATTGAAATTCTCATAAGTGGATTAGACTGAGCAGAAGAAAGACTATTAGAGTCTGAGAAAAAGATGGATGTACTAGAAAATTTTGACAGTAGTAAGAAAAAATATGAAACTATAAGCAAAATATATAAGATCCCTGGGACAACATTAAAAGACTTGATCACTTTCTCATGACTTGGACAAAGAACCTGAAACCCACAATTCAAAAGAGGACAATTTTATTTTGACTTACAGTTTCAGACGATAGTTGGCTGGTTCCAAGGAAGAAACGGAAAGACAGAAAGACATGGCACAGGTAGGGGTGTTCAACCCACAGCAGTCAAGAAATAGAAGAAAGAAGAATTATAGAGAGAAATATATCCTTCCAGGTCACAACCATAGTGATCTATCTCCAAACAGATCCAACCTTCTAATAACAAGTAAGCTGTAGTACTTTTATCATCCAATCACCCTCCAAACACATGAGACATTTGAGGGACATTTAAGATGTAAACAACCTTCTTTTTTAAAGTTTTATTTAAAGAAAGATTAAATAAAACAGAAAATAGGTAGAAATAATACATATGTTCGGAGAAAAAATAAACAGAAATCACTAGTTGATATTTACATATTGTTGTTTTACAAATAGTTGTTCAAGGTACAAGAGTGGAACATGTAAAGGGGGGATTCAAACAGTGAGACTGCAAACAGTTCTGTTCAACTGTCCAACAAAACTTAGTAACATGGTTGTCAATCCTATACACTTAAACATACATGCAGTTATCCTTATCTTCATTTATGTTTAGATTAAGCAAACTAAAGCAGGTTAAAATCATTCTGAACAAAGAATAACAGTATTGCTGGATTTCACTTCATGACACTCTGTGATCACCACTGGATGCTGTAGTGTCTTTTTTAAAAGTTTAATTTAAAGAAAGACTAAACAAAACAGAAGATGGGTAGAAATAATACATAATTTCAAAGAAAAACAATAAGAAATCACCAGTTGATGATTACAGATTGTCCTCTTACAAATAGTTATTCAAGACACTAAAGTGGAACATATAAAGAGGGGATTCACACAGTGAGACTGCATCCAGTTCTGTTCAACTATCCAGCAAAAACTTAGAAATATGGTTATCAATTCTATACACTTAAACATACATGCAATTATCTATATCTTCAATTATGTTGAGATTGAATAAACCCAAGCAGGCTAATATCACTCTGAACAAAGAATAATACTATTGCTGGGTTTCACATTATGGCACTCCAGGATCAGCACTGGGTACTTTAGTGTCTCTTTTTCTTCAAAGTATCTGTTCATTTCATCATGTGTCATAAGATCAGTTCTCATAAACTGTTTATAGATTCTACACATGCATGAGTCTTAACATGTATTTCTGTCCTTTCTATATTAGAGGGGGAAACAAAATAAAGCAAGGCAAAACAAAACATATTCCTATAAACACATGAAATGAAATAAACATATAAGACCGTTGTACAAAGAGTTCTACCATGGTTCCTGTGTTGTCTCTTGTTATCTCCAATAGAATTGGCTATATCATCAGACATAGTATAATTGCATATATCAGTACATAACAGTATTAATAAAACACAACTTTATATGTAGCATAGAACTTCAAAAACCAGCAGTTATCAAACCAGAATGTGTCTCAGAGAGTCTTGTCATCTTCAGTGTAGTTACCTATACACTCAGATTTGATACTATCAGTCATATCAGTTTTGAATAAAATTTTCTCTGCATCATTTCTGTTATGCTCTTTTTTTGCCATCAGTTGTCTGCTTATCTTTTTCATTCTGTTTTCTGCTCCATTCTTTGAGGCCTCTCTGCCACTATTCCTGGAATCCTAGTACTTTTCTCTCTCTCTAGAATGCCCTGCAGTATTCTCTGTAGACTTGGATTGATGGTTGCGAATTTCCCAAGTTCCTCTTTGTCTTGGAAGCATCTTGTTTCTCCATTAATTTCTAGAGACAGGTTAGCAAGGTATATCAATCTGGGATGGAGGTTATTTTCTTTCAGGGCTTGGAATATTTCACTCCAGGATCTTCTTGACTTGATGATTTGTGTTGAGAAGTCTGCTATTATTCTGATGGGCCTTCCTCTACAGGTCATCTGTTTCTTGTCTCTAACAGCTTTTAATATTCTGTTCTTACATTGAATTTCTGGGATCTTGATTATTATATGCCTGGGTACAGCTCTGTTTTGGTTGTAGGTGGCCAGAGTTCTGTATGCCTCATATATCAGAATATCATTTCCTTCTACGTTTAGGAAGTTTTCCTTAATTATTTCTGTGAATAACCTTTGTAGTTCCTTTGTGTGTACCCCAGCTTCTTCATTCAGATTCTTTATTCTCAAGTTGTAGATCCATTTGTCATCTTCTAGCCTTTGTATTGTTACTGCTTGTTTTCTTGTTATTTTAAAAAAGTTTCCTTTTCATACTCCCACACTGCAAAATTGTCTTCCAGTTTGGATAATCTATCCTTAGTTTCTTTCAAGCTGATTTGCCATCTTTCTATAGAGTTTTTAATTTCCTGGTGATCTCTTTGAATCTGCTTCATGTATTCTATATTTTGTTTATATTCTTCATCAAATAGTTCTCTCCTTTGCTTGAGTTTCTCCCTTCTTCTGTATGTGTCTGCTTGAGGGATGCTTAATATCTTTTTTATTAATCTTCTTATGTCTTGCTTTATTTGGCTAAATATTTCACTTTTGAACTCATCTATTAGGTCCCAAATATATCTCTTTATGTACACTGGCACCGTGTTTGATATTGCATGTTGCTATTCTCATTCTCCTTTATATTTACCTATGCTGGGTCAATGTTCTCAAGGTTGGGGCCTGGGGACTTTTTGTTGTTGCTTCCTCTTCTCATCTTTTTTGTTTCTTCCAGGAGGCCCCAGTTTCTTTCTTTGTTCGTTATAATTCTTCTGAAGTGCACTGGCTAGATGACCCTTTCCACTGCCGTGTGCTAGTGAGTTGCAGACAGGGACAGCATATGCTGACCCCTCCCCTCCAGATCAGTCAAGCACTGTGGCCTGCACTGTATTACTTTGTGTCGCCTCCCCTCCAGGTAGCAGCAGCTGGAGCATGGCAGCCATGACAGCATCTGCCTCTGTTTGGGGCTCCCCACTCTGTATGATGTTGAATTCTAAGTTGACTATCTCAGGGAGCTTCTGTAGCCAGTTGTTATCTATCCACCATCTTTGCTCCTCCCCCTAAACAACCTTCTGGATGATGCAAAGAATATGAATCTATGATTAACTGGAATTAGTGAAAAATCAAAAGACAACACAAAGAATAAAAAAACCCGTTTGCAGAAATAATAGCAGAAAACTTCCCAAATGGGAAAAAAGAATTTAACATACAATAAATGAGGCAAATAGAATCTCAAATACTCCTGATGAGAAAAAAAAAACCTCTCCAGGTATGTTATAGTAACAATTACCAAAACTCCAATACAAAAACAGAATTTTAAAAGCTGTTAGAGAAAAGCAATGAATCATCTATAAAGGGAAATTCATCAAAATTATAGCAGATTTCTGAACACAAACTTTAAAGGTAAAGACATCTTGGACTGAAGTGTTTTAAACCCTAAAAGAAAACTTCTAACCCAGACTGATATTTTGCAAAGTTATCTTTCAAACTGAAGGAGAAATAAGATATTTCCATAGTAAGGAAATTACCCTAAAAATCATTATTACAATAAAAAGTTCTCAAGGATATCTAGAAAGACACAATTAAACTATTAATGCCAAAATATCCAACAGAATGAATGTGCCAGGTGAATGAGCTTTAAGTAGAAGAGAAAGAAAAGGAATCAGTGGAGAGAAAATAATAAGTGACAGAAAAAAGTAAATATCTATCAGTTGTAACTAGTAATGTGAGTGATCTCAATTCAACAACCAAAAGACACAGGTTAGCACAATGGATCAAGAAACAAAATCCAATGTTATTATACAAGAAGCACATTTAATCCCTCCAATTATAATAAAAATCAAAGGGTGGAAAACAATATTCCATGCAACAGGAAGATTAAAACAAACAGTAGCTATTTTATCTTTAGACAATGTGGACTTTAAGCCAAGACTAGTCAAAAGACATAACAAAAGTACAATACATATTGGTTAGGGAAACTATTCAACAGGAAGAGATAACAATTATAAATATTGCACTAAGTTACAGTGCACCTAACTTCATAACACAAACACTAATGGGCATAGATCAGCTCAACATCAATGCAATTATAGTGGGGACGTTTAACGCCCCATTAACACAAATAAAAAGTTCAAATAAACAAAAAGTCAGCAAAGACTTGGAGTAGAAATAAACCTTTGAACAAAAGGACTTAATAAATATATAGTGTTTTACCCAACAACAGAATATACATTCCTTTCAGCAGCATATATAACTTTCACCAAAACAGACCACAGAGTAGCCAATAAGGCATGCTTTAGTAAATGCAAAAGAATTGAAATCTTACCATGCATGACATGAGATCATAATGCAGTGAAACTAGAAATCAGTGGCAAAAGAAATCACAGAAATTAGCCAAACACATGTCAAAAGATCACAGAAAAAATTAAGGAAGAAATAAGGTAGTTCCTAGAATTACGTGATAATGTCAACACAGCATACCAGAAGTTATATTACGCTATGAGAGCAATCGTAAGGGAAATTTTACAGCTTTAAATGCCCACACCACAAAAACAGAGGAGGCCCAAATAAATAACCTAATAATGTATCTCAGGGTCCTGGAGAAACAAGAGTAACCCATATCCCGAGGTATAAGGGAGGTAATTATAATGATCAGAACAGAAATAATGAAGTGGAGACAAAAAATGAATTGAAAAGGTGATTCTTTTAAAATGCAAACACAAAAGAAAAGCCCCACCCATTGTAAGAAGTAGGAGATAAACATCAAAAGAGATTCAAGGTCCTGGCCATCTGCAAGTATTTTGATTATCCAGTAGTTTAAACATGCAAGGATATTGGCTTCAAAGTGAAAGACAAGTTATTCACCTTGCACCTCCAACACGAAGAAGGAGAATAATGTTTCGTTTTTCATGGCCAATGACTGTGGTTGGCCCAGGACTGAAGTATCCTAGGATGCAGAACTTCTACTGCTAAACCTGAACCCATCCCAGGTGATGTTGAGTCATTAGTCAGCCTACTTGGTATTTGATTTTTCAAAAGCCACTTAATATCCAGTCTGTTTCTTGCAGTTGAAAACATTCAAACTTATACTATCCCAAAGTCTGAAAGAGACTGACTCAGAACAGAACCTTTGAAATTGTCTTTTGACTAATCTCTGAGTTGAATTAGTTCTTACTTACCACCCCACCCAGGGGTTCAGCCTCCCGCGCAGCAATGTGGCACACAAATGAAGAATGACAGATACCTACCATTTCAAGGGGAGCTGGGATAATCAGGCAGGCAGGTGGGGGTACATGGGAAGAATAACTTTTGCAAGCATGGCTTGTAAAGAAGGGAGAAAGCACTATTGTGACACACATAGAGCTTCCCCAATTAGTAGCTCAACAAGTAACTTGATGTTTGGAAAGCTAGAACCTTTACTAGTAGCTTTACTGCTGGCGAGGTATATTTCTCATGGCATCAGCAGAGAAGTTATCTCATATCTTAGCCCTGAAATTCACAGCCTCTTGCTTGGGCCTCCATTCCACCTATCAGTAGGGGAGAAATTCTCTCCTGCATGCTACTGCTTTGTCATGATGAGACACCTTAACTGGACTCAGTGGCATTCTTTTAGCCAATTAAGGGCACATTTACCTTTATATAGTCAGCTCTGTACCTCAGCAAATAGGATTGATGTAAAGGTCAGATAAAGATGGAGGAAAGGGGCATTTTTCAGGGGAACATGGCTTGGTGGTCCCCCACAGTTACTAAGTGGAGAAAAAGGGTATACCTATCACTTGTATCTCAGTTGTCTAGCTCAGTTCTTAGACCATAAAAGTTACTTGATAAATAGGTACTTAAAATCATCATGGCTCCAAGATCCTGGCAAGTAAAAAGATATTCAGAATCCAGATGGAAGACTAAAAGGGGCAAAAGTGTGTTTAGTAGATTCAAATTCTGTGGAAAACTATTTCTGCTCAAGTGGACGAGGAAGAAGTTGCTCCAGGCAGGGCCCGGGAAATTATGAAGAGGTCTCTGGCCTCCCCCTGGTGGCTCTTATGGGAAGTATTTTACCTGGGCATCTAAACCACAGCAGTGACCAACGAGGGTGTAGAAATTCCCATGAGAGATGCTCCTTAGTAAACAAAAAATGAATTTGATGTCTGGAAACTTTCTTGTAAGAATTTAGATGAAGTAGAGAAACTCCAAGTCTTCCTTGTACCCATTTCCAGCAGTTCCTGGGAGTGGTGACAGCTGAGAGTCTCAGTAGAGTCCATCTGTTAGGCTTGTTTCAGTTGAAAAGTGTTGATTTACTCAAGATGAGACCAATGCCTGGGATCAGCATGGATCCAAAAATCTACCCATGCCAACAGTAACAAGACTCAAGACCACCACATCACTAGGGACAACTCTGAAAAGCCACCCTGGCTTTTGAGCTCCACAGAGGATTGAAAGGACATTCAATTACTGCTATTCATTATTCTCCCTCAAACATTTTTTCCTCATTCCTGTAGTAATATTGATCCACAAACACTTCCCTTTGATTTTGTGCATGCAAATATCCTCCTCAGAGTGTTTCTCAGTCAAGAAATGTGAAGGAACTAAGATATTTAGCCTACTTGTAAGTTAACAAGTGAACCTACTCTAGGTTCATAGAAGCTGGAAGAAGACAGAAGATTCCCTGAGTCAAGAAAAAATGTTATTACTCAGTTCAGTAGCCAGCATGCATGTCACGCTCAAAGTGATTTTGTATGCTACCCAAGATCCACAGGTGATGCATAACACACAGTGGGTTTGCATCAGTGGAGGAACCCTGAGCTCAGGAAACCTCAGTTTTTAGGCAAATATGACTACCTCTTGCCCCAGAGAGACATGGTATTTATTATATTAGTCAGGAAACTAGTCCTGGAGTCATATAATATTGCTTATCTTCCAAGCTTGTCTGCCATGTAAACATTCTTCAGAAGATGGTTCAGAACAAAAGCTGAAAGGAGATAGAAGTGTGAGAGAGCCATAGAGAGCTGTATCTCAGCACTGAGGGCACTCAGCCCATGCCACACAGACATGTGCCCTGACAGAGCTGTTATAATTTCAGCATTCATGTAGATGTCATTTTTATTAATTTGCATAGCATAGTATTTTTAATGTATATGTGGCATTACTGTATCTTTTTATCTTTAATTTAAATTTTACTTTCTTGTCAGTTAAATATGAACATAATTTAAAAATCTAGCCAACTGTTTTTACTACTATTTCTTTCCCTAAATTTTTAATTACAATGACCATTTCCTTTGGAATCAATGTTCATATCATTAAAAGCACTGTTTATGTCATCTTTATCTGTTTAACTTTAATAGAACCTGCTGAGTCCAGTTGTAATCTAGGATTTCTTATTGTTAGCTCACATTTTACTTGTCTGCCCTCTCAGTAAAAGTGGATTAAATCTTAAAAAGAAAAACCTTTAGCCAAACTTATCAAGAAAAGAAAAGAAAAGACACAAATTAATGCAATTAGAAATGAAAAAGGTAAAACTGCGGTGGACATTGCCAAAATCCAGAAGATTATTAGCAAATGTTTCACAATCTGTTACAGCAATAATTTGAAGACTGGCCAAATGAAGAGATTCTTCTTGGTCAGTTTTGGTAACTCATACGTATTTAGGATACATGGGATTCTGTGTTTTTCTTTTCTCATATTCTATTCACATTTACTCTTGTAATAAGCTTTCCATTATTTGAGAAGGATTTATAACCTGAAACCAAATAGTCTAATCAAAAGATATCTATGCTTGTATTAAGTGCTTTGTAGTTGAGTCTGAAGATGTTAGAGTACACTTTAATCTCCATTTTTGTTCTGGTTAGTCATTTGGCTGTTTTTAGTTGCTCATTTTTCTTCTTATTTTTGTTGTATTCATGACTAGTAGGACTTTTTGCAGCAAAATAATACAAAGCAAAATTCAGTAGAGAACTGAGTTCCATAGGACCATGTCTGAAGGAAGTGAAGCACATGCTTCCAAATATCCTCTCACAGTGGACTCACATGAGACATGTTTTATTCTCCAGAAATAAGTTGGGCCAAATGTGCAAAATGGCATCTACCAGAGAATCTCAACACAAAGTATCTAGGGTTTTTATGAAGGACTTGGTACATAGGTACTTTGTTCTAGGTTTTAGAGAGAAAACCAGTGTTGAGCAGAAGCCACACTATTTATACAGTGTAGACATTGTGAGTCACTCTTAAAATTTAAAGAAATTTTATGGTACTATAAGAAATGGCTCACCGCCTAAGTTCCCAGATATCAGGTCAACCACTAATCTTGCAAAAGGCTGCTCCAGGATAGGCAGTCTCAGATATAGTATATTAGATGTTGTAAAAATAAGTAATTTGTTCACTTGGGTAATGTAGTAGACTTAATTCAAAATTTCTTCTCATTGAAATAATCTCATAAACAGCAGATAATTAAGGATATTTATTTTAGTGAAGCAATTGATTCCAGTTATTAAAGGAATTAGTTTCTGAGCACAGGATTATTTAAGCAACTGAAATAGAAAAATGAGAGCCACAGTGGTACTCCAGCTCACAAATTTAATTAATGTCACAATTGTAAAGATGGCCATGGTCATGTTCGTTACTCAATGCAGAGTTCGCAAGCAAAGGCAAAATTTTGTCAAATATTTCTGCTTGTGAACCAAATTCTGCATAAACAAAAGCATTCATCAACCAAGGTACCATTGTATTATTATTATTGTTGTTATTATACTTGATTAGAGAATAATGACTGCTACTATAGTATTGCATCATTCCAAAGTGTATACATTGTACTTTGGGCTACTTCAAATTATTTTCTTAAAATTATGCATATATAGCATAAATATATGACTTGGTAGTAAAAGTTATGTGATCCTGTAAACCAAGCAGAAACAAGCACAAATAGGGCCTTCTGCTAGGAAAACAACTCTGGATGAGATAAGATCATGGTGCACTTTACATCTTTGTTCTTTTACTTTGAATATAGAACACAGTGTTCTATCAGGCAATGTTGTCTGTTGTTAATCATTGTGTGGCCAGCATATACCACAATATCTGGCATATAGTGGGTGCTTAAATATTTACTTAATGAGTGAATGAAAAGGCAAGTAAAAAGAGTAACTAATAAGGTATCAGGAAAATTCGCTTCATAAAATACTGAAAGAATGTGAGGAAGGGAACGCATCAATGTCATTTCATATAGATTATCTGAGATTCTGTTATAATTTATTGTTTCAATGTAGATGATTTTTTCTGAAATATATTGATACAAAGGAATAAGAAGAGAAAATTGGTTTATCATTTAAAGAGATAGATGATATCAGTTTTGCAATAGTCTCACTTGTCATGGCAGGCCTTTTTACACTGACAAATAATTGTATAACTTTATGGGATACAAAGTGGTATGTGGTATTTATTTATTTATTTATTCATTTATTTTAAAGAGAATTAAACCAAGCAAAACAAAACAGAATAAGGCTAAGCAAAACAAACCAAAGTAAATGACACAGGTCTTCAAAACAATCAGAAATCAACAGTGCTTACCATAATAGCTCTTATTGTCTTCAACACAGCTGCAAATATCTTCAGACATGGTAAAAATCAAAGTAGAACAGAATAGAATCAATGAAAATAAAACAATGAGTGCAATAAAGCACTTCAAAACAAGATAATAGTAAATCCAAATGGCTACCATAATATATCTTGTTATCTTTGAAATAGCTACTCATGCTATCGGATATAATAAGATCAAGCAAAGCAAAACAGAATAAAACTCAACCCCCTCCAAAAAATGAGACAGGACTCCAAAACAAGGGAACAATAGGGAATTAACAATGGCTACCATCTTCGGTAGAGGACCCAGAGGAGGGGGCAGCAGCTTCGATCTCCCAAGAGCCCGGCGCTGCAGAACCAAAACCCGGGCTTCTGGCTGTAGATGAACCAGGTGCTTATGTCGCTGAGCTAAATCCCCAGCCCCTTAGGAACACTTTAAATGTGTCTTAGTCTGGATCAACCAAGACAGTACAGCTGGAGGATTTAAAGTCGTGCTGAGACCGGAGGCTGCAAATCCCGCACCCTTAAATCAACGAACAGACTCGTGGACCCAACACGAAAAGCTGAGTTGCTTTTGGGGACTGCGGAAACTGAGACCCAGATCGAGACTCCAGGCGGCAGCCAGTTCTGCACCGCTGCACGAGAGCAGATGTACAGAGCTCTGGCGTTTCGAATCTAAACGGTGCACAGAAATCTGACCAGTCAGCGCTGAGCCGCGAGGTGGGGAAAAGTGGACGGCTTGGTGTGTGGCGGTCCCGGAGCGGGGACTTGCACCGGACTCTGGTGAGTATAGAAAACCCCGCGGCGGCTGGGTTTGGCCAGAGAACAGCTGGCCCGCCACCACGGGGAAATCAATAACACAGAATCTGGTGCAGACATATTAGCCTGGCGGCAGAAATCGCAGCTTGGTGACATCACCAGGACCCCCTGTAGGGAGGGCTGGTGGAAGACATCTTGAGTCCTGGCAGAGTCTGATTGCTTGCTGGCTTCAGCTCCGCACGGAGAACTTAGTGGGAGCCATCTTGGTTTTGGGCAGATCTGCTTTTCTAGAGCTCCTATCACAGAGAGGTTTGGAAGAGAACGGCTGGGACCTGGGCAGAATCCTGTGCCATTACCCAGCTGCTTCTGATTCAGGGAGAACTGGCAGGAGCTGTTGGGGCTAGATCAGGCCTCTGCTTGGGGCCCAATGGGCGGATGCAGAATGGTCACAACTCAGTGACAACCAGAAAGTACAGCCTAATTTATGAACTAACTGACACAGAGGCTAGAGACTAGACTGAACCGCCCCTGCATCCCAGCCTACCCCAGATAACAGCAAATTGGGGAGGACAGCAAAAACTCAAGCTGGCACGCTTCTGAAAGGCCCTAAGCAATTCGGAGAGGGCCAGAGAACTCCAGGACAGTCTGAAAGAAACCAGAAACATGACAAGAGATAAAAATAAAAAAAAATCTCCAGCTGTTCAACAGGAGAAATTAAACCCAAGAGAACTAAACACTGAAGAGAACAAGCACAGTAACCATCCATTGCTCGACTCAGCATCAGCCGAAATTAAAAAGTATTTACATGATCTCATAGAGGAATTTAAAGATGTACTCCTGATCCAAGTGAGGCAAGATATAAAGAGATTAATTAAAGAAATGACAAGCCCTGCCCAAGAGAACACAGATGGAAGAACTGAGGAAATCAGAAAAGAAAGAGAAGCATCTGAAGAATTTAAGCATAACTTAGAATACATGAAACAGATCCAAAGAAAAAATCAGGAAATTAAAAACTCCATTGAATATTGGCAAAATGCCTTGACAGAAACTAAAGACAACCTTCTGAAACTTGAAGAGAGATTTAGGGCTTATGAACGTGAAAGAAAAAGCCTCTTAAAAATAACAAGGAACCAGAAAGAAGCAATTCTAAAACTGGAAGATGATAAAAAGATGCATAACCTAAGAATAAAGAATGTGAGTGAGGAAGCAGGAACATCCAAAAATGAAATACAAAAAATATTCACAGAGATATTAAAGCAAAATTTCCCATGTATAGCAAAAAGAAATGATATCCAGATAAAAGAAGCATACAGAACGCCAGCTACCTACAACCAAAACAGATCTACGCCTAGGCATATAATAATCGAGATCCCAGAAATCCACCAAAAAAACAGAATATTAAAAGCAGCCAGAGAAAAGATGCAGGTTACCTATAACGGGAAATCTATCAAAATAACGGCAGACTTATCAACACAAACTCTTAAGTCAAGAAGGGAGTGGGGAGAAATATTCCAAGTCCTGAAGGAAAAAAATATGCAACCTAAGTTCATATATCCATCAAAACTCTCTCTAAAAATTAATGAAGAAATAAGATACTTTCAAGACAAGGAGGAACTGTGGGAGTTCGTGGCCACCAATCCAACCCTACAGAGAGTGCTGAAGGACATTACAGAGAAAGAGAGGAAGAAATATCAGGATTACAGCTACAGTGGCAGAGAGGCCTCAGTGTACGGGGCAGACCATGGAATGAGGGAATAAGGTGGACAAATTATAGCAGAAAAGTGGAGTAGCAGACATGAGGCAGAGACGGTAAGCTAGTCTTTGGTAGAGACAGCTCTGAAACTATATTTAAAAAAAAAAAGCAGAGGTCATTGCTAATGGTGTATAACGATTTAAAAGACACAGTAGTCCTAGTGCCATATTTAGATTGAATTAAATTTGTTCTGGTCTGTCCACTCATATCAGATTTGAGGACACAGACCTCTAGAACCAAAAATAGCAGGTTATACCATGGTAACCATCCTTACTTTCCTATTGACTTAAGCTGAAATCCTGTATTACTTACATTGTCTTACTATGACTGATCTTAATTGTATCTGAATCATAAGACTATTGGTTGGCCTTGACTGATCCTATTTGAAATCCGTATGTGTGTTAGAATCAACCCTAAAAGTAGAGGAAACTACTCTGAGCATGACAGGATGTAAAGGATATCCATACTGGTATGAATCAGTAACAGCTCTCAAATACTACAATGCAGTCAAAGATAAGTTTTTATAAAAATAGGTGATAGTATATTTAACTATAATAAGCCAGTGTTGTCGACAAATCTATTGAAAATAACAAGAGAAAACATAGTAGCTACGGAAGATCATTTATATTATAGTTTTGTAAGTCTTATCCATTGCATGTTTATCTAGGAAATTGTTTCGCTGTCTTGTTATGAATTGGTTTTCCCTATAATACAGAGAGGATAGGAACAAATACTCTGAGGAAGAGACCTGAAAAACCCGAGGCTTATTTTGTAGCATTATAATATAAATTCTAGCAATCTATTGCTTGCTGATTAAAATGACTCTGGACTGGTTTCTTCAGCTCAACTTCAGCATATGCAGAGATGGGGACGGCTATCACAAAGAGAATGAGAGATGCGATGGTAGTTGGAAATGTCTTCCCTAATTTGGAACTTGAGGACCTAAAAAGACTCCATCATCCTGTAATGATTTGATTAGTTCTATAATATGCAATAAGTATAGAAAGTGGGTGAAGTTAGGGACAACTATCTGTAAGAAGCTAGAGACAGTTAGATAAGGTAGATCTCCAGTGGACTTGCTTTGAAATCTATATTTCTTTAAATTGTTTTTTATTTTTTTTTTAAATGTTCTGTTCTGTTTTGATATGGTTAACCTTATCCTCTTAGAGATGTAAAACAAATAGGTGGGACTGATAATCATATTACGGAGCTTTTGTTCGGCCATAGAGCAGAATGGTTTGTAGGGTCACTTTTTTGAATGTCATTCTAAATACTTTAATTCTATAACCTAAACAGCCATTTCGAAGAAGACAATTTGTAACTTATCAACTGGCAATTTCTTACCTTTTGTTTGTCTGTAATTTAGTATTATTTTTCTACCCTTTTATTCTTTAATCTCCATGTATTTTTTTTCTTTTTTCGTTTCCTTTTCTTTAAATAAAAAAAAAAAAAAAAAACAATGGCTACCATCTTCAGAAGGAGATCCCCCATAGATGCTGCATTGTATATTGTTATCCTCCAAATAGATGGTCAGACTCTTGGCTTTAGATCTGCAAAGTCAGTGAAACACTAAACATTAAATTGTATTTTAATGTTTAAAATTAGCATTAAGTATTAAATTGTAATTTACCTCAATATTTAACATCACAGCCTGTGGTTTTTTTTATTTTAAAGACAATAAAATCCAACAAAACAGGACAGAACAAAGCCAATCAAGGCAAAGTAGCAAAATTGGTACAGAACTTCAAAGCAGGATACCAGGAAAACAATAGCTACCATAGTATATCTTATTTTCTTCATAATAGTTGTCCATTCCATTAGGTATAGCAAAATCAAACCAAAAAACAAAGAGAATAAAACCAATCAAAGCAGAATGCTGGACAAAGCAAAGCAATTTATCAGAACAAAGCAAAATAGTAAAAACAGTATTTGACTTCAAAGACAAGATAGAAGGAAACATCCCATATTTACTATATTGCATACTGTTATCCTCCCAAGAGATGCTCAGACCACTAGTTCCTACATAATCAACCAAGTTATACAAGCATTTAGTTGTTTTATGTACCTTAGTTGCTATCAACTCAGCCTGTTCTCCAAATTAGCAGGTTGCTTATAGGATGGGGGTATGGGGGGGACACATGTTTGATTCTCAACCCATGCACTAGTAGGCTCATGGGAGGTGCTATCTGACTTTTCTCTTCCTAGAACCTTGCATGGCTTATCAGAAAGGCTGGCTAGTTGATTTCTTGGTTGGTGCCCCAAGTCCCAACATGGTCGATTCTCAGGAGATGTTGACTTTTCTCTCTCCCTTGCTTTAGTTTTTGAGACGGACTGAATTTGTGATCCTCTTGCTTAGCTTCCCAGAGTCCAGCCTGTGTTTCTTTGGCTCAATCAGTTGCTTATGGTGCATGTGTTGTGGGGATTGGCTTTTCTTGTTTCCCAGCCTGTGTGCCAGAAGGGGCTGGCATCTAGCTCTGCCCCATATTGGTCTGAGCATGGTGCTGATTTGCAGGGAGGGCTTGCATCTTGGTGACTTCTTGTTCTTTTTCCCTGCAGTCTGCAAATGATCGTGACTTTTAATACTATAAGGAAATATTTAATTAAGGTAACACCAATCACTTCAAATATCTAACTTTTTTGGAGGCCATTTGAAATATTTTCTTGGTAATAAAAAATTCAGTTAATTCACCAAGCCATGCAGTTGTCCTCTAAAAAAATCAAACTACTGAGCTTTTATATTCTTTATCATTTACCCATTTCTGTCACCCAACAGCCATTCTGTTCTTTCTTTAAATTCAGTTGTTTTAGATTTCACACAGGCTTCTATGTCACTTAACATAATGTTATCCAATTCTATCTATTTTGTCACAAATAACAATTTCCATATTTTAAAAGTTTAATAGTATCACATTGAATATGTATCATGTTTGCATCATTCATGCATTCCTTGGTATCACAGGTTGATTCCATAATTTGGCCAACATAAACAGTATGGTAGAGAACTTGGGAGTGCAGCTATCTTTTTGATATATTGATTTTTAAATCTTTCAGGTAAAAATAGATAAGTGAGATTGCTGGATCGTATGATAATTCTACTTTTAAAAGACATCTCCATATTGTGGTTAGGTGGTTAGGTGGGACTAGCAACTTGGAAAAGCCTGAAGGAGCAGTAATAACATGCGCCAATGGTTGGTGCGTATCAGTACCTCTAGGGTAGCCAACCTAGAAAGAATCCAGATCACTCCCACTATCCCCACAGAAGGAATTAAGAGGAAGGAATTCAGAGGAGGAATATCCTCTAACACATTTGTTAGAGGAAAAATTCAAGAGGAAGAGATAACATTTACAAATATATATGCACCAAACACAGAAGCACTCAACTATATAAGGCAAATAATAATAGATATGAAAAATCAAATAAGCAATAATGCAACTTCAATAGAGGACCTTAGTACGTATTATTACTGTATCACAAAGAGGTACATGATGATAGACATGAATCCAGTTTTAGTTTTCAGTACATGGAAAGCTAGTTCTTTGAGCACCACTTATTAAAGTAACTGTCTTTCTTCCAGTGAACATGTTTGGCCTCTTTGTCAAAGATAAGGTGGTTAAGTGTGTTTGTAGTTGTGGCTGTATCTTCTAATCTATCCAATTGATCTTTGGGTCTGTTTTTTTCCAGTACCATGCTGATTTTATCATAGTAGCTTTTTAGTATAATTTCAAGTTAGGAATTGTGATACCTCCTGCCTTGCTTTTGTTGCCCAGGATTGCCTTTGCTATTCTATATCACTTCTGGTTCCAGACAAACTTTAAGAATATTTTCTGTAGATCTGTGAGGTATTCAAATGGTACTTTGATTGGGATTACAATAATTAACTATAACAGTTTTGGAAATATGGTCATTTTCACAATATTTGTTCTTCCTACTCAGGAGGAGAGAATATCTTTCCATTTTCTGAGATACTCTTTAATCTCCTTTTTCAGGGAACTGTAATTTTAAATGTAGTGATGAGATCTGGGGTGCCCTCACTGGCCTCTCTGCGTGTCTGGAGGACTCCGGATTTCTGCGCCCAGACTGCTGGAGTTCCCTCAGGCTTCCAGGTGCAGTGAAGGAGAGAGGTGGGTTTGAGGCTTCCACATCAGCCTCCCCATTCCTGGCTTCATTTGGAGACCTGCTGAGCTCCCGATAGGTGGGCTGGCCCACACTACCAGCCTAGCCCAGCCTGTTTAGCTGCCGCGCCTGGCCATAGGTCTGCAGAGTAGGAGCTGGGCAGATCTGGGGTGCCCTCACTGGCCTCTCTGCGTGTCTGGAGGACTCTGGATTTCTGCGCCCAGACTGCTGGAGTTCCCTCAGGCTTCCAGGTGCAGTGAAGGAGAGAGGTGGGTTTGAGGCTTCCACATCAGCCTCCCCATTCCCGGCTTCATTTGGAGACCTGCTGAGCTCCCGATAGGTGGGCTGGCCCACACTACCAGCCTAGCCCAGCCTGTTTAGCTGCCGCGCCTGGCCATAGGTCTGCAGAGTAGGAGCTGGGCAGATCTGGGGTGCCCTCACTGGCCTCTCTGCGTGTCTGGAGGACTCTGGATTTCTGCGCCCAGACTGCTGGAGTTCCCTCAGGCTTCCAGGTGCAGTGAAGGAGAGAGGTGGGTTTGAGGCTTCCACATCAGCCTCCCCATTCCCGGCTTCATTTGGAGACCTGCTGAGCTCCCGATAGGTGGGCTGGCCCACACTACCAGCCTAGCCCAGCCTGTTTAGCTGCCGCGCCTGGCCATAGGTCTGCAGAGGAGGAGCTGGGCAGATCTGGGGTGCCCTCACTGGCCTCTCTGCGTGTCTGGAGGACTCTGGATATCTGCGCCCAGTCTGCTGGAGTTCCCTCAGGCTTCCAGGTGCAGTGAAGAGGAGAGGTGGGTTTGAGGCTTCCACATCAGCCTCCCCATTCCCGGCTTCAATTGGAGACCTGCTGAGCTCCCCATAGGTGGGCTGGCCCACACTACCAGCCTAGCCCAGCCTGTTTAGCTGCCGCGCCTGGCCATAGGTCTGCAGAGGAGGAGCTGGGCAGATCTGGGGTGCCCTCACCGGCCTCTCTGCGTGTCTGGAGGACTGTGGATATCTCTGCAACCAGGGAGGGTCCACAGGTTCCTGAAGCACTGCGGCCTGTGGTGAGTACCCTAACCCAGCTGCGATTGAAGAACTGTGGAGCTTCCAAGGGGCAGGTGGGTGCACAGTGTCCCTGAGGCCCAGCTTGTCTGGAACTGCGGAGTTCTGAGCAGGCAGAGGAGGGCCACTGGTTCTGTAGGCCTAATGGCTTGGAGTAGCGCGGCGCCAGAGTCCCAGTAGCTCCAAACATAGAAGGGGATTTTCAACAGATCCTGAGGAAGCTTTCAAATAACACTTGAAACACAGAAATATAGGAAAATGACAAAACGAAAGACCAAATTACAACCTCAAACCTCCAGCCCATCTCAAGAAACCCTAGGAGCGATGTATATAGAAGAAAATATATCCCATTCACCTCATATATCGGACACAATAGCCACTGAAATTGACAAGCAACTCCAGGAAGCTTTAAAGAAATTCAAACTCGAAATAATCTCCCAGATAAAAGAAGAAATGATAAAAGAAATGAAAGAGATTCTAAATATATCTAAAGAAAACACAGATAAAAAATTGGAGGAACTAAACAAAAAGATAGAATCCCTAGACGAGCAATATAAGAAACAAACAGAATACATAATGCAGATGCACAGAGATATACAGGAAATAAAAAACTCCACTGAAAGTTGTAAAAACCGCCTTAATGAAAGTGAAGATAGAATTTCAGACCTTGAAGACAGGATTGCAGCTAGTGAACAGGAAAGGAAAGATCTTTTGAAAATAACAAGGAACCAGGAAACAACAATTCAACAACTGCAAGACGATGCAAAGAAGAATAACATAAGAATGATAGGGATTAATGAAAGAGAGGGAGACAACATGAAGGATGTCAGGAGGATATTTAGAGAAGTAATAGCTGAAAATTTCCCAAGCATGAGATCAGAAACTGACATCAGGATCAGTGAAGCATATAGAACTCCAAACAGTCATAACCAAAATAAAACTACACCCAGACATATAATAGTCACCATCCCAGAAATCCAACACAAGAATAGATTATTAAAAGCTGTCAGAGAGAAAAGACAAATCACTTATAAAGGAAAACCTATCAGAATCACAGCAGACTTCTCAGCACAAACGATAAAGTCAAGAAGAGCATGGAGTGAAGTATTCCAGATCCTAAAGCAAAATGATTTCCAACCAAGACTGATATATCCTGCAAAACTATCATTCAAAATAGATGGTGAAATACGATACTTCCATGACAAAGAACAGCTGAAGAACTTCATGAACACCAAATCAACCCTGCAAAAAATATTGAAAGACAGTTTAGATACACAAAGGAAAAAACCACTAAGCAAAGCAAATAATTAAACAGAACAGAAAGATAAAGATGCAACAGCAGAGAGATAACATTCCTACAATTAACCAGCATTTAACAGTAATAACCATTAATGTAAATGGTCTCAATGCACCAATCAAAAGAAACAGACTAGCAGAATGGATCAAGAAACAAAATCCAACCATATGCTGTTTACAGGAAACCCATCTAACCCAGAAAGATACTCACAGACTGAAAGTCAAAGGATGGAAAACAATTCTTCATGCAGCAGGAATCCAAAAAAAGGCAGGAGTAGCCATTCTGTTTGCAGACAACGTGAACTTTAAACCAACAATGACCATAAAGGACAAAGAAGGTCACTACATACTCGTAAGGGGAAAACTCCAAGAGGAAGAGATAACTATCTTAAATATATACGCACCAAACTCCAGAGCACCCAGTTATATAAAACAATTATTAACAGAAATGAAAACTCAAATTATCAGTAACACAATTGTAACAGGAGACCTTAATACACCACTGACACCAAGGGACAGATCAACCAGACAGAAAATGAGCAAAGAAATAACAGAACTGAATCACACCTGTGAACAAATGGGTTTGATAGACATATACAGAATGTTCCACCCAACAACATCAGAATACACATTCTTCTCAGCAGTACATGGATCATTTTCTAAAATAGACCATATATTAGCTCACAGAACATATTTAAGCAAATGCAAAAGAGTTGAAATCATCCCTTGCATATTATCGGATCATAGCGCTCTGAAATTAGAAATTAATGACAAAGGATACTGCAAAAATTCCGCAAACACATGGAAACTAAATAACACACTCTTGAGTAATCAGTGGGTCACAGAAGAAATTAAAGAAGAAATTAAACAATACCTAAAAGAAAATGAAAATGCAGATACAACTTACCGGAATCTGTGGGATGCAATGAAAGCCGTTCTGAGAGGAAAATTTATTGCACTGAGTTCCCACATCAGGAAAACAGAACGAATACAAATAAATAACTTGATGCTACACCTCAAACAGCTAGAAAAAGAAGAGCAAGTCAAGCCCAAAGCCAAAAGAAGAGAGGAAATTATAAAAATCAGAGCAGAAATCAATGCAATAGAGACTAAGAAAACAATCCAAAGAATCAACGAATCAAAGAGTTGGTTCTTTGAAAGAATAAATAAAATCGATAAGCCCCTAGCCAACCTTATTAAAAAAAGGGAAGAAAAAGCTCAAATTCATGCAATAAGAAATGAAAAAGGAGAAATCACTACAGACCCAATAGAAATACAGAGGATCATCAACACCTATTTCGAAAACCTCTACTCTCAAAAGTTTGATAACACAGAAGAAATAGACAGATTCTTAGAAGCATATGAAGTACCAAAGCTAGATCAAGAGGATATAAAACTGTTGAATAACCCAATCTCTGCTAATGAAATTGAGAATGTAATTGGGTCCTTGCCCACCAAGAAGAGCCCAGGCCCAGATGGATTCACTGCAGAATTCTACAAGAAATATAAAGAAGACCTAATGCCGACACTCCTCAAACTATTCAATGAAATTGAAAGGGAAGCAATCCTTCCTAAGTCATTCCTGGAAGCAAATATTACTCTAGTACCAAAACCTGAGAAAGACCCAACTATAAAAGAGAACTATAGACCGATCTCCCTAATGAACACAGATGCAAAAATCCTCAATAAAATATTGGCAAATAGGATCCAGCAAATCATCAAGAAGATTATACACCATGACCAGGTGGGATTCATCCCAGGAATGCAAGGATGGTTCAACATACGCAAATCAATAAATGTAATCCACCATATCAATAAAGCCAAAAATAAGAATCACATGATCATCTCTATAGATGCAGAAAAAGCCTTCGATAAGGTCCAACACTTATTCATGATAAGAACTTTACAGAAAATTGGAATAAATGGTCTTTACCTCAATATAATAAAGGCCATTTATGACAAACCAACAGCCAGCATCATACTAAATGGCCAAAAATTGAAAGCCTTTACTTTAAAGTCGGGTACAAGACAAGGATGTCCTTTATCACCACTCCTATTTAATATAGTACTGGAAGTACTAGCCAGAGCAATTAGGCAAGAAAGAGAAATAAAAGGGGTAAAGATAGGAAAAGAAGAAGTTAAATTATCATTGTTTGCAGATGACATGATACTCTACATAGAAGACCCCCTAAACTCCATTGAAATACTCTTAGATACAATAAATAAATTCAGTAATGTGGCTGGATACAAAATCAATACTCAGAAATCAATAGCATTCCTATACACGAACAACAAAATCACAGAGAGGGAAATAAGAGAAACTGGACTATTCACATTAGCAAGCAAAAAAATGAAATATTTAGGAATTACTCTTACAAAAGAAGTGAAAGACTTATACAGTGAAAATTATAATACACTGAAAAAGGAAATTGAAGATGATCTCAGAAAATGGAAAGACATCCCTTGCTCATGGATAGGAAGAACAAACATTGTGAAAATGGCCATTCTCCCAAAACTGTTATACAGATTCAATGCAATCCCAATAGAAATACCATCAACATACCTTATAGATCTAGAGAAATCACTCTTAAATTTCATCTGGAACCAGAAGAGACCTAGAATCGCAAAGGCAATTCTAAGCAGCAAAGACAAAGCAGGAGGCATCACAATCCCTGACTTGAAGTTATACTACAAAGCAACAGTAGTAAAATCAACATGGTATTGGAATCAAAACAGAGCTGAAGATCAGTGGAATAGATTAGAAGATACAACCACAACTACGAACACACTCAACCACCTTATTTTTGATAAAGGAGCCAAGCAGGTTCACTGGAAGAACGACAGTCTCTTTAATAAATGGTGCTGGAAAAACTGGCTCTCCATTTGCCGAAAACTAAAGCTAGACCCATGTCTATCACCATGTACTAAATTAAAATCTAAATGGGTCAAAGATCTGAATATTAAAACAGAAACACTAAATCTATTGGAAGACAAAATAGGTAGAAACCTTGGAGACATAGGAGTAGATAAAGAATTCATGAACAGGACTCAAACCGCACGGGAAATACTTCCCAGAATCAATAACTGGGACCACTTCTTATTAAAAAGTTTCTGCATGTCAAAAGAAATCTCCAGCATAGTGAAAAGAAAACCCACAAACTGGGAAAAGATTTTAGTGAACTCTCTCTCAGACAAGGGCCTCTTGTCTAAAACATACAAAGAATTAAAGAAACTCAGACCTCCGAAATTCAAAGATCCAATCCAAAAATGGGCATCTGAGATGAATATGCAATTCTCAGATGAAGAAATGCAAATGGCAAATAAATACATGAAAAAATGCTCATCATCATTGGTCATTAGAGAAATGCAAATTAAAACCACACTGAGATACCATCTCACTCCTGAAAGAATGGCCAGGATCAAGAAAACCGACAACAAATGCTGGAGAGGCTGTGGGGAAAAAGGAACTCTCCTGCACTGCTGGTGGGAGTGTAGACTGGTACAGCCTTTGTGGAGATCTGTCTGGAGATTTCTCAAAAAGTTGGGACTGGAAATCCCATTTATTCCAGCTATTCCACTTCTAGGCATATTCCCAGAAGAACTGAAAGCATCATACCACAGTGATTTATGTGCACCTATGTTTATAGCAGCACAATTTGTAATCACATTGGAAACAACCCAAGTGCCCATCAACTGAGGAATGGATAAAAAAGTTGTGGTATTTCTATACAATGGAGTATTATTCAGCTATAAAGAAGGATCACATTGAGATATTTATCAATAAATGGGCGCAGCTTGAGACCATACTCATTAGTGAAATAAATCAATCTCGCATGTGTGAATACCGAATAGTTTCCCTAATGTAAGTAATGATTCAAATATATAAAAATATGTGGTAATCATGATTCCCCATTAGGTGGCCTTGAAGCCTTATAAAGTTTTCACTCATTAATTAGAAAGGCTTTATTCTGGGCTTCTTGATATGAAAATATTTGAAGCTAGAGTATATGAAGTTTTACCCAAATATTTCAAGGAAAAAGACACTATGGTAACTACTATTAAGTCAGGTTATAAGGTGGTGAAGTACTAGGTTATTGAAATAGTCATGCTGTGACCTCTATTGTTATATTGTTATGTCCTGTTTTATCTCAATCTCCCCCTTATTGTTTCAAAAAAAATTATTTAGTCATTTCTTATGTTTGTCTTAATTAAAGAAAAAATTCAAAAAAATTAGGATATATAAATAGTAACTCTTTTCGATTTCCTATTAACTTGTTTTGAAGTCCTGTAGTACTCCCACGATCTTGTTTTGACTGATTAGACTCTGTTCCATTCTATATGATAGTATCAAGTTTGAAGACATAGGCAACTACTTTGAAGACAATAAGATTCACTAAGATACCCATTCTGGTTTGACTATTGTCTTCTTTGGAAGTCCTGTAATGTTTACAATGCCTAAGTTTTATTGGTCTTGTTCTCTACTGTTTTGTCCAACTTTATAATATCTAATAAGATAGACAATTCTTTTTAAGGAAACAAGGGACAACGTTGATAACCATTGTTGATAAACTTGTACTCTGTTCTACACCATGTGCTATGTCTATCCTTGGTATTGACTGACAGCTTTGTTTTGCCATATTTGACTGTATTCTCCCCCCCCAAAGAAAGTAATAAGCACTAAGGAGTAATAAAATCCAAGATGTGTAAATTTTGTTGTAAAAAAGAGAGGGAAAAAAAAAAAGAAAAAGAGCTCTAACGGATATAACAGCAAGTGTGTTTGGGGGTGTTAATTAGCTGACTTTATCAAAGTTTTTGGAACATTGAACACAGCTGTTTGCAGTCTCCCTGTTTGAATGTCCACCTTGTGTTCTTTGATACTGTGATTTGAGGAACTATTTTCAAGAAAATAGTGTGTAATCTACTAGCAGGTAATTTCTTACTGTTATGGTTTTTTGTTTTGTTTTGTTTTGTAGTTCTGTATTGCGTGTACCCTTACGCCGCTTTGGTTTGTTTTGTGTTTTTCTCTTTTTCCTCTTAAATAAAAAAAAATTAAATGTAGTGATCCCTTACTTCCTTTGTTAGATTGATTCCTAAGTATTTATTTCCTTGAATCCTACTGTGAAAGGCATTATTTTTCTAATTTCTCTCTCATTGATTTTGTTGCTTATATACAAGAATGCTATTGATTTTCAAGTGTTGACTTTGTATCTAGCTATGCTACTCAATTTGCTTATTAAATTTAGTAGAGTTTTGGTGGAGTTTTTGGGCCTTCTATGTAGAGTATCATGTTCCCTGTAAATAATGATAATTTAACTTCTTTCTCTCCTCTCCTTATTTCTCTCTCTTATCTAATTGCTCTGGCTAATGTTTCCAGAACTATATTGAATAGGAGTGATGACAGTGGACATCCTTGTCTTGTGTCTAATTTTAGAATTAAAGTTTTCAGTTTTTGTCTGTTTATTATGATGTTAGCTGTTGGTTTGTCATAAATGGCTTTTAACAGGTTGAGATAAAGACCATCTATTTTGATTTTCTCTAGGGCTTTTACCATGAATGAGTGTTGGATTTTGTCAAAAGTTTTTTCTGCATCTATTGAGATAATCATGCTATTTTATCTTTGGCTCTGTTAATATTATGTATTACATTTATTGATTTTCATATATTGTACTATCCCTGCACTCTTGGGATGAATCCACTTGGCCATGGTGTACAGTCTTTTTTTTTTTATTTAAGAGGAAAAAGAGAAAAACACAAAACAAACCAAAGCGGCGTAAGGATACACGCAATACAGAACTACAAAACAAAACAAAACAAAACAAAACAAAACAAAAAAACATAACAGTAAGAAATTACCTGCTAGTAGATTACACACTATCTTCTTGAAAATAGTTCCTCAAATCACAGTATCAAAGAACACAAGGTGGACATTCAAACAGGGTGACTGCAAACAGCTGTGTTCAATGTTCCAAAAACATTGATAAAGTCAGCTATTTAACACCCCCAAACACACTTGCTGTTATATCCGTTAGAGCTCTTTTTCTTTTTTTTTCCCTCTCTTTTTTACAACAAAATTTACACATCTTGGATTTTATTACTCCTTAGTGCTTATTACTTTCTTGGGGGGGGGGAGAATACAGTCAAATATGGCAAAACAAAGCTGTCAGTCAATACCAAGGATAGACATAGCACATGGTGTAGAACAGAGTACAAGTTTATCAACAATGGTTATCAACGTTGTCCCTTGTTTCCTTAAAAAGAATTGTCTATTTCATTAGATATTATAAAGTTGGACAAAACAGTAGAGAACAAGACCAATAAAACTTAGGCATTGTAAACATTACAGGGCTTCCAAAGAAGACAATAGTCAAACCAGAATGGATATCTTAGTGAATCTTATTGTCTTCAAAGTAGTTGCCTATGTCTTCAAACTTGATACTATCATATAGAATGGAACAGAGTCTAATCAGTCAAAACAAGATCGTGGGAGTACTACAGGACTTCAAAACAAGTTAATAGGAAATCGAAAAGAGTTACTATTTATATATCCTAATTTTTTTGAATTTTTTCTTTAATTAAGACAAACATAAGAAATGACTAAATAATTTTTTTTGAAACAATAAGGGGGAGATTGAGATAAAACAGGACATAACAATATAACAATAGAGGTCACAGCATGACTATTTCAATAACCTAGTACTTCACCACCTTATAACCTGACTTAATAGTAGTTACCATAGTGTCTTTTTCCTTGAAATATTTGGATAAAACTTCATATACTCTAGCTTCAAATATTTTCATATCAAGAAGCCCAGAATAAAGCCTTTCTAATTAATGAGTGAAAACTTTATAAGGCTTCAAGGCCACCTAATGGGGAATCATGATTACCACATATTTTTATATATTTGAATCATTACTTACATTAGGGAAACTATTCGGTATTCACACATGCGAGATTGATTTATTTCACTAATGAGTATGGTCTCAAGCTGCGCCCATTTATTGATAAATATCTCAATGTGATCCTTCTTTATAGCTGAATAATACTCCATTGTATAGAAATACCACAACTTTTTTATCCATTCCTCAGTTGATGGGCACTTGGGTTGTTTCCAATGTGATTACAAATTGTGCTGCTATAAACATAGGTGCACATAAATCACTGTGGTATGATGCTTTCAGTTCTTCTGGGAATATGCCTAGAAGTGGAATAGCTGGAATAAATGGGATTTCCAGTCCCAACTTTTTGAGAAATCTCCAGACAGATCTCCACAAAGGCTGTACCAGTCTACACTCCCACCAGCAGTGCAGGAGAGTTCCTTTTTCCCCACAGCCTCTCCAGCATTTGTTGTCGGTTTTCTTGATCCTGGCCATTCTTTCAGGAGTGAGATGGTATCTCAGTGTGGTTTTAATTTGCATTTCTCTAATGACCAATGATGATGAGCATTTTTTCATGTATTTATTTGCCATTTGCATTTCTTCATCTGAGAATTGCATATTCATCTCAGATGCCCATTTTTGGATTGGATCTTTGAATTTCGGAGGTCTGAGTTTCTTTAATTCTTTGTATGTTTTAGACAAGAGGCCCTTGTCTGAGAGAGAGTTCACTAAAATCTTTTCCCAGTTTGTGGGTTTTCTTTTCACTATGCTGGAGATTTCTTTTGACATGCAGAAACTTTTTAATAAGAAGTGGTCCCAGTTATTGATTCTGGGAAGTATTTCCCGTGCGGTTTGAGTCCTGTTCATGAATTCTTTATCTACTCCTATGTCTCCAAGGTTTCTACCTATTTTGTCTTCCAATAGATTTAGTGTTTCTGTTTTAATATTCAGATCTTTGACCCATTTAGATTTTAATTTAGTACATGGTGATAGACATGGGTCTAGCTTTAGTTTTCGGCAAATGGAGAGCCAGTTTTTCCAGCACCATTTATTAAAGAGACTGTCGTTCTTCCAGTGAACCTGCTTGGCTCCTTTATCAAAAATAAGGTGGTTGAGTGTGTTCGTAGTTGTGGTTGTATCTTCTAATCTATTCCACTGATCTTCAGCTCTGTTTTGATTCCAATACCATGTTGATTTTACTACTGTTGCTTTGTAGTATAACTTCAAGTCAGGGATTGTGATGCCTCCTGCTTTGTCTTTGCTGCTTAGAATTGCCTTTGCGATTCTAGGTCTCTTCTGGTTCCAGATGAAATTTAGGAGTGATTTCTCTAGATCTATAAGGTATGTTGATGGTATTTCTATTGGGATTGCATTGAATCTGTATAACAGTTTTGGGAGAATGGCCATTTTCACAATGTTTGTTCTTCCTATCCATGAGCAAGGGATGTCTTTCCATTTTCTGAGATCATCTTCAATTTCCTTTTTCAGTGTATTATAATTTTCACTGTATAAGTCTTTCACTTCTTTTGTAAGAGTAATTCCTAAATATTTCATTTTTTTGCTTGCTAATGTGAATAGTCCAGTTTCTCTTATTTCCCTCTCTGTGATTTTGTTGTTCGTGTATAGGAATGCTATTGATTTCTGAGTATTGATTTTGTATCCAGCCACATTACTGAATTTATTTATTGTATCTAAGAGTATTTCAATGGAGTTTAGGGGGTCTTCTATGTAGAGTATCATGTCATCTGCAAACAATGATAATTTAACTTCTTCTTTTCCTATCTTTACCCCTTTTATTTCTCTTTCTTGCCTAATTGCTCTGGCTAGTACTTCCAGTACTATATTAAATAGGAGTGGTGATAAAGGACATCCTTGTCTTGTACCCGACTTTAAAGTAAAGGCTTTCAATTTTTGGCCATTTAGTATGATGCTGGCTGTTGGTTTGTCATAAATGGCCTTTATTATATTGAGGTAAAGACCATTTATTCCAATTTTCTGTAAAGTTCTTATCATGAATAAGTGTTGGACCTTATCGAAGGCTTTTTCTGCATCTATAGAGATGATCATGTGATTCTTATTTTTGGCTTTATTGATATGGTGGATTACATTTATTGATTTGCGTATGTTGAACCATCCTTGCATTCCTGGGATGAATCCCACCTGGTCATGGTGTATAATCTTCTTGATGATTTGCTGGATCCTATTTGCCAATATTTTATTGAGGATTTTTGCATCTGTGTTCATTAGGGAGATCGGTCTATAGTTCTCTTTTATAGTTGGGTCTTTCTCAGGTTTTGGTACTAGAGTAATATTTGCTTCCAGGAATGACTTAGGAAGGATTGCTTCCCTTTCAATTTCATTGAATAGTTTGAGGAGTGTCGGCATTAGGTCTTCTTTATATTTCTTGTAGAATTCTGCAGTGAATCCATCTGGGCCTGGGCTCTTCTTGGTGGGCAAGGACCCAATTACATTCTCAATTTCATTAGCAGAGATTGGGTTATTCAACAGTTTTATATCCTCTTGATCTAGCTTTGGTACTTCATATGCTTCTAAGAATCTGTCTATTTCTTCTGTGTTATCAAACTTTTGAGAGTAGAGGTTTTCGAAATAGGTGTTGATGATCCTCTGTATTTCTATTGGGTCTGTAGTGATTTCTCCTTTTTCATTTCTTATTGCATGAATTTGAGCTTTTTCTTCCCTTTTTTTAATAAGGTTGGCTAGGGGCTTATCGATTTTATTTATTCTTTCAAAGAACCAACTCTTTGATTCGTTGATTCTTTGGATTGTTTTCTTAGTCTCTATTGCATTGATTTCTGCTCTGATTTTTATAATTTCCTCTCTTCTTTTGGCTTTGGGCTTGACTTGCTCTTCTTTTTCTAGCTGTTTGAGGTGTAGCATCAAGTTATTTATTTGTATTCGTTCTGTTTTCCTGATGTGGGAACTCAGTGCAATAAATTTTCCTCTCAGAACGGCTTTCATTGCATCCCACAGATTCCGGTAAGTTGTATCTGCATTTTCATTTTCTTTTAGGTATTGTTTAATTTCTTCTTTAATTTCTTCTGTGACCCACTGATTACTCAAGAGTGTGTTATTTAGTTTCCATGTGTTTGCGGAATTTTTGCAGTATCCTTTGTCATTAATTTCTAATTTCAGAGCGCTATGATCCGATAATATGCAAGGGATGATTTCAACTCTTTTGCATTTGCTTAAATATGTTCTGTGAGCTAATATATGGTCTATTTTAGAAAATGATCCATGTACTGCTGAGAAGAATGTGTATTCTGATGTTGTTGGGTGGAACATTCTGTATATGTCTATCAAACCCATTTGTTCACAGGTGTGATTCAGTTCTGTTATTTCTTTGCTCATTTTCTGTCTGGTTGATCTGTCCCTTGGTGTCAGTGGTGTATTAAGGTCTCCTGTTACAATTGTGTTACTGATAATTTGAGTTTTCATTTCTGTTAATAATTGTTTTATATAACTGGGTGCTCTGGAGTTTGGTGCGTATATATTTAAGATAGTTATCTCTTCCTCTTGGAGTTTTCCCCTTACGAGTATGTAGTGACCTTCTTTGTCCTTTATGGTCATTGTTGGTTTAAAGTTCACGTTGTCTGCAAACAGAATGGCTACTCCTGCCTTTTTTTGGATTCCTGCTGCATGAAGAATTGTTTTCCATCCTTTGACTTTCAGTCTGTGAGTATCTTTCTGGGTTAGATGGGTTTCCTGTAAACAGCATATGGTTGGATTTTGTTTCTTGATCCATTCTGCTAGTCTGTTTCTTTTGATTGGTGCATTGAGACCATTTACATTAATGGTTATTACTGTTAAATGCTGGTTAATTGTAGGAATGTTATCTCTCTGCTGTTGCATCTTTATCTTTCTGTTCTGTTTAATTATTTGCTTTGCTTAGTGGTTTTTTCCTTTGTGTATCTAAACTGTCTTTCAATATTTTTTGCAGGGTTGATTTGGTGTTCATGAAGTTCTTCAGCTGTTCTTTGTCATGGAAGTATCGTATTTCACCATCTATTTTGAATGATAGTTTTGCAGGATATATCAGTCTTGGTTGGAAATCATTTTGCTTTAGGATCTGGAATACTTCACTCCATGCTCTTCTTGACTTTATCGTTTGTGCTGAGAAGTCTGCTGTGATTCTGATAGGTTTTCCTTTATAAGTGATTTGTCTTTTCTCTCTGACAGCTTTTAATAATCTATTCTTGTGTTGGATTTCTGGGATGGTGACTATTATATGTCTGGGTGTAGTTTTATTTTGGTTATGACTGTTTGGAGTTCTATATGCTTCACTGATCCTGATGTCAGTTTCTGATCTCATGCTTGGGAAATTTTCAGCTATTACTTCTCTAAATATCCTCCTGACATCCTTCATGTTGTCTCCCTCTCTTTCATTAATCCCTATCATTCTTATGTTATTCTTCTTTGCATCGTCTTGCAGTTGTTGAATTGTTGTTTCCTGGTTCCTTGTTATTTTCAAAAGATCTTTCCTTTCCTGTTCACTAGCTGCAATCCTGTCTTCAAGGTCTGAAATTCTATCTTCACTTTCATTAAGGCGGTTTTTACAACTTTCAGTGGAGTTTTTTATTTCCTGTATATCTCTGTGCATCTGCATTATGTATTCTGTTTGTTTCTTATATTGCTCGTCTAGGGATTCTATCTTTTTGTTTAGTTCCTCCAATTTTTTATCTGTGTTTTCTTTAGATATATTTAGAATCTCTTTCATTTCTTTTATCATTTCTTCTTTTATCTGGGAGATTATTTCGAGTTTGAATTTCTTTAAAGCTTCCTGGAGTTGCTTGTCAATTTCAGTGGCTATTGTGTCCGATATATGAGGTGAATGGGATATATTTTCTTCTATATACATCGCTCCTAGGGTTTCTTGAGATGGGCTGGAGGTTTGAGGTTGTAATTTGGTCTTTCGTTTTGTCATTTTCCTATATTTCTGTGTTTCAAGTGTTATTTGAAAGCTTCCTCAGGATCTGCTGAAAATCCCCTTCTATGTTTGGAGCTACTGGGACTCTGGCGCCGCGCTACCCCAAGCCATTAGGCCTACAGAACCAGTGGCCCTCCTCTGCCTGCTCAGAAGTCTGCAGTTCCAGACAAGCTGGGCCTCAGGGACACTGTGCGCCCACCTGCCCCTTGGAAGCTCCACAGTTCTTCAATCGCAGCCGGGTTAGGGTACTCACCACAGGCCGCAGTGCTTCAGGAACCTGTGGACCCTCCCTGGTTGCAGAGATATCCACAGTCCTCCAGACACGCAGAGAGGCCGATGCAGGCACCCCAAATCTGCCCAGCTCCTCCTCTGCAGACCAATGGCCCGGCGCGGCAGCTAAACAGGCTGGGCTAGGCTGGTAGTGTGGGCCAGCCCACCTATCGCGAGCTCAGCAGGTCTCCAAATGAAGCCAGGAATGGGGAGGCTGATGTGGAAGCCTCAAACCCACCTCTCTCCTTCACTGCACCTGGAAGCCTGAGGGAACTCCAGCAGTCTGGGTGCAGATATCCAGAGTCCTCCAGACATGCAGAGAGGCCAGTGAGGGCACCCCAGATCTGCCCAGCTCCTCCTCTGCAGACCAATGGCCCGGCGCGGCAGCTAAACAGGCTGGGCTAGGCTGGTAGTGTGGGCCAGCCCACCTATCGGGAGCTCAGCAGGTCTCCAAATGAAGCCGGGAATGGGGAGGCTGATGTGGAAGCCTCAAACCCACCTCTCTCCTTCACTGCACCTGGAAGCCTGAGGGAACTCCAGCAGTCTGGGTGCAGATATCCAGAGTCCTCCAGACATGCAGAGAGGCCAGTGAGGGCACCCCAGATCTGCCCAGCTCCTCCTCTGCAGACCTATGGCCAGGCGCGGCAGCTAAACAGGCTGGGCTAGGCTGGTAGTTTGGGCCAGCCCACCTATTGGGAGCTCAGCAGGTCTCCAAATGAAGCCGGGAATGGGGAGGCTGATGTGGAAGCCTCAAACCCACCTCTCTCCTTCACTGCACCTGGAAGCCTGAGGGAACTCCAGCAGTCTGGGCGCAGATATCCAGAGTCCTCCAGACACGCAGAGAGGCCAGTGAGGGCACCCCAGATCTGCCGGTGTACAGTCTTCTTGACAAAATGAGGAGACAGATACTAAGAATTAGGAAGAACTTGTTCAAATTGGGAAGAAAAACAAGTGATGGGACAAAGAGGAAAAAAAGCAAAAGAATTTAAAGAACTGCAAAAATGGAGCTTTTGTAAATGTAGAAGGGAAGAAGTTTTGGGAGAAGAGGAAGTGAACAGGGAAAAAACAATTAAAATATGCTATGTACATGTGCATATCCTCCAGTGTGGATATAATCACTAAATATTGAAAAAATGTTCTAAAAAGATAAAACATGAGAAGAAAAAGAGACTATTTGATATAATAACTAAACTTACAGAATATAAAACCAACATGTAAAATCCAACTACATTTTTATACCTTAACAGCGAAAATACTCAGAAAATTAAGGAGACAGTGTCATTTATAATAGCATTGAAAGACACAATATACTTGAAGTTAGGCATATAAACTGAAAGTAATAAAAAACATCAATGAAGAGAAGTATGGAAGACACAAATACATGGAATGATGTCCCATGTTCTTGGATTTAAAGAATAAATTGTTAAGATACCTTACATAAAGTCATCTGCAGATTTAATGCAATCTTTATTAAAAAATCCCAATGTCAATCTTTACAGAAAATGAAGCAATAGTGTACTGAAAGATACATATTGTTATAACCTAGTTTTAACCATTGCACCTCATTTTCTGTTTTGTATGCATCTTACTGCCTCCCCCTCCCCTTTCCCCTTCCTATCTATCTAGGTTAAGTTTCAATTTCCTGAAAGGCCATAAAAGCCTTAGGTTTCAGTTTCTGGTAACCCCCTTCCCTACCCCTCATCCGGCTATCTGTAATAAAATGTGCTGTTCTTTAAGAAATTCTTAACTTCAAGGAAATTATAGGAAGTTCTGTAAGGCCCAGATGCTATCTAACTGGGTCAAAGTTCACAACATTCCTGTGGTTTTCGGCTTTAAAACCCAACCTTTCTAGCTGTAAGGCACGCAGTCTCCAAATTGGCTCCTGGGGATTAAGTCACCAAGGCCTGGCCTAAAATAAAGCCTTTGCTCCCCAAATTTTAATTTCTTGCTTCCTTAGGTTTTATTCCTGGGTCTGAGCTATCACAATTGTAGCTACTGAATAGCTACAATGATTAATGATAACCACAAAGTCATTGATACATATCACAAAGCCTATACTATGTTTTACTTAGCAATATGAGGCAAACTGGCTTGGGAATTTCCAACCCTGGCCAGATAGCTGAAAGGTCTCTATAATAATCAAACTTAAAATCTCTGAAACCCCTACAGAAAAGACCACTGTAGCACAGATACAACTTCTGTGAACTTTATAAATCTTACCCTTAAAAAGAACAGCTTAAACTTCCTTTATGAAAGCAATGTGTGATAAATGACTCAGACTAAATACACGTGGGTATATTGGGAATCTGTGTTTGAGTTCTTTCGTAGCACAAAAGAAAGACATTTGCTTTCTGATGAATTGAGCAAATTCCTAATCTAATCTTTTAAGATTCCTAAAATCTGTGAAGGAAATTATAATTCTTGTTAAGTTGATCTGTAAGAACACTGTTACTGGAAAATGATTTGGACTTTAGGCCTTTCTTCCAGAAAATAAGGACTTGATTCTCAGGCCTATATTAGGTCCTAAACCTTAATGCCATGTACTTGGGATTACTAAAAATTGCTTCTGTTGTACATTAGAAAAAAGAGCTTCATTATATTTATATTATACCAAAATACCTGTAATGTGGCTGTACTGTGTATGTGTTTTCTTTCCCCCTCTGGGTGACCTAGTTGATATGTTAATTAATGCTCTCCTCTGTAAAGAATTGTAAAATCTTACCTAATTGATATGTTAACCATTGTTGTCCTCTACAAAAAACAGATGTGGTGCTAAAATAAGCTAACAGGGGTTGTTAATTACTGCTAGACTGCTCTGTCCTCTCCTAAGGAAAATAAAGGTCTTCCTCATTAACAGTTTCCTGACCCACGCCCATGACCCCCTTACTTTGTAAACTGTGATATGTACTTAAAGGTGGCAAGTATAGAGGAGCAACACACACAGCTTTTGCAATCTCCAACTGCACTGTGTTGCTGGGCCCAAGATAAAATAAATCAGTGCTGCTTTTTTGAAATATGTTTTTGCCTCATTTTTTGAACTTGAGCTTGGGGGCTCCTTTATGGATTACAAGAGTTTCAATAAAAAGTATATTAGTAATCATGCAGTATTAGTAAAACAGCTGTTGCTGCTCCATTTGTGCACATAGGCTCTCTCCTATTCCCACATTCATTAGTTATAAAACGTAAGCTGATATTGTAACATTATAACCTTTTGCTGCACCAATTTTATAAACTTTTTTTTTAATCTTTTTTTTTTTTTTTTGGTACCTGGTGATCGAACTCAAGATCTTGTGCTTGCCAGGCAAGCGTTTATAGTGCTGAACTAAATCCCTGGCCCAAATTTTATAAACTTTATGGTGCAATACTTTTCTGAGGCAAACAAAAGGCAAAAAAAACCCTTTTGTTTCAAGGTTTTTGCTGCCTTGTTTAGTAGCACTTGATGAAGGATCTCTTATGCATTTAAAATAGATAAAAATAGATTACAAATCTTTCTAAAAATCTTAAATCATATACCAACTTTTTGACTGAAATTATGTAGGATAAGGTAAGTAATTTCTCTTAACCAATATGAGTGTATTTCTATAAGCATAGTTACATTGAAATAAAGTTCTTAAAAGAAGAAAAGAAAAAATAAGAAAGTGAAAAAAGGGAAAGGATCCCTCAAACCCTGAGAATAATCTGTAAATGGAGATTCTTAATCAAGAGGGTCTGATCACTGGCTGTATCTGCCCATGCCCCTGACCTGCTTCTGCTATCCATCTTATCAAATCACTGCCAGAATGAATTGCTTAAACATTAACTGATACCAAAGGCTTATTTTCAACACCCATCAGACTAGAGGGCAAAAGTCCCTTGTTGGGAAGTTGGGGCTAACTAGGAGCACTGAATACAATAAAAATGCAATCCTGATCTTCATAACAAACTATGAAAGACCTCGAAGGTCAAAACAAATACAACCAAGAACAAAGTTGAAGACATCACAATTCCTGATTTCAAAATGTTTTATAACACATCATTAATGAAAAGTTATTGTACTAATACACCAAAAAAAAAATCCAAACAACAAACCCATATACAGTATATAGACCGATGGTACAGGATAGAGAGACTACAAGCAGACATGTACGAGATCAACTAATCTTTGATGGGAGTGCCAAGAATAAAATAAGGAAAGGATCATCTCTTCAACAGTGTTACTGGGGAAACTAGATGTTCACACTTAAAGTAATAAAGTGAGATTCTTACAGCACACACAGAAAATTAACGTGAGATGGGTTAAAGCCATAATTGTAAGTTCTGAAAGTGTGAAATGCTTAGAAAAAACCATTCTTGATTGTCCAAATCAATGAATTCTTGGATAGGACACCAAAAGCACAAGCAATAAAATCAAAGGTAACCAAGTAGAATTACATCAAAATAAAAAGTTTCTGTATAGCAAGTGAAAAAATCAAACACAAAGGTGATTTCTGGTATGGGAAAATATTTTCAAAGTACATATCTGATAAAGAACTATATAAAATATATCAAGAATTCCTATACCCCAATAGGAATAAACCAAGTAATATGATTTAAAAATGAATGTGGTTAGATGTTTCCACTCCAAAAAAGTCATGCAAATCTCCAAGAAGTATAAAAAATGAAATGCAAATTAGAGCTACAATGAGGTATCTTCTCACAGTTTTTAAGAATGACTATCATTTTTTTTTTGTTTTCCCTTTGCTTGCAAGAATGACTATCATTTTAAAAAGATATTGTTACCTACGATATGGAGGAAAAGGAACTCTTGTACACTACTGATGGGAAGATAAAGGTGTAACCATTATGGAAAATAATGTGAACAATATTTTTTAAAAATTTTATTTAAAAGGAAAAAGCAAAACAAAACAAAACAAAACAAAACAAAGTGGTGTAAGGGTACAAGTAATACAGAACTACATAAAAAAAAACAGTAAGAAATCACCAGTTAATAGATTACGCATTATCATCTCAGATAGTTGCTCAAGTCATAGCATCAAAGCATACAAAGTGGACATTCAAACAGTGAGACTGCAAACAGTTGTGTTCAATGATCCAACCAAAAACATTAATATGGTCATCTTTTTAACACCCCTAAACACACTTGCAGTTGTATTCTTTTTTTTTTAATTTTATTTAAGAGGAAAAAGAGAAAAACACAAAACAAAACAAAGCGGTGTAAGGGTACACGTAATACAGAACTACAAAAAAAAAAACATAACAGTAAGAAATCACCTGTTAATAGATTACATATTATCATCTTGAAAATAGTTGCTCAAATCACAATATCAAAGAATACAAAGTGGACATTCAAACAGGGAGACTGCAAAGAGCTGTGTTCAATGATCCAAAAACATTGATATAGTCAGCTATTTAACACCCCTAAACACACTTGCTGTTATATCCGTTAGAGCTCTTTTTTTCCCCCCTCTGTTTTTTACAACAAAATTTACACATTTTGGGTTTTATTACTCCTTAGTTCTTATTACTTTTTTTTTTGGAAAAGAATAAAGTCAAATATGGCAAAACAAAGCTGTCAGTCAAAACCAAGGATAGACATAGCACACGATGTAAAAACAGAGTACAAGGTTATCAACAATGGTTACCATAATGCCTCTTGCTTCCTTAAAAAGAATTGTCTATCTCATTAGGTATTATAAAGTTGAACAAAACAGTAGAGAACAAGACCAATAAAACCTAAACATTGTAAACATTACAGGACTTCCAAAGGAGATAACAGTCAAACCAGAATGGGCATCTTAGTGAATCTTATTGCCTTCAAAGTAGTTGCCTATACCCTCAAACTTGATACTCTTACACAGAACCGAACGGAGTCTAATCAGTCAAAACAAGATAGTGGGAGTATTAAAGGACTTCAAATCAAGTTAATAGGAAATCAAAAAGTTACTATAATATATCCTGCTATTTTTTGATTTTTCCCCTTAATTAAAAAAATCATAAAAAATAACTAATTTTTCATGAATAAGGGAGAGATTGAGATAAAAGAGGACATAACATAACAATACAGGTCAAAGCATGACTGTTTCAGCAACCTAGTGCTTCACCACCAAATAACCCGACTTAATAGTAGTTACCATAGTGTCTTTTTCCTTGAAATATTTGAATATAACTTCATATACTATAGCTTCAAATATTTCCATATCAAGCAGCCCAGAATAAAGCCATTCCAATTAATAAGTGAAAACTTTATAAGGCTTCAAGGTCACATAATGGGGAATCATTATTACCACATACTTTTATATATTTGAATCATTGCTTACATTAGGGAAACTTCAGTATTCACACATGCGAGATTGATTTATTTCACTGTTGAGTATGGTCTCAAGCTGCACCCATTTATTGATAAATATCTCAATGTGATCCTTATTTATAGCTGAGTAATATTCCATTGTATAGAAATACCACAACTTTTTTATCCATTCCTCAGTTGATGGACACTTGGGTTGTTTCCAAGATCTGGCTATTACCAATTGTGCTGCTATAAACATGGGTGCACATATATCACTGTGGTATGATGCTTTCAGTTCTTCTGGGAATATGCCTAGAAGTGGAATAGCTGAGTTGATTGGGACTTCCAATGCCAGCTTTTTGAGAAATCTCCAGACTGACCTCCACAAAGGTTGTACCGGTCTACATTTCCACCAACAGTGTAGGAGAGTTCCTTTTTCTAAACAGCCTCTCAAGCATTTGTTATTGTTGGTTTTCTTTCTTTTTTTTTTTTTTTTGTCTTTTTTATTTTTATCGGTATCAGGGATTGAACTCACGACTGCCTGCTTGCAAGGCAGGTGCTTATGCCGCTGAGCTAAATCTCCAGCCCCTATTGTTGGTTTTCTTGATCCTGGCCATTCTTTCAGGAGTGAGATGGAATCTCAGTGTGGTTTTAACTTGCATTTCTCTAATGACCAATGATGATGAACATTTTTTCATGTATTTATTTGCCATTTGTATTTCTTCATTGAGAAGTGTGTATTCATCTCAGATGCCCATTTTTGGATTGGATCTTTGAATTTTGGGGGTTTGAGTTTTTTAAAAAATTCTTTATATGTTTTAGACAAAAGTCCCTTGTCTGAGAGGAAGTTCACTAAGATCTTTTCCAAGTTTGTGGGTTTTCTTTCCACTATGCTGGAGATTTCTTTTGACACGCAGAAACTTTTTAGTAAGAGGTGGTCCCAGTTATTGACTCTGGGAAGTATTTCCCGTGCAATTTGAGTCCTGTTCATGAATTCTCTACCTACCCCTATGTCTTCAAGGTTTCTACCCAATTTGTCTTCCAATAGGTTTACTGTTTCTGTTTTAATATTCAGATCTTTGATTCATTTAGATTTTAATTTAGTAGATGGTGATAGGCATAGGTTTAGCTTTAGTTTTCAGCAAATGGAGAGCCAGTTTTTCCAACACCGTTTATTAAGGAGACTGTTGTTGCCCCAGTGAACCTGCTTGGCTCCTTTATGAAAGATAAGGTGGTTGAGTGTGTTTGTAGTTGTGGTTGTATCTTCTAATCTATTCCATTGATCTTCGTCTCTGTTTTGATTGCAGTACCATCTTGATTTTACTACTGTTGCTTTGCAGTGTAACTTCAAGTCAGGGATTGTGATGCCTCCTGCCTTGCCTCTGCTGCTTAGAATTGCCTTTGCTATTCTAGGTCTCTTCTGCTTCCACATGAATTTTAGGAGTGATTTCTCTAGATCTATAAGGTATGTTGATGGTATTGCTATTGGGATTGTATTGAATCTGTATAACAGTTTTGGGAGAATGCCCATTTTCACAATGTTTGTTCTTATCCATGAGCAAGGGGTGTCTTTCCATTTTCTGAGATCATCTTCAATTTTTTTCAGTGTATTATAATTTTCCCTGTATAGGTCTTTCACTTCTTTTATAAGAGTAATTCCTAAATATTTCATTTTTTTTTTTGCTTACTAGTGTGAAGAGTGTGGCTTCTCTTATTTCCCTCTCTGTGATTTTGTTGTTAGTGTATAGGAATGCTATTCATTTGTGAGTATTGATTTTGTATCCAGCTAAATTACTGAATTTATTTATTATATCTAAGAGTCTTTCAATGGAGGTTAGGGGGTCTTCTATGTAGAGTATCATGTAATCTGCAAACAATGATAATTTAACTTCTTCATTTCTTATCTTTACCCCTTTTATTTCTCTTTCTTGTCTAATTGCTCTGGCTAGTACTTCCAGTACTATATTAAATAGGAGTGGTGGTAAAGGACATCCTTGTCTTGAGCCTGATTTTAAAGTAAAGGCTTTCAATTTTGGGCAATTTAGTATGATGCTGGCTGTTGGTGTGTCATAAATGGCTTTTATCATATTGAGGTAAAGACCATCTATTCCAATTTTCCTATGATGAATGAATGTTGGACCTTATTGAAGGCTTTTTCTGCATCTATAGAAATGATCATGTGATTCTTACTTTTGGCTTTATTGATATGCTGGATTACATTTATTGATTTATGTATGTTGAACCATCCCTGCATTCCTGGGATGAATCCCACTTGGTCATGGTGTATAATCTTCTTGAAGATTTGCTGCATCCTATTTGCCAATATTTTATTGAGGATTTTTGCATCTGTGTTCATTAGGGAGATCGGTCTATAGTTCTCTTTTTTAGTTGGGTCTTTCTCAGGTTTTGGTGCTAGAGTAATATTTGCTTCCAGGAATGACTCAGAAAGGATTGCTTCCCTTTCAATTTCGTTGAATAGTTTGAGGAGTGTCAGCATTAGGTCTTCTTTGTATTTCTTGTAGAATTCTGCAGTGAATCCATCTGGGCCTGGGCTCTTCTTTGTAGGTAAGGACTTAATTACATTTTCAATTTCATTAATAGAGATTGGGTTGTTCAGCAGTTTTACATCCCCTTGACCTAGCTTTGTTACTTCATATGTTTCTAGGAATCTGTCTATTTCTTCTGAGTTATCAAACCTTTGAGAGTAGAGGTTTTCGAAATAGGTGTTGATGATCTTCTGTATTTCTGTAGAGTCTGTAGTGATTTCACCTTTTTCATTTCTTATTGCATGAATTTGAGCTTTTTCTTCCCTTTTTAAAATAAGGTTGGCTGAGGGCTTATCGATTTTATTTATTCTTTCAAAGAACCAACTCTTTGGTTCGCTGATTCTTTGGATTGTTTTCTTAGTCTCTATTGCACTGATTTCTGCTCTGATTTTTATAATTTCCTCTCCTCTTTTGGCTTTGGGCTTGAGTTGCTCTTCTTTTTCTAGCTGTTTGAGGTGTAGCATCAGGTTATTTATTTGTATTCGTTCTGTTTTCCTGATGTGGGAACTCAGTGCAATATGTCTCCTCTGAGGACGGCTTTCATTGCATCCCACAGATTCTGGTAAGTTGTATCTGCATTTTCATTTTCTTGTAGGTATTGTTTAATTTCTTCTTTAATTTCTTCTGTGACCCACTGATTACTCAAGAGTGTGTTATTCAGTTTCCATGTGTTTGTGGGATTTTTGCAGTATCTTTTATCATTAGTTTCTAATTTCAAAGCGCTATGATCCGATAATATGCAAGGGATGATTTCAACTCTTTTGCATTTGTTTAAATATGTTCTGTGAGCTAATATATGGTCTATTTTAGAGAATGACCCATGTACTGCTGAGAATGTATATTCTGATGTTGTTGGGTGGAACATTCTGTATATGTCTATCAAGTCCATTTGTTCACAGGTGTGATTCAGTTCTGTTATTTCTTTGCTCATTTTCTGTCTGGTTGATCTGTCCCTTGGTGTCAATGGCGTATTAAGGTCTCCTGTTACAATTGTGTTACTGATAATTTGAATTTTCATTTCTGTTAATAGTTGTTTTATATAACTGGGTGCTCTGGAGTTTGGTGCATATATAGTTAACAAAGTTATCTCTTCTTCTTGGAGTTTTCCCCTAAGAGCACGTATTGACCTTCTTTGTCCTTTATGATCATTGTTGGTTTAAAGTTCACATTGTCTGCAAGCAGAATGTCTACTCCTGCTTTTTTTTGGATTCCTGTTGTGCGAAGTATTGTTTCTCACTCTTTGACTTTCAGTCTGTAAGTATCCTTCTGGGTTAGATGGATTTCCTGTAAACAATATATGGTTGGGTTTTGTTTCTTGATCCATTCTGCTAGTCTGTTTCTTTTCATTGGTGCATTGAGACCATTTACATTAATGGTTATAAGTGTTATATGCTGGTTTATTGTTGACATGTTATCTCTCTGGTGTTGCATCTTTATCTTTCTCTTCTGTTTGATTATCTGTTTTGCTTAGTGGTTTTTTCCTTTGTGTATCTAAACTGTCTCTGAATATTTTATTTTATTTATTTATTTTTTGTCTTTTTTCGTTTTTATTGGTAACAGGGATCGAATTCACTACTGCCTTCTTGCAAGGCAGGTGCTTATGCCGCTGAGCTAAATACCCAGCCCCGTCTCTCAATATGTTTTACTGGGTTGGCTTAGTGTTCATGAAGTTCTTCTGCTGTTCTTTGTCATGGAAGTATCATATTTCACCATCAATTTTGAATGATAGTCTTGCAGGGTACATCAGTCTAGGTTGGAAATCATTTTGCTTTAGGATCTGGAATACTTCACTCCATGCTCTTCTTGACTTTATTGTTTGTGCTGAGAAGTTTGCTGTGATTCTGATAGGTTTTCCTTTATAAGTGATCTGTTTTTTGTCTCTGACAGCTTTTAATAATCTATTCTTGTGTTGGATTTCTGGGATGGTGATTATTATATGTCTGGGTGTAGTTTTATTTTGGTTATGACTATTTGGAGTTCTATAGGCTTCACTGAACCTGATGTCGGTTTCTGATCTCATGCTTGGGAAATTTTCAGCTATTACTTCTCTAAATATCCTCTTGACTTCCTTTATGTTGTCCCCTTCTTTTTCATTAATCCCTATCAATCTTATGTTATTTTTCTTTGCATCATTTTGCAGTTGTTGCATTATTATTTCCTGATTCCTTGTTATTTTTAAAAGATCTTTCCTTTCCTGTTCACTAGCTGCAATCCTGTCTTCAAGGTCTGAAATTCTATCTTCACTTTCATTGAGGCAGTTTTTACAGCTTTCAGTGGAGCTTTTTATTTCCTGTATATCTCTGTGCATCTGCTTTATGTATTCTGTTTGTTTCTTATATTGCTCGTCTAGGGATTCTATCTTTTTGTTTAGTTCCTCCAAATTTTAAACTGTGTTTTCTTTACATATATTCAGAATCTCTTTCATTTCTTTTATCATTTCTTCTTTTACCTAGGAGATTATTTCGAGTTTAAATTCCTTTAAAGCTTCCTGGAGTTGCTGGTTTATTTCAGTAGTTATTATGTCCGATATTTGAGGTGTATGGCATATATTTTTTTCTATGTATATCGCTCCTAGTGTTTCTTGAGATGGGCTGGATGTTTGAGGTTGTAATTTGGTCTTTCATTTTGTCATTTTCCTATATTTCTGTGTTTCAAGAGTTATTTGAAAGCTTCCTCAGGGTCTGTTGGAAATCCATTTCTATGTTTGCAGCTCCTGGGAGTCTGGCACCCAGTTCCCCCAGGCTGCTGGGCCTCTAGAACCAGTGGCAGTCTCTGCCTGTTTAGAACTCCATAGTTACTGATAAGCTGGGCTCCAGGGACACTGTGCACCTGCCTGCTTGCTCAAAACTCCACAGTTCTCCAAGCACAGCTGGAATGGGGAGGCGGATGTAGGTGCCTGGGGTCCACTTAGCCCCTTCACAGCACCCGGAAGCCTGGAGGGTCCTGAACAGTCTGGGCTTGGGGCAGAGTGCACGGGGCATTTACTGCAGGCCATGGGGCCTCTGGGACTGGTGATGCTTGCCTGCTTGCTGAGAAATCCACAGTCCTCCAGAGACCCAGGGAGGCGGATGCAGGTGGTCCAGAGCCGCCTAGCTGTTACTCTGCACACAGATGGTGCAAGAGTCCCAAATAGGCTGGGTTCCGGGGATAGCGTGCACCTGCCTTCTTGCTGGAAACTCTACAGTTCTCCGATGTAGGTGCTTCAGACCCACTTAGCCACTTCACTGCACCTGGAAGCCTGGATGGTCCCGAACAGTCTGGTGTGAACATTACTTTAAAAAAGAAAAACAGAACCACTGCCTTACTGAACAGTCCCACTTCTGATTATGTATCCATAGAAACTAAAAATTAGTTTCCAGGAGAGAAATCTGCCTTCCCATGTTAACTGCACCCTTATTCTCAATAGCCAAAGCAAGGAAACAACTTAAATTAGCAGATGAAAGGATAACGGTATACATACATGTAAGAAAATAGTACTCTGCCTTGATAAGGAAGGAGATGTTGCCATTTGCAAAACATAGAACTTAGAAGACAATATGCTTAGTGAAACAGGAAAGACACATCAAGAGAAATACTACATGATCCTGCTTTAATGAGGAAACTAAAAGAGTGAATCTCAAAGAAGCAGATAATATAATGGTGTTTTCCAGGGATAGGGAGTGAGTGGAATGAGGAACTGTTGTTAGAAGGGAACAAAGTTTTAGTTATACTAGATGAATAATTTCTGAATATCTACCATGCAATGTGATGTTGTACTTAATGATATTGTGTTGTACAATTAAAATTTTGCTAAGAGGTAGGTGTTAAATCTTTATTTTTAATGTTTTTAAATTATTACATGTTTATTTTCCTTGTAAGGAATTGGTACATATAAATGACACATCTTCCCTTTTTCACCTCTTTTTCCTTACTATGCTTCCACCTCCATCTCTTGATGCCCTTCTCATTGGTCATGGTTTGTGTCTGGATGTCCCCCCAGAGCCTCATGTAGACAAGGGAGTGTGCTTTTCAGAGATGGTTGAATCTAGAGTTTGTGATTGATTCATGGTCCCATGCTGGGATTAAGGGTGTGAGTTCTACATGCACCCTAGGATGGGTAGCCTGCATAAATACAAAGGACGGAAAGAGGCTTGTTCCTTCCTTCCCATGCTTGCTTATGTTGTCTTCTGTTGCCATGAACTATTGCTCCTCTTCTATGTGTCACCTTGTCTTAGAGCCAGGTAATTATGAATTGAAACCTCTACAAATTGTAAGCTAAATAAATCCTCTCTCCTTTCACCTTGGATGTTGAGTATTTTGTCTTAGTAATGAAAAAAGTAACTATGACACTATTTGAGAAAGAGCTTTCTTCTTACTTCCTATTATCTGTCTTTTATATTGCTTTTAATTTATAATTTAGATTTCTCATATAAGAGAAACCATTATATTTAGCTTGTGTGTCTAATTCATTTCACTTAACCTTGCAGTTTGAAGGTATATCCATTTTCCTACAATGACACAAGTTTATCTTTCTTTATGGGAGAGTCCTACTCCATTGTGTGTAAATATCACGTTGTCTTTATCCATTCATCTGTTGATAAGCTTATATGCTGCTTCCAAGAGTTAACTATTATGAATTGTGCTGATATAAACATGGCATGCATGTATCTCTGCAATATACTTCCTTTGACTCTTTCAGAAAGGTGCCTTCAAGGGGAATAGGTGGGTCAAGGATTTAGGTAAAGTTATGGGAAAATATTGGAAGTAATTAACAGATTTACGGCACTTATTGTGGAGATAGTTTTATGGGTACATTACTTGTTGCCAAACTCATTAAAAATATACATTACATAGGCACAGCTTTTTATATGTCAGTTATCCTGGAATAAAGTATTTTTTAAATAACTGGTCAGGTCAACCGGGTTTGAGAACATTTCATCATACATGAAGTCTAAAGCAGGTCTTTCAGTCCTTATCTTCTGTATCTTCTCTTACCTTCTGATGCAATGTATTACTCTTGCTAATGGTTTCCTTTCTGTTTACACTCTGCTTTTGGTATTTGCTGGATGTCACTGCAGAACCTAAGGACAACATCAACCCAGTTTATTTGCAGTCTCCACTTCTACCACCCACCTCAGTGATTAAATCTTCTCTTTCTGCCTTACATGCTTTCTTGGCATTGTTTTAATTTATCTCCATAAAATCAATAACTCCCCATGTAACAATCACTCAATCTATAAACTGGTTGTTGTGCACATATCTCAAATGCAACAGGTATAAGAGTGAGTGCCTTTTAATACTTTTACAAAACTTTACTATGAGTCAAACACTGAATAAAATTTATATTCATGTCAACCCCATGTTCTTTTCTCATTAAAAAATGTGAAACTCTCATAGCCCTTATGTTGCATCCGACTGGTGGCATAATTTACATTGCTAATATAAGTGTTTATCACATGAAATCATGTTTTCATGGTTTTGCCAATACCTATCTCTTCTCATTTCCTCACTTAAAATTGACAAAGGGCTAAACCAGATTAAATATTTTCAAATATATTTTAATCTTGCATATCTTATTTTTAAAAATCTTACAGAAAAGTATAAACAAGTAAAAGTGATTAAAGTGGCACTGCTCTGGGTTAACTGGAGACTTGTGAAGGCAAAGCCCATGCATTTAAGTGCCTCTTTTTCCTGTATCACAATCTGATATTCCATATCTTATATCCCAATAAAGCTACAGGAAATCTCTGCTCTTCTACTAGCAACTATGTAACGTCACCAAATAATGTCAAGTCTCAACTGCCAGAGAAGTTAAAGGTGTTTACTTTAGCTACATTCATGTTCTATATATGCAGTACCAGTCAAGGAGTAATGTATTTCAAACACAACCAGAAATGATGCCACCTTGCCCTTTGTTGTAAGAAGTGTGTTTGCTTCCTAGATTGAGGGATTTATTTGCTGACAAGCCATCAGATACTCAGAAATCAGTTAAGTCTGGACTTAACTTTTTGAAAGTGTGGCATTTAAAGATAATGACTGTTTTTATCTCAGAGGGTGCAGGTAAATGATAAAGAATATATATATTTGTGGAATTTTGAGATATTCAGGTAGGCAGTGGTAGTTGCCAGTATCAAGGACTGATTTTTAAAAAGTCATCTGTATTGATTTATTAAACTTGTTTTTCAAAATAAAGAACATGTCTTATTTGTTCTGGTGCCCGACGCTCACTTTTTCCTGAAGAAATGGTAATAAATGAATGTTTTATTGACTTCTGCATCCTTTGAGTTAAATTTAAGGTAACATCTCCTCCATGTTTGTTATGTATATGCAGACTCTATTAAAATGTTAGTGACTTTTCCCTCCTCAAAACTGTTAAATTTTATTTTAGAAACTTATTTTGGTACTTGGTATTGAACCCATATGCTTATACAAGCTAGGCAATCAGTCTACTACTAAGCTACATTCCCAGCCCTAATGTTAGACATTTTTAAAATTAAGTGTACAAATTATTAAAAAATGATTTACTATATGCTTGAAACATTACACACTTTAAAAATTTCATTATTTAGTTGAAACAGAAATTTTCCCATGGTAGAGCCACATCCTCTCATTAAATGATTATAATAGATCTTACAAAAATAAAGAAGGCTTAGTTTTCCTTTTATAAAAACAATGGAAACTCAAATGCACCCTAGCAAATGACCTGAAGTTCAGTTATGAGTCACCGAGTAAGTAGCTCCCTGGACTGCTCCTGAGTGGCATTTTCAGCCTATGCGCCATGACAAAATTGTCCATTTTCCATCATCTATTTTTCTTTAAATCCCTTTCTTTTTCTCACTTTTTCAATCCCTATTCCTAAGTCTACCAAGTCTTCTAGCCTTTAAGTAATTGTTTTAAATCAGAGACTTTAAACACTAGTTTGGGGATACCCCGCTGCCTCTAAGTTAAATTTACCAGTTAAGTGGAAGCTCTGTGGCTATGGAGTCTCAGCTCAGGCTGAGACTTCAGGGAATTCCAGCTACTGGCTCAGCTTCCCCTGGGTGTAAATAGCTCATGGCTGCCTGAGCACACATAGCCTTCTGATTGGTTCTGCTATACAGCTGTGGCGTTCACAGAAAAGTATGCAGAATATCAGAAGAAATAAATGAAAGGAGGGTTCTTCCTTCAGATATCATATGAGAAGATTTAAAAGAAGTATATTCTTATTTTCTTCTTTAAAGAAAATGGTGTTGTCTTTCCATATAGAGACATATATTGTAGAAAAGCATCACTCTAGGCTAAGGTGTCTAGAATAATTCTGATTCTGTGGCATATCCAGTGCTTTCAGAGCTCATATTATTCTAATGTCTTTTAGTCATTGATGCTGAAGAGAAAAGCCTGTTTACTCTTTGGAGTCAGAATCCTGTGATTGAGGTTCTTTCACAGGAAGTTTTTACCTGTGATGTGTCTATCGGTAATGGGAATGGCAGAATGTGCACAGCTGCCACCTCCAAGAAAAACCAGAACAATGGTAATAATGGTAATAACCTCTTTGATTTTCTGATATTGCCCCTGTTTCTCTGCTCAGGAGGTTTTATGTGTATTTTAATTCTGGTGCTGATGTCCCCTCCTCCTACCTTCACTTCCTAAATTTAATGATGTGTTTTGTTCATCTTGCTCTCTCCGTCCTTCATCCCTAATGTAGAGATGGAAACTTTCTAGTCCTTAGTTGATCATCTCCCCTCTATAGTCTCCAGATATCTCTGTTTTTCTACATGGTGCGTTTATACTAGCTGACTTGGACACCTCCTCAAAAGGATCTTTATTTACTCTCCTTATATTGAGAACAGAAAAAATTTAAAGCCTGGGCATAAATCCTTTCACTCTAAAGAATTCCAAAAGATTGCAGGGAGTGGAGACATAGAATACTGAGTGTATCAGAGAGAGCTATTGGACTGCTGGAGTTACTTATTCCCCAGGTTTACCAGTATGCTGAGTAGGGGAACTAAAGTAAAACTTTCTGTTACAGAAACCACCCTCAGGTCCACTCACCAGTGCGACACTGTGAGGGAGCCCAGTAAGGAACAACTCTGATAATAACTTCAAATTGATGAAGTTTGTCTTCAGTCTTTTTTGCTTCTAGTGCTTCCCCTGCCCTTCAGAGTCTCCCCTGAGCACCTTGGGTCTAACTGTTAACCTCAGCCCCCAACAGTTTCCAGTCATGGTCCTGCTTTTCACTCATTTCTTCATTCCAAGAATATCTCCAAGCAGCCAGTGTAAGAAAGGTCTTTGCCTGGCAACTAAAGCATCTCTCATTTTAAAGAAGTCTGCAGCCAAATAGCTGGTGCTTTGGGCAAGATCAGGTAACTAATACACCAAAGCCTTTTTCTTAACTTTGACTTGATTCTTAGGTCAGTGAAGCAAATCTAATTTCCTGTAGTAAGAGACTAATTAGGAAAGCCATTTATTTTACTGTTGTTTCTGAGAGCCACAAACTCAGAGAGCCAATAGCCTGCTTCATCCTTTGTAAGAGAAGTTGATCAAATGATGAAATAAGCCATCGACATGAAGCATCTATGTTGGCAAAATGATGACACAGATGTTTATCTAGGACCATCTGAAATATTCTTTTATATCTCCTATCTCTCTGGTTGTTTTATCTTTCTCTTTAATCTTTCCTGTTCTCATCCCTGTAATTAAAATCTGACATCAATCTCTTATATCTTAGATGAAATGAGTCAATACTTCTGAAGAGTGCCTACTAGTTGCATTGTTTTTATGCTTAATTGAGCTGGGATATGAATGAAGACATCTGATTTTGAGGAAGTTCAGATATTAGTTCGAAGTGATATTTAGAATAGAAGGGTAAGGAAACTAGTTTCTTTGTGTTAGTTGGAAATCAAATGAGAAAAGCTGCTTCAGCTTTCATTCATTCATACAAAATGTGGATGCAGGCTAAGAAAGGGCTTCTCCAGAAATTTTGCAGTAGTTTTTGTTCCTGTTTCTTTTCCTTTTTAAAAATTTGTTTTGTTCATTTGCTAGTTTTTGTACTAGAGATTGAACCGAGGGTCTCTTTACAATGAGTCACATCTCCAGCCTTTTTTTTTATTTTGAGGCAGGACCTCACGAATCATTTTTAAATACTATTTTTATTTTATTAAACAATAAAATAAATTTTTTAGTCTTTCTGGTTTTGTTTTGTTTTGTTTTTTGAGATAGGGTCTTGCAGTGCAAGACCTTGAATTCACTATGTAGCACAGGCTGACCTTAAATTCACTGTGTACCTCTGGCTGGCCTGGAACTCCCAGCAATCTTTCTGCCTCAGCCACCCACGTGCTGGGATTACAGATCTGTGCCACCATGCCAGGCTAAAATAAAACAAAATATTCTAACAAAATACTAAGAGAATAACAATAAATTTACTGTGCATCATTATCTTCAAACTAGTTAGAGTATAAGAAATAGGCAAAAATATTCTCTGCTATCTGTTTCTTCTTTGTAAGAAAGATTCTTTTTGATTGTTTTAAACAAGAAATTTTAAAGTCTTATGGATGATGTTGTCAGGTGCCTTTTATGAGAGAAGTACAAGAATGGAAGGAATTTTCAGGATAGTTTTATCCATAATTGCTTTGAGAAATTCAAATCTTTGGAGAAAATGGCTTAAAAATTAAAAATATTTGATATATTACTTGTACATAATTTAAAAAAGTGCTGCTTTCAACAGTATTTACAATTCTATCCATAGAATCCTCAAAAGTAACTTGTGCATCAAGTAACTTCACCATCACTGGATCAAGTTATTTGCCATTGGTACACAAAGGTGAATATTGCCTGCTTATTCAAGCATACAGGTAGTCTTGGGTCTAAAATGGACTTAACGGTGGGCAAATGGATTTATAAATGCAATGAAATGTAAGTTTCTATTGATGGGTTACCACTTGGTTACAGAATGCTGGCAAGGCCAGGAGAGTTAAAATCAGGACAATCTGAATCAGCAAGATTAAATACTTTAAGAGCACAAAAGCCTACCATGAAAACAAATTCTACAAGTGAAACAAAAACAGAATGCTGGCAAATTTGACTAAAAAGTGGCAAGTAAAATGGGAGTCTTTTCTTATTTTATTTTGAAAGCAATAAAACCAACCGAGAAAGGAAATAAAACAGGGTGATTCAAAACAAAAGGATGGATACAAGGTGATCTACAATGGTTACTATGATGTCTCTTGTTATCTTCAAAAGAATTGTCTCTATCATCAGGTATAGTAAAATTGAACATAGCAGTATAGAACAATATCAATAAAAACAAAACATTAGAGACATTATAGGACTTCAAAAGCAGGTAATAGTCAAATCAGAATGGGTATCCTAGTGAATCTGATCATCTTCAGAGTAGTTGCCTATACTCTCAGACTTGATACTATCAAAGCAAATTCAAATAAGATCAGTCATAGTAAGTATAAGTAATGCAGGGTTTCAGATTAACTTAATAAGAAATTAAGGATGGTTACTGAAGTAGATCCTGCTATTTTTGGAATAGCTGTCTGTGCCCTCAAATCTAGTACAAGCAGACACACTGGAACAGAATATAACCAAACTAAACAGCGCAATGAGAACACTGTGTGTTTTAAATGATGATACACTATTAACAATGTCCCCTGCCTTCTTTTTTTAGACAATTCTTCCCTTTTCAGTTTCTCAGGCTGCATTGTACATTTTGGATCCCACTAACTTTAGTTTTTAGATTTGGGAGGCAATCCACTGTTGACCTAAGTTCGAACTTTTTTACTACTGAGCTTGATCATAAGTTGAATTCCTTTACCTACAAAAGCCTCAAGGTTTTCCTTCCTTATAGCTGAATAGTTCTCCACTGCACAAAAGTGTCATGTCTTTCCAACCTATCTGCAGCTTCTGGGGAAGCTGTGCCTATTTCTCTCTGGTTTCCTGTCACATAGAGCATGATTTTCTCATCTTTGACTTTAAGCCCATAAACCCCTTTTCAGGTTGATTATATTTCCTGTACAGAGCATCTCAATGGACCCTATCTCTTGATCTACTTTCCCTGTGTTTCTTTTTGTTAGTGTATCAAGGCCACCTATGTTAGATTATAGCCAGCCTTCTCTGCCTCATCCCATGCTATGCTATTTTTCTGCCACTGGTTGTCTACTTTTCCCCTTCATTCCACTGTCTGCCCTGTTCACTGAGGCCTCTCAGCCATTGTTCCTGAAACTTGATGTTTTTTTCTCTTTGTCTAGAATGTCCTTCAGTATTTTTTGTAGGGTTGGATTGGTGGTCATGAACTCCCCCAGTTCCTCTTTGTCATGGAGGCATTTTATTTCTCCATTAATTTTGAGAGATAGTTTTTCAGGATACATCAATCTGGACTGGAGATTATTTTCTTTCAAGACTTGGAATCCTTTGCTCCAAGCTCTTCTTGATTTGATGGTTTGTATTGAGAAGTCTGTCATGATTTTGATGAGTTTTCCTTTGTAGGTGATGTGTTTCTTTTCTCTGACAGCTTTTAATATTCTTTTCTTGTGTTGAATTTCTGGGATCTTGCTTATTATATGTCCGGGTGTAGATCTGTTTTGGTTGTAGCTGGCTGGAGTTCTGTATGCCTCACATATCTGAATATTGTTTCCTTTTTCTGTGCTTGGGAAGTTTTCCTTAACTATTTCTGTGAATAGCCTTTGCATTTCATTTGTGTTTATTCCTGCTTGTTCACTCACATTTTTTATTCTTAAGTTATAGATCCTCTTGTCCCTTCTAGCCTTTGAATTGTTATTTCCTGGTTCATTGTTATTTTAAAGGGATTTTTCCTTTTATAATCACACATTGCAAACCTGTCTTCAAGTTTTGATAGTCTATCTTTAGTTTGTTTCAAGCAGTTTTGCCAAGTTTCAATGGAGTTTTTAATTTCCTGGTAATCTCTTTGAATCTGTTTCATGTGTTCTAGATTATTTGTATATTCTTCATAGAAGGTTTCCCTCCTTTTTCTGTGCTCTTCCATTCTTCCATCTGTGTCTTCTTGAGAGATGCTTAGCATTTCTCTTATTAATCTTCTTATATCCACTTTGCTTGTATTAGCATTTCTGTTTGGAGTTCTTCTATACTGTAACAAAGATATTTCTTTATGTCAGCTGATGCTGCTCCTATTTAACTGCAGGTTTGCTGCCCTCGATCTCTTCTGTGTTTACCTCTGCTGGACCCATATTCCCTGAGTTTGTGGCTGGAGACTTTTTTTGTTTCTTTCTCTTGTCATGTTTCTGGTTTCTTCCAGACAAGTGTGTAATGGAGGTCCCAGACCCTTTCTGTATAGGTTCAATTACTCTGAAGTGTGCTGGCTAGGGATTGCTGCCCTCTTCAGTTTGCTGTTGATCCCTGAGGTGCAAGCAGGGGTGATGCAGGCTGGCTCCTCCTTCACCATGTTATGTGTGCTGTGCAGATGGATCCAGTTTAGGACAGCTTCAGGAGCAACTTCATCCCTGGCTATTGGGTCCCTCACAGGGACGGAATCCAGTCCAAGCCATTTCCACCAATCTGCTCCACGCCAGGAGCAGCTAACTGAAGCTGCTATGGTTCTGGGTCAGGCCCGTCCTACCTGATTCTGAGACGTTGCCCAGACAGTTACCCTTTCCTGTGGGAGGACCAAATTGTGAGCCCTCATTGAGGGCTAGTGCAGATATCCATGCTGGCTCTGTTCTATGTTGCAACACATCCTCCTACTGAGTCTTTGGGCTTGCCAACCCCTGACTTCAGCACAACCACAAGTCAGACTGGCTCTGTGAGAGTGCATCTGGCTCCACCCTTCTGTCCACATTATTCTTTTCTTTTCTTTTTCATTTTCCTTAGTTTTTTCTTAGGTCATGAGAATCCCTCTCCTTTCATGTGGTCTTCTCCATGGTGTTAAATTCTGGTGTCTGAGTTGTTTCTCTCAGAGAGGTTTTTTACCTTGCTACTTATTGATCTGCCATCTTTTTGCCATCACCGCAGGTGTCTTCTCTTAGGACAATGACTTACCTTATAGTCCCCCCACCATTATTTTAAGTATTATATGATATATAACACAAACTTTACAATCCTGGTCTTCCTGGACACAAGGTTTATACCTAAAGTAAAAGGATGCAACAAAATTTTAAAAGAAAACTGCAAAAACTGTGAAAACTGTGAGACTCTTCTCTTTGATCCCCATGAGATGATAAAAAAATACATCTACAACATGAATGAGAGTAGCACCCTGAAACAATAGCAAAATGTTTGTAGAGTCACAAAAATTATAGTATCAGAGGATGTTGCAACAACATGAAAGGATGTACTCTCCCAAAAAAGAAGCATTCCTAAAACTCAGCAGCAGTAGCCCCTGCATCACATGGATAGGTAGTGTGACATCGTTGATAGGTAATATTAGCAATGCTTCTGCTGGAATTAGGGCTATCAGAGGCACTGACGTGAAAGGGAATGGCTGTGCTTGTCTGAGGCACACACGATATGCTGAATAGAAGATTCTAGAATTGCCTGAGAAGAATAATCTAAAACTAAAATGAGTATTAGTAATGGTGCAGTGAAAGAAGTGATGATTTGATTGTTGTTAAATTGTGCTCCACACCCTCAAAGAGGTCACAGTCTGGAAGGGGGAAAACTGAGATGTATATTTAACATGAGAAAAGAAGCAGCGTTCATACTATGGCATAAGATAAGAGAAGCAGAGGGTTGGAGAAAGGAGCTGGAAAGACAGGCTGAGAGAAAAAACAGATTTACAGGTGACCTTGGAAAGCTCTTGAAAGTTTGGATTAGTGGAATTAAAAGGAAGATACTTAAAGTGAGGAAAAATGTGAACACAGACACAGAACCAAACAGACCATTTTGGTATCAAAAGCAACAAAATGGCTGAAATGTCAAGGGCGAATGATGAAAAGCTCTGAATGTTAAAATAAGAAAATTATTATTATCACCATAGAGTAAGCTTAGACATTGAAACAATAATTATAAAAAAAGTGTTTATAATCTATTTTCTGGATCCCTACTTGTTTTCAACATGCAGTTACAAAACATTCCTACATATCAGTCTTTTCACAGGAGAAATGGAGCTAAAACATCTTATCTCAGGAGTCAGAATTTTATGACAGTTTTCACAAAATTTCCTTAAAACTATGATGGTAATTGAGGAAGTACTTAAAGTCCTATTAAAGTTATAAATACAAATGTCCTATTAACATTAAATGTACTGTCTGTGAAATATGGACCAGAACCACTTTATGACATCCATGAGCACTAGTCACTTTTGCATTTGTGGGCCCATTTTTCCACTCAAAAAAAGTAAAATGCATATAATCCGATTGCATGGTTATAAAGACAAATATAATACAATCTGATCATATTTGTGTTTTTTTTCTGATCTTAAAAATATTAATTACATTTCCATTAATGCTAGAAGAATCGTGACCTTAGGTACTATAAAAGATTGTGGCCCCAGTACTGTGCCTAATGGAGTCAGCCTTCGTGATGGGGTGATTTTCCAAAAATAATTAAAGCTAGTAATAGTGTTGAGAAATTGAGGGGAGAATGAAAGTTTAGAAAACCACTGTAGATCTATGCTATTTTAAAAAAATTTCTGAACTATAGAAACAGTGCAGTAGAGGTTAAATACCGTCAATGTCTGGGTGAGCTACCTAGACTCATTTTCAGGAAATCCTGGTAGAGAAGGAGTAGAATTCTCTAAAGTTTGTAAAGACTATGATGAAAAGTCAGATAACAAAATGAGACAAAGCAGAGAGGGATGGATGAAGAGTGATACCTAGCAGCAGCCAGGAACAACTGCAGGAGCTCTCATCCCTCTTTCTATTTTGTTCTGAAGTATCATCCACAAGGATGTGGAGGAACCACAGCACCATCACTGAATTCATTCTCATCGGACTGTCTGACAACCCCCAGATTGAGGCTCTGCTCTTTGTACTATTCTTGGGGATTTACATGCTGACCATGATGGGGAACTTGACAATGCTGCTGCTGATCAGGATTGACTCTCACCTCCACACCCCCATGTACTTCTTCTTGAGCAACCTATCATTCCTAGATCTCTGCTTCTCTTCAGTCACTGTGCCCAAGCTACTGGAGGATCTCCTGTCTGAGAAGAAAACCATCTCAGTAGAGGGCTGTCTGACCCAGGTCTTCTTTGTGTTTATCACTGCAGGGACTGAGGCCTTTCTTCTTTCAATGATGGCCTATGATCGCTATGTTGCCATCTACTACCCACTGCTTTATGGTCAGATGATGAGCAACCAGCTCTGTGTGAAGCTGGTGCTGCTCTCATGGGGCCTGGCATCTCTCAATTCAGTAGTCATTTTGCTCTTGGCTATTAATCTAGACTTCTGTAAGTCCCAAACCATACAACATTACACTTGTGAACTGCCCTCTCTCTTTCCTCTATCTTGTTCAAATATCTCCATCAATGTTGACATTTTGATCTGCTCCACCTTACTGCATGGGCTTGGAACATTTCTCCCCATCGTTTTCTCTTATGCCCGCATTCTGTCCACAGTTCTGAGCATGAGCTCCACCACAGGCAGGAACAAGGCATTCAATACCTGTTCCTCTCATCTTATTGCAGTGATCCTGTTCTTTGGGTCTGGTTTGGTTCGCTATCTTATGCCCACCTCTGGTTCCTCCTCAGATTTACTCTCCTCCCTGCAGTACAGTGCAGTCACACCCATGCTGAATCCCCTCATCTACAGCCTGAAGAACCAAGAAATGAAGGCGGCTGTGAAAAGAACATTAGTGAAATGCCCATGTTATTTTGGGTAATGAATAGGGACACTAAATGGTAGGAAATAAGTTTGCTTTGCCTAGTACTGAATTTAATGCAGAGTCCTGAACTAACCTCATGGGAGTCCATTACCACTCTCCTGGCTAAAATGACAATGAAAAAATAAAATACCCAAGGCCATCTTATTAATACCGTACATTTATGGTCTGTATTTTCTTTGCTCTACTCTTTTACACCAATACCACAGGCTTCCTCCAAGCGTGTACAGTTAAATGTTGGACCTCCTGAACTGATCATTTCATATCTTATTTTTCACCCTTATTATTTTTGTCTTAATGGTTTACTGTCATAGATACTTCCCATTATTGTCTGCTGCAATAGTTAGACTATGTTATTTCTTCCTCTTAGCTTTAAGCAACAGTCTTAAATCTATTTTATTGAACTTCAAATTTAAAAACAAAATATGTTGACACTTCTGATAAAAGATTAAATTTATTTTATTTTTACAACTTTCTTTTTCCCTCTGCCACTTGTATTTTCCCTTAAATTTTGTTCTACATCCTTAGATTTTTGCCCCTAGGTATAATCAAGGAGTGATTATCCTTATGTGATTTTTTTTTTTACTTTTGGTGTTTTGAGACAGGGTCTCACCATGTAGGTCAGGCTGACCTTGAACTTACTTTGTAGCTCAGGCTGGCTTCAAACTCATGGGGATCCTCCTGCCTCAGCCTTCCAAATGCTGGAATTATAAGTGTATCACTATGTCCAGCATTGTGATTTTTAAAAAATCAATTAAATTCTAAATAAAATCTTTATACCTTATAGATATCATTTTATGTTTACATTTATTTAATATTAACTGATATCTCTTTCACAGCACATTTCCCCATCTTACTTCCCCCTTTGCACAGTATAACAATGACTAGACACCTAGTCTTTAAAAGACAAGTTATCTTGATGCTTTACCCATATAAGATTTCTAATTTTGCTATATATAAAATTAGCACCTACCTCACACTGTTTTTGTGAGTAGTAAATGAAATAGTGAATATAGAGTACTACTACACTAGGAGGTACCATTGAATGTTTCTTCTTCCAGGGCTATCACAACCAATTAACCTGACAATAAGGTAATTGGAAGCAGCCTAATTATGAGAGGAAGAAACGAATTAAAAAGGTTCAAAGAATGTTTCCAGACAAAACATTTTAGGTTGATCACTTGAAAGGATACTTCCAAGAACCCCAGACCATAGTGCATCTCTCTCTTACATGCCTGAATTTTCTCTGAGTGTGTACTTCTGTAACCCCACTTAACAAATCTGCCTACACCTGTCACAGACTTGTCCTGAAATTCTTTTTCTGTGACACGAAGTCAATGAACCTAGCCCACAGAGGGAAGGGGTAAATTGAGGTCCCTGTCTTCTCTTTGGGGTACCTCCTGGGACCTATTCAGTGATGAATATCCTAGGAATCCCTGCCTCCAGATTGACCCTGAAATGCCTGATCTCAGAAGACCTAGACTCCAGGACGGTCCCACAGACTTAGTCTTCAGGTCCCTTCCATCTCAAGAGGCTCCAGAAATCCCAAATTCTAGGGTGGCCTCAGTCCCAAGCTAGCCTCCACAACCCTAGTTTATCAGGCTGATATATCAGGTCCTAGTATTCAAGCCTGCATGAGCATTAGGTCAACTCTCCAAATCCCAAAATCAGGCTAACCTTAATCACCAAGCTCCAAACCACTCCTTGCACTGAGTTGACCCTCATGGTAGGCTCATTGACAGTCTCCAGGCTTTGTCTAGCACCATTCTATTTCCCAGATTCAAGTCAAGCCAACTATGGTGACTATAGGATCCAGGCCATACCTGTTACTACACTTGGAAAAATTTATTTTTCCATGTATATATATGGAATTATATACAATGAAATATTATTCAGCCATAAAGAAGAGCAAAATCATGACATTCACAAGAAAGTGGGTGGAACTGGGAGACCTTAATACTAAGTAAATTAGCCAGACTTAGAAAATCAAATATCACATAATTTCTCTCATGTGGGAAATTTAGGGGAAAATTTTTTAAAGAGAGAGGACATGAAAGTAGAAAAGAAACTATTAGAGAAGAGAAAGTGTATGAAAAAGGGAAAGAAAAAAACCAAGAAATTAAAGGGGTAAATGATCCATGTTACTGGCCACCCAGGTTCATACTTCTTTTTAAAATTTTTTTGTATTATTTTGAAGGTAGTGACAGAACAAGTGACAGAACAAGACAGAACAAAGCCAGTTGAGACTGTGCAGTGAAATTGGTACAGAATGTCACAACAAGTTACTGGGATAATAGTAACAGGTACCATAGTATATCTCATTGTCTTCATAATAATTGTTCTTTCAATCAGGTATAACAAAATCAAACCAAATACAGAACATTATATAACTTATCAAGACAGAATATTGAATAGAGCAATGCAATTAATCAGAACAAAGCAAAACAGTAATAACAATATTTGCCTTCAAAGAGATGGTAGAAGGAAATCCCCCTATTTCTATATTGCATATGGTCAACCTCCCAAGAGTACTCAGACCTCTGGCTCCCATTTGCTAATGGGGGGTTGGGATGGTTGATTTTCAGCCCGCATGCTGGTAGGCTCATGGCTGCTTAGTGGGGGAAGTGAGCTGGTTACTTGGTTTCCCAGTGCCATAAGTTTCAACATGGCATGGTTCTCGGGAGACACTGGATGGTTCTCCTGGGTTGATCACCATTTGCTTGAGCCATGGCTGCTTACCAGGTAGGTGAGCAGGTTGCTTGGTTTTCCAGCACCCTAAGTTCCAACATGGTATGGATCTTGGGAGATGCTCACTGGTTCTCCCCCTGGGGAGGCTGCTGCTTGCCCGAGGAACAGCTGCTTACTGGGGAGGCGAGCCAGGTTCATACTTCTTAAGGATCCACTTTACCTTCTCCGTTAATTTCCCCATTAGTTTAGTCAAGCTCTCAATCCTGAGGACCTTGAGTCATCTCAGCTGCCTGGCTTTTGTGGATTAGCAGGTACATTTCATCAAAGGCAACCTGAGTACAAGTAGAGGAAGGCAATGGTTGAGCCTGGAAAAGTTCTGTTACAGATTGTGAGGCTAAACTCAAAAGGGAATAAAAGCCAGGAGACACCTAACTTCTATGCTTGTTGGAAGGGTGTTTTACTTCAGGTAACCATGCATAAGAATCCTTTTGGTATTATCTCTGAGGCTCTACCTATTTTTTTTTAGTAAATTTGACACAGGTAGCCCCTTTGATTCTAAGAATGCCCCCCTTGTCTATGAAAGCAGTTCTTTTCTAGAGGAATTACCAATCAATTTTTTGGGGTCATTGCTACTGAGTGCTGAGATAGCTTTCTATATGATGGTCAGTCAGATCAGTTTCCATGTTGGAAGGGAAATGATAGATGATTGGAGTCATGGCCAAAACCCTTTTAAGCTGAATATGGGCAGGAACAGACTTAGAAAGAGTAGTTCTTAGGGAAAGTATATCTAGTCTATTGTCTACTTTAATCTTCTAATCTGTAGATGAGAATCAGTATCCCAAAATACTATCCCAAAATACTGAAACTCTGACAAACAAGTTATAAAGTTTATAAGTAAATGTAAAACGAACAAAAGCAAAGTAAATCCAGCCTATATAGTAGATTTGAACTAAGAAACATTGTAACTAAGTTAGTAAAAGAAAACCAATTTATCTGTGAAGCAAAGTTAATTATCAGAAAGATTCATTAAAATTATTCTTATTGAGTTTGGGATCCTTGCTTTGGCTCGGCCAGGGAACTCTGAGACTTCCTGCTGCACTGAACCAGCTCAGTGGTCTTGAGCTCACTGGCACCAACTGCTCCACTCCCTGCTGTGCTTGGAGGACTCCGGGGTCCTGGGCCTGCTGGTGCCCTCAGTTCCAGAGGCTGGGCGGCCTGCAGTGAGTGTCCCTGCACCATCCCTTTAACCCAGGGAGTTTGGGATCCTCACTTTGGCCCTGGCCAGGGAACTTTGCAGCATCCTGCTGCAGTGGACCAGCTCAGTGGGTCTTGAGCCTGCCTGCACCAACTGCCCCACTCCCTGCCATGCTTGGTGGACTTGGGTGTCCTGAGCCAGCTGGCACCCTAAATTTGGGAAACTGGGTGACCTGAGGTGAGGGTCCCTCACCATCTGGAACCAGGAAGATTGGGATCATTGCTCCCACTAGCCGAGGAAATTCACAACTTCCTGCCACACACAACCTGCACCATAGGACTTGGGCCTACCTGCCCCATCCCCAGTGACCCTCTCTCATTTCTGGGAACCAGGCAGCCAGAGTCCCAGGAGCTGAGAGCATAGAAGAGAATTTCCAACAGGTCCTGGAGAAGCCTTGGAATAACACTTGAAGCATGGGAATATAGGAAAATGACAAAACAAAAGACCAAAAGGCAATCTCAAACCTCCATTCCATCCCAAGAAACCTTGGGAGCTATGTACACAGAAAAAAATACATTCCATACACCTGAAAAACCTGACATATTAGCAACTGAAATAAAGAAGCAACTCCAGGAAACTTTAAAGGAATTCAAACTAGAAATAATCTCCCAGGTAAAAGAAGAAATGATAAAAGAAATGAAAGAGATGCTGAACATATCTAAGAAGACACAGTTAAAAAATTGGAGGAACTAAATAAAGAGGTAAAATCCCTGGATTAACAATGTAAGAAACCAACAGAATACATAAAGCAGATGCAAAGAGATGTACAGGAAATCAAAAATTCCACTGAAAGTTGTAAAAACCACCTCAATGAAGGTGAAGATAGAATTTCAGACTTTGAAGACAAGATTGCAGCTAATGAACAGAAAACAAAAGATCTTTCAAAAATAACAAGGAATCAGGAAAGAACAACTCAACAGCTGCAAGATGACGCAAACAAAAACAACATAAGATTGATAGGGATAAATGAAAAAGAAGGAGACAACATAAAGGGTGTCAAGAGGATATTTAGGAAGTAATAGCTGAAAATTTCACAAACATGAGAATGGAAAATGACATCCGAATCAGTGAAGCATATAGAACTCCAAATAGCCATAATCAAAATAAAACAACACCCAGACATATAATAATCATGATCCCAGAAATCCAACATCAAAATAGAATATTAAAAGCTGTCAGAGAGAAAGACAGATCACTTATAAAGGAAAGTCTATCAGAATCATAGCAGACTTCTCAGAACAAACAATAAAGTCAAGAAGAGCATGGAGTGAAGTATTTCAGATCCTAAAGGAAAATGATTTCCAATCTAGACTGATGTACATTGCTAAACTGTCCTTCAAAATCGATGGAGACATAAGATCATTTCATGACAAAGAACAGCTGAAGAACTTCACGATCACCAAGCCAACCCAGCAAGGAATACTGAAAAACAGATTAGACACATTTAGGAAAAAACCACCAAGCAAAGCAGACAATTAAACAGAATGGAAAGATAAAAATGCAACAGCAGAAAAATAACATGTCAACAATAAACCAACATATAACAGTTTTAACCATTAATGTAAATGGCCTCAATGCACTAAATAAAAGAAACAGACTGGGAGAATGGATCAAGAAACAACATCCAAGCATATGCTGTCTACAAGAAACCCATCTAACCCAGAAGGATACTCACAGACTGAAAGTCAAAGGATGGAAAACAATACTTCATGCAACAGGAACTGAAAAAAAAGTGAGGGTAGCTATTCTGTTTGCAGACAATGTGAACTTTAAACCAATAATGACTAGAAGAGATAAAGAAGGTCATTACAAACTGGTTAGGGGAAAACTTCAAGAGAAAGACAGATAATAATCTTAAATATACATGTACTAAATTTCAGAGCACCTAGCTATAGAAATTCTGTCTTAACAGAAATGAAAAACCAAATAAGCAGTAACACAATTATAACAGGAGACCTTAACACACCATTGACAGCAAGAGACAGATCAGCCAGACAGCAAATCAGCAAAGAAATAACAGAACTGAATTACACCTGTGAACAAATGGACTTGATAGACATTCCATCCAACAACATCAGAATACACATTCTTCTCAGTAGTATATAGGACATTCTCTAAAATAGACCATATATTACCACACAGAACATATTTAAATAAATGCAAAAGTGTTGAAATTATCTCATGCATGTTATTGGATCATTGTGCCATGAAATTAGAAATTAATGACAAAAGATACTGCAAATTTCCCACAAACACATGAAAACTGAATAACACACTCTTGAGTAATCAGTGGGTCACAAGGGCAATTAAAGAAGAAATTAAACAATACCTACAAGCAAACAAAAATAGAAATACAGCTTACCAGAGTCTGTGGAATGCAGTGAAAGCTGTTGTATTGCACTGATTTTCCGCATCAGGAAGACAGAATGAATAGAGATAAATAACCTGATGCTACACCTCAAACATCTAGAAAAAGAAGAGCAAGTCAAGCCCAAACCAAAAAGAAGGGAGGAAATTATAAAAATCAGAGCAGAAATTAATGCAATAGAGACTAAGAAAACAATCCAAAGAATCAATGAATCAAAGAGTTGGTTTTTTGAAAGAATAAATAAAACTGATAAGCCCCTAGACAACCTTATTAAAAAAATGGAAGAAAAAGCTCAAATTCATGCAATAAGGAATGAAAAAGGTGAAATCACTACATATTCTGTAGAAATACAGAGGATCATCAACACGTATTTCGAAAAACTCTACTCGCATAGGTTTGGTAATACAGAAGAGATTGACAGATTCCTAGTAATATGTGAAGTACCAAAGCTAGGTCAAGAAGATGTAAAACTGCTGACTAACCCAATTTCTATTAATGAAATTCATAATGTAATTAAGTCCATATCTACAAAGAAGATCCCAGGCCCAGACGGATTCACTACAGAATTCTACAAGAAATACAAAGAAGAATTAATGCTCGATGCTCCTCAAAGTCTTCAGTGAAATTGAAATGGAAGCAATCCTTTCTAAGTCATTCCTGGAAGCAAATATTACTCTAATACCAAAACCTGAGAAAGACCCAACTATAAAAGAGAATTACAGGCCAGTCTCCCTAATGAACACAGATGCAAAATCCTCAGTGAAATATTGGCAAATAGGATGCAGCAAATCATCAAGAAGATTATACACCACGACCAAGTGGGATTCATCCCAGGCATGCAGGGATGGTTCAACATACATAAATCAATAAATGTAATTTACCATATCAATAAAGCCTAAAGTAAAAATCACATGATCATTTCTATAGATGCAGAAAAAGCTTTTAATAAGGTCCAACATTCATTCATGATAAGAACCATTCAGAAAGTTGGAATAGATGGTCTTTACCTCAATATGATAAAGGCCATCTATTAGAAACCAACAGCCAGTACCATGCTAAATGGCCAAAACCCGAAAGCCTTTACCTTGAAATCAGGCACAAGACAAGGATGTCCCTTATCACCACTGTCATGTAATATAGTCCTGGAAATACTAGCCAGAGCAATTAGACAAGAGAGAGAAATAAAAGGGGAAAAGATAGGAAAAGAAGAAGTTAAATTATCATTATTTGCAGATGACGTGATACTCTACATAGAAGATCCCCAAAACTCCATTGAAAGACTCCTAGATATAATAAATAAGTTCAACAATGTAGTTGGATAAAAAATCAATACTCAAAAATCAATAGCATTTCTATACACTAACAACAAGATCACAGAGAAATAAATAATAGAAGCCACATCCTTCACACTAGCAACCAAAAAAAAATGAAATTTTTAGGAATTATTCTCATGAAAGAAGTGAAAGATCTATATAGGGAAAATTATAATACACTTAAAAAAATTGAAGTCGGTCTCAGAAAATGGAAAGACATACCTTGTTCATGGTAAGAATAAACAATGTGAAACATTGTGAAAATGGTCATTCTCCCAAAACTGTTACATACATTCAATGCAATCACAGTAAAAATACCATCAACACACCTCACAGATCTTGAGAAATCACTCCTAAAATTCATCTGGAACCAGAAGAGACCTAGTATAGCAAAGACAATTCTAAGCAGCAAAGGCAAGGCAGGAGGCATCACAATCCCTGACTTGACGTTACACTACAAAGCAACTGTAGTAAAATCAACACGGTACTGGAATCAAAACAGAACCAAAGAACAATGGAATAGATTAGAAGATACAACATCACCTGCAAACATACTCAACCACCTTATCTTGATAAAGGTGCCAAACATGTTCACTGGAAGAATGACAGTCTCCATTAACAAATGGTGTTGGAAAAACTGGCTCTCCATATGCCAAAAACTAAAGCTAGACCCATGCCTGTCACCATGTACTAAATTAAAATCTAAATGGATCAAACATCTGCATATTAAAACAGAAACACTAAATCTATTCGAAGACAAAGTGGGTAAAAACCTTGAAGACATAAGGGTAGGTAGAGAGTTCATTAAGAGGAATCAAACTGCACAGGAAATACTTCCCAGAATCAACAACTGAGATCACGTCTTATTAAAAAGTTCCTGCATGTCAAAAGAAATCTCTACCACATGAAAAGAAAACCTACAAACTGGGAAACAATCTTAGTAAACTGTCCCTCAGACAAAGGACTTCTGTCTAAAACATATAAGGAATGAAAAAAATCAGACGCTCAAAATTTAAGGATCCAATGCAAACATGGGCATCCGAGACAAATACTTTCTCAGATGAAGAAATACAAATGGCAAATAAATACATGAAAAGATGTTCATCATCATTACTCATTAGAGAAATGCACATTAAAACCACACTGAGATTCCATCTCTCTCCTGAAAGAATGGCCAGAATCAAGAAAACTACCAACAACAAATGCTAGAGAGGCTGTGGGGAAAAAGGAACTCTCCTGCACTGTTGGTGGGAGTGTAGACTGGTACAACCATTGTGGAGGTTAGTTTGGAGATTTCTCAGAAAGCTTGGATTGAAGGTCCCATTTGTTTCAGCTATTCCACTTCTAGGCATATTCCCAGAAGAAATGAGAGCATCTTACAACGGTGATATATGTGCACTCATGTTTATAGCAGCACAATTTGTAATAGCCAGATCTTGGAAACAACATAAGTGTCCATCAATTGAGGAATGGATAAAAAAGATGAGGTATTATTATACAACGGAGTACTGATCAGCTATAAAGAATGATCACATTGAGATATTTATAAATAAATGGGTGCAGCTTGAGACCATACTCCTCAGTGAAATAAATAAAACTCACGTGTATACGTACCAAATAGTTTTCCTAGTGTAAGAAATGGTAAGAATACATAAAAGTATGTGGTAATCATGATCCCCATTATATTGTTTTGAAGCCTTGTAATGTTTTCATTCATTAATTGGAATGTTTTTTTTCTGGGGTGTTTGATTTTATTGTCTGTGATGGTATGAACAGTTATTTTGAAGAAAACAAGACAGTATAATAGCTAGTGCTGACCATGTTGTATCTTATTGTATATTATTATACATGATAGTATAAACAAAATTTTTATAGATAAAGAGATAATATAGAAACCATTCTTCATTTTCTCTTAGTTTCTTCTAAATACCCTGTAATACTTTCATTCTCTTGAATGGTTTTGCACTGTCTTGTTATGTTTGATTCTATAGTATATGAAGGTATACTCAAATATTTAAAGGAAAGAGACCCTAAGGTAACTACTGTTATATCAGGTTATCTTGTGGTGAAACACTATGTTCCTTAAATTGTTCTGTTCTGACCTAGGTTGTTCTCTTTTATCTTAATCTCCTTCATTATTTTTAAATAAAAAAGTATTCTTATTGGGCTGGGAATATGGCAGGTCAATAAACAGCAAAGTAAAATCTTTTCTGAGAGAAACAGTTTAGATGCTGGAATATAACATCCTGGAGAAGACCAGATGGAAGCAGATAGATCCTCTACACCCAGGAAGAAACTAAAGTGGAAATGAAAGAAGGAAAGAAAGAAAGAAAGAAATAGAAAAAAAGTGGACAGAAGGCTGTAGCCAGACGCACTCTAATCAGAACTGGTTCCACTGTGTGTGAAATGCCACTGGAATCCAAAGACACATGGTCATGGTGAAGCTGGGGATTGGCAAGGCCGAAGGTCTTGGTGGGTGATGTGGTTATGCAGGGGAATGGCAGGCTGGAGAACTGCACCACCTTGTGGTGAGGGTGGGGAACTTAGTCCTCCTGTGAGAGTGGATGATTGGCTGGGTGACATTTTGGAGTTGGGCAGGGTAAGCCTGGAACCAGAACTGCTGCCAGCTTCATTCAGCCACTCCTAGTGCAGAGCATATTAGTGAGAACTGCTTGGACTGAGTCCCGTCCCTGTGTGCTATCCAATAGCCAATATTGAGATTTCCCTGAAGCTATTCCTAACTGGCCCCAACTGTGTGGCATACACTAATGTGGGGAAGACTCCCAGTGATTGACCAGCTCAGCAGGGAGGGGCCAGCCTGCCCCACCCCTGCTTGTACTCCAGTGGTCACCAGCAGAGGGGGGAGGGCAGCAACTCCTAACCAGTATGCTTCACAGAAAATATAACCAGTGCGGGAAGTGCTGGAGACCCCTACTATCCACTTGTCAGGAAGAAACCAGAAACATGACAAAAGGAAGAAACAAAAGGAAGTCTCCAGCCTCCAACCCAAGCAGTACTAGCCCAGGAGAGGTGGATATGGAAGAGACTGTGGTTGCACACCTGCAGTTTCTGAAGAGGGAGCATCTGATACAAAGAAACATCTTTGTGAAATTATAAAAGAACTTAACACAGAAATACTAATACAAGTCAAAGAAGATATAAGAAAAATAAAAAATAAATGCTAAGCACCTCTCAATAAGACACAGATGAAAGAATAGAGGAACATAGAAAAAGTAGAGAAACTTTCAATGAAGAATATAAAAAAGACTGTAATACATGAAACAGATTCAAAGTGATTACCACGAAATTAAAACTCCATTGAAAGCTGGCAAAACTGCTTGAAAGAAACTAAAGATAGACTATGAGGCCTTGAAGACAGGTTTGCAACTTGTGATTGCAAAAGGAAAGATCTCTTAAAAATAACAATGAACCAGGAAGTAAAAATAAAAAGGCTAGAAGATGACAAGAGGATCTATAATTTAAGGATAAAAAATGTGAGTGAAAAATCAGGGGTAAACACAAATGAAATACAAAGGCTATTTACAGAAATAATTAGGGAAAACTTCCCAAGTATAAGAAAAGGAAATGATATTCAAATATATGAAACATAGAGAACTACAGCCAGCTATAACCAAAATAGATCCACACCCAGATATATAATATTCCAGATTCCAGAAATTCAATACAAGAACAGAATATCAAAAGCTGTCAGAGAAAAGAAACAGATCACCTACAAAGGAAAACCCATCAGAATCATGACAGACTTCTTGATACAAACCATCAAATCAAGAAAAGCTTAGAGTGAAGTATTTCAAGTCCTGAAAGAAAATAACCTCCAGTCTAGATTGATGTAACCTGCAAAACTATCTCAAAATTAATGGAGAAACAAGATGCTTCGATGACAAAGAGGAACTGGGGGAGTTCATGACCACCAATTCAACCCTGCAGAAAATACAGAAGGGCATTCTAAAGACAGAAAAAAGACCATAGCTTCAGGCACAGCAGCAGAGGGGGCTCGCTGAATGGGGCAGACACTGGAATGAAGGGGAAAAGTAGAAAAACAATGATAGAACAATAGCTTGGCAGAGATGAGGCAGAAAGATTGGCCATAATTGCTAACATGGAAGGCCTTGATAAGCTAATAAAAAGAAATATAGGCATAGTGGGTCACGAGATAGGGTTCATCAAGATGTTCTATATAAGAAATATGATTAAGCTGAAAGAGGATTTATGGACTGAATGGTCAAAGATGACAAAATAATGCTCTATGTGACAACAAACCAGAAAAAAAGTGAGGGTGCAGCTTCAGCTGCAGATTTGTTGGAAAGACATAGCACATTTATACAATGGAGAACTACTCAGCTATAAGGAAGAAAAACCTTGGGGCTCTTGTGGGTTGAGATCAAGCTCAACTTGAGATCAAGATCAGGGGTAGAAAGATTCAGAACCACTTAGGTAAATAGTGGGTTCCTCACACTCATCTAAAAAAGGAATTAATGGGGTACAAAATGTACAGTGCACCCTGGGAAAGTGAAAGGGGAGGAACTGTCTAAATAGGGAAGGCAGAGGACACTGTTAACCTTGTATCATGATTTGAAACACATATTGTTTTCACTGCTCTGTTTCGTTTGGTTATATTCTGTTCCAGTTTGTCTACTTGTACTGTATTTGATGGCATGGACTGCTATCCCAAAGACAGCAGAATATGCTATGGTAACCATTTTTAATTTCCTATTAACTTAATCTAAAGCCTTGTATTGATTTCACTGTCTTGACTGATTTTATTTGAATCTGTTATTTTTGATAGTATCAAGACTGAGAGTGTAGACAAATACTCTGAAGACAATAAGATTCACTATGATTCCCATTCTGGTTTGACTATTACCTTCTTTTGAAGTCCTATAATATCTCCAATGTTTCATTTTATTGATTCTGTTCTGTATTGCTATGTTCAATCTTATTGTGCCTGATGATATGAGCAATTCTATTGATGATAAAAAGAGAAAGTATGGTAACCATTGTAGATCACTTTGCTTTTTTTTTTTGCATTTTGAGTTTAAGTCATGTACTATGTCCATCCTTTTGTTTTGACTGACCCTGTTTTGTTTTTCCTCATTGGGCTTTATTCTCTTCAAAATAAAAATAAAAAGATATTCTTATTTTCCTGTAAACCGGTATGCAATGCCATTTGGGAGAAAGAACATCATTTAATCATATCAAATACCAAGCATTACAGTGCAGTAGCACCTTTAAATTTCTTTTAGGTACATAGAATTGTAAAAATTTTGAATGCAAAGTGTAAGAATTAATGTTCATTTAACCAATTAAGAACATGTACTTTTAAGCAGAACATTGTGTTGCACATCTGCAATCATACAACTCAGGAAACTGAGACAGGAGAATCACTTGAGTTTGAGGCCAGCCTGAATCTCACAGTGGAATACTGTCTCAAAAAGATAAACAAACAGATAAACAATACACATAGTTTTCATAGAACAATATTATCTCTTATTGACTAAGAGAAACATCGTTTTTCTAAGCATAATGACTATAAGCAATACATAAAGTCACAATTCAGTAAAACAATTGTTACTCTTACAGCATATTAAGAAATTTCATTCACTTTCTTGTCATTCACAAAATATACCCACAATTCAAAGGAGAAGTGATTTATTTTACTCAGTTTCAGCCCGTGGACAGCTGGCTCCAAGGCAGAGATGGCATGGGAGGGCATGACAGAGAAAAGCTGTTTGAACCATGGCAGCCAGACAACACAGAGTTAAGGAAGAAGCCAGGGACAAAAATACATGTTTCTGAGTCACACACCCGGTAACTCACCTCCAATTAAGGACCCACCTCCCAGAAACACATTCAGTTACTGAACTCATCAACAGGTGAATCCACTGATCAGTAAAGTGCCCCACAATCCAGTCGATATCTCATCAAATAAGCTCAGTTTCTGGGACTGAAAGGAACCTAACCTCAGTGGGAGCCTCACTTCAACTTACAAAACTATTTCCTGTCATAATAGTTGGTGAAAGTTTGTTTTTTTTTTGGACAAAGCCAATTAGCAAACACAGATAGCCATCCAAGTACCAGATAAATCTAGCATGAATGTGTAACAAATACAAATTTTGTTGTCAAGTTCTATTCCTTAAGAACTAGTTACTCAGAACTCTGCAGTCTCGCTGTTTGAATTCCCATTTTACATTTTTGTATCTTGAAAGACTATTTGTAAAACGACAATATGTAAACATCAACTAGTGATTTCTTACTGTTTATTTTTTTCTCTGAATGTATGTATTATTTCTACCTATTTTCTGTTTTGTTTAGTCTTTCTTTAAATAAAAATTTAAAAAAGTTAGATACCCTCAAATTTAAAGACACAGTTAAAAAAACGGGCATGTGAAATTAACAGATAACTTCTCCAGTGAAGAAGTATAAAAGACAATAAGTACATGAAAAGAAGTTTAGCATCAAGAAATTCAAATTAATACATCATTTTTACTCAAATGAAAACATTTTACTTTAGAAAGAATGGCTGCCATCAAGAAATCAGCCAATAACAAGTATTGACAAGACTGTAGGGATAAAAGAACTCTTCTCCATTGTTAGTGGGTGTGTAAACTGATACAGCCATTATGAAAATATATATGGAAGGGGCTGGGGATTTAGCTCAGCTGCATAAGCGCCTGCCTTGAAAGCAGGCAGTCGTGAGTTCAATTCCTGGAGCCGATAAAAACGAAAAAGACCAAAAAAAAAAAATATATATATATATATATATGGAGATTTTTCAAAAATATGAAAAGAGACATTCCATTTGACCCTCTTATCTGCTTCTCCATATCTTACCAAGAGAGCTAAACATACCATAATGATGTATGCATACCCATATTTATAGTAGCACAATGCATAATTGCTAAATGTTGGAAACAGTTTTTATGTCCATCACATTAGATTAATGGATAAAGAAAATATATTTATACACAATCAGGTACTTCTCCAATGTAAAGATAGACAAATTTGAATCATTTGTAGGAAATGAATGTAGCTTGAGACAATAATGATAAGCAAATTAAATCAGACTCAACCTTAAATATCACAAAATTTCTCTTATATGAAAAATACCAATAGAAAAATAAAGTGAAAAAAAGAACCAGCTATTGTTTTCTTTGAAAATACGTAAGTAATGGGTGGTATTTGTTTGGCCATGGTGATATAACAAGAAAATTAATATCCTCAGCTCGTGACACAGAACTCATATAAACATTGCCATTTTCTAAATGATGGTGCTACCAGATGCCCAGTGGTCCTTTCCAAGCTACTGTTGTCCTGTTTAAGGAACTGGATGTGACAACCGAAGAATGTAAAATGTTAGCTTTTAAGTAAGGTGAAATAAGAAGAAAAAAAGGTAACAGATATAAATAAAAATAAAAGATAACAGAGAATAAAATATGCATGAATAAAAGATAATAGAAAAGAAAATATGCCTTACACATAGACCAGGCCACAGCAAGAGCAAAAAGCCAATGACCACTGAACTAATGGCTGCTGTCTTTTACATCCTCCTTCTGATGTCAGATCCAGGCCATCACACACAGAGTTCTAAAGCTGCTCTGTGCACACATCCTGGCTGTAATGGACAGGTCTCCTTAATTGGCAGGTTATATTCCAATTACCCTACAGATTTGCCTTTCCCTAATCTCCTGCCCCAATTGGAATATCTTTTATCATTCATTAACAAATCTGTTTCTACCACATTTAAGTTTACACTAGTAAAATAATTCAAGGTAGAGGTCCTGTGATTAAGTCACGAGAAGGACCCACCATGTGATTAGAAGGTGGAACTTTCATCCTGGTGGAAGGAGGGAGATATGGTTTTAAATATTCTTGAACAGTCTATCTGCTCTCCAAACTGGCCAACTCATGCCCTGCAAGGAAAGAAGAGAGACCTAGGCTTGACAGGTTATTGAGAATGGAGAGAGAGGTGTCTAGCATTTATTTACTGAATGTGTGTGCATTCAAATGTGAGTGGTGTGGGGTGGAAATTTGGAGACCTAGTATGCAGTACAAAGACTCTGATGTTTAAACAGCACTTAGCCTGCAGAAAGGTGATGAAAGTAGAAGATAACTGAACAAAAATATTTTGAATTCAGGTATTTTCTCTATAATCTTTTAGTTTCTTTCTCTCTCTGTTTCTGTGTGCTGCATACCATCAGTATGTATTGACGTCAAGGAGAATTAGTAGTACTAATAAAATGAACTTTCTATAGAGTACATGTTTTGACATATTAGAAGAGGATTTTTGATGTTTCCACTAACTATAATCTATTCTGCTCTTCTCTGGTGTACATTATACTGTGAATGTTTGACTTTAGTGGACTCTTCCCATCACCCTCAGTGTTTATGTCCCTACCTGCTGTTCTCAGGTTTCATTACACTGATAGAGCCCAGGCCAGTGCAATTTGACCCAAAATATAATGATTTGAGGCTAAAGAATTCTTCCCATGTAGTTTCCTAGAGTAAGAAAACACAAAGCCTTCACTGTATGGAAAATAAGATTCCCAGATCAGGAAGCTCAGTGTCTCACAATGAAAAGATAAGATGGAAGGACAAGAAAGGATGGAGGGGTGGTGGTGGAGAGAAGAGATTCACAGCAATCATAGCAGACATTAGTGAACTGTGGGCTTTGATGTCTTAGAAGATTCCCAGTGTTCTGGTCTTTCATGGTGGGATCTCATCTGGGCCTGGCAGTTTGTAAGCTCATGAGAATATCTATCTATCTATCTATCTATCTATCTATCTATCTATCTATCTATCTATCTGTCTGTCTGTCTGTCTGTCTATCTATCTATCTATCTATCTATCTATCTAATTAGCTAGCTAGCTAGCTAGCTATATAGACATACATATTTAGCTCAGTTACAGGAATGAAATACAATTCTTTTTTCATATTGGAAGTCACAATGAGAGTTGAAAACATCACTTGAAAACTACCTGCTCTTCATGGAAGCAGTTTCAGGAATGCCTTCTCCCAACTCTGGCTTGGTCCTGCCTGTCTTTCCAACTGATTACATGGAAAGATCCTCAAATCCTCAACAAGAGGTGTAAGGAACTTCTCTTCAGTGGTCATATGCTGTTATGTGGACATCTCAATTACATTTCTTCTCAGGAAAAAAATCTGTAAAGTGAATGTTTCTCACACATGATCCTTCAGAAGGGTATGGATAAATTAGACACTCATTAACAGTCCAGATGAGCTTGGCAGCTCAGGATACAGAGGATCCAATATCCTTGGTACTCTAAAGTTATAGCCTGAACCCTAATTTAAGACTTATTAGTCAAATCAAAATATGCAGGACCATCAGGTGATCCCACTAACTATAGTCTTTTGGGATTTCTATGTTGAAGCTGTGAGCTAAGATTAAGGCTCTTGGGGTATGTGGCAGGCTCTGAATGAGGTAAGGTGAGTGACCTCCTCATTACAGGATCTCATTTATGGAATCTAATCTGTGTACTGAACTCCAAAATATCCTGACCTTCAGGATATTTTGCCTTGAGTGCTTGAGTTGATCATTTGGAAAATTAGTAGACTTAAAATACCAGGAGAGACCCCTCCTGTGACCCCTGCTGTCTGTGCAGATCACCTAAAGGAACCCAGGAACTCTAGCCAGCAATGTATGTGGGTCAGATTAAACCTGGGCCCCTCCTGTGACCTTCACTATCCCAGAAGACCACCTTGTGGGGCCCAGGAACTCCAGCCAGTGGTACACATGGGGTCAGGCTAGACCCGGGCCCCTCCTGAAACCCCTGCCTTTGGAGGGAGGCCACCTTGTAGGACCCAGGAACTCCAGCCAGTGGTGCAGGAAGGGCCAGGCCAGAACTAGGCCCCTCCCATGTCCCTGCAGTCCTGGCTACCCACCTCAGACCTAGGAACTCCAGCCTGCAGTGCATGCTCCCTCAGTCTCACCACTGCCATCAGGAAACCCTCACCTCCTGGACCTAGTATTGCTGTTAATCTCTGCTCCATACCTCCCCCTAGAACCCTGGACTGCAGTCGGTTGACAATGCAGTATAGAGGGGAGACTCAGTAACCCCTCATCCAAACAAAAGAACTCAGCAGGCTTCCATCCGAGAGTCCACTAGGAGACATTGAAATAGAGGACTTCAAAAGTAACACACTGGCAATTTCTGAAAAGGTATCAAGTGAAATAAAAAAAAAAACCAACTCCATGAGGCTATAGAGGAAATCAAATTAGAAGTAATCACTCATGTAAAGACAGAATTAACAACCTTAGTAAAGGAGTTGTTCAGTGCAGCTAGCAAAGAAGTAGATAAAAAAGTACAGGAGCTTGGGAATGAACAATATAGAAAACAAGCAGAATTCATGAAACAAACTCAAAGAGACATCCAAGAAACAAAATTCTGTTGAAAACTGGCAAAATTGTTTAAGTGAAGCTGAGGATAGAATTTCAGACCTTGAGGAGAGGATCACAATTAGCTATCATGAAAGGATAGAACCTTTAAAAATAACAAAGCAGCATGAAATGACAATCTAGCAGCTTCAAGATGATGTCAAGAGAAACAATGTAATACTAATAGCCATCAGTGAAGATGCAGGAGTCAATACAAATGATATAACTAAAATACAGAAGTAATGGCAGAAAATTTCCCAAACATGGGGAAAAATCTGATATGCAGAAAAGTGAGGCATATAGCACACTAAACAATCACAAGCAACATAAACCTACACCCAGACATATAATAATTAAGCTCCTAGACAGGCAGTATAAAAACAGAATACTAAAAGCTGTTAGAGAAAAGACACAACTCATCTATTAAGGAAAGCCCATTAGAATCATACCAGACTTTTCAGCACAAACACTCAAGTCAAGATGAGCTTGGAGTGAGGTATTTCAAGCCCTGAAGAAAACAACTTTCAACCCAGACTCACATGAGAAACCTAGACTCATCCAGAAAAACTTTCATTCAAGTTTAATGGAGAAACAAGATGCTTCCATGACAAAGAACAACTGAAGAAATTCATGTCTACCAAACCACCCCTAGAAAGAGTATTGAAAGATGTACTAGATAGAGATAAAAATGACCATAATCCCTGGAACAACAACAGAAAGGAAACATCAGGCAGGACAAGCAATTAAACAAGGGGGAAAAGTAGGAAGCAAACAACTGAAACAAACATGGCAAAGCACATATCAGTTATATCCATAAATGTAAATGGCCTCAATCCACCTATCTATCAAAAGAAATAGGTTGACAGAATGGATCAAGAAACAGGATCCCACAATATGTTATACACAAGAAACACATCTGACCCAAAATGAAACTCATAGATTAAAGTCAAAGGATGGAAAACAGTATTCCATGCAACAGGAACACAGAAAAAAGCAGGGGTAACTATTCTATTTGCAGGCAATGTGAACTTCAAACCTAAAATGATTAAAAGAGATAAAGAAGGTCAGTAATACTCGATAGTGGAAAAATTCAAGAGGAAGAACTAACAATTATAAATATATATGCACCAAACAGAGGAGCACACAACTATATAAGACAAATACTTATGGACATGAAAAGCCAAATACACAAGAAAACAATTTTAATAGGGGCCTTTATTGTCACAAAGAGATAGATCAACTAGACAAAATTTCAGCAAAGAAATAATAGAATTGAATCATACCCGTGAACAATTGGACTTAGATAGTTTCAGAGTGTTCCACCCAACCACATCAGAATACACATTCTTCTCAGCTGCACATAGAATACTCTCCAAAATAGACCACATATCCCATAAAACATTCTTAAGTAAATACAAAGGTATTGAAATTATCCCATGCATCATATCTGACCATAGTGCACTGAAACTGGAAATTAATGGCAAAAGAAATGGCAAAACCTGCATAAATACATGGAAATTAAATAACAACCTTCTGAATATCCAGAGGATTACAGATAAAATTAAAGAAGAAATAGAGCAATACCTACATTTCAACAAAAATGCAGAAGCAATGCACTGTAATCTGTGGGATGCAATGAAAGTGGTCTTAAGAGGAAAATATATAGCAATACACTTTCATATCAAGAAAACAGAACAAGTACAAATAAACAACCTAATTCTTCATCTCAAGCCTCTTGAAAAAGAAGAGCAGTTAAACCCAAAGCTCATAGAAGAGAGAAAATTTTAAAGATCAGAGCAGAAATTAATGCAATTGAAACTAAAAAAAAATACAAAGATTAATAAATCAAAAAGCTGGTTTTTTGAGAGAATAAACAAAATTGACAAATCTCTAGCTAACCTTATAAAGAAAAAGAAAAAAACCAAATTTATGCAATAAGGACTTAAAATAGGGAAATTACTACAGATCTCATGAAAATTCAAAAGATCATGAATACCTACCTTGAAAATCTCTACTCACATAGAGTGAAAAGTACAGAGGAAATGGATAGATTTCTAGAAACATATGAACTACCAAATCTCAGCCAAGAAGATATAGCAATTTTGAATAACACAATATCACCTATTGAAATTGAAAATGTAATTAAAAACTTACAAATAAAGAAAAGTCAAGGTCCTGATGAATTCATGGCTGAATTCTACAAGAAATATAGAGATTTGATGTCAATAGTCTTTCAACTCTTCAATGAAATTGAAAAGGAAGCAATCTTCCCTAAATCATTCCTGGAGGCAAATATTACTTTCGTACCAAAATCAGAGAAAGACCCAACCAAAAAGAAGAACTATAGGCCAAACTCACTAATGAACAATGATGCAAAGATTCTCAATAAAATATTGGCAAATAGAATGCTGCAAATCATCAAGAAGATCATACATCATGACCAAGTGGGATTCATTACAGGAATGCAGAGATGGTTCAACATATGCAAGCCAATAAATGTAATATACCACATCAATAGAGCCAAAAACAAAGACCACATGGTCATATCAATAGATGCAGACAAAGCTTTCACTAAAGTCCAACACATGTTCATGATCAAAACCCTTCAGAAACTCAGAATACATAGTGTCTACCTCAATCTCATAAAGTCCATCTATGACAAACCAACAGGTAATATTGAACTAAATGGACAAAAACTGCAAGTTTTCACTCTAAAATCAGGAACAAGACAAGGATGTCCACTATCACCACTCCTATTCCATATAGTTCTGGAAACACTAGCCAGGGCAGTCAGACAAGAGAGAGAAATAAAAGGAATAAAGATGGGAAAGGAAGAAGTTAAATTATCACTATATGTAGATAACATGATACTCTATATAGAAGACCCAAAAAACTCCATTAAAAGACTACTAGAAGTAATAAACAAATTCAGCAGTGCAGTTGGATACAAAGTCAACAGTAAAAAAATCAATAGCATTCCTTAACACAAACAAAAAACTCCCTAAGAGACAAATTACAAAAATATTGCCATTCACAATAGCATCTAAAAAAACCAAAATACTTAGGTATCAATCTAGCTAAAAATGTAAAAGACCTATATGCTGAAAATTATGCTACACTAAAAAAGGAGATTGAAGAGGATACTTGAAAATGGAAGGACATTCCTTCCATTTTGGCTAGGAAGCCAACATTGGCTCTTGGCTCTTGGCTAGGAAGAACCAACATTGTGAAAATGGCCATACTCCCAAAACTGTTATACATATTTAAGGCAATCCCAATCAAAATGCCATTAACATACCTCACAGATCTAGAAAAAACACTCCTAAAATCCTTTTGGAAAGAGAGGAAACCTAGAATGGCAAATGCAGTTCTGGGCAACAAAGGCAAAGCAGGAAGCATCTCAATTCCTGACTTGAAACTACACTACAAAATCACAGTGATAAATTCAGCATGGTACTGGCAAAGAAATAGACCTGAGGATCAGTGGAACAGATTAGAAGAGCACAACTATAAAGACACTCAGCCACCTGATATTTGAAAAAGGGGGCTAAACATGTTCACTGGAAGAAAGATAGTCTTTTTAATAAATGGTGTTGGAAAAATTGGCTCTCCACATGCTTGAAGAATGACATTAGACCCATGCATATCACCATGCACTAAACTAAAATCTAAGTGGATCAAAGATCTAAATATCAAAACAGAAATACTAAGTCTACTGGAAGACGAGGTAGGTAGAAATCTTGGAGACATAGGGGTAGGTAGAGAATTCATGAACACAACGCAAACTGCCAGGGAAACGCTTCAAAGAATCTACAACTATGATCTCATATTTTTGAAGTTTCTGCACTTCAAAAGAAATCACCAACAAAGTGAAAAGAAAACCTATAGAATGGGAAAGAATTTTCATCAGCAACCCCTCAGATAAAAAACTTGTATCTAGAACATATAAAGAATTGAAAAACATCAAGCACCCCAAATTCAAAGACTCTCTCCAGAAATGGGCATCTGAGATGAACACACATTTCTCAGGTGAAGTTATACACATGGCAAATAAATACATGAAGAAATGTTCACCATCACTGGTCACTTGAGAAATGCAAATTAAAAGAGCGTTGAGCTTTTATCTCACTCCAGAAGGAAGAGCTGCTATCAAGAAGTCAACTGGTAACCAACGTTGGTGAGGCTGCAGGGAAAAAGGAACATTGCTCCACTGTTGGTGGGAGTGTAGACTGGTGCAGCCAGTATGGAGATTTCTTAGAAGACTAGAATTGGAAGTTCTATTCAATTCAGTTATTCCCTTCCTGGGTACTTTCCAGAGAAACTGAAAAGTTCATGTCTCAGAGATATATATGCACCCATGTTCATAGCATCACAATTTGTCTATCTAAATCTTGGAAACAACCTAAATGCCCATCAACCACAGAGTGGATGAAAAAGATGTGGTATTTTTATACAATGGAATATTACTCAGGTATAAAAAGGATGATCTTGAGGCCTTCATAGGTAAATGGAGGCAACTTGAGACTATCCTCCTAAGTGAAATAAATAGGAATTATATTTATCAATATCACATTATATCTCTAGTGTAAAAATAATAAGATGTGTAGGAGTAATAAAACCCAAAATGTGTAATTGCTAATGTAAAAAAGGAAGAAAAGTGCTCTAAAGGATATAACTGCATGTATGCTTAAGTGCGTAAGATAGATAACCATATTACTAAGTTTTTGTTGGATTATTGAACAGAAGTGTTCACTGTTTGAATGCCCACTTTGTATGCTTTGATTTTGTAACTTGAAGAACTATTTCTAAGATGACAATATGTAGTTTATCAACTAATGATTCCTTACTATTTAATTTTTTTGAAATTCTGTATTATTTCTACCCTTTTTTCTGTTTTTTCTCTTTAAATAAATTTTTTAAAAATATAAGCAGAATTTTCAAAAAATGGCTGCATGCAATGTGATATATGATTATAAGGGCTATTAATTAGTGGTTATTTATAAGAGATGATAAAATATATAGTTAGCGTTTAAGAAAATTATTAAATAAAAGATGCATTGTACTTCATTGCCCTTCAAAATACTATTCCTCATTTTGAATATGCTTATTACATCTTTGTTTCCACTTTCTGAAGCAGTTTTGGAAGTCTTGTTTGTGTCTTTAGATGCAGTGTAGTGGTTGATTCCCTATCCTGAGTTGATTTAAAACATTTACCTTTCATGGTCATTTTGACTTTGAGAAAGAATCAGAAGTCACATAGTATGAGATCCAGTGAATAAGGTGAATAAAGGCACACCATAATTTTTTTTATGAACCTGACCTTATATTGAATGGTGCTTACCATTCACCATATTTTAATCATATTCCACACAGACAAATGCAAAGATTTCCAGAAGTGCTTTATAAAATGGCCAGAACAATGGTATAAATGAAAAGGGGAGTATTTTGAGGTAGATTGAAGACAATGTATCTTTTACTGTAGTAAATATTTGAATTTCAAAATCCAAGGTATTTCTTATTCTCTTATTGTGCCATATGCTGGATAATGTTTTATGTGTCTTCCATGTTGTGTTTTTCTTTCCTAAAACATTTTGAGCTAGTTACTCATAAGATGTCTATTTTAGAGCCAGGTGTGGTGGCACACACCTGTAATCCCAATCCTTGGGAGACTAAGGCAGGAGAATTGCTGCAAGTTTGAGGCCAGCCTGGGATACATAATGAGTTGAGGGGCAGACTGAACTATAAAATGACACTCCATCTCAATAAAACCAGAAAAAAGCCCTGTTTTACTAATGAGGAATATAAGACATAGGAATATTAAAAACATTTGCCCGAAGCTCTTCCTCTGTACCCAGAAGATCTTAATAGCCTATGACATCATGGACCATCCTTCCTCTGCATCTGGAGGACCTCAGCAACCAAGGCGAGCCTCCCCTGTCTTTCCTCCACATCTGAAAGACCTCAGCAGCTGAGGGGATCATGGACTACCCTTCCTCTGCATGTGAAAGATCTCACAAGCAAATGGGATCATCCACTGCAGAGAAAAATTTGAAATATTTAGTAATCAGCCTAACAAGATATAAAAGACCTGTCCAATGAAAACTAAAAAAAGAGATAGAAGAGGAGGTCAGAAAATGGGAAGATATTTCTTGATCTTGGAGAGGAATAACCAACATAGTAAAAATGGCAATACTACCAAAACTGTTATACATATTGAATGCAATCCTGATCAAAATATCATTAACTTACCTCACAGATCTAGAGAAGTCATTCCTAAAGTTCATTCGGAAACAGAAGAGACCTACAATAGCAAAACAAATCCTGAGCAAGGAAGCATGTGGTGGGGACGGGGTGTATATGGTCCCAATAAACTATTTCTTAAGATAAATGGATGAGTCTTATAAAGAAAAGGGTGTTCCCTATGTCTCCAAATCATAGGTTTCTCATCATGGCTTTGCTGTAATCATTTATTTCTCAAACCATAGCACTTGAAAGAGATCAATGCAAAATTCTTCTTTCTGTTTCCCATAGTATTTTTCACACAGGAGGTCTCAACTGTTTGGAAAACATCTTTGCCAAGATTCTGCACTTTGAATAAGTGCACATTCTTTACACTAATACTAGAATGCCAGACAGGCAGCTTCCCCTAGGAACTGTAAGTTACAAACCATAATTGTTTCCAATGCAGTGACTATTGCTTGTGTTTCTGATATTTCTTTAGGGATCTCTTTCCAGAAGAGTTACTGCCAAACAATGTGAAAAAGGAACACAGTTATCTGAAGTTTTCTCATTGAATCCTCTACTTCCAGTCCGGACACCATGAATATCACAGCAAAGCAGTGTTTCTCTAGTTTCATTTGTTTGGATGAGATTTTTTTCCCCTTCTGTCCTTTATTTTCACACCAAAATTAAATGTAAGATCAGAAGAATTGAAGCAAAACTTAATACATTTATGGGCAGAACTTTGATAATGCTTATCAATTTTTTAATATGCTTACATTTAAATCATAAAGTATCCTAGAGTCAAACACTGAAAGAAGATAGATATGTTTATGCAAGTATTTTTTATAAAAAAGATCTAATCACCGTACTGAATCTTTTATTCTGTAAAAGAATCTGATACTATAAAAAATGAGATATATGGAATATGCTAACTGGAAGAATATCTCTGAACTAAAAATAATAATGAAACTGTTTCATGTTTGTTACATAATTTGAATTTATTTTGAAAGATTTTTATGTAACAGAATGCTAAATAATATTCTTCTCTTACCTTAGAGTTTCAGCTAAATGCTAAAAGTTTAAGACATTAAGAGATATGTATGCCGGTATTCTAAAGAGAACATAAAGGTGCTAATGGGAACCATACTTCTGATTTAATAAAGATAGACAACATGTCCAGGAGCACTGATCCCTCAATACACCAATAAGCTTGTATGAAAAGAGGAAAATTTTAACCAAAATTTTCCAAGGAGTCCAAGTAGAAATGGACTATGGCCTTTCTCCTCTCTTCCACATGGAGAGAGAATTTGAGAGAAAGAACAATAATATAGACATGCATCAAGAAATATAAGATCAAAAATATATAATGAACCATATGATTCAATTCAAAGATAAAAATTGAAAACTTAAACTTATATCCTGTAAATGTAGCTCAGTATTAGAATTTCTGCCTAGCATGCATTAGGCCCTGTGTTTCAATCCCTAGTATGGGAAAAAAAAGAACTGAAAACTGAAATATGGATACATAGGAAAATTCAAGTGTCAACTTTGCCATAATAGTTGACAATTTATTAGACTAAAGATTATGAAAGAAACCGAGACTAGTCCTTACAAAATATACAAACATGGATGGCTATATAGGTGAGTTAAACCATAATTCTAGTAAAATAACTATTTCTTCTATTATTCCATATACTTCTAGAACATAGTATAGAAGCAAGTATATGAGTCTTACTTTAAGAAGCAATGGTAATCTTCATTTCAAATCAGAGAAGTGAAACACAAAAAGAAAACAGTTATGAATATAAGTGTAATTATCATAAATAAAAACCTAATAGATGTAGCATTATATTAAGAAAATAAAACACTGAATCTTGAAGGGTTTACCTCTGGAATGCAAGGAAAGTTCAACATCTGAATACTTATCACTGCAAGTCACACTAATAGACAAGAGGAGAAATGCCATATTCTCTCAAACTATACTTTAAATACATGTGATGAACTTTACAATTTTTTTAACTCTTAAGAAACTAAGAATAGGAGAGATGTTTTAGCTTGGAAAAAGTTATTTAGCAAACCCAATGTAACCATTTTATTTTGTTTATCTCATGTTTATACTTACTGTAAAATATAAATATAAATATACATATAAATACAAAATCAAACTGCCAATTCCATTATTTAACAATCTTACTATTACTACTACTGCTATTATTATTCTCTGAATATATAATCAATTTATTAGGAAATTTATTAGCTCAGCATTACCTAGTGTTATAATCACGACTAAGAAAACCAACATAACTCACTTCCAGAACTAAAAAGAGAGTTTATCCATTGTAAGATCAAATTATCAAAACCAGTGGAATGTCTTTACACCAGCAATAACCAGCTAGAATATATAATCAACAATAAGATAATATTTTCAAAGGTTTTTAATTTCCTAGGAATGAACCTATTACAGAATACATAAGACTTCTGTGAAAATGAGCTTTTCTCCAGTATATATTTCCATAAAAAGGATATTGCAGATTATTTGAATAAAACAAAGAATCATGCTTTTCAAGGAAGTGTTTCACTACTATAAGTATTTCACATTTTCTCTCATTTAGCCTATAATTTCAATGTGAAACCAAACCAACTTCTTGTTTTTCAAAGATCAAAATAAATAAATATACTCTAGTATTTATATAGATTAATAAGACTAATGAATAGACTATTGAAACATTAATATCTTCAATGTAAAAAAGAAATAAGGTAACAAGAAAATAGCTTGCATTTTGAGAGATATTGCAATGTCACAGTAATAGAAAGATTGAGGTAGACAAATAGAAAAAAAGAGTTCAGAAAGAGAAGATTCCCACCAAAATCACTCCAAAATGTGTAGCTATACTAGATGGTAGAAGCTCTAGCTCACTAGTTTAAGAAAATCAAGCTAGATCCCTACTTTTTGGTATGTTCCTTAGATTGTCTTGATTTTGAAGTTAAAAGTATCCCTTAGTACTAACATTTACTAATTTCCAGACTTTGTTTTAATATGTAAGTTTAAATAAAGTTTAATTTATTAAGTACATTTCTAGGATCAGACTTAAATTTGCCTTTGTGCCTATCAAAAAGAATCTCCCTTTTCTAAGAAAGACCTGTGTATTAATTTCATGTACTTCATCACAAACTTGACTTTGTTTATTGAGGTTATAAGAGAGTGATTGGATGATGCTACAGATTTGACATTAAGTGTTCCTTAGTGGTTCATATGCTAAAAATTTGATTCTCAGATGATGCTAATGGGAAATGGTAGAAACATTAAGACATAGATCCCAGTGAGAAGTCTATAAGGCATTATGGATGTGCCCTCAAGGAGCAGTGGGAAAACAGACTCCTGTCTTTCTCTTTTTACAATCCATCAATGAGATGAGTGGCTTTTCCTACGCCATGTATGCCTACCATGATATTCTACCTAAACAATGTTCAGAAGGATGGACCAATTGATCATGGACAGAAACCTCCAAAATCATGAGGAAAAACAAGCCTTTTTATTCACAAATTGATTGTCTCAGTTATCTTGTTACAATAATGAAAACTGACACATGAGAACTACTCCAGAATTTAATGGTATATTCACATGTCAGAAATACTGAAATTTTCTACTTACGACTTTATGCTCCTTATGTTACTGAGGAAGTATGTGACTTCAGAAGAGCATATTCATCTTAGTTCCTGGGTGCTTCTATGTCTGTGTGAATTCTGATGTTTGAACAACTCATAATCCAGTTGATCAAAAAGATTGTCATATGATGATGGGAGTGTTGCTTTATTCTTTCTTTGCATAACACCATGACACTAACATACAACAGAATAAATTGAGAGTATTTTGGATTCTTAAACTTCACATTTGAGTTGTGTACAATGCCTTACATTTTCAAGGTGAATATAGTTTAAGTTGAGAATACTTTAAAATGCTTTTTCAAAAGTACTTTTTTCTTGAGAGGATGTGGAACAATAGAAACTCTGATTCCTTGTTGATAGAAAGTCCAAATGGAACACACTTGGAAGCCAGTTGGCAGTTTCTTATAAAACTATGCTACCTCTGACCATACAGTCCAAAATCACACTACTTGGCATTTACTCAAAGGAGCTTGTTGTAGCCTAGCTCTAACCAGTGCACCTCCATCTTGTTCTGTATGCGCCACACAACCCCCTCCCCTCCCCATTCTTTTTAGGTTAAGTCTCCATTTCCCATAAAAGCCTTAAGTTTCAGTTTCTTGTAATCCCCTCCCATCCCCTTTCACCTATCTGTAATAAAGTGTGCTGTTCCTTAAGAAATGTTTAACTACAAGGAAATTACAGGATGTCTTCCTAATCTAAACTTGCTTGTTTGCAGGGTTTGCAGGATGTGCCTTCCCCCAGAGGATGTTTGCCTAATCTAAACTTGCTTGTTAGCTCAACCTTTACCTGAACCTTGCTCTTCCCAAGAAATGTAATCGCTGTGTTCCTGTTCTGTAGTGTGCCACCAACCCACCCCCTCCTTGCATTGTGAGACCAGCAGCTGTTTGTGGTTTTACAAGATAAAAACCCTGCTCTTTAGCTGTCAGGCACGCAGTCTTCCATATTGGCTCCCAGAGGCTGAGTCACCAGGCTTGGCCTAAAGTAAAGCCTTTGCTCCCTAAATTTTAATTTCTTGCTTCCTTGGATTTTATTCTGGGGTCCGAGCTATCACAGAGCTGAACACTTATGTCCATATCAAAAACAACCAATCAACCAGACAAACAAAGAAAACAACTCTACACATGGTGTTTTTATCAGCTTTATTCATGATTGCCAAAACTTTGAGATAACCTACATGTTCTTCAATGGGGTAAATGGATAAACTTGATATATTAGCACAATGGAAAATTAATTGGCACTAAAAGGTCAATGAGTTATCAACCATGAAAAGACATGGAGGACCATTTGTTGCACAATACTAAGTGAAAGAAACCACTCTAAGATGACTAGAGTATAGTTCCAACTCTGTGACATCCTAGAAAAGACAAAACTTGAGAGACTGAAAGATAAAAATTGTCAGGGATTGAGGGAGATGAGCAGAAAAAGAGTAAATGATTTGAAGTGCAGTAAAATTACTATGAATTATAATACTAATATTACTATGATACTGAATATGTGACATTAGACATTTGTTCAAATTCACAGAAAGAATGGCACCAAGTGTGAGCTCTAGTGAACACTAATGACTTTAGGCGATAATGATGTGTCAGTATAAGTTCACTATAACAAATGCATCACTGCAATAGAGGATGCTGATGATGTGGGAGGCAATGTATCTATTACAATGGGAAATCTCTGTACCTCCCAATTTTTTATGCACCTAAAACCAATCCAAAAATAATATAGTGTATTACCTTCTTAAAACATCACTAAAAAATGTTATCTACCAATCAGAGCCCTCTTTTATGATACAACACAGAGAATTCAAGAATAATGTAGTGGAGGAAAAGTGGGCCCTGGAGAACCTTCTCAGAACAGGGAAGGCCTCCACATTAAGGTTTTCTCCAGGGAACTCCCTCTTTCTCCATGGTCTAGAGCTGAGCTCAAGTCCCATTGGCCTTTGTTATTTGTAAAGCACAGTTAGAAAGACAATGGGGCTATTATCTTGGTGATAGGTTCCTCCCCTATGTCTTCTAAAGGAAGGATAAAGTCAAAGGAACACCATAGAACCCTAACTATCTCTGCGGCTTTTTGTTCCTGTTTTGCGAAAATGCCATACGGATGTCCTCTCCTGAGCTCAGCTGCTGTTGGACTAGAGAGTCCAGGTGAAGAAAGATGTTACTGAACTCCATCTTTTTATGAACTACCCACACCAGGAACCTGTGAGTGTGCAAGGTATGAATAGAAATCAGATCTTCATTTATAAGCATCAGGGAGGAGGAAAGGCAAGGCTCTAGAATAAACACTAGAACTGTATATTTCACCAGGTGGTTCTCTATTTCTCCTCCTTTCATTTGTTTGTTTGTTTATTATTTATTTATTTTTAGTTTTTGTTTTTGCAGGAGTTAGGTGTCTTGGTAATGCACAGATGTTGGCCCATATCTATTATGATTTTATCAAAACCCACTAGAACCAATTCAGGAAATAGCCTCATCTTTGTAGATTCATGTTAAATCTTGTGGGATCATGAGGAAAATAGAGGAAGGACATCATAAACTCACAGAAGCCTGAAATGGAAAGCTCCTATCTGTCCAATGTGCATAACACTCACCTTTAAGGGCTTCTTGCTGTCTGGCTTTTGTAAAACCAGCACAGTCATGTGCTACCTCTGCTTTTGTTAGTACAGAAGGAGAGAAGAGGTTTATATTTAGTACCAGAGACAAAGGAAGGTCATTTCCTCATCTTTACAGTTATTAAGCTAGAATGAACTTTTGAAAACAATGAACTTCTCCAGTTTTTAAAAATGAAAACCTCAAGTGACTTATTCACATGTTTGCAGGGAGAGAGAAAGGATCTATCATCAGGTGTCACAATAGCTCTCTCAATCATTTAAATATTCATCATGGACTGTCTGGAAGCAGGTCCATCAAACACTTGTTGATTTGCTATGCCAGTCAGTGCTTCTGTGGTTTGACTCAGTTTCCTTTGGAAGAGAGAATAGAACTTCTTTGGGTCCTCAGGTCTACCATCAGCTCCTTCATTTCCTCCTCTTCTTAAGGTAATCCTTGTCCTCATCTCTTTCTTTTCCAGGTCTGAATCTCTACACCCTCACTCTCAGGTTTCTGCTCTGAACTAGGCGTTGCTGACAAGAGAGGACCCGGCAGGGCAGCCTGCTGCATAATCTGTCTGGGTCAGTCCTGAAGCTTTACTCAAAATGCCTCATCTCCAGACATACTCTGTTACTGATGAATCATTTCCGCGTTCTTATCAGTTCTTGTTCCTCTGAAGCGATTGTTGTGTGCTCCATGGGAGTTGGCAATGAGACTTCAGTCACTGTGTTTGTTCTCCAAGGACTGTCCAACAATCCTCAGATCCAGCTGCTACTCTTTGTGGTATTTTTAGTAATTTACCTTCTGACCCTCACAGGGAACCTGCTGATAATGCTAATTATCTGTACTGATTCGCACCTCCAGACTCCCATGTACTTCTTCCTGGGACATCTCTCCTTCCTGGATGCTTTCTATTCCTCAGTGATTGTGCCTAAACTGTTAGAAAACCTTCTTTCCAAGGTGAAGGCAGTATCCTTTCATGGGTGTTTCACTCAGATTTCCTTGGTCATATTTTCAGGGGCCACTGAAGCCTGCCTTCTTTCTGTCATGGCCTATGACAGATTCCAGGCTGTGTGTCACCCTCTACTGTATGTGGTGGCTATGAACAGAAGGGTATGTACTGGCCTAGTGGGTGCATCCTGGGCCTTAGGAATAAGTGCCAGCCTAATGAATACTCTCTTACTAGCTCAGCAGCACTTCTGTGGCCCCAACCTCATCCACAATTTTGCCTGTGAGCTACCCCCAGTGCTTTTGTTGGCCTGTTCCAACCCCTACAGTAGTATCGTCTCCATCCTGGCCACCATGGTGGTGCTGGGCTTTGGCACTCTTGTCCCGTTGCTGGGTTCCTACAGCCGTATCATCATGACAGCCCTCGGGATCAACTCTGCCACAGGTCGAAGCAAGATCTTCTCCACCTGCTCTTCTCATGTCATTGTGGTCACCACCTTTTATGGTTCAGGATTTTTGAGGTATGTCATAGTATACTTTCTAAATACAAATGTCACATATTTTTCACTCTAAGTGCCTTTAGTCTCTAGAACAAGGAATTGCAATGTAGCAGGAAAAGGATCATCTAGGAAGTCAGAAAGCCTGGGCTCTACCTCTGCCTCTGCTGTGGATTATCTTTTGGTTTATAAAGAATTCATTTTCTTTTCTCTGACTCAGTTGACTATTTTGAAAAATGAGTTTAGCAAAAGCTTAAAGACTTTTCCATTTCATTAACCCATGATTTGGGAGTTTTCAAATCATTATTCTTAACCATGTTACCCTGTTTTGAGAGAAAGACCTTGAATTTTGAAAGTAAGTAGGTAATTCCTCAAAGGTTCCAAAACAAGGTAGTTGTGGAGCCAGGTAAATGAAGTCTCATGCTCTTTCCCACCATGATTTTCTCAGACGTAAACAGCTTGAGCTAAGGAGTCCTCTCTCTCTCTCTAAGAAAAAGAATAAATAGTGTCAGGGCTCTCTATTCGTGAACTGGAAATGAACTTGCACCAGTTGCTCAATACTTTTCTCACCTTGTGACTTGGAGGGAAGGCAGAGTATAGGAATGGAAGGTAAGGAATACTTCAGGAGAGTCCATGTGTGCCTGAAGATTCATCTCCCTTTAACTTCTCATACGCCTTAAAGGAACACGGAGATCTTTTCCTGCTACTTCACAGAAATATTAAAGGGGATACAAGAGATAAATATTAAAAGGGATAAATTAAAAGAGTTAAGTTTAAAACTCATGGTAAAATTGAGTATCTTTTTAGCCAAATGGGTTACAAGGACTATTCTTTGTACCATCTATATTTATTCCTATAATACTACCACTAAAAGAATAATAACAATAATAATAATAATACTTTGAGAAATAGCCCCTTAACAAGATAGGCCTCAAACTTATCTTATTAACTTTTTATCTTTTGCATAGCACTTTATCTCCTAATTTATGTACCAATCTTAACTTCTTTTCTAAGCCACATGCCAAAAGAAAAGGAAAAAACCACAAGAACAAAAGTTTATTTCATTAAGTATTTTGAATTCTTTTTATTTGTTTATGGTTTCTTTTGAGATAAGATCTTGCTGTGTAGTTTGGGCTGGTCTTGAACTCACTATAGAGCCCAGTACGGCCTGGAAGCTATAGTAATGTTTTGGCCTCAGTCTCTAGAGTGATAGGACTAGAGGTGTGCACCATCACACTTGGCTTTCCACTAAGTACTATAAAAATCATATACTAGAACTATGAGACTAATTCCCATAAGTGTTGGGAACAATGGAAGCAATGTGAAATAAGCATGATGCTGAGCAAGGAACAATCATCACAAGGGGATAACACAGTATGTCTTTAGTAATGTGTATATATGGGGAGAAAGAGGAAGATTTATATCATCATGACAACTATTAGGCATGATGCTTTGAAAAGTATGGAGTACTATGAGAATGCATGAAATTATCTGATTTGTTCTGATCTAACCTGAAGCCCTTGATAAGCTGCAGAACTCTTTCCTTGTGGCAGCTCCTGTAACTTTCTGAATAAGATCACTTGGGTTTGGGGATGTTTGAAAGCAGAAATAACTTATTTCCATATGCCACCACCAGTAATGGTCAACAGAGCTCTGAGGAATGCCTTTGCATTCAGCAGCCATGGAAAAAAACATTGTTGCCAACTGTATTGTGCTGATTATTCTGAACTCAGTGTGCTCCTCTGTGCAATTCCTACAAGGTACATGACTCCAGCATCTGGCTCAGCATTGGAACAAGTGGTATCCCTTCAGTACAGTGTGGTGACACCACTGCTCAACCCCTTCATCTACAGCCTGAGGAACAAAGAGGTGAAGGCAGCTCTGCAGAGGATGCTGGCCAGAAGGCCCAGGCTGATCTTGTGACGTGGACTGCTCTGCTTCACCAGGAGGAAAAGATACAGAGCACAAAGAGAAGCAAAGAAGAGCCAGGAAGAGCCACCACTACTTTGCTGTCTCAGTGCTCAACCCTTTCAGAGAGAAAAGACGTGGCTTCTGTTCATCCAGTGATCTGTCCTCAGACAAAGGAAATGAGAACACCTCCACAATAGAGCAGGTGACACTGCACAAGACAATCTTCAGGTCTTCACGGGCATTTGATTTTATATCTTATTTCTTCTCCTTCCTATCTTTCCCTTCTCTCCATCTCCCTTGTCTCCCCTCTTTTGTTTATGCACAGAATGTAAATCAACTCATCAGGACACTAGCTAACTCTATTATCCCACTGCACTCTACTATCCCATCCAGATACTGTGAGAGCTAATTGCCCTTTATTCCCATTCCAAAGGATCCCTGGCAAATCCGTATCTTATTAACAACTTAAGAAATAGAATAAGATCTCAGTTTTCCTGTCTTCGTTCTTAAAAAGTAGCCCCTTAACCAGACCCTAGAAAATCCCCACTGCTGTGGACAACCTAAGGAATGAAAGAAGGAATAAATCATTGATCCATCTGACATCTTTCTCTTGCATGATCCTAGCAAGCAGGTGGAGGTGAATATTCCCCTTTAAAAAGTGCACTGAAAACAGTACCTTTGTCTAATGTCTTCTGTGCCCCTGTATCTGGTACATCCTGACACCGTCAGGATGTGTTAGATAAGTGAAAAAATAAGTGACTGAGAGGAAGGAAAAGTAAGAGTGCTATGAAGAGGAACATTTAATAACATGCCGTAATCTCCTATCTTCACAACAAGACAGGTGTCAAAGGAAAGCAGCGGGAAGGAGAAATCAGGAAAGGAAATAAGAGACTGGATATTGTAAAGCACCATTCTGAATCTTTCTCAAACAAATCTTGGTTAATGGCCTGCATTCTGACCTTTATCTGAGGCTCCAACACGAAGGTTGGAAAATTTTTGATCCATGTCTGGTTCATGACCTCATTCCAGATCTAGAGAAAAGCAGAGTTGGATAATACAAAGCAAATACCCAGCTTCTGTACAACTGGATACTTGGTTCCCAGTAGATACTCAGGAAGAAAGTGGCAGTTTCTGTCTCATTTCCACTGAAAGACCAAGAGGTCTGTGATAGTCAATACTACTTCCATTAGGAGATGAGAACGCATCCTCAGTGGAGTGTGTGTTTAGTATGCATAAATCCTTTAATTCACAAATATTTGTATAACATGCAGTACACTGTGCAATAATTGAATGGACTTTTTTTAAAGTTTGAAGACTGCTTTCATTTATGCTAGCTTTGTGCCTGTTCTTGACCCTTGAATCAGACTAAGGTCTTATTTATAAATAAAACTCTTACTTCCAGGTTCCTTCAGGCTCCCAAAGATCACGGTCTCATAGATTAGCATCCTTGCCCTTTCAGGTATGCTTTCCCAGTCTCTGTAAGATGAAGGCTGATGCTGTGGTTTGGATGTTGCATGTACCTCAAGGCCCACTTATAAAGGCTTGATCCATGGCCTGCAGCACATCAGTATTAGGAGATGTTTTAGGATGTGTGACCTAATGGGAGCTCCTTAGGTCACTGAGCATGTGCTTTCGAAAGAGGTTGGAGAACTACAGGTCTCTCTATCTCTCTGTTCCTCTCTCTGTCTCTGTCTTTCTGTCTCTCTGTCTCTCTCCTCTCCCTGATCTTCCCTTTCTTTCTCCTTTAGTGTCCTCCTTATCCCTGTCCCATTCCCCTCCTTTCTTCTTTCCTTCCCTCCCTTACTGTCTACCCCACACAGTGGAATTCCTTGACTTTGAACCTCTAAAACAATGAATTAAATAAAACCTTTCTCTTTAATTTAGATGCCTCAGGTATTTCACTGTAGTAATACACATTTGACTAATATAATCCTGGAATGACCATCACAGCCCCAGCTTTAGTGGCATTCCTGTTCTAGCTCCTTGATGGAGGTGGTCCCTCATATTGTCTAGAGCATGTAGCTGTGTCAGATTAACAGGTAAGAAATAAATACTCAGTATCAATGGGTTTAATGTCCATCCAACTCTGCCTCCTCACATACACAATACACAGGGCGTGTATGAACCCTGAGGACTTTGGGAAGCCTGGTGTCCCATACTTAGGAAGGGAAACAATGAAATGCTACAGAACATACCTTATACTATGTATATGACTAGTACTAAGTTATTCCCTAAGAGTTTGTTTTTATTAGGTTTAGGGGGAATGGCCTTGCTATTGCTTGTCTATATTCACAAGTTTTCTAAATATGGAATTTCATTTGGGAGTCAGTGGTTTATTGTTATGACAAGGGAAGCATCATCTGAATGGTGAAAGCCCCATATGGTATTGGGGTGGGAAGAATATAATCAACAATATTAGACTTCCTCTGAAGACAAGGAAGGTAAAAGGAAAACATAAATTTTATATCTTAATAATTCATAAATGTGGTAAATTACATTATAGCTTTGGAATGCTTGATTGTCAAAGCAAAAAGAAATTGCAATAAGAATTCTAGACAAAAAAATTCCTTTTAAGATGAGTAACTGAGTCTCAGAGGACAGAGATGATCTGCCAATATGTAGGTTATCAATGAGTGGCACAAAAAACTTTAGGGCCCAAATCCCTGATCTTTTTTCTTTCATACCTCCAATAACCATTAGAATAAAGTTCTGGAAACATCCTCCATAAAAACAAGCAAAGTAAAAGCAATGGTGGAGCAGAGCATCCAAACCAAGAGGCCCAGGTGCTTAAACTCTTAAGGATCACTGAGCTAACTACAAAGGTCCATATTTCATAGAGTATGCATGGGGTAACTTCAATTCCTTTGCGTTTACTTAAGCCTGTAATATGAGCTAATAGAGGGTCGCTTTTGGAGAAGGTCTCATGTGCAGTGGAGAAAACTTATATTCTATTATGTGGTGTGGAGCACTACAGATATATACTAAGTTCATTTGTTCAAAAGTTTGGTTCACCTGTCATATATTTTTGCACAATTTTTGTCTAGTTGATTTATTTGTGACAGTGTACTGAAGTCTCATTACAATTTTATTAGTGCTTATCTGGTTTTTCTTACCTATAACTATATGTTTTATGCATTTGAATGTGCTGTTATTTTGTGCAAGTATATTTATGGTTGTTATGTCTTCTTTTGGGTTATCCCTTAGTGATTACATAGTGGCCTTTGTCTCCTCTGATTCACCTTAGCTAGAAAACCACTTTATCTGCAAACCTTGCTATGGAGTATGGCTTTCCATACTTTAAATTTCAGTGTATGAATTTCTTTTGGAGTTAAATGTATTGATTGTATGCAACACATTGTTGAATCTCCTCTCCTTTTTTTTTTTGGTGGGGGAACTGGGAATCAAACTCACAACCTTGCATTTGTCAGGTAGGCGATGGCCTATATCCCAGGCTTTTTTTTTTTTAATTTTAAAGATAATAAAATAAAACAAAAAAAGCAAAAATCTCCGAACAAAAAATGCAAGAACACAGGATTTCAAAGCAAGACAACAGGAAATTTACAGTGGTTACCATAATGTCTTTTGTTTTCTTCAAAATAGTTGTCTATACTTTCACACACAATGAATCCAAGCAAAACAAAAATAGCATAAAACCATTCAAAACAAAAGAATGAAAGCATTACAAGTCTTCAAAACCAGACAATAGGAAAATCAACAAGGACTACCATAATGTCTCTTGCTGTCTTCAAAATAGCTGTCCATATGTTTATGTATATTGAAATTGAACAATACAAAAAAGACTAAAACCACTCTGAACAAAGAATAAAAGCATTATTGGACTTCACAACAAGAGGATGGGAAATCAGTAATGGCTACCATAATGTCTCATTTTCTTCAAAGTAGCTGTTCATACCATCCACGTAATAAAATCAAATCTTGTAAACTCTGTAGGATAAGTTCTAGGCATATATAAGCTTATACATGTACATCTACCCTTTCTGTATTAGAGGGAAAAACAAAACAAAAACAAAACAAATTATGAGAAAAGCAAGAAACAAAAGAGACAAATAAATAACAATAAAAAATAACCCAAAGCAATGACAATACAGACTTTCAAAACAAGGTGGTAGGAGCATAACTAAAGTTATTATTTTGCATAGTTATCTTCAAAAGAATTACTCAGATTACCAGATATAATCATGTAAGATTGACCTAATGTTATGAATGTTAACTGTTTTATTCCAAGAATAGAATTAGTAGCACAATCATCTTAGCTTAAGTGTGTATATAAAAATTTGTATCTTTTTTTCCCTTCTCTTTTCTCTCCTTTTCCAAGTTATTTTTCCCCTTTAAGCAGTTTCTTACCCTTTAACAATATTTATTGAAGATTTTGTATTTAATTTGATCTTTCAATTTCTTATACTAGAGAGACAATATGGTTTTTACACATGTGAGTTTGATTCATTTCACTTATGCGTATTGTCTCAAGTCACATCCATTTACCCACAAAAGTCTCAGTGGGATCCTTCTTTATAGGTGAGTAGTACTCCTTTGTATAAAAATACCGTATCTTTTTTTATCCATTCCTCAGTTCTTGGGCATTTGGGTTATTTACAAGATTTAGCTATTACAAATTGTGTTGCTATAAACATAGGTGCACATATATCACTGTGGTATGATGTTTTCAGTTCTTCTGGGAGTATACCCAGAAGTGGAATAGTTGGGTCAAATGAGACTTCCAATCTCTGCATTTTGAGGACGCCCCAGATTGACCTCCACAGTGGGTGCATCATTCTGCACTCCCACCAACAGTGCAGAAGAGTTCCTTTTCCCCTACAGCCTCTCTAGCATTTGTTACTGGTGATTTTCTTGACCCTAGCCCTTCTTTCTGGAGTGAGATGGAATCTCAGTGTGGTTTTAATTTGTATTTCTCTAATGACCAATGATGCTGACCATTTTTTCATGTATTTATTTACTATTTGTAGTTCTTCATCTAAGAATTGAGTATTCATCTCAGATGCCCATTTTTGGATTGGGTCTTTGAGTTTCAGGGGTCTGATTTTAAAAATTATTTATATGTTCTAGACAGAAGTCCTTTGTCTGAGGGACAGCTGACTAAGATTTTTTCTCAGTTTGTGGGTTTTCTTTTTACTCTGTTGGAAATTTCTTTTGACATGCAAAATCTTTTTAATACTATGAGATTCCAGTTATTGATCCTGGGAAGTATTTCCTATGAAGTCCATGAATTCTATGCCTACCACTATATCTTCAAGATTTCTACTTACTTTGTCTTCCAAGAGACTTAGTATTTCTGTTTTAATATTTAACTCTTTGATCCATTTTGACTTTAGTTTAGTACATGGTCACAGGAATGGGTCTAGTTTTAGGTTTTGGCATATGGGAAGACAGTTTTTCCAGCACCACTTATTGAAAAGGCTGTCTTTCTTCCAGTGAACATGTTAGGTCCCTTTATCATAGATAAAGTGGCTGAGTGTGTTTGTAGTTATGGTTGTATCTTCTAATCTATTTCAATGATCTTCAGGTTTCTTTTTATTCCAGTACCATGCTGATATTTATTACAATAGCTCTGTAGCATAACTTCAAGTCACAGATTGTGATGTCTCCTGCCTTGTCTTTGTTGCCCAGAGTTGCCTTTGGTATTTTAGGTGTCTTCTGGTTCCAGATGAATTTTAGGAATGATTTCTCTAGATCTGTGAGGTATGCTAATGGTATTTTGATTGGAATTGCATTAAATATGTATAACAATTTTGGGAGAATGGCCATTTTCACAATGTTTGTTTTTCCTATCTGTGAACAAGGAATACCTTTCCATTTTCTGAGATCATCTTTGATTTCTTTTTTCAGAGTACCATAATTTTCACTGAATAGATCTTTTACTTCATTAGATCAAATCCTAAATATTTCATTTTTTGGGATGCTATTGTGAAGGGTGTGATTTCTCTTATTTCTCTCTCAGTGAATTTGTTGTTTTTGTAGAAGAATGCTATTGATTTTTAGCATTGACTTTGTATTCAGCTATCTTACTGACTTTCATTAGAAGTCTTTCAATGGAGTTTTGTGGGTTTTCTATGTAGAGTAGCATGTCATCTTCAAATAATGATAGTTTAACTTCTTTTTTCCTATCCTTATTCATTTTATTTCTCTCTGTTTTCTAATTGATCTGGCTAATGTTTCCAGCACTATATTGAATAGAAGTGGGGATAATGGATATCCTTGTCTTGTTCCTGATTTTGGAGTAAAAGCTTTCAGTTTTTGACCATTTATTATGATGCTGGCTGTTGGTTTGTCACAGATGGCTTTTATCAGATTGAGGTAAAGACCATCTATTCTGATTTTATGTAGGGTTCTTATCATGAATCAGTGTTGGTTTTTATGGAAAGCTTTTTCTGCATCTATTTATATGAGCATGTTATTCTTATCTTTGGCACTCTTTATATGTTGTATTATGCTTATTGATTTGCATATGTTGAACCATCCCTGAATTCCTGGGATGAATTCCAGTAGTTTATAGTATATGACCTTCTTGATAACTTGCTGCGTTGTGTTTGCCAGTATTTTATTGAGAATTAATGCATCTATGCTTATTAGAGAGACTGGCCTGTAGTTTCTCTCTCTCTCTCTTTTGTTTGTGTCTTTCCCTAGTTTTGGTATTAGGGTAGTACTTGCTTTCAGGAATGAGATAGGAAGACTAGTTTTTCTTTCAAATACATTGAAAAGTTTGAGGAATGTTGGCATTGTCTTGCTTGAATTTGTAGAATTCCACAGTGAATCCAGTAGTATGCTGGCTTTTCTTTGTTGGTAAGGTTCTAACTACATTTTCAATTTCATTAACTTTCATCGGATTATTTGGCAGTTTTACATCTTCTTGATCCAGCTTTGCAATTTGTATGTTTCCAGGAATCTGTCCATTTCTTCTGTGTTTTCAAACCTGTAAGAGTAAAGATTTTTGAAGTAGGTATGGACAACCTTCTACATTTCCAAAGGGTCCATAGTGATTTCATCCTTTTCATTCCTTATTGCATGAATGTGAGGGTTTTCTTTCCTTTTGAAAAATAAGGTTGGATAAGGGTTTATCAATTTTATTTATTCCTTCAAAGAACTCTTTGATTTTTAAATTATTTATATTGTTTTCTTAGTCTCAGTTGCATTAATTTCTGCTCTGCTCTTTGAAGTATTCTCCCTTCTTTTAGCTTTGGGTTTGACTTGCTCTTCTTTTTCTATGTGTTTGAGTTAGAGCATCAGATTATTCATTTGTAGACATTCTGTTTTCCTGATATGGGAATTCACTGCAATAAACTTCCCTCTGAGGAATGCTTTCATTGCATTCCACAAGCTCTAGTAAGTTGTTTGCATTTTATTTTGCTTGTAGATATTATTTAATTTCTTCTTTGAACCATTGATTGTTCAGAAGCGTAATGTTTAATTTCCATGTGTTTATTTAGTTTTCGCAGTTTCTTTTGTCATTAATTTCATGGCACTATGATCAGACAATATGTATGGGATATTCTTGATTCTTTTGCATTTACTTAAGCATGTTTTATGAGCTAGTATATGGTCTATTTTAGAGAATGTCCCATGTGAAACTGAGAAGAATGTATATTCTGATGTTGTTGGGTAGAACACTTTGTACATATCCACTAAGTCCATTTGTTCACAAGTTTGATTCAGTTCTGTTATTTCTTTGCTGATTTTTTTGTCTAGTTGATCTGTCTCTTTGTGTCAATGGAATGTTAAGGTCTCTTGTTATAGTTGTGTTATTGTTTATTTGATTTCTATTAATATTTGTTTTATATAACTAGCTGGTCCCATATTTGGTACATATACATTTAAGATTGTTATCTCTTATTCTTGAAGTTTTCTTTTAACCAGTACATAGTGACCTTCTTTATGTCTTCTGATCATTCTCAGTTTGAAGTTCACATTGTCTGAAAGCCAAATAGTTATTCCTGTTTTTTTTTGTGGAGGATAGGTTTCTGTTGCATGAAATATTGCATTCTATCATTTATCTTTCAGTCTATGAATTGTCTTTAGGATTAAACCCATGGTTGGATGTTGTTTATTGATCCATTCTGCCAGTCTGTTTCTTTTAATTGGTGAATTGAAGCCATTTACATTTATGGTTATAACTGATATACATTGGCTTATTTTTGTCATTCTATCTTTCTGCTGTTGGTTCTTTACCTTTCCCCTCTGTTTAATTGTTTGCCCTGCTTGGTGGTTTTTTCTATTGGTGTTCTTAAAGTTGTAGTTATTTTTTATGTCTATCTAGAATATTTTTCAATATTCTTTGCAGGGTTGGTTTGGTATTCATGAAGTTCTTCAGCTTTTTTTTTGTTGTGTAAGTATCTTATTTCTCCATCAATTTTGAAGGATAGTTTTGCAGAGTACACTAGTCTGGGTTGGAAGTCCATTTCCTCTAGGTTTTGAAATACTTCATGGTCTTCTTGACTTGGTAGTTTGTGTTAAGAAGTCTGCTGTGATTCTGATGGATTTTCCTTTATAGGTGATTTGTTTCTTTTCTCCAATAGCTTTTAATATTCTGTTTTTATGTTGAATTTCTGAGATATTATATATGCAGGTGTAGATTTATTTTGCTTATGGCTAACTGAAGTCCTTTATGCTTCACTTCTCTGTATGTCAGTTTCTTTCCTCACATTTGGGGCATTTTCATTTTCTGCTATTCCTTCTCTCAAGTAGTCTTTTTACATCCATATGTGTTGTCACCTTTTTCATTTACATCTATCAATCTTATATTGTTTTTCTTTGCATCATCTTGCAGCTATTGCACTTTTATTTCCTGATTCTTTGTTATTTTAAAAAGCAAAATTTAAAAAATTTTGTTTCCTGTTCACTAGCTGCAATCTTGTTTTCAAGGTCTTTGGTCAAGTGTATCTTCACATTCTTTCAGGAGGTTTTGCCAGCTTTTGATGGAATTTTTGATTTCCTGGATATCTCTTTGAATCTGTTTCATGCATTATATTTCTTTCTTATATTGTTAATTCAATGTTTCCATCATTTTGCAGTGCTCCTTTATTTTTTAAAGTATGTCTTCTTTAGATGTGTTCAGCATTTCTTTCATTTCATTTGATATTTCTTGTTTTACCTGGGCCATTGTTTCTGATCTGATTTCCTTTACAGCTTCATGAAGGTGTTTCCTTACTTTAGTTCCTGTCATTTCAGAAGTTTCAGATGTGTGGCTTATACTTTCTTCTATGCCCATGTCTCCTAGGCTTGTTTATATGTGCTGGAAGTTTGAGAATGCATTTTGCTCTTCATTTTGCCATTTTCCTCTACACCCTTAGGGCAGCTGAATGCAAAGTCTCAGTTGTTTCCTGGGTTGAGGATGGCTGTCTGTACTAGAGAGGGTTTCCCCAGCTGAGTCAGGGTTTTTATTTGGCAGACCTTGCTAGACCTCTTGCAGCACTCAGAGGCTCCCAGAATGGGTAGAGTATTCCGGGTCAACCTTGATTATGCCCTACACAGTGTCACAAGGAGGGATGGCTGGTTGTGGCCCTATCAGGATCTGAACCGTGCTCTAAGGCTCCCTGGCTACTTGGGGTTGTTGGTGGGTCCCCACCAGTTTCCAAGCAGCTTACCAAGGTTGCATAACTGTTTGGGACTGATTTCTGGGTGGGTTGCTACCAAGATCCAAAAGGTGGACCAAACTGGGACCTACTAGGTTCCAAGTGATGTACCAACACTGTATGACTAGGTGGAGTATGCTGTGCAGGCCTTCAGTTCACACCATGCAGATCACTGAAGCTCCCCAGCTGCTTAATGTTCAAGCTGCTCACTTGAACAATCTACTTTATGGCAAATTTCTGAGACACTGAGCCCATGACCATAAAGTTCACTGTTTCTACATTATTCTACACCACTTGGAAGCTTCTGTTCTGATTAAATGTGAGAATGGACTAATCAAGTAAATTTCCAGATTGATTATCACAATCTTAGCATATGTTCTCTAGTAAGTAGATTGTATGACCATTTTTGCCATAATGCTGTATGCACATTGACTAGAATATAGGGTTCAGCAATCAAGGGAATGAAATATAATTTGACCCTTTTACTGTCATTCTTAATTATCCTTTGGGGAATTTGAGCTTTCCATATCTGAAATTTATTTATTTATTTATATTTGGTACCAGGAGTCAAACTCAACTTCATGCTTGCCAGGCAGGCACTGTGCCACTGAGCTATATCCCTGGCCTCATCCCTGAATTTAAATCTGGCATTTTAGAGATTTTCATGTCTTCAGACAATGTGGAGAAAATTCTACCATGGGCAACAGTATGTAGTTTCCACTCAATATAGTTTGACAACTGCTTCTTGCTTATTTTGGACACCTCATGTCAAATAAGCAGCTATTAACTTATAAAAAAGAGGGGCAGAGCTAAGATGGCAGGTAGCTAACAGCTGGCTACAGAGGCTCCCTGAGATTGTCAACTTAGAACTCATCATAACACAACCTGGGGAGCCCCAAACTGAGGGAGAGGAATTCTCCATCCCAAGAAGAAACTAAGGTGAGAAAAACCAATCAAATATGCACTCCTGGCCAGCCACGCCACCCTGCAGCCCTGAGCGCCTACAGTCCACCAGGGAGACAGGCCATTGCCGCTGGTGTCTCCAGCCACCACTTCCATTCTGTCATCAGAGGCCAGCCAGAGGCTGGGGGAGTGAAGCCACTTGGCACCCACCAGCTGCCCCTGCTCCTGCCCTCACCCCCACTGCCACCACCACTACCACTCCCCGGATGTGGGCTGTGTCCAAGAGGGTGCAAGGAGGAGAGCCAGTTGTGGCATCACTACAGGGGACTGCACCTGCTGGGACTCATTGCCACTTTTGTACTCACCACTCATGCGAAGACCTGAGCCGGTGGTGCCAGCACTGAGCGGGCCCCCAGTGTTGGAGTGCTCCCAAGGTCCCTGGGCAGGCGAGTGTGTCTTCACCACTGCCAGGCCCATGGGACGGAAGCCCCATGGAGCCGCCACCACCACCACCACCGCTGCCTCAGCCGCCCCCCCCTGATCTGGGCTGCGTCCTGGAGGGTGCGAGGAGGAGGGTGTGTTGTGGCATTGCAGGTGCGGGATGGACCTGCTAGGACTCATCGCTGCCTTTGCACTCGCTGCTTGCGTGAGGACCCGAGCCTGTGGTGCTGGCGCTGAGTGGGCCCCCACCACCAGAAACCTCCTAGGCAGGTGAGTGTGTCTTTGCCGCTGCCAGGCCTGCAGAGACTGGAGCCCCATGGAGCCACCGCCACAGACAGAGCCCAGAGAAGCTGCTTCTGAAAACACCTCTTCAGATAATAATCAAAAATACAGAACCAGAACTTTCCGGTTTCCTGTCATGATCAACAAGCTTCGGGGAACTAGGTCTGCCTGCTTGCACCTTGAACTCTGGACTGGGTGGCCTGGGGTGAGTGTCCCCACATGGTCCCTGGGAGGGGACCATGGTCCCTGAGCTTAAGATACCTCAGATAATAGCAGATTGGGGAGGGCAGCAAAACCCCAGTCAGCATGCTTCGGAAAGACCCTAAGCAATACAGAGAGGGTCAGAGCGCCCCCCCCCCCACCTGTCTGAAAGAAACCAGAAACACGACAAGAGATAGAAAAAAAAAAAAACTTACAGCCACTGACCCTGGAAAAATAAGCCCAGGAGAGGTAAATGCAGAAGAGAAACTGTGCAGTAATCATGCAATATTGGATACAGCATCAGCGGACATAAAGAAATACCTTAATGACCTCATAGATGAATTTAAAACTGTACTTTTTTTTCACTCATTAATTAGAAAGGCTTTATTCTGGGCTCCTTGATATGAAAATATTTGAAACTAGAGTATATGAAGTTTTATCCAAATATTTCAAGGAAAAAGACACTATGGTAACTACTATTAAGTCGGGTTATATGGTGGTGAAGTACTAGGTTGTTGAAACAGTCATGCTGTGACCTCTATTGTTATATTGTTATGTCCTGTTTTATCTCAATCTCCCCCTTATTGTTTTAAAAAATTATTTAGTCATTTCTTATGTTTGTCTTAATTAAAGAAAAAAATTCAAAAAATTAGGATATATAAATAGTAACTCTTTTTGATTTCCTATTAACTTGTTTTGAAGTCCTGTAGTACTCCCACGATCTTGTTTTGACTGATTAGACTCTGTTCCATTCTATATGATAGTATCAAGTTTGAAGACATAGGCAACTACTTTGAAGACAATAAGATTCACTAAGATATCCATTCTGGTTTGACTATTGTCTTCTTTGGAAGCCCTGTAATGTTTACAATGCCTAAGTTTTATTGGTCTTGTTCTCTACTGTTTTGTCCAACTTTATAATATCTAATGAGATAGACAATTCTTTTTAAGGAAACAAGGGACAACGTTGATAACCATTATTGATAAACTTGTACTCTGTTCTACACCATGTGCTATGTCTATCCTTGGTATTGACTGACAGCTTTGTTTTGCCATATTTGACTGTATTCTCCCCCCCCCAAAAGTAATAAGCACTAAGGAGTAATAAAATCCAAAATGTGTAAATTTTGTTGTAAAAAAGAGAGGGAAAAAAAAAAGAAAAAGAGCTCTAACGGATATAACAGCAAGTGTGTTTAGGGGTGTTAAATAGCTGACTATATCAATGTTTTTGGATCATTGAACACAGCTGTTTGCAGTCTCCCTGTTTGAATGTCCACCTTGTATTCTTTGATACTGTGATTTGAGGAACTATTTTCAAGATGATAATATGTAATCTACTAACAGGTGATTTCTTACTGTTATGTTTTTTTGTTTTTTGTTTTTTTTTTTTTTTGTACTTCTGTATTACGTGTACCCTTACACCGCTTTGGTTTGTTTTGTGTTTTTCTCTTTTTCCTCTTAAATAAAAAAAAAACTGTACTTTTGATCCAAGTGAGGCAAGATATAAAAAGATTAATTAAAGAAATGATAAGCTCCTCCCAAAAGAACACAGATGGGAGAATGGAGGAACTCAGAAAAGGAAGAGAAACCTTTCATGAAGAATATAAACAAAATCTAGAATACATGAAACAGATCCAAAGAGATTACCAGGAAATTAAAAACTCCATTGAAAGCTGGCAAAATACCTTGACAGAAACTAAAGTTAGCCTTTTGAAACTTGAAGAGGGATTTATAGTGTGTGATCATGAAAGAAAAGATCTCTTAAAAATAACGATGAGCCAGGAAGAAACAATACAAAGGCTAGAAGATGACAAGAGGATTTACAACTTAAGAATAAAAAACATGAGTGAAGAAGCAGGACTAACTACAAATGAACTACAAAGATTATTCACAGATATAATTAAGGAAAACTTCCCAAGCATAGGAAAAAGAAATGATATCGAGATAAAAGAGGCATACAGAACTCCAGCCACCTATAACCAAAACAGATCTACACCCAGACATATAATAATCAAGCTTCCAGAAAGCCACCACAAGAACAGAATATTAAAGACAGTCAGAGAAAAGAAGCAGATTACCTACAATGGAAAAAATATTAAAATAATGACAGACTTATCAACACAAACTCAGATCAAGAAGAGCCTGGGGGGAAATTGTCCAAGCCCTGAAAGAAAATAGCCTCTAACCAAGACTGATGTACCCAGAAAAACTCTCTCTCAAAATCAATGGAGAAACAAGCTATTTCCAAGACAAGGAGGAACTGTGGGAGTTCATAGCCACCAATCCAACCCTACAAAAAATACTGAAGGACATTCCAGAGAGAGAGAGGAAAAAATACCAGGATTCCAGCAACAGTGACAAAGAGACCTCAGTGAATGGGGCAGACAGTGGAATGAAGGAGTAAAGTGGGCAAATAATGACAGAAGAATAAGATACCAGAAATGAGGCAGAGACATTAAGCTACAATCTTTAATATAGATAGCCCTGATACACTAACAAAAAAAGAAACACAGGCAGAGCAGATTTGGAGGCAGGATCCATCGAGATGCTCTGAATAGGAAATACACTCAAGCTGAAAGAGGCTTAATAAACTGAGAGTCAAAGATGAGAAAACAATGTGATATGTAACAGGAAACCAGAGAGGAATAGGGACAACTCCTCCAGCAGCCGCAGATAAACTGGAAAGCTATGACACTTTTGGGCAGTGTAGGACTACACAGCTGGAAGGAAGGACAACCTTGTGACTTTAGTAAGCAAAGGAGTACAGCTCAAGATCAAGCACAGGGTTAAAAAGGTTTAGCAACACTCAGATAGATAACAGGTTGGCCCCCTAATCTAAAAACTAAAAGAGCTAGTGGGACCCAAAATATGCAAAGCACCCTGAGAAAGGGAAAAGGGAGGAATTGTCTAAAAAAGGAAGGCAGAGGACATTGTTAAGAGTGTATCAGGATTTAAAAGTCACATTAGTCTTATCACTCTATTTAGTTTAATTATATTTTGTTCTGGTCTGTCTGCTCATATTAGATTTGAGGGCACAGACAGCTAACCCAAAAATAGCAGGTTATACCATGTTAACTATCCTTAATTTCCTATTAACTTACACTGAAACCCTGTATTACTTACATTGTGTTACTATGACCGCTCTTATTTGAAGCTGGTTTGTTAGACTGCTGTTTAGCCTCAACTGATTTCATTTGAATTTGGTTTCCTTGATAGTACCAAGTCTGGGAGTGGAGACAACTACTCTGAACAACTATTCTTTTACTCTGACAAGATGTAAAAGATATCCATTCTGGTTTTATTAACTGCTTTTAAGTCCTACAATATCTTCAAAGTTGTGTTTTTATTAAAATAGCTATATAATATTATGTTCAATTATATTATGCTTGATGATGTGGACATTTCTATTGAAAATAACAAGAGAAAGCATAGTAACTACTATAGATCACCTAATATTGTGGTGCTATATGTCTTTTTAATTTCATATTTTTCTAGGAATTTATTTTGTTTTGATCTGTTTTTACCTATAATATAGAAAGGATAGATATACATGTAAAGATTCACACATGGGAAGAATTTCTAAACTATTTATGGAAACAGATTATATAATACATGATGTAATGAACAGATACTCTGAAGAAGAAGAGACACTAAGAAACCCAATGCTAATTCTGTAGCATTATGATATGAAATCTAGCAATACTATCATTCACTGTTCAGAGTGATATTAGTCTAGTCTATTATGTTCAGTTTTAGCTTACGTAAAGATAAAAACAGCTACTATGAAGAGACTGAGAAACATTATGATAGACATAATTGACTTCCCCAAAATCAGGTCTTGAAGACCTAAAAAGCCTTCATCATTCTGTAATGATCTGATTAGTTCTATAATGTTCAGTATATATTCAATGTGTGTGAAGATGGGGACAACTATTTGGAAGAAAACTAGAGAAAATAAGATAGACAATGAAGATCTCTAGTAGACTTGCTTTGAAGTCTATGTTTGTTTAAATTATTTCCTTATATCTTTATGTGAAAGATAGAGTTTAACGTATGAACCAAGTACATGCTGGGAAGATAATAACTAGTGCTCCTTTTTTGTTTTTGTTTCACTCTGTGCTTATTATCAAAACACCACCATCTGTTGTCTCTCTTGGTTAGAACCTTCACAGGATATATAACTCAGGAATTTTTCCTCATTTTTCAGGTGATTTCAGCCCTTATTTTGATGATGCAATGAAAGATTTATTTTCATGTATGATTTTTCTGTTGTAGCCTTAATTAAATAATCACAGTTCAGTTTTGTGCCTCATATGTAAAATGCAGTTAATAACATTTATTGTATATGGTTCATATAATAAATGTACCATGACAGTGCAGAGTAAAAAAAATAAATTATTTCCTTATAAACTGTTTTGTTCTGTTTAATCTTCTCCCCTTTAAGATAAAAAACAAGTGTGTAGGACTGATAACCGTATTACTAAATTCTTGTTGGATCACTGAGCAGATTTGTTTGCAGTGTCATTGTTTGAATATCACTTTGTATGCTTTAATTTTGTAACTCGAGCAACTATTTCTATGATGAAGGTATGTAACTTATCGACTGGTGATTTCTTACAGTTTATTTTTCCGAAATTCTGTATGGTTTCTACCCTTTTTATCTGTTTTTTTAATTTAAATTAAAAAATAAATTACAATAAAGATTCCTTAGCATGATGAGGAAGTGCTGCCTCTACATAAAGAGAGTATAAGATATACATCTGGAAGGTATATTTTTTCCCTTAGAGACTTTTAGTGGTTTCCATCAACTGTGATATTAGTAAATGGGCCATTACAGAAATCATGTAGACCTCAAAATCCTGAAGAATGAAGATCCAGTCCATCTATTGAGTTATTTAAAATTTAAAGGAGATTACAATTAAATTATTTTATGAAATCAATTTCAGGATATTTCAAACATGAAGGAAGTATAATCTATTACTATCAGAGGTAGAAGCTTGCATCTTCTGGTGTCTACATATCATCTCCTTTGTTTCATGTAGAAACTTATATTTTTCCAATTTTGCATAATACTGTAAAATGTCAGTGAGTTAGATAATTATTTATTAATCTCACCAATATTGCCACTCAGAAACGTGGGGAGATAGCAACCACCTCCACAGGGACAAGTAGCCCATGAATAAGTTATTTGTAGGGCACTTATCACAGTAGAGCCATATGCAATTTTTAAAAGATCATCCAGTAAATCATATTACTGTTCTTGCAGGCTGTGGCATGGAGAATAATAGTGAACCTTCCTGAATGCTATGACTAAAATATCATCCATTGTAGGCCATAAATTGGACCCCTGGCTGACTAAGATTTGCGTAAACCTATTTCTTGCCTTTAGCACAGCCAACAATCAAATATTTAAGCATAACCTGCCTTATAGAATGCTCAATATTATGGAAAAATTACAGACTACAAGTGGAACAATTCAAACATAAAGTTCTTGAAACTTATAGAAATCAGTAGAACAGCTGAAACACATTTTACAAAACTGAATGGGAGCTGAGTAGTCCTTTAGGGCAGTCATTAAGGACTAAAGTGGATGATGGAGAAAAACAGGGAGAACTGTTCTCACAAACTGGAAGTAATCATGCAGAAAGGTTTGAGATTCAAATGGACAGCATCAAATATACTTACTATAAGTCTAAATTCTATTTTGGAAATTTCTTTTTTAGAACTTTCTTTTTTACTAAGCACTAGAGATAAATGAAAGTATTTCTGCAAAAGTCTAAAAAAACCTCCCTAGCAAATACTGAAAAGTTCTCTATAATTCTGATATGGAATATAATCATGTACTGCAAATGTACTAATAAAAATTTTTAAAAATCAGAAAAAATTGTTGAAATATTATCTGTCACCAACCAACTGTATCAAGTATTGTTCTAGAAACTGAAGAGATGATTTGCAAAATAGAAAAATACATATAAACAATTAATGTCTCAGTTACTTTTCTCATAGCTGAGGCAAAATACATGATACCTATAAAGTAAATGAAGAAAATTTTGCAGAGGTTTCAATAGTCATAGTCATCATCAACTGGCTCCAAGGCAGGATGGTGTGGCAGAGGGGCATTGCAGAGGAGAGACAGTCCAAGGCAGGGCACACAGGTAGCAGCAAGCAGCAAGCAGTGATTCTGGGTTTCTTCTTTTACTGTTATAATCTATCCAAACTATAAAGCTATTGATTGGTTCCAACTACACTTAGGATGGGGCTTTCCATTAAGCACAAACTGTTGTGGAAACATTCACATGACTCAAGAACAACCAATGATCAAGATATATTTTTGTTATACCCGATGCCCAAAGGATATTTGAATAAAGGAAATACTGTTAACAAATATCTTTGATAAGATATGTTATACTCAAGAATATGCTAAAAGGAACTGAATACCTCATATTTGTGAACATTGTCTTAGTAACTTTTCTTGTTGCTGAAACAAAATTAAAGCGGCAAAGGTTTATTCTGCTGACATTTTGTAGAGTCCATAATTTGTCACCTTCAAGGCAGGGTGGCACATGGTAGAGGGACAACAGTTCATAGTGGTAGAAGACAACAAAATCAAGAAAGCAAAAGGCAGGTGGGGGAAGGAACAAACCTCTTTATCCCTTTTTATCTTATTCAGACTGCTGGGATTAGGGTGGTGCCAATCCAATCAGTGGACTGATCCAGGAACCATCCACCCTTAATTCCAGCACCCTTAATCCTAGCATTCAACCATGAATCAATCACAAATTCTAAATTCAGCTATGTCTAAAAAAGCACCATCTAAAAGTACATGAGGCTTTGGGGGGATTTAGACACAAACCATAACAAATCTTTAGGATCAGTGAAAGAATATGCACTCCTACTTATAAATAATCAGAATGTTATGGCTTCCTTCCTACTGGAAAATAGCAAGCTACTGACTCCACCAATAGTAGTTGTATTGAAAAATGGGACTTTCTATGGAATTCTAATGCTTTTTTCTAAGCAGATGGTTGAGGAAGGCAAAGGTAAGCCTATACAATGGACTGCATGGACAGCAGTGTATATAGCAATATAAAAGAATGCTGCTCTCAGCATATCCCTAACTGATATAAAACATATGGCTCTTTCTGGGTCATGATTTGACTAGTGAATGTTTAAACAATACTATACTTTATAGAATGCAATTCAGAAAATTGATGGAATTTCAGAAAGAAAATTATAGTGTATCATAGAAATACCTGCCAAAAAATTTAATTACTGGGTCAGAGAAGAACCAGAATGACAGTATGAACGCTTTTGTCCATTATGTTCAGGTAGCCCTTAGATGCCTGAGATGAGCATGCATGTGTGGTGTCCATTTATGAAACAAGTAGTACAAAATGCTCTACTGATACCCACTAAATCCACTATTATGGCAAAGACTTTTATTAATGTAGTGCAAGAACATGCCTGTGAAATTGTTCTTGGGGGGAAAATCTTTCCAAGAACAAAAACTGACTCAAAGCTGACAGTCAGTATATGGCCACTGCTAACATTTCTGAAGTGTGCAACAGGAATTTTGGCAAAACAGACACTTGTTCCTTCAGAACTTTGCTGAATTTTAAACTGAAGCAGTGGCTAAAATGTCATTGAGTTTCTGGAGATTGGCATTTTATGTTAGTTTGGAACCATAATCTAGATCTCACTGGGTCAAGCAACACATGAGCTTTGTACAGCAGTGTGTCAAGAGGATCCTCTGAAATATATGTAGCACTGATGTAATTTGAGTATTTGGGATGGGAAATTTAAATATTCATATTAAAGACATTAAATCATGGAGGGCTTCCTAGCTTACTTGAGTTACTGTGGGATTCACCTAAAAATGGAGAAATAGGGAGTGGTAACTTTGGAAAAATTATAGAGAGATTCTGAGCTTTGGAGGGTTTTTTTTTTTGTTTTTATTTGTCCAGTTGGTTTGTTTTGTTACCCGCCCCAGTAGTTCTAAACCCAGGGTTATATCTGCATATTTGAACTGAAGGAAACATTCTCAAAATGCTTTTTTTATTTAAAAGAAAAAGGCACATAAAAGAAAAACAAACAACAAAAGAGACAAACAAAAAGCAAACCCAAAACTAATAGTATAGGTTTCCAAAGCCAGATGATAGGAATTTAACAAAGATTGTAATATTGCATATTGTTACCTTCAAAAGAATAACTTAGATTACCAGACATAGACATGAAAATTGATCTAATCATATGAGTATTAACTGTTATTTTCCAAGAACTAATAGAATTAGTAATATAGTCATCTTATCTATCCTATGTATATGTATACAAATTTATGTTTTTTTTCCTTTGTCCTTTCTTCTTTCCTCCTTTCCCCTATCCCAGTTACTTTTCCTTTTTGAGCAGTTGCTTACCCTTACACATTGTTTATTGTTGATTGTGGATCTTATTTACCCTTTCAGTTTCTTGCACTAGGAAGACAAATGGTATTTACACATTCAAGTTTATTTCACTTGTATGGTCTCAAGTTGCATCCTTCTACTTATAAAAACCATGATGCTTTTTGATCTTTCTTTATAGCTGAGTAGTACTCCACTGTATAAAAATACCATGTCTTTTTTTTTTTATCCATTCCTTGACTGATGGGCACTTGGGTTGTTTCCAAGTTTTGCCTGTTACAAATTGTGCTGCTATAAATGAGTGCGTACATATCACTGTGATATGATGTTTTCAATTCTTTTGGGAAAATGCTCAGAAGCAGGATAGTTGGGTTAAATGAAACCTCTAATCCTAGCTTTCAAAATGCTATCTTTAGCCTTTTGAACTACAGGAAGTATGGTTCAGACATTCCTAAATTGCCTCTGAGTTATGTATGCATTCTTGGTTATTTAATATTGACCTTGCCTCATGTGGGAAAACTAGAATTAATGTTGCTATCCTTCTATGATTTCATGATTTGCATGTCCATTTCTCTTTCTTCCTGAGAATGGGCAAAGGAGAGGCTGTAGTAAGATTTTTATTGTTACCTTATGAGTTTTCTTTCTTTATGAAATACAGCATTTTTTATCATTTAGTCATCAACCTCTGTGAATCTGATACTTAAACAGCATTTAGTTGATAATCTCTTGTCAGAGTAGTCCATTTACATGTAATAAAATTACTGTTGCAGTTGTATTTAAACTTCTTATTTCACCATTTGTCCTGTTTCACTATTTGTTCTGTAATTGTCACACTTGTTTTACATTCCTTTTTCTCTCCTTTTTGTCTTTTTTGATTAATCATTTTTCAAATAGCTCGTTTTTCCTTCTAATTAAGAGAAATCTCTTATTCTTGTGTTACCACTTCCTTTAAGTTAGTGTTTTTTTACCACTTTCTAGTCAAGTAAAGATCGTAGTAGTTTTAAACTCTCTCTGGCCTTTTGAGCTGTTTTGTCATATTTTTTGATTATATATGTGTGTATGTGCATCGTGTGTGTGTATGTGCATATATATGTGCACATGAGATAATTTGACATTATTGTTACCATACAGATCAATATTAAGTTAAATTTACTTACATATTCAAATATTCAGTTGCTCTTAACTAATTCTTGTGTTTCAATATTTGCAATAAAGAATACTTTCTCTCTACATGATAAAATCCCTTCAGTATATCATTTGGACCAGTGTGCTAATGCCAAGTATTTTCAGTGGATGCTTGTCTGAAAATAGTTTTCATTTTTAAAAAAGCACACTTTTATTAACTGCAGTTAGGTCTACAGTTATAAATTGCTGTAGTTAGAAAGTTCTGAAAAGTTACTATTATTTTAAAAATTCATTTATTGAATGAGTAATATTCAACACTTCATTCTAAATAGTGTTTAAAAGCCTCTGGCCAAAATATTCCCAAACAAGACACTTGATCAAATTTGTTTTAAACCACATCATTAATGAAGCTGTATGTAGAATGTGAAGTCTTTAGACGAAAAGAGACAAAAGCCAGACACAACTAGGAACATTGGAAATGCTTAGAGATGTCAGCTAGACTACATACAAAGTAATTCTTTTCCAGATTATTCTATTTGAATTATTAATTACTCAATATAACATATCTTCAAAAACAATGATAATTAGTCAACATGATAGAGAACTACATTATTTGGATGTTAGAAAACTCAGATAGTCTTAACAAAAATAGCCTCAGTTATCTGTAGTGATGAACATAATTTGCTATTCATCTGGCTCTTTTGTTGAACAACAATATACAACTGATGAGTTACAGATGATAATGTTTAATATCCTAAAAGTACTTTTTTATTTATGTTTATAAGTACTCACTGTTTGAGTCAAGATTCAGCTTAAATGATTAAAGATAATTTTATTGCAACAATATGTACTCCATTCCAAAAGAATAAAATACAAGCATGAAAAACGTTTTGCTTTTATTTGTAACCTGTAAAGTTAAGTTGTTCTGCTGATTTTAAAAAGCAATAACTCACTTTGGGTAGGATAACATTTTTTTTTATTTAAAGAGATAAAAAACAGAAAAAAGGGGTAGAAATAATACAGAATTTCAGAAAAATAAACAATAATAAATCACTAGTTGATAAGTTACATATTGTCAGCTTAGAAATAGTTGTTCAAGTTACAAAATTAAAGCATACAAAGTGACATTCAAATAATGACACTACAAACAGTTCTGCTCAATGATCCAACAAAAACTTAGTAATATCAGTCCTACACATTTGTTTTTTGTCTTAAAGAGGGTAAGATTAAACATGACAATATGGAACAGAACAGTTCATAGGGAAACAATTTAAAGAAACACAGATTTCAAAGCAAGTCTACTGGGGTTCTTCACTGTCTCTCTTATTGTCTCTAGTTTTCTTCCAAATAGTTGTCCCCATCTTCACACACATTAAATATATACTGAGCATTATAGAACTAATCAAGTCATTACAGGATGATAAAGGCTTTTTAGGTCTTCAAGACCTGATTTTGGGGAAGTCAATAATGGCTATCATAATGTCTCTCATTCTCTTCATGGTAGCTGTCTTTATCTTCACGTATGCTGAAACTGAACATAATAGACTAATATCACTAATATCACTCTGAACAGTGAATAATAGTATTGCTAGATTTTACATCATAATGCTACAGAATTAGCATTGGGTTTCTTAGTGTCTCTTCTTCAGAGTATCTGTTCATTACATCGTGTATTATATAATCTGTTCCCATAAATAGTTTAGAAATTCTTCCCATGTGTGAATCTTTACATGCATATCTATCCCTTCTGTATTTTAGGGAAAAACAGATCAAAACAAGACAACAAAACAAATTCTTGGAAAAACATGAAATGAAAAAGACATATAAGACCACAATATTAGGTGATCTATAGTAGTTACTATGCTTTCTCTTATTATTTTCAATAGGATTGCCCACATCATCAGGCATTATATAGTTAACATAGCATATAGCTATTTTTATAAAAACTTAACTTTGAAGACATTGTAGGACTTGAAAGTAGTTAAAAATCAAAACCAGAATGGATATCTTTTACATCTTGTCACCTTCAGAGTAGTTGCCTCTACTCTTAGACTTGATACTATCAAGCATACCAAATTTGAATAAAATCAGTCAAGGCAAAATAGTGGTCTAACAAACCAGATTCAAATAAGATCAGTCATAGTAAGACAATGTAAGTAATACAGGGCTTCAGTTTAAGTTAATAGGAAATTAAGGATAGTTACCGTGGTATAACCTGCTATTTTTGGGTTAGCTGTCTGTGCCCTCAAATCTCAAATGAGTAGACTGACTGGAACAAAATATAATCAAACTAAACAGTGATAAGACTAATGTGGATTTTAAATCCTGATACACTCTTAACAATGTCCTTTGCCTTCCTTTTTGAGGCAATTCCTCACCTTTCCCCTTCTCAGAATGATTTGTATATTTTGGGTCTCACTAGCTCCTTTAGTTTTTAGACTAGGGGTCAACCTGTTATCTGAGTGTTGCTGAACCTTTTTGCCCCTGAGCTTAATCTTGAGCTGTACTCCTTTACTTGCTAAAGTCACAAAGTTTTCCTTCCTTCCAACTGTGTAGCTCTACACTGCACAAAATTGTCATAACTTTCCAACCTATCTGCGGATGCTGGATGAGCTGTCCCTATTTCTCTCTGGTTCCCTGTCACATAGAGCATCATTTTCTCATCTTTGACTTTTGGTTTATTAACCCTCTTTGAGTATATTTCCTATTCAGAGCATCTCGATGGACCCTATCTCTTGATCTACTCTGCCTGCATTTCTTTTTGTTAGTGTATCAAGGCCATCTACGTCAGAGATTATAGCCAGTCTTCTCTCCTTCATCTCTGCTGTGCTGTTTTTCTGCTGTTAGTGTCTACTTTTCTCCTTCATTCCACTGTGTGCCCCATTCATTGTGGCCTCTCCTACCGCTGTTACTAGAATCCTGGTATTTTTCCCTCTCTCTCTCTGGAATGAGGACAACACTTTGAATATGCCATACAATCACTTCTTAAATAAGGAATAGCAGGTCCCAAATTTGAACAAAACAAAATAATGCCAGCAACTACTAATTGCTCTTGAATATAGATGTCAATCTTAAATAACAGAAAATAAACATCTTGGTAACAAACTATGGAGGAAAAGATCATGACCAGATGAAAGACACCTTTTATTTAAAGACAAAATATTTCAAAAGGCTCCCTGATGCAGACATTTTCTACTTTCACACTTATTAACTTGTGCATGACTTTCTAACCTTAAAAAGTTATTCTCATTCTCTCTCTCTCTCTCTCTCTCTCTCTCTCTCTCTATTTCTCCTTTTCTCTTGTTCTTCTGCACTGGGATTGAAGCCAGGGAGCACTGACCTAAACTGTTAGCCATTTTTATTCTGACATTTTGACAGAGAGTTTTTCTAAATTACCAAGGCTGACCTCAAACTTGGAATCTTCTTGTCTCAGCTTCCTGAATAGCTGGATTACAGGTATGTTCCACCATAGCCTGCAATTGATTTCTTCTAAAAGTTCTCATTTAGATTGAGAATAATGACCACGAGAGAGAAATTTCTGTGGTTACATGAAACCTGTGATAGATTTGCAGAAGTTACAGCTGAAGAAGCAGCAAACAAGTCAGTGGTTCTTCTTGTGAAGAACCTGATTCACTTTAAGGATATTCTCAGTGGCATTGAAATAGGCAGCCATTCTCAGTCCCTGATTATATTTCATTGCTGTGAACATGATTTTTTTTTAACAGAGTAAACTATAACCAGATGAATGAAGTCTTTCTCAGATGCATGTGATATTCTCTTTTGGAAATCTGTTGTGAGCACAACAGGAAGAGCTCCAAGATGCTTTTTGAATTTTCTTTCTTAACTTTTTTGAGCAGACATGAGTGAATGATAGTAAGAATCCCTTTTGTATTTGAAGGTCAAATGACCATAGCTGAAATAATTTATATTCTTTAGGCTCTCAAAATAAGATATGATTCCTTCTCTATCATTCATGTTGAGAAGAGCTCTTCAGAAAGATTTTATGAACTGGAGTTGTTAATTCATTGGCAGCTTCAGCAATGATCTTAGCTCTTAACTCTAGAGCACTGGATTTGGTCAACTGCTTCTTGTGGTATAATGAATCACTATGTCACTATCTGTCTCCAAAATTTTTCCTTTGTAGGCTTTTGCCTTTGGGGAAGCCAATACCAAGATTATCTGGGGGTCTTAAAAAACGCCACAGTTCAGTAACAAAAAGAGGGTGCTAGACCAAATAGACAGCAACCACTCATCCCTAACAAATGAAAGAGACAGGATCTTGAGACATACTTGAAAGCCAAAAGTTAGCTATGACTAGAAGATACTTCTGAAAAGCAATTTCTTCCTAAAGAAAGCTTGATACTAGCAGTAAAGCTACCTACCATAAACAAGTTATAAACATCAATGCAGAAAAAAAAATAGAAAATGTGAAAATGTGGAAGCAAGATGCAACCTTAAACCCCTAACTTGCCCGAGGCAAATCCAGAAGGGATTGAAGTGGAAGTAATCAGTAGCCAACCATCATCTGAAATGATAGCAATAGAAGTAACAAAGCAGATGACTGAGTCTCTAGATAAAGATAAATAAGAAATAATTTCATAGATAATTGAAGGACATGGTTAATTAATCTGGAATATAGATTAAAAAAATAAAGGAGCTTAGGAAAGTGATGTAAAACATGAATGCCTACCATAAGAAAGAATTGGATTCCATAAAACAGATTCAAATACATATCCAGATATCACAACAGAATCAACCAATGTACAGTATATTAGGTCTAGAAGAAAGGCTTGTAGTTGGTGAGCAACTGCCAGACTAGAAACTTGTCTCCAAATAAAGACAATGGAAGTTTTCAGACAATAAGCTGATATTTCTTAGATGATGAAAGAAAAAGGAATTTGGAGCTCTATATCTCAAAATTTACTTTAAAATAAGGTGATCCTACCTCAAATGTGAAAGGAACTCTCCTTGGTCACCCACAGAGAGACACATAAGTTAGACCAGGGTAGGACTTCATTATGGGTTCTGCCTACTCTCTGCACCTCCAATGCATCTTATTTATTTATTTTGTGCTGGGGATTAAACTCATGACCTTGCACTTGCCAGACAAGTGCTTTTGCCACTGAGCTAAATCCCCAGCCCCATTTTTTTATTCTAAGGAGAATAAAACAAAACAGAACAAAGTAAATCAGAACAGAACAATGCAAGCAACATAGCACTTCACAATAAGACAACAGGACATCAAGATCTGGTCTGAAGATGGTGGTTTGACAGGTAGCAGGGTAGAGAGTCTCTCAGACAAAAAAAAAATCCAGATGCTAGAATTTAACATCATGGAGAAGGCCAGACTAAAGGAGAGGGATTCTCATGACCCAGGAAGAAACTGAGGAAAAAGAAAAATAAAAAAAGAAAGGAAGGAAAAAGCACAGACAAAAGGCTGGAACCAGATGCTTTCACTGGGGCTGGTCCTGCACTGTGCTGGGCACACCTTGCAGTCAGATGACTCATGGTTGTGCTGAAGTCATTGTAGTGCTGCCAAGATCGGTGGTTGGTGAGCCCAGGACTCTTGGCAGGAGGATGCGGTGCAATGGAGAGAAGAACCAGTGTGGAGAGCTACATTAATCCCTGGTGAGTGCTGGGAGTTGGGTCCTGCAGAGGGGGTGACAAGCTGGATGACATATTGGCATGACAGGCCTGAATCCAGAACTCCAGTGGCACCAGTCCTCTGGCCAGGAGGACTGGTGGGATCTGTGTGGGCTGGCTATGCCCCTGGTCAGGACCCAATAGCCAGGGACATAACTTTCCCCAACCTGTGACATTTGCATGGCAGAAACAAATGTGCTGAGGACACTTGCTGGTTGACTGGCTCAGAGGAGAGGGGCCAGCCCACTGATATCACACCTGTGTGCACTTAAGATAACAGTAAAATGGAGAGGGCAACAATGTCCTAGACAGCACTCTTCAGAAAAACCATAGGCAAAACAGAAAGAGCCTGAGGCCACCATACACCTGTCTGAAAGAAACCAAAAACATGACAAAAGAAAGAAACAAGAAAAAGTCTCAGACACTGACCAAGGGAAAATAAGTCCAGGAGAGGTAAAAACAGAAGAGATTGAGGGCAGCAATCATGCAATATCAGCCACAGCATCAGTGAAAATAAATACTTCCATGATCTCATAGATGAACTTAAAACTGAAATTCTAATTCAAGTGAGGCAAGATATAAAAAGATTAATAAAAGAAATTCTAAGCACCTCTCAAGAAGACACAGATAGAATAATAGAGGAACCCAGAAAAAGGAGAGAAACCTTTGATGAAGAATATAAACACAATCTAGAATATATGAAGCAGATGCAAAGAGATTACCAGGAAATTAAAAACTCTATTGAAAGCTGGCAAAATTCCTTGACAGAATGTAAAGTTGGACTTTCAAAACTTGAAGATAGATTTGCAAAGTGTGATTGTGAAAGAAAAGATCTCTAAAAAATAACAAAAACAGGAAAGTAACAATACAAAGGCTAGAAGATGACAAGAGGATTTGTAACTTAATAAAAAATGTGAGCAAAGAAGCAGAAATAAACACAAACGAATTACAAAGGTTATTCACAGAAATAATTAAGGAAAACTTCTAAGCATAGCAAAAGGAAATGGTATCCAGATAAATGAGGCATAAAGAACCCCAGCCAGCTAAAACCAAAACAGATCTACATCCAGACATATAATAAGATCCCAGAAATTCATCATGAGAACAGAATATTAAAAGCAATCAGAGAAAACAGATCACCTATAAAGGAAAATCCATCAAAATCATGACAGACTTCACAACACAAACTATCAAATCAAGGAGAGCTTGAGTGAAGTACTCCAAATCCTGAAAGAAAATAACCTCCAACCCAGATTGATGTACTCTGAAAAACTCTCTCTCAAAATTAATGGAGAAAAAGGTGGTTCCATGACAAAGAGGAACCGTGGGAATTCATGACACCAATCCAACCCTACAAAAAATACTGAAGGACATTCTAGAGAGAGAAAGAGAGAAAAATATGAGGATTCCAGCAACAGTGGCAGAAAGGCCTCAATGAATGGGGCAGACAAGTGGAATGAAGGAGAAAAGTAGATACTCAACAGCAAAAAAATAGCATATCAGAGATGAGGGAGAGGAGTGGCTATAACTTCTAACATAGATGGCCTTGATACACTAACAAAAAGAAATGCAGGCAGAGTAGATCAAGAGATAGGGTCCATCGAGATGCTCTGAATAGGAAATATACTCAACCTGAGAGAGGATTAATGAACCAAAAGTCAAAAATGAGAAAATGATGCTCTATGTGACAGGGAACCAGAGAGAAATAGGGACAGCTCATCCAGCATCCGCAGATATGTTGGAAAGTTATGACACTTTTGTGCAGTGTAGAACTACACAGCTGGAAGGAAGGAAAACCACACCAGCAGGCTGATAGGTCTTCAACGAAGGCTGAAAGCTCTACAATGGAAGGCTGAAGAGCCTATGCCAGAAAACTGAAGAGTCTACACTGGAAGCCAGGAGACGATGTCCAAACCAAAGGCAAAGACTGAAGCTTCTCCAAGGGATGGAACACTTTCATCAGTGCTCCTTCCTTTTTATACCATCCAGGTGATGAATCATGTAGAAGGGTGGACCTTCTACAACCTAGGATGTAGAGTTGTTAAATCCATTTAGTTAAGCTTCTGAATGTCTCATATTGACACAATCAATCAACCACTCCACTTCCACAAATAGCCTTTTAATTTCATTTGTGTTGACCCCTGCTTCTTCACTGACACTTATGTCTCTTAAATTATGCTTCTTTGCATCATCTTGCAGCTGTTGAATTCTTGTTTCCTGATTCCTTGTTATTTTTAAGAGATCTTTCCTTTCATCATCAATAGCTGCAATCCTATCTTCAAGGTTTGAAAGTCTATCTTGAGTCTCTTTCAGGTGGTTTTGCCAGCTTTTGATTGACTTTTTAATTTCCCGGATCTCTCTTTAAATCTATTTCATGCATTGTAATTCCTTTTTATATTCACTCAAGGTTTCCATCATTTTCCTATGCTCCTTTTTAGAAGATCTGCATCTACTTTAGACATGCTGAGCAACTCTTTCACTATGTTTGGTATTTCTTCATTTACTTGAGACATTATTTCTGATTTGACTTGCTTTTACAATCTCATGAAGTTGTTTCTTTATTTCAATTGCTATCTTCTCAGAGATTTCAGGTATGTTACTTCCATTTTCTTCCATAACTGTATCTCCCAGGCTTGTTTTGTGTGGGCTAGATGTCAGAGATTGTCTTTTGCTCCTTCATCTTGACATTCTCCTGGGTTCCTCCCAACAAGTTGGTTCTGGGGCCCAGGCATTTCCCATATTGGTTGTACCTCTATAGTGTAGGGGAATCAGACAGGTACCTGGGTTCCTCTAACTCCAAATTACAGAGAGGTATCGGGGCATGGTGTGGGCTTCTCTAGACCTATACAGCTACACTGGCACTTCCCTGATTATCAGGAGTACATGGAGGTGGGGCTGCTTCTCTCAGGCTGTGTGTATATACTGTGACTCCTGCGATGGTGGCAGGTCTACAGAGATGTGTTTATCTGACTCTCCTGGTGGGTGATGGCTACTCAAAGAAATCAAGGATCTCCCATTGTGGCCTACAGGTGCACAGAGTTTACATGACTGTGTCTCCCTGCTTCTGCTGCCCACAAGAAGCAGCCTTCCAGTGGTAGCATCCAGAAAGCAGAGGTGGATATGCTGGCTGCCTGTAGGAAAGGGCCTTCCAGTGATGGCACCTGTCAGGTGGAAGCAGATCTGCTGTTTCTCTCTGCCTGGAACTGGCCACTTGCTGTCTGCCCTACTAAGTGAGCCCTCTCTGACACTGTTTGGCTCATCAGTGGCTATTGGAGTGCACACAGGGGCAGGGATGGCCCTCTGTCTCCTAGTTGACTACATATGGGGGTCTATAGTAATGGTTGCCAGTGTGTATATGCTGCTGAGCTATAGCCCCAGCCCTTAGCTTCTTTTTAATGCTAATATTTTTAGCAATTATACTCTCCTTGCCTCCAGTTTGCAGGCCTCAACTTTTTAGTTTTCCTTTCTGGAGTTTTCAAATTCATTCAATTTGACATTTTGTTCTTGGTTTTTATTGTAAACCTTACCAGAAGCAGCAAGCAGCCTGAATGTAGGGCAGCTTTGAAATTTCCTCCACCAGATTAGTCCAGTGTCCTTAATTTCAGTCTCCCTGATAGTCTCTTTTCTGCCAGAGTGTAACATAAATGGTCTCAAGTCCAACTACTGATGGTGTCCTTGTTTCCAGCTGAAGCCTTTTGAATCTTATTCTTACCTTCTAGATTTTAATCAGTATCATAGTCTTCTGAGCTTCAACCAGTATTAACCATCAAGCTCTGCTTATGGTATTCTAGGGCTTCTCTAGTCAGAATCTCCAAACTTTTCCAAGATCTTCCAATAAACCAGTTCTAAAGACTTCTAAACCATATAGTTACACACAGCAACTCTACTCCTGCTATGAACACCTGTATCTGTTAGAGTTCTCTAGAAAGCCAGACTTCATATAAAATATATGATTATACAAGATATTTATTTAGGTAAGTTTACATACTTGAAGAATGCAAAGAACTTCCTGCTTCTCTTCTTATTCTATTCAATTTACCATCTTATTGGTTGGTGATATGCACTTCTAAGGTGAGCGTTCCCCATTCAGTTTGCTGGCTAACATGTCATATTTAAAAACACGTGAATTTACTAATCTAGGAAGTTCTTACTCAAGTCAAGTTCATGTATCAGAACCACTAACCACAGCACCTTGGTCAAAAAAATCCACTAAGGGATTTCCAGCGAGATGGTGAAGTGGTAAGCCCCAGAGAGCCTCTTGGAATATAGCCATGTAAGGAAAAGAAGGAAGAGGGAAGTGGTACCCTGGACTCAGGAAGGATCAGGAGTGAGAACTGAAGCCACAGGGAGAGCAAAGAGAGACACTTCAACAAAGAAAGGTGGGTCGTGCCTAAGATGGGACTAACTGCATGGGAGACGCAGTTCATACTGAGACTGCTGGCAACCCCAGATACCTCCATAGAAAGAGGCACAAGTGGAATAGAGCAGGGGATACAGAGGATTGCAGTGGCTCATGCTGAGTGGTGTGGACACCCCTCAAAGGGAGGGCAATTGGCAGGGAGCCATCTTAGAGTGAGGCCAACGGAGGCTGGCACTCATAACAACTACTGGCTCCATCTAGTAACCCCCAGCAGAGCCCAAGCCTACAGAATCTGCATGCTGGACTGCTGCATGCTGAACAGATCTGGTTCTAGTCTCATGGTCATAAACCAGGTTGAACTTCAGGAGAAATAAAGATGCAAGCTCATTGTGATTATTCACTATTGTGCTGTCAAGCTACTGCTGAGTTGCTGGCATTAATCAATATGGGTCTGGATCTGGTCTCCCCAAGTTGTCTACCAGTGACAGCAGAGACACATTTTGGGGTGGAAATTTTTTCTTTCTTATTTCTTTCTCTCTTTTCTTTTTTAATTTATTCTTCATTGTTTGTCCTATATACCTTTTATGTAAGTATGAACATGGTTTCTAGTTTTTTTTGTGGTTGTTCTATCTCTTCCATATCTTTTCCTCCTGTCTTCTGCACCAATTCCCCAAGATTTACATGATCCTTCTTTATCAGCTTTGCTGGCAATCTTTTCGTCATCTATTTCCCTATTTTTTTTTTCTCCTAACCTCTTAATTTTTCTGCCCTGAGGGTAAAAGTGCCATCTGGTTTGTTTTTGCTTTTGTTATATAATCACAAGTTCATATGGTTAAAGATGGGAAATTAATAGTTACCTCAGTTTTTCATTTTATAGGCTATTTGATGCTACTATTATTGGTGAAATGTACCGCTTAGCCCAAGTAACACAATTGTTCCAACCAACTGTTCTTCCTGATATGCCAAGATTGAGATTGCCTAAGGGTCATAGAAAATACTGTGGGCCAATGCAAAACAACTAGGAACTGAGCTCAGTAAGCAGCAGTTGCTCATCTCCAATAAATTGAAGAGATAGGAAAAGGACTCAAAACCCAAAAGCCAGCTCTAACTGGAAGACACTTCTGAGAAGTAGTCATTTCCTCCGGGTTATAAGTACTAGCAATAAAACAACTCACCATAGGCAATTTACAAACATTAACTCATGAATTAAACTAAAAAAAGAAAAAAAATGAGATGACAAACAAGATGCAACCTTAGATGTGTAACTCATCCAAGGCAAACCCACGGATCAATCAGATGGGACAATAAAAAAGCCACCAAAGTTGTAACAGTGGATGTAACAAGGCAAATGAATGAAGCTGTAGAAAAGTAATCAAATCAGAAATAATTTCCCAGGTAACAACAGAGATGGTGACCACAATGACTTTTAGAGCAGATACAGATAAAAAATAGAAGAGCTTAGGAAAATGATGGAAACCATGACTGCTCAACTTAAGAAATGGATTCCTTAAAACAAATTCAAATAGATATCAGGAGATTAAAAATTCCATTGAAAGTATATGCAGCAGAATGAGTCAATGTGATGACAGAATCTCAGATGTAAGACAGGATTACAATTAGTAGTCACGAAAAGAAAGTAAGTCACTAAAAATAGCAAGGAACCATGAAAAATCAATTTGGTAGCTACTAGATGAAGCCAAGAATAACAATATTAATTGGACTTGATGAAAAAGCAGGAGACATCACAAATGACCTTAAAAAATCTGTTTGCAGATGTCATGACAAAATTTTGCTAGCAGGGTAAAATAATTTGATATAGTCATATAGAACTTCATTTATATATAGCATACAAACCTATAGCATACAATAGTTAAGATTACAGAATTTAATACAAGAACTGCTACAAACTGTTAGAGAAAAGAAACAAATCACCTCAAAGGAAAGCTTATCAGAATTACAGCTGACTTTTCAACACAAATACCCAGGTCAAGGAGAGCTTGGAGTGAAATATGACAAGCCCTAAAAGAGAACACCTCCAACCTATATTGATGTTCTATTCAAAATTGATGGAGAAATAAGATACTTGCATGACAAGGAAGACCTGAAGAAATTCGTGATCACCAAACCAGCACAGCAATATATGCACACGCATTTATAGTAGCACAGTTTATAATGATTAAATTTTGTAAACAGCCCAAATGCCTATCAACTGATGAATGGATAAAGATGTGTTTTTTTATACTATGGAGTACTATTTCTGCCATAAAGAAGGATGATTTTGAGACACTTCTAGATAAACGGATGCCCTTTGAGATCATACTCTTAAGTGAAATACATCAGATACACGTGAATATCAATAGTTCCTCTGTTTGTGAGAAACTTAAAGTGTAAATAAGGACCAAAATGTGTAAAAGGTATTGTGAAATAGGAAGAAAGTGCTCAAATGAGGAGGAGATGGGATGAGAAAATGGATGAAAAATTTAAAAAAAATGGAAAAAGGGAAAATTGGAGATGAAGCTGCTGTAAACAAGGAAGAGATGAGTTGAAGAGAGGATAAGGGAATGTGAAAAGAAACAAGTTACATCATGTACAGGTTCAAGTACCCAATCTGAATGTGATTGTCATATATACCTAAAATGTACCAAAAATCATTTTTAGAGATTAACAAAAAGTCCAACTGGTTTTCCATGGTTATTATTGACATTTTTACAACATTGGGTATTCCTAGAATATCTATCCATTTATTTAGTTATTTTTATTTCATTAGTTGTGTATCTTGGACATATTAGATTTATGCTCAAATATTTCATTTTGAGAATGCTAATATGTGACATCATTTTTAATTTTCAATTACATTTTTACACTGATGATACATCTGAAAATAGTTGAATCTGTATGATAGGCTCATAATCTGCATCCTTGATATATTTGCTTACACTCACATGAGTTTTTGTCCTAATCTTCTGAATTTTCTACATAGATGATTACATCATCTGTAAACACAATTTTCTTCTTTCCTATTTGTGTCTCTCATTTTTTCTTCTGGTCTTACTAAATGTTACTTTCAGGATGATGGTGATGAAAAGGAATGTGTTTTTTGTTGTTGTTGTTGTTGTTGTTGTTTGTTTTGTTTTTGCCTAACACAGGCTGAACTTTTTCCTGGATCAGTAATGCATTTCTATTCTACTAATTGATTCTTCCTTTTAATATAATACAATGTAATTTCAGCATCTGCAAGTTAGAGAAGTAAAATTTTGAAGGTAATTCCATTAAAATCCTGATTCTGGAAAAGTTTTGCCTTATACTTCTGGGTAAATTGTGCTATCTTTTGAAATTCTATAAAATGTCTGAAATTTTATATTTAATTAGTCTTAGAAACAAAAAGTCAGAGACAGCATTTTTAATGCTGTTAAATTAACATGAAAAAGGAGCATTCTGTCTAGTGTTTGTGTTCAGTACTACTAAATATGATATCTCATTATGTAAAAATTATAAATTAATTTCATAAAATCTTAAGTTAGAATTTGTATTTTAACAAATTCCAAGTCAACAAACATCGAACATTTACCTTCTGTACTTTGTTTATTATTTTATTGGTACTGTGACCAATTCTCACTCCTTGAATTAAATTCTGGGTTGTTTAGTCAAAGTATTATGCTCATTGGTTCATATTTTGTTTAGACAATAGCAATTACCCTTCTTGCTATGCAATATGAGTGTTTACAATTACAAAGTTATTTGACAAATATTCAAAATATCCCTTTCTTATAGGAAATGCTTTTGCACTAGATGGCCTTTCCACAAGAGAGAGGACAAAATAACTATGTTGAAATGGTGCACTGAGATTACAGCCTATTAGGAATGAAAGAAAACTTCAGTAACTTATACTAATGAAAATTTATTTTACAGGAGAAGAAACAGAGATTCACAAAGGTAATAAATTCAGAATGAGTTTATAATTTTATAATCCAGGCCCTCTCACAGCATATAGTGCCATTCTGAGAACCAAATGCAATTCTATCACTACATTCCACCACAACCCATGAAAAACAAAAGGACATTTTTTCATTTCACATTTACTTCCACAGTTGTTTATTTGCTGAGCTCTCTGCTTGGCAATTGGATGTTCTGGGTTTCAACTGATTTCCATGTGCCCAGTTGCAGCCATAGATACAGACGTCTCTGCCCATGGACACATTCCCTCTTCTTGGTTAAGTGATGATGTTTGTCTAATAGTTTCCCTTTTTCAGGCAACTAAGCTGGGCCCTAGATGTCATATGGATGGGGGAAATAAAAGAATTTTATGTCCTCCTTGCTAGGTAGCTTATGAGGCAGATGGTACTAAAGGTAAAAGCAGCTCTTGGAAGATGCTTCTCCTTTGTGATTCCAGCCCAAAGTACCCGACACACACTGAAGAAAGAGATCCATTAGCTGTAGAGCATACCCTTTCTAAACAGTACCCACTTCAGGATCTTTGCTGTCCTACACTTGCTCACCATATTTTATTAATGAGAAAGACAGATGTCTTGTCTTAATATCTGAAACAAAACTGGGTTTTGAGTGATGATTGCAGTTTTGTGAATGTGAGTGTTCCTTTAGAAAGATGTAACCTTGTTATCATAATATTGGATTATTTTCTGTATTCTGTGAACTTGTATGGGAAACAGGACAAAATACATAGAGTTATTATACTAAGTCTCATGGAGATGAAGCTGTTTATCTCAACCACCTATAACTCAGACTGTCTTGAAATGAATTCCCAATGAGCCCTAGAGGGGGCCGTTGAGGGTGAATAACCGAGACAATTTACTTCTCTAGGGTAGGGCTAGGTGTTACATGATTCTCAGGCGCAGGAAAGTTACTTACTAAAGGAACAGTATGCAGTGTCATTGAAGACCCCAACACAGGAGTCCATCAGACTCCTGTGCTGAATTAGGTCCCAAAAGTAATGTAAGTTGGTAGAGGACTTTCCAGAAGCAATTTTGGCTTCATGTTTATTAGTATTTTTAAAGTCTCCATCTTTGCACTTCTTTATCCCATAACTGTTTTTCCCTAATTCCTGAACAATCCTTCTTACACAGAACTACTTACATCTGATACACTCTGAGACCAAAAGAACCTACTCTGAGCTTGGCTTCACCTGCCCAACCTTCTCAACCCATTGCCTCCTGCCCTACATGATATCTTCTTGCTAGGGTGCTGCTCTGCCATGTTGGGTAAATATCTATGAGGCTTGGGCTCCTGGATAAAGTTTGGTAGGCAGTGTAGACAAGAGTTTGCAGGAAAGGTTATCTGGAAGAAACACCTGACAGAAGCAGAGTACTTTTTTCCTTGATGGGTAGAGTTAGGGTCCAAGGTAGTTAGCTGACTGGTTGAAGAGTTGTGTCCTATGGTTGTAGAAATGGGTTCCTGATGACTGGACTCCAATGTCAAACCGTGATTTCACTTTTGAAGTTGCAGAGAAATCTGAAGGTTTTGTGCTTCTGTGCCAAATAAGAGGAGATTGTGGATGCATAAGGAAGAAATATCCCATCCTTTGCACTCTGTCTCTGGTCTTCAACATGTTTACAGATATTGTTATTATACTCTACTAGGAATGGATATCATTGACTTTGGGAGACATAATTCCCTGGTAATCATGGGGACCACAGGAAAATCTCTCACTGGGCATTTGGAAATTAAGTGTAAGCACAGGGCCAGTGGTGGAATGGATAATGCATCTGACTTGGATCAGAAGATTCTAGGAGATTAAGTGTAATAACCTACCTAAGCTTATGGTTTCATCAGAAAAATTCCTCCTGCTTATCACATAGGAATAGTAATATTAAATAAAATTATATATTCAAAGAGATTTAGACCAATCAAAACTGCTCTTGATGTTAAAGTTTATAACAATTACATTTAGAGTATGAGGTGACCTATCAACTGTCCCTTCCATAGTTTCAGCACTGAGTAAGCTGAAGCACAATGACTGACCTCTTTAAAAGACTTGTTCTGCTTTGCAAGGGCTAACTATCCAAGAGAGAAACAAATCCTGTTCACAGGTTATTTAGGGAGCTCACTTTCTCTATTCTTGGTTCAGGCAGGACTGTACCTGGAACATTTCAAACTAACTTTTAAAAAATGTATTTGCCTTTGAAGCTCTCTGAAGCATCGTGTTGCCATCTTCCTGGACTACTCAGTTCCCCATTTTCACTATTGGAAGTCATTCCAATTAAATTTAATCTAAATTAAACCTCTGTATGGTAGCTTGATACTTTCTCTCCTTATCTTGCTCTGTGGAACATAAATTGACATCTCTCAATGTTGGGGCATTGATATCCCAACCATTTTTTATGTTTTATCATTTTTCTAAGACAGATTATTTATCTCTTTTTTCATAGCTTTATAGTTTACCTTCACTTGAGAGTGGTGGGAGCCAACTCTTGCTCTGTATTAATATGTGTATTGAAAGTATAGTCTTCTGAAGGGTCAAAGTTTAGAGCTAGCTGTATTCCTGACCACCACATCCATTTCCAGGTGGGTGCTATTTCCCTTAGAAACTTTCAGATTAGGGACACTTACCCAGTTCTGGGTGAAGATGAGATGGGTGTAACACAACAGTTACTCATCCCTGAGGTGGATACAGGAAGGAAGTATTCTGTTAGAGTGTATGCAAATATTCCTCCAGTTTCCAAGCTCACACGTAAGTCATAGTAGGAGGGTCAGACTTCTGCCAGAGAAGTAGCTTCAGAATGTGGACAAAATGTCTATGAAGTATAGTAAATTGTAGTCCCTGAAGTTCTGCTCAGCCAGAACTGGTTATATAGAGTTAGCTGAATACTTCAATCTGAGGGCTGCCATTGTAACCAGTTATGGTTTCTCTTACCTTCTTTTTGCATATGGAAGAAGGATGTAATGAAACTAATTCTCCTCACTCACTCAAATCTGACCCTTTTCCCCCACATTTCAGAACACAGGGAAATAGCAGCAACAACTAGATCATAAATCCACATTTTTACAGCTGGGTAAATCAGGCTATATTCCCAAAGTTCCTCCAGTGACCTCTTGGAAATCAAGTTTCCTTGAATGAAGAACATCCTTCAAAGCAGAAGCAAGCCTGACCTTTAGCCTTTTGTTCCCAAGGGATAAATAATGAGAAAGGACTCCTGTTCCCACAGTAGATTCTGCCAGACTATATTTTCTTATTCTGGAGTGGAGGCAATTGGCCAGACCTGAAGAAAAATCAGGTTGTTTATACTACCCAGTCTGTGATATTCTAACAACTTAAAGGAATGAGATACTTGATGACTAGGGTGGATAGAGAGGGAACTTGCAATGATGGTGAATCTTTTAGAGCTTTCAATGATAGCAGACAGCTGTTTGTGGCATGTGAACTATATGGACTGGAGTGTTCATGGAAGCTTTAAGGAAAGCCAGTGTCCATTTTGACTGAAGGGAGAATAAAGAGGACTGGGAGCCCCGCTTGAAGCTTAAGGCAAGGTACTAAAATGAGACTTTGAGATGAACCCTTTCTTAAATTCCATCCACACCTTGGAACATATATTATATATATATATTATATAATATATTATATATAATATATGTATATATATTTACCTCGAATTCGAGCATCTTCCTGCAGCTGAAAAATAAAGAAAATTCAGGAAATCAGAAACTCAAGAGACTTGTCTCTGGGATTTCAGAATACATGAGCTATAGGCTTGGCATATATAGAGATGTCTTGGGAACCATGGGATTCTTGTGAATGGAACGTAATTCTGTATTTCCTGAAAACAGAATTTGTATTGTATTTGTATCTCTCAAACCAAACATTGAAGATAATTCTCTGCATACAGTTTATGTGCTACACATGTTGCATAATGAAGTAATAAATATATAGGAGCAAGCTGTCAATCCTTAAGCATGGAGACACATAGTTCATCACTTATATCCTTAACTACTCAAAATTAACTCACCCTTTCTATATGGCTTTTTTTTGGACTCTCAGTTTCCTTTCTGAGTCTCCAGTGGTTTTCAATAGGGACTTTGAACGACTTTGAAGAACCTTTTAAAGAATCTTCATCATTCACTTTGGAGTAAGTAGCTGATTTTCAGCCCTCAGTGAAACTATCACATGAGCCAGTGGCTGGGAGTCACCACATACAAGACACACTTCTGGGCAGCTCTCTTTCCACTAGCTCACTTAAGTTCTTCCTGAAGAAACTATGACAGAAGGAGACCAATGTTCTGGTAAGTGGAGGCATCTTGACCACACAGGCAAGACTTGTTTGAAAATTTCAAGCTTCTGATCTCTACTTAGTGCCCCTTACACCTACAGGTAGATGGAGGCAAAGGCTGCTGTAATCTTTCTGAGGAAGTCCCAGATGCCCTAACAGACTACAGTGACACGGTAACTTGGACCATAGAAAAAGGCTAAGCTCTAAGGCCAAAAGTGATCCAGATAGTGAAAGAGAGAACTTCTCAATCTGTTTGTCCATTATTTTTCCCCAACTAGGAAGAGAGAGATACTTTTCCAAAAATTTCAGGGAGCTAATATTATATTTAGATTTTAGTTTTAACGAAATTATGCTTATACTCAGGGAAACAAAAAGAAATCTGTACAGAAGTTTCCTGTTTGTCCTGGTTTTATGATATTTGTGTGGTCCCACTCTAAATTACATGCTTTCCTCTTTTTATAGCCTATGGAAACAGTCTGCCATTAGTAATTGTGTAGAGAAAGTGTCTATTTCTCTTCACTATATCGGAAAGCAAAAAACTTGCAATAGTGGTTTAATGTGACATTGAGGAAGTTAATATAATAACAGCATAAACAGGCATAGTGGTTCATGTCTGTAATCATACTATGCTGAATAGCTGAGGCAAGATAGAAAGTTTGGGCCTAGTTTGAGCAACTTAATGATTTAGTAAGACACAATCTTGAAATAAAAAATAAAAAGATTTCAGGATATTGCTCAGTGAGAAGGCCCTGGGTTCATTTCCCAGTACCACAACAAAGAAACCTCAGTATCTTTGAAAGACCAACAATGTAGTGTATGTTTGATGATATTATTTAAATATTTGATCAGTATTTAGAAGAGACTGAAATCTGTACAGAGTAAGGGCAGAGAAAGAGAATCATTTCTGTTTACTCTGAAGCCTTGCTCTTTAGTTTGTACTTTCCTGCATTTAATAAACTTACTTACCCAACAAAGTATTTTAAAATATTGATTGTGTACTCCCTTCAATTTGGTCACTTCTCAGCATTTTGAAAAGCTACATACCTGAGAGAAATTATGGTAAGTGTAATTGTATCTATAGATCATCAGAGTTCCTCAAGGGAATTATTAGGGTTCTTTTTGCTTTAGTTGTCTGAACAGACATATCAATGATACTTTTAAAGGAATAAATCACTAAGATAAATAAAGATAAGGCTTCATTCAGTCATCATCTCAGTAGGAAATAAAGATGGGATTCAGGAAGATGATGAGCTAGGAAATTTAGAGAATCAAAGTTTAAGTTTACCTCCTTTTGTATATCCTTAAAAGCTGACAGCACCTGTAAGAAGACAAAAATATATAAAAATTAATATTATAGATTTCATTTGATCAAATAGATTTTATATGAGAATCTAGTTATTTGATCTAGCTATTTGGGTATGGAGTATTGCTTTCTATCTCCAGCAATAAACTCTCATTGACTTCCACTCTACACATATTTCTTGGTTTCCACTTCTTCATTTGGTAAATTAGTGAAATACAGTGAAGTATTTATTTAAGGGGGGGCTGAGTTTTGACAGAATGTCTAAATAGGCCTACTATTGTACTTAATTTTTAAAATTTGTCCTTTCTCTGAAGCTATGCATAGTTATTAAAATGAATATTTAGTTATATTTAGGTTTTGATATACTGGAGGACAGTACTGAATGTTGGTTAGGATATGGAGCAGCTGAAATTCTCATTTGTTATTGGAGGGGATATGAAATCATACAGACAACTTTGGAAGAAGTTCTGGCAGTTTCTTATAAGGCTGAATGACTATATATATATATATATATATATGCATGGGTAGATACAGTAATAGTTGGAGAAAAGGGAAATAACTTTAAAATAGACAACTGTATTTTACTTGGTGGAAATACAATATGTAGATATTCGGGGTTTCAATTTGTCTATAAGAGTGCATATGAAAAATGAATAGTTAAAGGAGTAGAGTGTATCAATTATCAATTTATAACTTTTCAGTAAGTCTTTGTATCTGGTTAGTTATATTTTCAGTTCTCAGCAGGATAATCTTTGATCTTTATGCAAGAAATTCACTTTTAACTAATACAGTAATGTTAGAGTATGAGATAGTAATGCTAATTCCTTATAGTTAAGGTTACTTCCTTCTGTAAAACTTTTAAGTTGCTGAAAATAAGAGAATAAAAATTTGGCCACAGTACTCACTTAGTATGATATTGCTTAGTAGGAACTTATAGGAAAGACTGTGAGGAATTGCACCTTTTCTAATATTTATATATAATTTTTATAAAGTTTTTTTAGCTGTAGTCATTGATTTAGTGAACTGTCATTTTCTGCTTGGTTCCATGTGATAAATGTACTATAAATTCAAAAGTGACTCATTATCCTTTAATTATCAACTCTTGCCAAGAGTTTAAATGTATAATACATGTAACCAAAATATCAAGATTGGGATTTTTAGTAATTGAGATCTGTGAGAAGTTCTCTTAGAAACTGAGTAAACATCTGTGTTCTGTGTCCTCCAAGTTTTTGTTTTGGCTACCTGATGAGCATATCTTGCTTCTGTACTCACTCAAACATAAACTACACAGTTTCCTCTTGAGCATTGGCTACCTTGTCATTTTAAGATATCTGGGAAATCAAGGACATTTTTTCAAAGAGAACAAGTCATCAACTTTAATCTGAGATATTATTCAGACATTCATTGGATTTAAGTCTATTTTAAATACATTTTAGGAATCAAATTTTAAAATCAGGGCTTAACATAATATAGATCCTGAGGAGGTGAGTTCCTGCACACCATCCCGAGCCCCAATAGAGTTTAAGATTATCGCTCCCAGTGGTCAAGGATCCACCCAGCTCCCAGCCACACTAGACTGGGCTCTGCAGGTTTTGGGTCTGCCTGCACCATGCCCAGTGACCTTCTTTCAATCCAGGGACTTGGGCTGCATGCTGAGATGAGTTCCTGCACACTGGCGGGGTCCTGGAAAAGTTTAAAAACATCACTCTCAGTGGTCAAGAACCTGCCCAGCTTCCAGCCACACTAGATTAGGCTTGAGAGGTTTTTGTGGCCTGACTAGATTATGCCCAGGGAACTTCTTAAATCAGGGGAGTCGAGGGCATGTGAAATGAGTTCCAACACATTGGTCCTTACGTGGGGAGAGATTTGGAACATCATTCACAGTGGTTAGGAGCCCGCCCAGCTTCCTGGAACACTGGAGGTGGTATAAGAGGTCCTGTGGGTCTGACTGGACTACACTCAACAACCTCCATTCAGTCCTGGGAGCTGAGGGCATAGAAGATGATTTCTAACATGTGCAGGGGAAAACATGGAACAATACTTGAAACAGGGAAACATAGGAAAATGACAAAACGAAAGACCAAAATGCAATGTCAAACCTCCAGCCCATCCCAAGAAAGCCTAGGAGTCATGTACAAAGAAGGAAATATATGCCTGTCATGGTTTATGTTTGTGTCCCCCAGGCCTCATGAGTTTGCATTGTTCACTTGTGATGGTTCATTGTGTAGTGCTTGGATTGATGGTGTCAGTGCTCCATCCACATAGGGGTGGAGCCAGGATGTGATGTAATGGCAGGAAGAAGGTGTGTCTTTCTCTTTGCTGGTTTGAGCTTGCTGTTGGCAGTCGCCATGAACTGCGATCAGCCAGGCCCGCCTGCCTTGGAGCCAACTGAGTGTGGACTGAAACCTCTAAAAACTATAAGAAATAAACCTTTCCTTTCCCAGCTTTGGGCTTCAGGTATTTTGTCTCAGTGATGAGTAAAAAGTAATTAAGACAATGCCATACACCTGAAATACCTGAAATAATAGCAACTAAAATAGAGAAGCAACTCTGGTAGCTTAAAAGGAATTCAAACTAGAAATAATCTCCCAGGTAAAAGAAGAAATGATAAAAGTAATAAAAGAGATGCTGAACACATCTAAAGAAGACATAGTTAAAAAATTAGAGGAGCAAAACAAAAAGATAGACTCCCTAGATGAACAGTGTAAGAAACAAACAGAATACATGAAGCAGATTCAAAGAGATAAACAGGAAATCAAAGATTCCATTGAAAGTTGTGAAAACTGCCTCAACGAAAGTGAAGATAGAATTTCAGACCTCGAAGACAATATCGCAGCTAGTGAACAGGAAAGGAAAGATCTTTTTAAAATAACAAGGAGTCAGGAAATAACAATTCAACAGCTGCAAGATGATGCAAAGAAAAACAACGTAAGATGGATAGGGATAAATGAAAAAGAAGGGACAAAACAAATGATATCAAGAAGCTATTTACAGAAGTAACAGCTGAAAATTTCCCGAACATGAGAAAGGAAACTGACATTAGGACTAAGGAAGCATATAGAAATCCAAATAGCCAAAACTAAAATAAAGCCACACCCAGACACATAATAATCACCATCCCAGTAATACAACGTAAGAATAGAATATTAAAAGCTGTTAGAGACAAAAGACAGATCACCTATACAGGAAAAACCATCAGAATCACAGCAGACTTCTCAACACAAACAATGAAGTCAAGAAGAGCATGGAGTGAAGTATTTCAGATCCTAAAGGAAAATGATTTCCAACCTTGACTAATGTACCTCGCAAAACTGACCTTCAAAATGGTTGGAGAAATAAGATATTTTCATGACAAACAACAGCTGAAGAACTTCATGATCACCAAGCTAATTCTGCAAAGAATACTGGAAGACAGTTTAGATACACATAGGAAAAAATCACTAGGCAAGGCAGACAAACAGAATGGAAAGTTAAAGATTCAACATTAGAAAGAAAAAATGTCAACAATAAATCAATACAGAGCAGTTATTAACCATTAATGTAAATGGTCTCAATTCAACAATTAAAACAAACAGACTGGCAGAATGGATCAAGAAACAACATTTAAGCATATGCTGTCTATAAGAAACCCATCTAACTCAAAAGGAAACTCACAGACTGAAAGATAAGGATAGACAACAATACTTCATGCAACAGGAACCAAAAAAAAAAAGAAAAAAGTGAGGGTAGCTATTCTGTTTGAAGACAATGTGAAGTTCAAACCAAGAATGACCCAAAGAGATAAAGAAGGTTACTACATACTGCTTAGAGGAAAAGTTCAAGAGGAAGAGATAATAATCTTAAATATATATGAACACAAATTCCAGAGCCAACTATACAAAGCAAGTATTAATAGAAATGAAAAATCAAATAAGCAATAACACAATTATAACAGGAGACCTTAATACACCATTGACCTCAGGGGACAGACAGCCATACAGAAAATCAGCAAAGATATAGCAGAACTGAATCACACCTGTGAACAAATGGACTTGATAGACATAAATAGAATATTCCATCCAATAGCATCAGAATATACATTCTTCCCAGCCGTACATGTGACAGTCTCTATAACAGACCGTATACTAGCCCACAGAGTATATTTAAGTAAATGCAAAAGAATTTAAATTATCCCATGCATGTTATCAGATCATAGTGCCATGAAACTAGAAATTAATGATAAAAGAAACTGTAACCCCTCCCCACAAATACATGAAAATTGAATAAAACACTCCTGAGGAATCATTGGCTTACAGGAGAAATTAAAGAAGAAATTAAACAATAACTACAAGAAAATGAAAATACAAATATGACTTACCAGAAAGTGTGGGATGCAATGAAAACATTCCTCAGAGGAAAATTTATTGCACTGAGTTGCCACATCAGGAAAACAGAGCAAATACAAATAAAAAACTGATGCTACACCTCAAACATCTAGAAAAAAAAGAGCAAGTCAAGCCCAAAACCAAAAGAAGGGAGAAAATTATAAAAATCAGAGCAGAAATTAATGCAATAGCGACTAAGAAAACAATCCAAAGAATCAATGAATCAAAGAGTTGGTTCTTTGAAAGAATGAACAAAATTGATAAGCCCCTCATCAACCTTATTTTAAAAAAGGAAAGAAAAAGCTCAATTTCATGCAATAGGGAATGAAAAAGGTGAAATCACTAAAGACTCTGTGGAAATACAGAAGATCCTCACCTGTTTCAAAAACCTCTACTCTCATAGGTTCGATAACACAGAAGAAATGGACAGATTTCTAGAAACATATGAACTACCAAGGCTGGGTCAAGAAGATGTAACACTGCTGAATAACCCAATTTCTATTAATGAAATTGAAAATATAGTAAGTCCTGATCTACAAAGAAGAGCCCAAGCACAGATGGATTCATTGCGGAATTCTACAAGGAATACAAAGAAGGCTTGATGCTGACACTCCTCAAAATCTTAAATGAATTGGAAAGGGAAGCAATTCTTCCTAAGTCATTCCTGGAAGCAAATATTACTCTAGTACTAAAACCTGAAAAAGACCCAACCAAAAAGGAGAACTACAGGCCAATCTTCCTGATGCAAAAATCCTCAGTAAAATATTGGCTAACAGGATGCAGCAAATCATCAAGAAGATTGTATACTATGACCAAGTAGGATTCATTCCAGGCATTCAGAGATGGTTCTACATGCATAAATCAATAAATGTAATCCACCATATCAATAGAGCCAACAGTAAGAATCACATGATCATTTCTATAGATGCAGAAAAAGCTTTTGATAAGGTACAACATTCATTCATGATAAGAACCTTACAGAAAATTGGAATAGATTATCTTTACCTCAATATGATTAAGGCCATCCATGACAAACCAACAGCCAGCATCATATTAACTGGGTAAAAACGGAAGGCCTTTACCTTAAAATCAGGCACAAGACAAAGATGTCCCTCATCACTGCTCCTATTCAACATAGCACTGGAAATACTAGCCAGAGCAATTAAACAAGAGAGAGAAATAAAAGGGGTAAAGATAGGAAAAGAAGAAGTTAAATTATCATTATTTGTGGATGACATGATACTCTACATAGAAGACCCCCAAAACTCCATTGAAAGACTCCTATATATAATAAATAAATTCAGCAATGTAGCTCGATAAAAAATCAATACTCAAAAATCAATAGCATTCTTATACACTAACAACAAAATCACTGAGAAATAAAAGTAGCCACACCCTTCATACTAGCATCCAAAAAAAGAGAGAAATATTTAGGAATTAATCTCACAAAAGAAGTAAAAGATCTATACAGGGAAAATTATAATGCCCTGAAAAAAGAAATTGAAGAGATCTCAGAAAATGGAAAGACATCCCTTGTTCATAATAGGAAAAATAAATATTGTGAAAATGGCCATTCTCCCAAAACTGTTATACAGATTCAAAGCAATCCCAATGAAAATACCATCAACATATCTCATAAATCTACAGAAATCACTGCTAAAATTCATCTGGAGCCAAAAGAGACTTAAAATAGCAAAGGCAATTCTGGGACAGCGAAGGCAAAGCAGGATGCATCACAATCCCTGACTTGAGGTTATGCTACAAGTCAACTGTAATAAAATCAACACGATCCTGGAATAAAAACAGATCTGAAGATCAATGGAATAGATTAGAAGATACAACCACAACTACAAACACACTCAGCCACCTTATCTTTGATAAAGGGGCCAAACATGTTTACTAGAAGAACAGCAGTCTCTTTAATAAATGGTGCTAGAAAAACTGGCTCTCTATGCTGAAAACTAAAACTAGACCCCATGCCTATCACCATGTACTAAATTAAAATCTAAGTAGATAAAAAATCTGAATATTAAAACAGAAACACTAAATTTTTTGGAAGACAATTTGGGTAAATATCTTGAAAATATAGGGGTAGGTATAAAATTCATGAATAGGAATCAAACCACACGGGAAATACTTCTGAGAATCAATAACTGGGATCATATTTTATTAAAAAGTTTCTGCATGTCAAAAGAAATCTCCAGGGCTGGGGATTTAGCTCAGCGGCATAAGTGCCTGCCTTGCAAGTGTGTGGTCATGAGTTCGATCCCTGGTACTAATAAAAAAAAAATCTCCAGTATAGTGAAAAGAAAACCCACAAACTGGAAAAAAAATCTTAGTGAACTATCCCTCAGACAAAGGTCTTCTCTCTAAAACACATAAAGAATTAAAAAAATCAGACCTCTGAAATCAAAAGACCCAATCCAAAAATGGGCATCTAAGATGAATATGCAGTTCTCAGATGAAGAAATACAAATGGCAAATAAATACATGAAAAAATGTTCACCATCATTAGTCATTACAGAAATGCAGATTAAAGCCACACTGAGATTCTATCTCACTCCAGAAAGAATGGCCAGGATCAGAAATCTCCCAACAACAAATGCTGGAGAGGCTACAGGGAAAAAGGAACTCTCCTGCACTGTTGTTGGGAGTGTAGACTAGTGTAGCCATTATGGAGGTCAGTCTGCAGGTTTCTCCAAACCTGGGATTGGAAGGTCTAGGTATTCCGCTTCAAGGCATATTCTCAAAAGAACTGAAAACATCATACTGTAGTGATATATGTGCACCTGTGTTTATAGCAGTACAAGTTGTAATAGCCAGATACTAGAAACAACCTAAGTGTCCAACAACTGAAGAATGGATAAAAAGTTGTGGTATTTTTATACAATGGAGTACTACTCAGCTATAAAGAATGATCACCCTGAGATATTTATAAATAAACAGACACAACTTGAGATCATACTCCTCAGCAAAATAAATCAAACTCATATGTATTAATACCGTAAAGTCTCTCTAGTGTAAGAATTGGTAAGCATACATAAAATTTTATGGCAATCATGATTTCCTGTTATATTGCTTTGAAGCCATTTGTTAGTTGGAATGATTTTATCCTGGGTTGCTTGATTTTATTATCTGTGATGGTATGAACAGCTATTTTGAAGAAAACAATATCCATCCAATGCTGATTTAATATCATCTTGTTTTGAAGTCCTACCATACTTTTGTTCTTCTGTTTCCATTGGTTCTATCATGTTCTATCTTATTGGATTTTATTATGTGCGGTAGTATAAACAAATTTTTTATGGACAATGAGGTAATGTAGTAACCATTGTTTATTTTCTGTTATTTGGTTCTGAATGCTTTGTAATATTTTTATTCCCTTTAATGGTTTTATATTATTTTGTTATGTCTTATATATTATTGTGTATGAAGGTATGCTCAACTATTTCAAGGAAAGATACATTATGGTAGCTACTCTTATATCAGATTGTCTTGTGGTGAAATACTGTGTTGGTTAAATTGATCTGTTCTGATCTGCTTTGTTATGTCCTCTTTTATCTTAATCTCTTTAAAATAAAAAAATTTTAAAAATATAGATCCTGAGGCTTAATGCTCATGGCATTGGTTTTCTTGAAAGACTGAGGCAATAGGTTCCTATTGATAACTAAATGAGTCTATTTGCATATTAAACTTATAATTTTCAAGGCCTCAAATACTGTCATCATAGGATTCAATTAAGTCATTCATTATGCAACATATGAGTCAACTGTCTTCCATCCAGGAAGATATTTTTTGACTGGATCTTTTTAAACCAATTTAAATGATTTCATCTAGTTCCTAAAGCAAAAGTCCCTTGAAGTAGAATAAAGTCTTTTTTCTTAACACAAGAGAAACAATTCTTTATATCCAAAGTTCAGATCCATAATGTGCTGTTTTTTTCTCACACTTTTGTAGTAAAAAGTGGCCAGTATCCCCAGAATGATAAATTCTTTTGCTGCACAGACAAGTCGTACTTTTTGTTCTAAAAACATCCTTACTTTGAAGATTTTCCCCCCAGGAGTTCCATCTGACTGCTTCATAGAGTGTGGAGGAGAAAGAAATTAAAATAGAACTGGAGTTCACCTGGAACTTTCTCCTCCAGGCTGAGTTTTAATCTAAACTTTCACAGAGGTGGTGAATAATTGACAACATGGCTTAGAAAAGCATAGACATTTCAGACTTAACTGTAGGGATCACAGCACAGCTATCACACTGAACCTGTGAGAAAGACGGGTCTGTGCTTTCAAGTCTGTGGCAGTCACTGAAAACTGTGAAGTCTTTATTAAAGCAGACTTCAAACAAACAAGATTCAAGATAGCCTCAAGTAGTTGGGTGTCAGATATGCTGCAGAGATACAGGGACATGATGTTCTAAGGCCTGGGACTAAATGGGTAATAGAACAGGATGGGAGGCAGGATAGCAATCTTTCACCATCAACCAGCAAGCTGCTCCAGGGAAGGGAAAGAATCTACTCTTAAACTTTCTTTCACATATCACCATTGTACATAAAAAAAATCCCTCTCTACTCACCTGGTCCCACAGAGTTTTGGTGATTGTTTCTTGTCTTTTCTGTTGAAATAAGACAGAAATCCTGCGAATTTTAAACTAACTCTGATAATCTAATTTGACACTGAGGAAATGGTGGAACAAAAGACACATTGAGATGGACCTTGAAGCCGCTCTATTTTTCACAAAGCCCAAAGTCTCTTTCAGTCCTACTCTGGGTCACTTTTAGCGCATATCTCCTACTTATCTCTTCATCTAGCTTGAGGGACAGGTACGAATGAAACTATATGTTTACCTCTTTATCAATACTCACAGAGCTTTCCTGACTCTATAATCATCTGATATAAAAGTGGCTTTGGAATTGGAGCTGGTGTTGGTACACAATGACCTACCAGCTGGTCAAACACCCTTAACCACAAAGCCCAAACCCTCTGTGCCTTCCTGTCTCAGGCTCATCTCTAGCTCCAGGAACCAAGACTCCCAAAGGAACGAGATGTGTTTGGATATTTAACCCACCTGCAGTATCACTGCATCTTCCTTGGAGGTGCTGGAAAAAAGGATGATAGAAATGTGTTGAAGAGCAGATAGCTAAACACTTCCCCCAAATTAACTTTACAATCTTGTCAGGAATTCTTGAGATTTCTATACTAAAGTTTCAGGAAAAATAGCCAGGATTCCATCTTTCCTATTCGAGGACTTGTAGCTTTATTTTCCTAATATATTGACTATTACGATAGAACTTTGGAAATTTGAAAGCATAAAGGATAGAGCTCAGCAACACAGCACTTGCCTGTCAAGTGTGAGGTCTTGCGTGTGATTCCTGGTACAAAAACAAAAGGGGGTGAAAGTGATGGTCACGATCATGAAACTGTACCATTCTCTTGCCTGTCTAGTTGTATCTACTTCCTACCTTCATTCTGGCTGGCCTGTCAAACTACCGATTCCTGTTGTGGGGATAGAGTATATCCAATGATCAAACTGCTTCTTTTTTGTTCCTACAAAGTATTCTCATGACCTCTTGATGGGATGGAATTCTCAAGAAGCAGGTGAAATATCTTGTTTATTCTGCATAGTACAAAGAAGCTCTTATTTCCAAATACTATGAGAATCAGTGTGAAATCATCTGGGGGACAGAGTAGTTGGATACTGGCTAGGGAGAACACTAGAAGAAAGGGGAGGAATTAAAATGGGTCACATGGGGCATCGGTGTGTGTGTCGTATGTGTATTATGTGTGTATGTGGTGACAGGAAGGAGGAGAAAAGATCCATGCTAGTGGATCCTGAAGAAACCCAGCCTGGATTGCCTGGCCAGATGTAGACTGTGCAGAGGTCTCAGGCCAAAGGAAGTCAGGGGATTGGGAAAAAACTGAAGGAAGGATAGGTTATTACCTTAAGAGGCTAAGGTGTCTACAAACCAAGGCTGTGATAAACTTAGTAACCATAATAGGAAAGTTTGTATTTCATTTCAGGTGGGATAGATTTCAATCTACTTTGAAATACTCAAAATACAAAAACAAACAAACAAACAAACAAACACCCCTACCCCAAAACAAAACCATGCTATTGTGCCCCCATTGTTGTATAGCTGAGTTGCTGGAAGACTACATTTTGGTAAGAATTTGGAATTTTAGGGATAGAAAGATTTGAATTTCAGCCTCAAGTTGTTCCCATTATAGGAGTTTCAGCAAGGCTTTTTGCCTGTATGAATGTTTCCTTTTTTCTAAAACAAAAGGAATAGTTTTTATCCAGAGGCTTTCAGGGGAGGGTTATATGAAAGTCTTTATAACTAAGTTAATTTTAACATTATTAGTTTTAGTGTTATTTGTACAATCTTTCCTACTTATACTTTAAAAACCACCTGTTAATCAGCAAAGAAGTTGGGGGCTGTGGTGTAGTTTATGGTGCCTTTTCACATAGAACTATAAGATTCCAGTATTTACTGTTTCTCTTTCAGAGTCCTGCAGCTGTCTAGGAGACAATGCATATTTTTAAAGCAGGTTCCTATTGTTTCCCATGCGTCCGAGTTCTCAGTTCCTTACTGGTTCTTAGACTCAAGGCCCAGTTAACCATTCTGAGCATTTAAGTAATGAGAGGTAGCCAAGAAATTTAGAAAAAACTTTAAACTTTGTCTTTCCTAATTCCTAAAACCCTTATGTCAGAACATCTGCTGCATACTTTGGAGGCTTAATACAAATTCCAATTACTTTCTGAAGCTTTCTTGACCTGTAAGCTCACAGAAATTCTCTTTTTTCTTGACAATGGCTAATACTTCTGGAGCTCATAATTAGCCTCAGGTAATTGTTTCTGGCTGTTTTTACAACCCTGATTCAATGAGCTATGGTTTTAGACAGCTGGTTTTAATTTATATTTGCTCTAAAATGAGTAAGTGTTCTTGGGATGTATCAGTCAACTAATTCCTAGAAGAATTGTAATTGATGTTGTGTTTTAAGTCACAGTTACAGAGACTCAGTATTATCTCACTGCACTGAAGAAACAGAGAAGAAACACATGAAATTCCTTCACATACCCCACCTGGGAATAAGTACTGCCAGATGAAGAGCAGGGAGACAGGGGACCATAGTTCTGCTGCAGAAAATACCCAGTATATGGTTTCTTGAATGTCATTATTAACCCCACTTACTTTTTCCGCTGTATGGATGTCATGCTTGTCTTTTGTTCGTGATTCTGGTGAGGATGCTTTTCCATTTGTTCTTGCACAAAACCAAGGACTCTGGAACTAAAGATGGAAATAGCTCCAGGTCCTAGAATAAACAAGGGGAGATAGAAAACAAAAGCACTTACCCAGTGGACAAGCAGTTCTGGCTGGGTTTTTGTCATTCAGAAAGCATCTGTGTTTTGAATGGGTCTCTCTCTCTCTCTGTGTGTGTGTGTGTGTGTGTGTGTGTGTGTGTGTGTTGTATTATATGTGTATACATATGTATAAAGAAAGATGGGGGTAAGAGGATTTGTTCTAAGTAAAATCTCCTTAATAACTTAAGCAAACATATATCTGATCTTCAACTCAGTGTTCATTACTTCATACTCTTGCCTCAGAGTCCAGGAGCCTCTGGTCAACAACTTTCCCCATTGGACCCCGAGGCAGAAGTATGAAGTAAAGGATACTGAATTAAAGATAATAGATCCACACCCCATCCCACTTCACAGTCAATATATTCACAGTCTACTAAGGATAGGACTATAGGCTGGAGATCATTCAGCTCTAGCCTTGTAAAGGAGCTTGGAAACCCTTGTAGCTGATACTGTCAAAAGCACCAATGACTGAAAGGCTGACGTAGTGACCAAGTTGAGACAAATTGTTCCTTTGAGAAGTTTCTCTACCACTTTTCCCATTCCACCCTTTCCCACTTATAAATTCCAGTTAGGAACCAAGTCAGCTTACCTGGCTGGGATACTCAAATCACACTGTGGTCAGTTCCTGACCCTCTAACACTTTCCTCTCACTAAGCCCATATCACAGCAGTCCTGCCCCGTTATTACCTTCCTGCCCCAGCACTCTGTGACCTCAGCTGTGACTTCACAGACCTAGGACTGTTGCTTGTCCAGTATCAGCCTCAGTTCAGGCTCTGTTTAATTCATATGATAATAGTAAAATAAAAGTCTCATATTGAGAAATTTTAAATTTAATTTCTGGAGTTTTTCCTGCTTTATTGTTCTCTTTTTTACTGCATTAGATATCTATTGCTGCTGAGAGATTGGCAAGAGTGAGCACAAAAGAAGACTTTATCTTTCACTTTGACTTTTAAAATAAAGTCTGAAAAAAGTTTTATCCTAAAGAGATAAGGTCTCAAAAGAGAGCAAAATATTTGTTTTGATTTTAAAAGTCTTTGACTAGGAAGATCACCAAAGACTGATGAATCATAATGGATCTAAAACTGTAGAGGGCACAAAAGTAGTTTTCTAAGTTAAGAAGAAAGAAAGAAAGAAAAAAAGAAAGAAAGAAAGAAAGAAGAAGAAGAAGAAGAACAAGAAGAGAGAGAGGAGAGAGTCTTACTTGAGGGACCTGCTTCTTTTGGATGATGGTGTATGTATACAACCCCCAATATCTTAATATGATTGACTAAGTACAGAAGGGACCAAGGCCCTGTTTTACTCACAACTACACTCTTCAGAGGAGTAGCTTCCAAAGAGGCACTGAGCCAGTGTGGGAGACTCACAGCAAAATAGGACTATTGGTATAGTGTGTGGAGGCAGGCAGGGCCTGAGTGATGGTGGATCAGATCTGGTGATCCCTCATATGAAAATGTGAAGCAGAATAGTAGAGACCTAAAATTTGAAGTGCAGTCATGATGCATTTGACTGTGCCCAAGTGTCAGTAGAGGTACCATGGGCATATGTTTGTGTACTTCGTTACCCCTGCATCTATCTTCAGCAGTATTAAGGGGAAGCTATGCGATTCAACACCTGGTTTTGATTTTAAAGCTCCTGCTGCAGAATTTCCAAGAGAAGGGATTTTCAAAATGATTCTTTAATGGTGCACTATCCCAGCCACTGGAAATATTCAAACTCGTGCTGGGCCCCAAACCAAGGAAAGGTCTTCTTTTACACAATTTGTAATGTCGAGGAAGTAGAGAGGCAGAAGCAGAATGAAGGCAGCTATTTATCCTAGCCGATAACCCTGTTTTAAGCTTGAAAAGAAGACATATCCTGTGCATCTCAGGATGTCAGGATGCTGCAAAGCTCGTTTGTAATCCATTTGTTAGTTTTATCGGTCATGGTACCCAGTATTGTCCCTCTAAGGGAAGAGATTCTCAGGAAAGTACTGCTTGAAGTGTCTCCAGTAGCAGAAAAGTACAGGACTATGGTGAGAAAGTGAAAATTCTCATTCCTGAGAGAGGGATTATTGGAGGGGTTACTTGCCTGGAGCTGGGATTTTACAGAGGGACAGAGGCTGTGTCTCTCTGAGGTCTGCTTTATTCCCCTTTTTGATGCTTTCTATAAGCGAACTTTTAATAGAGAACATCACTCTCAACATCTTTTATCTCAGAGTGGCAGTTCTCCATTAGGCAGAGGTTGGTATCTAGTATGAGCCATCAGTTTGAGTGGTGGTGCATTTTTCCACCAGTTATTATAAAGCTGATGCCCCGACTAGGGAACTGGCACTAATAACCAAGCCAGCTGGTTACTCAGTTTGTGACCCAGGAAAAATATCAACCTTATGTCAGCTATGACCTCTGATCTTCTTCCCAGAAAACCTGGTTTAAGGTTCATACAGGAATAAAATAAAGCAGGGGTTAATGGATTTCTTAATAGAATCAATGTTTCCCCAAACCACAGAAGGGCCATTTCCTTATATTTTGAAGCATGGCAGGCAGCATACCTCAACCTATCTGTAGTCATGTTATGTGCAGTCTGTCTTGGGAAAGAGATCACAGACATCACCCAATAAAACTGTGTAACTAAAACAAAAAAACAAACAATCAATCAAAACAAAACTGTGTGAACTATGAAAAGGGACTAGTTGGTACCCCCCCATATCAAAACAAAAAGGAAATACAGTCTTCTGGAGAGGCTTGGAACATAGGCTATTAGGGTATCCTTTGTTAAGCCCATCAAATATGTAATCACAGGACAAGAGGCTGTCTGTAATTTTTATTTTACTTTTAACATCCTTGTGAAATTCTAGACTATCTCATCCACAAATGTTTGTCCATTGTCTGATTCCCAAAATTAGGGGCAATCTGAAACTTGAGATGATATCCTTTAACAGCAACTTTCTCACTTTTAGTGTCTTTTCTATGGGTGGGGAGAGCTTCAACACATTCTGGCAAAGTGAAAACTGGCACTAACATTTACAAATAACCTCCTGGTTGGGGCAGTTCATTGAAGTCTACAAGCAAGTTTTTATAAGCAGTGGCACATGCGTCTTAGATACCATGGGACCTGTGGCCTTTGGTTTGGGTTTTCTGTATACAGATTAAGCATTGTTTGCAAACAGCAAAAGTGATGGTGGTAAGCTCTGATATGCAGTAATAATGACTTAGTGACATCTCTAGTATCCTTTTTCCATGTGAGACCCTTGATGGAATTGCCTCACAAACTTAGGGGTCATCATTTTAGGGATAACCAGTCTCCCATCAAGAGAATATTTATCTTTTCTTGATATAAGCCCCTGGCTCCCAGTTAAACTGTGTCTGTTTAATTGAAGTATGGTTTGGGATTTCTAGGAGTAGGGATTCTGGGATGAGGGGCAAGGCCAGGACCCTTCTTTTGGATTGTGGGGCTGCTGTAGAGGCCTATTTTTTTTCTGTTTTTTCCCTTCTATTGTACCAGTCCATTGATGTCCCCTGTAGTGTGTAACAGGCTCTTTTCCTGGTGTTCATGTGGCATCTAGGAGCTGACAAAAATTTTTTGTGGTTAATCTTCCCCTCCAGATTCAGAACTCCTCTCTCCCTGTATATAGTTCCATGCACATGTAGTGTGGCAAAGACATACTTATAATTAGTATAGATGTTAACCTTTTTTGTTTTTAACTAGTAAAGGGGCCCTTGTCAAAAGAGTTAGCTCAGCCTTTACGGTAAGGTTCTGGTAGGCAGAGGCTGTGCCTCTACCACAGAATTTATCATCACTACCATGTATACTTCCCAGCTGGACTCCTTCCAATACAAAACTACTCCTGTCTGTGAAATACTTAACCTTTTTGTGTACAACAGGGTACTGTGTAAGGTCTCCTCAGCTTGAGAATACTTTGTCTACAATTTTTATACAGTCATGAATGGAAGGAAATCCATTTGACTGGGAAGCAAAGTGACTGAGTTGAGTGTTTATGATCTCTAGAGTTATGTGAGGATTTGTACATAAAAGCCTCTGATACTGAGTCATCTTCAGGTTAAATAGCCAATGGTGCCCCCGTCCCTGGTTTATTAAGGTTATAATTGAATGTGGTATTAGGATTGTTGATTTCTCCCAAAGTCAACTCATTAGCTTCCTGCACAAATAAGGCAGTGTCAGTGAGGGCCCTGAAGCACAAAAACCAACCTAGAGTTAGAGTCTAACTGTTTTGACAAGTATGCCAACAAAAGATCCAGGATTCTATGTCCTGGTAGTGGTGGTTCCTGGTGTGATGAAATCTTTACAATCACTGCCTAGCACCTTTCCAGAGATGTAAGGGGAGTTTCTGAACACTTGGGAAATCCTAGTCCAGATTAGTGGTTTCTTTATGCCTATAACAGGATCTTCCCATTGAAATACTAAGATAGGCTAACTAATATAAAGCAGAGAGAGAAAAAAGCATCCATTAAGTCTAGGCAGTTAAATTAGGTAGCACTTGTTGGAGAGTCTCATCAGTGTGTATGGATTTGGCACCATTGGGTAAATAGCCTCAGTAGACTGATTTGCACGCGAAAATCTTGTACTGGCCTATGTATTATTCCCAGCTTATGTCCTGGCAAAAGTAGATGTTTCAGGAGTACTGTCATCTGTTTAAAAATCCATGATCTAAGAGCCATTTTAAATGTTCTTGAATGCCTTGCATGGCTTCCAGGAAAAGGAGGTATTGTTGAACTCTAACTGGAATTGCCTCTGGCTTTAATTTCACTATCACTGGTGTTTGACTTACAGTCAGCTCTGGGGTTTGTCTTTAGCCCATATGCATGGGATCTTATGTATGAGCCCAATAATTTAACCTATATTTTACTTTTTTTGTTCCCCTGCTGTTTTATCTTTACCCTTATAGCTACTGGTGAAGTAGGTCTTTTATCTCTCATGTTGGACACAGCTTGAGCCACAAGGATTTTGTAATACATTGCCAGACAGGGTTGAAGTCATGCAGGCTCAGTTTGAATCACACTCATCCACAAGTCAATGTAGAAAAGTTGTTTTGGATGTGCCGGCTGTTGTCCTTCATTTCCAGTTACCACTCAATATACCATTCCAATCATCTCCCTACCTATTGTCCCCTTGGCAGGCTACCCTACATTAAAAGATGTCCAATCAATTTTATAGAGTTCTCAGTCTCTGAGGGGTAAATTTTACTCTATATTTTCCAGTACAAGCTTTTAAAAAATTCTTTAGCACACATTTTAATAGATAGGTTTTGACCCTTCGTCTTTCTGCCCAAGTGTGGTGCAATTTACTGTCATAATTACTATAAATGAGACCAAAAAAAAAAAAAAAAAAAAAAAAAGAACTGACGAGGGCTGGAGGTTTAGCTCAGCGGCATAAGCACCTGCCTTACAAGCAGGCGGTCGTGAGTTCGATCCCTGGTACCGATAAAAATGAAAAAAAGACCAAAAAAAAAATAATTACTATAAATGTTTTACAATAAATTTGACTGCACCACTTGGATTTTAAAGTGTCCTTTTAAATTCTTTTATTTCCAGATTGTTACTTTGTAAATTTGACTAACTGCTCTAAGTAACCTCTAAGTAACCTTGGATTAATGTTTTTATGTTAAACCAACAGAGAGCAAAGAGCAAATTAACCCTGTAATTGTCATTTAAGAATTTGCAATACACAAGAAATATATATATATATATATATATATTCCAATTAATTAACTCAAATTGGAAACCAAAAGTACATGTATTAATTAGTTAAAATTTGTAATTTGGGAGTGACCCAAGGAGAGAACCAGCCAGCCAATGTCTCCTGAGATCCATGTCATGTTGGAACTTAGGGATCTGGGCAACAAAGGAACCCGCTCACCTTTCTGGTAAGCAGTTATAAGCATACTGGCAGGTGGGCTGAGAATCAAGCATTCCTTTCTTCTCCCACCCCCAATTAGCAAATGGGAGCCAGAGGTCTGAGCATCTCTTGGGAGGATGACCGTATGCAATATAGCAAATATGGGGGTTTCCTTCTACCATCTCTTTGAAGGCAAATATTGTTATCACTGTTTTGTTTTGTTCTGATTAATTGTATTGCTCTATTCAATATTCTGTTTTGATAGGTTTTATGATGTTCTGTATTGTTTGATTTTGCTATACCTGATGAAAGCACAACTATTGTGAAGATAATGAGATATACTATCACACTATTACTGTTATCCCAGTAACCTGCTGTGACATTCTATACCAATTTCACTGCATTGTCTCAATTGGCTTTGTTATGTCTTGTTCTGCTGTATTTTACTACCTTCAAAATAAAAAAAAAAATTGTAATTTGATTTTTTTCTGAAAAGCTTGCTTCAGCCTGGTAGGACTTTGGTCATTCAGCCCCAGGTTGGGGCTTCTCTGGCTTCTAGATTTCTGTATGAGTACCAGGCTGGTGACACTGAATGAGCATTGGTCTTGAGACGCTAGAATCCAGGAGTGCTCCTTGTACTGTCTCACTTTGAGCTCCATTTTAAATTTTTTTTATTTTGAAGAGAATAAAGCCAAATGAAATAACACAGAATAGAGTCAATCAAAACTAAACAATGAATGTGGTGCAGGACTTCAAAACAAGATAAAGGGAAATCAATCATGGCTAACATAATGCCCTTGTTATCTTTAAAGTAGCTACCTGTACCATCAGACATAATAAAATCAAACAAAAAACAAAACAAAACAGAATAAAATCAAAACAAAACAACAAAAGCAATAGAGGGCTTTGAAACAAGATAATAGGAAATCAATAATTATGAACCCAAAAGGAAAGATCTCTTAAAAACAATAAGGAACCAGGAAATAACATTTCAATGGTTGCAAGATGATGCAAAGAAAAATAACTTAAATAGCAGAAAACTTCCCAAGCATGGGAAAAGGATGCGGCACATAGATAAAGTCAGGCATACAGAAAGACCTCCAGGTAGCCATAACTAAACTAAATCTACACCCAGACATATAATAACCAAGATGCCAGAAATTCAGCACAAGAACAGAATATAAAGCTATTAGAATAAAGAATCTGACCATCTGTAAAGGAAACGCATCAGAATCAAGACAGACTTCTCAACACAAACTATCAAGTCAAGAAGAGGCTGGAGTCAAGTATTTAAAGCCCTGAAAGACTTCCAACCAGACTTCCAACCCAGAACAATGTACCTTGCAAAACTATCTCACTCTGAAGACGAGCCTTGTTTTGTCCCTCCAATCTCCGCAGGGACTGCTGGGCCTGTCTCTCAGCCTTGTGTAATAGTTTCAGCTCAGCTGCCAGATCAGCTGGTTGCTCAGGCATCTTTTAGTCTCAATCCCCAGCTGAGCTCAGCTGACCTCAGTCTTACACACTGTACCCTGCTCACTCCTACACTGTGTTATATTTTCTTCACGTTGAACTCACACATTTTACACACACACACACACACACACACACACACAAACACACACACACACACACACACACACACACACATTTATATACCTTTCTTTTCCTTTCCTAGTTGTTTTCATCCAGGTGTTAGAGTCTTAAGTCTCTCCTAGCACAAACCACTCCAGAAATTCCAATATTTTGCTTGCCTTGGGGCACCCCTGTGTTGTGAACCTTCTTCCTCACCTAGACCACTTCCCTGCTTTCCAGTTGGGGGTGTAAGTTTCATTAGACTCTCTCCGAGACACATCTTTGTAAGCTGTTCTCATTGCAAGCCCCTCCTTGAGTTATTAGAGAGCAACTGTCAATGCAGGCCTCCCCCATACTCTACTTGGGGTTATAGATTTTATCTGATCTAGTCCAGATTGGGCTGACCTCGAAAGTCTCCCACATCCCCAGCATCCCTAGGAGCAAATTCTCATCGTGAGCCATTCCTGCTTGGAAATGCTGGTACAGTTTGGCTTCTAATCCAGGCTGGATTACTAGGTATTCCCCAGGAGGTGATGAGGCTCCCTTTCCATCCTAATGAGAAGAGCTTTTCCCCTTGAACCCCCTTACTTTTCCATGGTCCTGTAATGCTACTCCTGAGTTGTCCTGTCCCACTTTAGGTTTCATTTGTTCTGGTGAGGGGGATCTTCCAGGCAGTGGTTCCCTTTCTGAGCTAAGCTTTACCTGATGCACCCGAAACAGATCTTCCCTAGCTTGTGAGTCCCTGGTCTGCAGGCAAAAGGAGACAGCAGCCTGCTCTCTCCAGTCCTTTGGTGGTAGCTGGACTCTAAGTACTACTAGTGAGACCACCATCAGGCTCTGCCTGGGCACTACTTTATTACTAATATGAACTACTTGAAAGACCAGACCCAAGACAAGATTCCTACCAGATAGAAAGATGAAAATCTTTGTTCAAATCAGGCAGTGTAAGTTGTTTTACTTTGTTCTTTTCTTTCAAATTGTGTTTATTATTCTAAGTGACTTATATTTCTATATGAATTTTAGAATCCACTTGCCAATTTCTACAGAAAGCTTTACAGGAATTTTTTATTAGGATTGTGTTGAATTTATAGATTAAATTGTGATGGGCACTGGCATACTGTCATTTCGATATCGGACTTTTCTATACATTATCATGTTGTGCCTGGATGTTTCAGAATTTTTTTGATGGGTGTGATGATGCACACCTATAATCCCAGCTTTTGGGAGGCTGAGGCAGGAGATTTGTTGTGAGTTTGAGGCTGGCCTGAACTACAGTGAGTCCCTGTATTAAGCAACAACAGTAATTTTTTATAAGCAGCAATTTCACAGATTTTAGTGTGCATATCTTGCATATAATCAGATTTATTTATACCTAGTATTTAATGTTTGTGTTGCTAATGGAAATGTTATTTTTCTCTTTAATCTTGTTTTATTTGTTCTCACAGTATTTGTTCTCACAATATTAGTTTTCTATTCTGAAATCTTTCAAAATTCATATATATTACTTTAATAGGAGGGTTTTTTTGTCTGAATATACAGTTTAAAGTTTTTCTTTCCTCTCTGGCTGCCTTTTGTCTCTCCCACTGGGCTAATCTCACTGGCTAGAACCTGTAATATAATTTTGAAGTGTTGAGAGCCAATTCTTCACTTGATCTGGATCAGAAAGGGACTGCTTTCAGTCTTTTACTATAAAGTATGATGTTGACTATAGATATTTTTGTAGATTCCTTTTATCAAGTTAAATAAGTTTCTTTATATCCTAGATTATTGAAATTCTTTTTATTGGGAATGCATTTTATATGTTGTGAAATGGTTTTTTCGTACATACTTTTTTTTAGTGTGTTAATATTAATTTTTGAACTTTAATCTTGGGAGACTGTTATAAATCTATTCTGATAATTTATACTTATTCCTAAAATAAACCCAGCTTAATTGCACTATTCTCTTTATCTATTACTGACTTGGTTTCACAACATTTTATTAAAAATTTTTGCATCTATGTTCACGAGCAATGTTCTCTGATTTTTAGTATTAAAGTCCTAGTATTACATTAATCAAGAGATATTACTTAATATTTTGGGAGATGTTCATGATTCATTATTTAAATGTAATATTCATCAAGGATGCTATCTAGGCTTAAGTTTTCCTTTATGGAAAATGTTTTAAAATATAAATTAAGTTCTTTAAAATGAAATCTTTAATAGGGCAATTCAGGTTAGCTGTATTCTCTCTTAAAATTTTACTAGTATATGTTTTGATCCATAAGAAATATTTTCATCATAGGATATTGATAAATATACATGTTACATCTTGATTTTTTTTTTTTTTTTACTTTCTCTTTCCCTTTCTTCCTTCTGAACTTTAGTAATTTGGGGCTATTAAGAAATGTGTGGGGGCTGCGAGGAGAGTGTGTGCTGCAGCCGCTGCTTCTCCTAGAGGCTGGACGGGCACCTATCTCACCCTGGACGGACGGACGGACTGACGGACGGATGGCGAGGCGGCAGTGAGGAAGGACCGCTGGAGACGACTGCAGCAGCGCCTCAGAGGCCACACGGCCCAGGACGTAGTGGGTCATGGCCTCTCTGGCCGAGGGAGTCTGGGGCCACAGGCAAATCGCCGCCAGGCTCCTGTTCAACTTGTTGGTGTCCATCTGCATCGTGTTCCTCAACAAATGGATCTACGTGCACCACGGCTTCCCCAATGTGACCTGTCCCTGGTGCACTTCATGGTCACCTGGCTGGGCTTGTGCATCTACCAGAAGCTGGACCTCTTTACTCCCAAAAGTCTGCCACCCTCCAGAGTCTCCCCCTGGCTCTGAGCTTCTGTGGCTTTGTGGTCTTCACCAACCTCTCGCTGCAGAGCAACACCATCGGCACCTATCAGCTGGCCAAGGCCGTGACCACACTGGCGATGATAGCCATCCAGACCTTGAGCTACCAGAAGAGCTTCTCCACCAGGATTCAGCTTACACCGATTCCTATAACTCTAGGTGTAATCCTGAATTCTTATTACAATGTGAAGTTTGATTTCCTTGGGCTGGTGTTTGCAGCTCTTGTTTTAGTTACATCTCTTTATCAAGCGTGGGTAGGTGTCAAACAGCACGAGCTGCAACGAAACTCTGCAGTTGCTGCACCACCAGGCTCCCGTGTCCTCTGCCATTTGCTAGTCGCTGTGCCCTTCTTTGAGCCAGTGTTAGGAAAGGAGGAATATTTGGTCCCGGGTCAGTATCTGCTGTGCTTACAATGCTGCTGTCTGGAGTGATTATGTTCACGGTGAATTTATCAACTTATTGGATCACTGGGAACATTGCACCAGTCACATGTAACCTGTTCGTACACTTTAAGTTCTGCGTTACTTTATGTGGAGGATGTTTCATTTAAGGATCAGGGTCTTCGCATTTTATGTACTTTATTTGGCATTCTCGCCTATACTCACTTCGAACTCAGTGAGCAAGAAGGAAATAAGAACAAACTTGTACAACATCCTTGAGTTTTGGGGGAGAAAAGAAAGTTGCCCACAGACAAAAAAAATGTTTACTTTCAAAAATGAAAAAAAATTGTAGTACAAAATGTATTGTTTTGTAAGAAATAATACAAATATTATTCACAAATATGACTTTTTTTTAAAAAAGCAGTGACAAGGTTTATTTGAAAAAGTAAAAGTGAAGAGAGTGAAGGAGAAATGGGCTCTGTCTGGGGCACAAGCTTGGGCCAAGTAAAAGAGGAAAAAGCAAGATGAACGTACACGCCGCAGGACACAGGGCGGCTACAGTGAGGACAGCCAGGATCGCCACAAATACGATATTTTTAGTACTTTTTAAAAAAGTTAATTCTTAAAAACCTAAGCTGGGCCTGGTGGTGCACAGCTATAATCCCAGCATTTGGGACACTGAGGAGGGAGAGTTGCAAGTTCAAGGCCAGCCCGGACTACACAGCAACAATCCGTCTCAAAAAATAGCCCAAAAACCTAAATGGTTTGTGCTTCTTTTCAAAGATGATTATAGGAAAGATATATAGGGCAGACTGGTTAGACCGAGTGAAATACATGAAAAGTCTTATAATAATGATAAAGGGATTCTGTATTACAGTACTAGAAATGCATTTTTTTCAGTGTTATATTCTTCTTGGGAAGGTTATATAAAAACCTTTTATCTGTTAGTAGATGATTTTTTATTGTGAAATGTACTACAGTTTTTGTCATAATGTTTAAGGAGTGATGGGGCTCAAACACAGAGCTTTGTATGTACATGATAAATAATCTGTCACCGAGTTATATCTGTACCCCTGAAGACACATTTGAAAAAAGAATACTTTTTTGAGATATGAAGGAAATACATGATTTCTGATCAAGCAAATATTATAAGTGCCACATAATTATAAAAAGTACTTTTGCCTTCCAACATCTTGACATTTCAATATTGAAATCAGCTGTTATTAATCTCACCATAAATTGAGACAAATCTTTCCGCTGGTAATAAATAATTCTTTTTCTGGATATTATAAACTTTCTGCGAGAAAGCAACGTAAGAAAACAGCCCCATAGCTGGGCAGGGGGGTGTACCTTTGTAGTCCCAGCACTTGAGAGGCTGAGGCTGGAAGAGTGCCATGAGTTCAAGACCAGCCTGAACTACAAAGTGAGATCCTGCTTCAGAAAAAAAAAAGAATGAAAAAGAAAACAGTTACTTCAACAAAATATAACTTCAATAAGATGATAAGTTTTTGTTTGTGTCTTTTATCACAATAACACATACATATATACCTTTTAGAGACTTTTTTCCTGGCTCATTTTAAATAAAAAGCCTCAGTGAAAATCAATTTTGAAGAATTCAGCTTGTGAGTCAATCTGTTGTGTATGACTAGTATGTGTGTTTTTCTGCTTTAAAGTATTCTTTGACTCTCAGTTTACAATATCTTTTACTGTGCTACAAAAGAGTACCTCATCACCGCTACAAAAGCCTTGCTACAAAAGTATTTTGCACATCTAAAATACTTTCTCTGATTATGTTTGCAATAAATACAAGTATTTCCCAAAATCTGGAGAAAAGTGTTTCATCACAGTGAAGACGACTTGATTTTAGCACCAAGCCCCGAGTTGGTTTGTGCCAGGAACAAATTCTTAATTGTAAATAAAACTTGAGGGCAGAAGGTAGTACTAATAATTAGGGGGGTTATAGTAAATGAGTGATGTCAGTAGGAATGCCGTAACAAAGTTGGAGCAAGTTGAGTAAGGACATATATATAAATGAATAAAATGTGCACTGTGCTGAAACCTAGAGTGCAGTGTTTTGCCCTGGAAGACAATCATCACATTGAAAAGGAAATTTACTGTGGAAAAAGTGCACCACATGATCGGGACCAAGCACAGAAACAAACCAGACATCAATCTTTGGAAGAAAACATGTTGTCTGTTTGTTACTGTATGACTGGACTTTTAAAAAAAAATCTGATGTTAAATGACTTAAGTTTTATCTGTTAAAAGTAAAAAGAACCTCTTATTTTTAAAAAAGAAATGTCTACTTCTTGTATATTTTCTGATTTACTTAAAACTTTTCCAAAAATGCCTTTATCTTTTCTATACAATTTGTAGTAAAGTTTCATTTATCATTTTTAACACTGGAAATATTTTCATTTTCTTTCTCTGCTCTCTTTCCCTCCGCTTTTCTCCCCCATCCTTTTCCCTTTTCTCTCTCATAACATCCTGGCTGTTAATATATAAATTCTATTCCTCTTAGAGACCAGTTTTTGGTTTCATTGATTTTCCATTTTAATGATACCCACTATACTTTTTTATTATAGTTTTCTTTCACTATTTTTTTTTACCAATTTCTAACTTAGAGTGGTGGCTGAAGTCATTAATTTTAGACATTTCTTTTCCTATAAAGATATTAATACTACAAACATTTCCTATATATCATAAGTTTTGAAACATTGTGCTTTCATTTTTATCTAGTTGAAAATAATTTCCCCCTTTTTCATTTCCTCTTTTAATTTTAGGTTTTTTAAAAAGGAGAAAAAGAAAAAAAAGCAGAAAAAGGGTACAAGTTATACAGAGTTTCAGAAAAAAAAACAGTAGAAAGTCACTCGTTAATAGATTACATACTATCATCTTAGAAATATTTGTTCCAGTTACAAAATTAAAGCATATAAAGTGGACATTCAAATAGTGAGACTGCAAACAGTTCTGTTCAATGATCCAACAAAACTCAGTAATACGGTTATCTGTCTTATACAGTTAAATATACCTGCAGTTATACTGTTTAGAGCACTTTCTTTTCCTCTCTTTTGTACAATGACAATTACACATTTGAGGTTTTATTATTCCCACAGTTCTTATTACTTTTTTTTTTGAAGAGAGTAAAACCAAATGTGACATAACAGAATAGAATCAGTAACGTCATAACAGATAGAGTCAGTCGTATCAAAAGGATGGACTTAATATATAATATAAAAACATAATACAAGGTGACCAACAGTGGTTACCATGGTGCCTCTTGCTATCTTAAAAAGAATTGCCTATATCATCAGATATAATAAAATTGAACAAAACAATAAAGAACAAAACCAATAAAACCAAAACATTGGAGACATTACAGGACTTCAAAAGAAGATAATAGTCAACCAGAATGGGCATCATAATGACTCTTACTATCTTCACAGTTGTTGCCTATACTTTCAAACTTGGTACTATCCAGCAAAACAGAATAGAGGAAAATCACTCAAAACAAGATGGTGAGAGCAACGCAGGGTTTCAAATCAAGTTAATAGGAAATCAAAGTGGGTTACTATAATACATCCTGCTATGTTTTATTTATTTTTCCCTTAATTAAAAGGATAAAAATATAAAAGTAAATAATAAAATGGAGGTTGAGATAAAAGAGGACATAACAACAAAACAGCACAGGTCAAAACATAACCATTTAAGCAAAATAGTGTTTAACTACAAGATAATCCCGACATAAAAGTAGTTACCATAGTGTCTCTTTCCTTGAAATCTTTGAGTATAACTTCATTTGTAGCATCAAACATATCAAAGCAATGTAAAACCATTCAAGGGAATGGCAGTAATACAGGGAATTTAGAATCAACTAACAGAAAATGAACAATTGCTTCTATATAATCTCCTTGCCTATAGAAGTTTTTGTTTATATTATCACATATAATAAAATCCAGTAAGATACAACATGTTAAGACCTATGGAGACAGAAGAACAAAAGCTTGATGAGACTTCAAAACAAGATGATATTAAATCAGCACTAGCTATTATGATGCCTTGTTTTCTCCAAAATAGCTGTTCCTACCATCTAACCTTCTCTGCCTCATTTCTGTTGAGCTTTTTTTCTGTCATTAGTTGTCAGTTTGTCTTCTGCATTTCGCTTTCTGCTCCATTCATTGTGGCCTCTCTGCCACTGTTTCTGGAATCTTGGTATTTTTCTTTTTTAGAATATCCTGCAGTATTTTTTGTAGAGTTGAATTGGTGGTTGCAAATTCTCCTAGTTCCTCTTTATCCTGGAAGCACCTTGTTTTCCCATCAATTTCTAGGGACAGTTGTGCAGGATATATCAATCTTGGCTGGAGGTTATTATCTTTCAAAGCTTGAATTATTTCCCCCCACACTCTTTGTGATTTGGTGGTTTGTGCTGAGAAGTCTGCTGTAATTCTGATGGGTGTTCCCTTGTAAGTGATATGTTTCTTGTCTCTGACGGCTTTTAATATTCTGTTCTTATGTTAGATTTCTGGAATTTTGATTATTATATACCTGGGTGTAGCTCTGTTTGGGTTGTAGGTGGCTGGGGTCCTGTATGCCTCATACATCTGAGTATCTTTACCTTTTGCTAAATTAGGGAAATTCTTTTGGATTATTTCTGTAAATAGCTTTTGTAGTTCATTTGTTTGTGTGCCTACTTCTTCTTTTATGTTCTTAATTCTTAAGTTATAGATCCTCTTATCATCTTCTAGCCTTTGTATTATTGCTGTTTCTTTTTTGTTATTTTTAAGAAGTTTTTCATTTCATGCTCCCACCTTACAAATCTGTCCTCCAGTTCAGATAATCTATCCTTAGTTTCTTTCAAGCTGTCATGCCAGCTTTCAATAGAGTTTTTAGTTTCCTGGTAATCTCTTTGAACCTGCTTCACATATTCTATGTTTTCTGTATTTTCTCCATCAAACAATTCTCCCCTTTTTTTCTGTTCTTCTATTCCACCATCTGTTTTTTTCTTGGGTGGTGCTCAGCATTTCTCTAACTATTCTACTTATATCTTGCTTTATTTCATTAAATACTTCACTTTTGAAGTCATCTATGAGGCTCTGGAGATATTGCTTTATGTCTATTTGGTGCCATGCCTGATATTGCATATTTTGTGTTCTCATTCTCCTTTGTATTTGCCTTTCCTGGATCAATGTTCTCAGGATTGGGGGCCAAGGACCCTTTCTTGTTGCTCCCTCTTCCCATATTTTTGTTTCTTCCATACAAGTGTAAATAGGAGGCCCATTTTTTTTTTTTTTTTGTCGGTTACAGTTTGTTTGTATCTAATGGCTAGGTGTTCCCACCCACTGCAGTGTACTAGGGAGACACAGACCTGGGCAGCCTCTGCTGGGCCCACCCCTCCAGATCAGTCAACCTACCGAAGGCTTCCCTGCTAGGGTGCACTGCCATGCACTGGGACCTGGTTTGGGCTAGCCCACTGGGTCTTTGTCTGCAGTGTCACCAGGCGAGGCTGTCCCCACCAATCCCACTTGAGAGGGGAATATGCAACTGAAGTCACTGCAGCATCCTGTTCTGACTACTCTGCCCAGTCCCAGAATGTCCCCTGTTGGAGCCTCCTAGTCCATGAAAGATTCCCCGCTCCCGCCACTCACCAAAGGTCGATGCAGGGCTCCCTGCCAGTCCCGCTTTCAACTCTGTTTTGTTCTCCATTCCGCTCTCAGAGTTTTCGCGCATTTCTCCCTGCTGTGCCGATTCAGACGCAGGATCCAGCTTCTGTGCTGAGATTTTATCTGTTCCTGTTATAGTACCAGGATTGCATTTCCAGTTGGTTTCTCTCAGCTTAGATTGTTCTTGGGTTAGCAGGGTATATCTCCCCTTGCTTAGGACTCCTCACACCGCCCCATTCCTGGATTTCAAGCTGGTAATCTCAGAGAGCCTCCATAGCTGCTGCTATCTGTTCGTCATGTTCTCCTGGAAGTCTGTACTTTTAGGTTTTTGAGATGTGTATTAGTTTCCAAAATTTGGGAAAATTTTCAGATATCTCCTTTGCCGTTGATTTCAATCATTGTAATATGGGGAGATAAAATGCTTTTATGATTAGATTGTTAAAAAATTTATTGAGACATGGTTCATAGTAAAAAATGTGATCACTTGTGGAAATGTTTGATATGCATTTGAAAAGATATATATTATGCCGCCATCATATGGAACATTGTATGATTTTCAATAAGATCTAATTGATTCATAATCTTTTTCGAGTATCTATAACTTGCTAATTTTTGGTCTATTACTATCACTCCTTGAAAGAAGGTGCTCAAAGCTTTAACTATAAATTGTTAACTTTTCTATCTTTCTATAGTTCTCTCAGTTTTTGTGTTAGGAATTTTGTTAACTGCACAGATGGGTTATTAATGAATTGGCCCTTCATCAGTACACATAAACTTTAGCTCAGGTAAAATTTTTCTTCAAAAACTATTTTTCTTTAAGTAGTCAACTAGTCTTAGAAGATTTTAAGAGAATTAAAATGCCTTTTACAACTATCCATGTAAGTATCATTTCTAATGTTCTTCACTTCTTCGTAGAACACAATATTTACATGGTTTCAACTGTCTTTTCCCTGAAGGAATTCTCCCCAGGTTTCTTGCATTGTAAATTTCCTTATAATTTTTCACCTTTTTTGTGTCTTAAAAATCTTATTAACTTTCATTTTAGTAAATAGTTAAATCATCGTACCTATCTTTCAAGTTTCATTTTGAAATTTATTCACTTTTCACTATACTAAATTCTTAAAAAGTGGCAATGAGTTGAGTATCTAACAATCAAGAGAGGTTATTTGAACTCCAAAGTGGATCCACTGAATATGAAAAATTAGCTCTGTAGGCTTAGGTTTCCCAAAACCTACAAACATCAAAGACCAGTCTTCAGGGTTGGTCCCTCAATGCCTTTAGGAGACAATTTCTTGACCTTTGGAATATTCTTTCCTGATACGAGCATTTCTGTATGCATGAGAAGTTGAGCCATGATATGCCTACCAGAAAACTTAAAGGCAAATGCTTGTCTTTGCTCTAGAAAAAACTTGAGCAGCTGAGATCAGACATATGGACTGACCCCAATAAAAATGCTGGCCTACTTGCTTAGGTGAGTTTCCCTGGGTGTTAACACTTTGTATGTGTATAGTCATACATCATTGCTGGGTGAATTAAGTGTATCCTTGTACAATTATACTGGGAAAGGGTTCCTAAAAATTTGCCTGGTGTTTCCTGTGCCTTTTCCCTTTGCTGATTTTGATCTGTGTTTTTTTTCCTGCAATGAACTCTGATCATAATTATGTTGACTTCTCCATCATAAAATATTCTTAGTAAATCACTGAGTCTGATGGTGCTATTAGGATCTCTGACAAACTTTCCCAATCCCCATGACATGAAACTGGAAAGGCTGTATTTCTGCTCTCACTGGGTCATTTCTGCGTGGGCTTGAGGGAAGAACTCTGGCCTGTGTTGTACTCATTCAGGTAATTGTGCTGAGGTTGCTTTCTTCTTCATACTGCAGAAGTTTTTCAGCTAGAAAGACAGAAACTCAGTGAAGAGAGCACTATTTTATAAACCACTGCCTTGACCTGAAGCACAGTACATTCGCTTTCCACTGGGCCAAACCAGGCATACACCTGTATTAAAACCACAGCATTGGTGAGCAGTCCTACTGACCACCACATCATGTGGAAGTTCTGTAAGTTCTGGCTTGAAACTTTCATCATTTAGACAGGTGAAAAGAAGGAGAGATTGAAGTCAGATTACAGGAGAAAATAAGATTCAAAAAAAGAATAGATGAGTAGGAGACAATGTCATTATACCTGGACATGCTTTTGGAAAGCTTGAATGAAAAATAAAGATGCAGTAAGTTCTGTGAAATGATTAAAATTTCTATTTGAAGATGGAAGTAAAAATATTTATGTGTTTCAGTGATGACTAAAGGTCCATGACTGTTTACATGTACTGGAGTATTTAAGTCTTTCAGGAAGAAATAGGGTGGCATGAGTTTATTAAAATATAAAAACAACAACTAAGGTACCTTCTGTGAAGAGGGTGAGAGGGTAAATCATAAGGAAATAATACTAAAGATCAAAAGGTTGACATTAACATTAATTTTGTAAATATTTGTTAAATACCTGCTGTCCCAGGCATTAGGATTAAAATGAGGAGTTAAAGTAATTGGAGAATAGTAGTCTCTGGACTTAAGAAACTGTTTTGCTATTTTGTACTTTAGCACTAAATCACTAATGATTTAAGCAATGCAGTAAATGATTACATTAGTCAGAGATAGAAGCCAAAGGGGTGCTGGCTGTTACCACAAAACAGTGGTAGAAAGGATATATGAACAATTATGGAAAAGAAGAGCCTGTCTTGCCCCAAAACACCAACGTAAAAATCACATGTATGTTTAACTCAAATATTTTAATGTTTATAGCTCAGAGTTATTGACTGTCCTAATCTCTCTCATATCAGTCAACAAATATTTTCTAAATCCAGAATATTCTCCCAAGTGGCTCCTGGACAACTTTAGTGCCAACCTAATGAGAGTTTGTGCATGTAATTGGCAATAGTAGGTCAGGCTGGAGCTTACTAAGAAAACCCAAAGAGCTCTCCCTGCGTTTCTGCATTTTTGTTTCTTTCTTTTGTCAAGAGGAAGCTGAAGACCAGGTGGGTGTCTGGCCAGTTCCTTTGGAAGTCTTCAGCTGAGGGAGGCTTAGAGCACAGGTTATTCTTATCTCTGTAATTCTTCCTGGGCTCAGACTCCAGGGAGCTACTTCCACATACTTCCTCAGCTAAGCTTTCTTGGATATGCTGAAAAGGAAGAAGCTTGTGATGTCTAAAAAGACAAGTGCAGATTTTCAGTAACAAGGTCCCAAGACACCTGGTCAGAATCTCACTCCTCAGTTATCCTGTGCTGTGGCTAATAATGCTCCATGGGATCACAGATGTTTTTCCCTAAGACAATATCTCAATGCCATTGTTGGTGGATAGAATGCCAGAGAAAAGTGAGCCACAACCAAAGAAGGCAGAGGACTGGAGAGGCTTACAGTCTTCAGGGTGTTCAGGCAGCTTTACCTCTCCCACCAGAAAGAGGCTCAGATGAGTCCGGTGCCCTCAGAATAATTGTCTCTGTCTAAGGCTGTGGAGTTCAACTATTTGTAGTACTATATTTCTCAAAGTATAATTCTGAGACTAATTCTGAGACAGTGATGGAAAATCTTTTAGAGGTTTCCATAATAGTATACAGCCTGCTGCTGCACATACGATGATCTGGGAGGTTGTTAGAAAGGTCTCCAAATCCTGAATCATACTAATAAAACCCTGATTGCTAGATCCCAGTCCCAGAGTTTCTGATTCAGTACGTTCGAGGTGGAGCTGAGAATTCGTGTTTCTAATAACTTCCTAGGTAGTCCTGGTGATTTTCCATTGCACTGATTTTGTTTTGTGCTTTGCCAAGGACAAGGATGGGGTTTGGGGGAGATGAAGTAACAGTCATAGGGTCCAGGTAAAAATTGCTTTTTGCATTTATTTGGCACTGAGCTTACGGATTTGAGTTCTAGCCTGTGATCTCAGTGATCATCTCTCAGCCTCAAACTCCTTCTAAGTTGGTCAGATTTTTTTAAATTTCAGTCTGTGAAATGCCCATTTTGTGCTTACAACATGCTAAACAGAGAACACATAATTCTAAGGAAGACAAACAAATGTATATTAACTTTAATGTGTAATTTAAGAGTTACAAAACAGCAAGAAAAAATTTTAACAACTCAAAATATTAATTGTATTAAATATTTTTTGCAGATTGATTCTAACAATGGTGGAAATGTAACATCCTTAATTCTATGATTCACATTTTTTGTATTTAGTATTTCTGAAGCTTAGATACATCTTTACAATTGATATGCACATTTAATATGGCTTATTCAGCTTCTTAAGAGAAGAAAAAAATCCTCACAACAATTGCTTTACTTTTTCTAGCCAATAGCAACTTAGACAAAGGGAAATAATAATAACACAGACTATGCAACATGCTAAGTGCACATTTTCCTAAATTCTTGTAGCCTACCTGTGACAGGTAAGAATTATCAGAGCCATTTTCTAGCCAAGAAACAGAGAAAGAGGAGTAATCTGTGCAAAGTTTCAAGGAGAACAAGGAGCAGAGTTGGGATTCAAATGCTGCTTATCTATCTAGATAAAGCTAAGTTAAATACCCTTCCTATAAAGATCTCCCTAACCATCAAATACAGAATGAATTTTCTCCTCTGAGCTAGTACAATAGTCTTGTCACACTGGTAGAAAATAACTATATTGTTATAGTTTTCAATCAATATAACTTCCCTCTTCAGTTCAAGTCAGTGTTTTAAAGGTAGAGCCTTCCTCGTTGGAAAACAATCATTGTTGGCGGAATTGTTCAAATAAATGTGTTTTTCCTACTTGACTGAGATATAGAGAGATCTTTATGTACTTTAAAATATGATTTATTGAGCACACACTGCTAACATAGTATTAGCCTAGAGCTTTATATCCTTGATAAATGTTGTGAGAAGAAATGATAAAGTAAAAACAGTTAAAGGAGTATATGCTACACGGTAGGAACTCAATCATGTTGGGTTTTAAGCAGTTATCTCTATTTAAATATTGCCAGATTTACTGAGGAGTTTACTATGACTGTCTCTGTTCTATAAACAGGAAGGTGATTAATAGAAGGCAGTCAAAATTCCAGTTTGGAGAAATTTGGAAAAATCAGAACTTGTCATTCTGAAACTATACCACACGGAGACAGTAGTGTTCTAGTCATGAAGTCTGAAGGAGTTTCCTACATTTATAACCTCAAGTTTAACATATGATTCACTAATTTACAATAGTTACTCAATATTGTATTAAATATGGACGGTATTTGGAATTGATGTTAATAGGTAATGTCACAGTGACATTCTTCTTCATTGAGACATAATACTCTACACTCATAATCTAAAGGAGGAAAGATTTATTTTGGCTCATAATTTGTAGAAGTTTTAGTCCATAGTCAGATGGTTCCAAGGAAGGGAAGAATGGCAGAGAGACATGACAGAGAGAGGCGGCTTATGGTATAAGAGATAAATCCTTCCAGGCCACAGCCCCACTGACTCACTTCCTCTACCAGGCTTCACCTCTCAGTACCACATTTAGCTCTAAACTTATCTGTGGGGTAATCCACTGATGACTGTCAGGCCATGATTCAGTTACCTCCCAACCCATGAACATTTGAGGCTTTTGAGGAACATTTAGTTATAAGCTATAACAGATAATAATTTAAATGTTAAAAATGAAGTCAAGGAGCTGGGGATTTAGCTCAGCGGCATAAGCACCTGCCTTGCAAGCAGGCAGTCGTAAATTCAATCCCCGGTACCAATAAAAAAAAATGAAGTCAAGGTATAATTCTATACTTTTTCTCTTAATCTTTAACTTACTACCATTCATCTTAGGTTGCATTAAAAGATGAAAAAATGGATAAGGAAAGAATTGGAGAAAAAGTAATCTGTGTGCTTTATTCTCAATTTTTAGATTTACTCAGCCAAACTCTACATCTTCCAGGTCTTCCTAATCTGCCTGTGGTTTTTGATTTGTCTCAGTCTTGTTTATGTATATGTCAGTAAAAGTGCTATGCAACTTTCCAAATTTAATTAATCTAATAATGGGAACTATGCTGATTTTGTTTCCTATAATTTACAGGCCCTCCTTCTCAAAACTTGTCCAGATTAAGAGTAGACATTTCCCTTCATTCTGTTAAGTAGTAAAATACCACCTTTTTTTGTTTCCCAAGGCCAGATTAAATGAGCCTCAAATAATTATGTAGATGTATATATGGATAGATAGATATATTGGTACATAGTAGATGGTACTTCACTTACATTGTGTGTGCAAATGTGTGCATATAAGTTGCATGAAGTAAAGAAATACAAAGTATTTTCAATACAAATAAATTTAAGAATAAATCCAGGCTCTTCACTATCTTTGAATTTCTGACTGTGAGGCTTTGAAAAAATTATTTAATTCCTTTGAACCTTGGAATATGAATGTATATATGTGTGTGTGTGTGTGTGTGTGTGTGTGTGTGTGTGTGTGAAATGACTGTTAGAAAGGATCATTTTTTTCCCTCTCTTCTAGTTTTAAAGTGATTGGATTCACATCACTGATGTAAGAATTTTCTAATTCACAGTTTGGAAAACTTTTTATTTATGTCTGTTAATTAAAATTTTAAGTGAAAAAGATCATGTTCCCTAAATAGATGCAAAAAATATTAAAATGCAACACTTAAAATTTAATTCATTTAAATATCAATTCTTTACAAAGGTCTTAGCAAACTGGGAATAGTAGGGAGCTCTCTTAACAAGATAGAGTAACTATAAAACCTAGAGTAAATTTTGGCTTAAAAACATATTTTATAAGTTTTATATACAATTAAAATAAGGATGGTCTCACTGACTTCTGCAATTAAACCTTGTGTTGAACATACCAATTAATATGATAAGAGAATTTAAAATTTAATAACTGAAAAAGATAAATATCTAGTTCTTATTTGAAGATGATGTGCTTGTCTATAGAGAAAATTCTATAGAATTTACAGGTAAACCAGAAAGTATTCAAATTCATTGCATGTACTTTAATCTTCTGAAAATTATATAGTGTGATATAGTCATAAAATAGACCACCATGTAGCAATTAAATATACTACTATTAATTAAATGAATGCACTATTTCTACATTTATCAACAGGGATAAAGTTTTAAGAAAATATAATTTCATATTAAATCAAACTTTGAAACTAAGAGGTTTTTGAAAATAAAGTTTATTGTGCAATACAGAGAGGACCCCAAAAAGGTAAAGGTGAAAGGTTAGGGGCTGGCTCTGGGACAAATTGTCTCAGCCACCAGCAGCACGGCAGCATAACAGTTGGAAAACTTCCCACTACACCTACAGGGATAGGGAGTTTTACAATAATAATTTGTGGAGAAGCAACACGGGTCATTTACATTGAACCTACACTGTCTATAGTTAAGAGGGGCAGGCAGGAAGTGAGGAAAGCCCTGAATAAGAGAAGTGTTTTCTTCTCCTTGGGTAGGTTCCAAAACCAGAATGGTTTTGGATCACCCTTCAGTGGGTGATCTCCAGCACAGAAGAAAGGAACATGGAAGACTCTGCCCATTTTTTCTTTGTTGATTTAGCTTTTGCTTGTGTGTTGAAATGGCCTCTCATCTCCCTCTCCCCTCCATCTTCTGACTTGTAACTTTACATCTCAAAATTCTCTTATTGAGAATGTTACATACAGAGATAGCATTTATTTAAAATTTCAAAACATATATATATTAAAATATAAGCATGCTGAAGAAAGCATATTAATTTTGTATTGATACTGTAATAAGTTGCCATGAATTTTATGACAATATTAAGTACAGAATGTTCATCTGGGTCTCCCTTTAAAGTCCTTCCAGGGCTGAAGTCATGGTGTCAGCAAGCACTGTACTATTCTTTTGATTTCCAGGGATGAATCACTTTCAACCCTCGGAATGAAGGCTGAATTTCGTGTCTTTGGGTTGTAGGACTGTGTCTCTGGGTTCAGTCTCTGCCAGTTGGTTCTGCTCTTGCTTCTAAAGCTGCCTGCATTACTGCTCATCCTGTTTGTCACTCTCTGAGCAAGGATGGGTCAAATCTTCATATGCTTTGATTCTCCTTGCCTTCACTTCTGTCACATCTCACACACTATGGGAAAAAATTCCCTGCTTTTAAGGATTCATGTGACTACATCAGAATACCTTGGACTGTCCAGGATGATCTCTCTATTTTAAGCTTTGTGATTTAGTGTCATCTGTAAAGCTCCTTTTGCCATGTAAGCTTGCATATTCACAGGTTTCAGGGTTTAAAATGTGAACAGTTGGGAGGTCATTTTGCCTTACGACAAGATGCTGTAGTCTGACCATAAGATAATGATTATTTATGGGGAAGGAAAGATTAACAAATGGTATAAAGATTACCTTCCATAACTTCCCATTTAAAAAATAATCTGAAGAAAATATGGTAAAAGTATAATAAATAAAAAGAAATCCATATTTTATACATCATAATAAAATTACTGAAAATTAAAAGACAAAATAGTAAAGAATACAAAAAGAAAAAAGATTAACTACAGAGAAAATAAAATTACATGAACTGACTTTTTAAGAGAAATGTCAGACTATAGAGTGATATCTTCAAAGTATGAAATATTTTCCCATTAGAGTCGCTATGTGTACTAATAAATCATATATATTGTATAATGCATCATTATTACACTAGGTCACATAAATATGTATAGCTAAAATAATAATTAATAATAAAATAAAATGGTATGAGATTTTGAGAAAAAAGTTTGAGAGAAATTTATCACTAGAAGACTTGCACTAAAGGAAAATTTTACAGGAAGCTTTAGAGAACACAGGAAATGCTTACACATTGAAGTTTTATTTTTTTCTATCTTTATCATCAATAGCCACTGTTCAATTTTACTTTATTTTAATTTTTTTGGTACTAGGAATCAATCCCAGGATCTTGCACTTGCCAGGTAGGCACTGTGCCACTGAGTTGCATTCCTAGCTAGTGTCCAATATTATTAACCATTCAAGTAGCATTTGGTATGATTGCAACAGAATTAGGGTTGAAAGATGAACAGATATTCAAGGATGCAACAATTTGAATGAAATCACTACATACTCTTTTCACCAATATGCTTTCACAGAGCCAATGCAGTACTAGACAGTAATCCTGTATACCAAGTACAGTGATGTCAAAAAAAAGTAACAAGAAAAATAGCTACATTTGAAAGACCAACACTTTAGAAAAAAGTCAAAACACTTTTAATTTCTTCCCTTTAGCCCAATAACAGCATCTTACAGTCTGGATCTACCTATACAGTCCTACATCAGCTTCTGAAATATTTGTCAGGAAGGAAACAATAAAATGAAGCTGGTCAGCACAGTCTTTGGATATTTAGGAAGACAGGGGGAGAAAATTTTCAGAACAGATTAGTTAGTTCAGTATCATCAGCAGGATCTTTGGATTCTTGGTTCTTTTCTACTTCTTCAGTATGTTTATCCTCTCCCAAACAGTCCAGTATGGCAGCCATTTGTGTCTCTTGGATTTCTCTGTTAGTTTCCGTTTTGTGGGTTGATTTCTCTCCTGCCAGTTTACTGAAGTTGTTGCCTCTTCTACTGCTGCTTTTGAACCACTTCTTTTTCATGCTCTTTTTTCTTATCAAGCTGCTTTAGGACTTCAGTTTTATAGAACTTGCATCTTTCATTTGCAGCTTCCAGTTTCTTCTGAATTTCCCCCAGAAATTTGGAGGAGAAAGGGGTAAATCTGTGGTGGATTCCCTTGGCAAGGGTCGAGAGTTAAATCAAAGCGTGGCCTGGAGCTCACTTCTCCAGTTCTTTCACCTGAATACCAGAAGCCATAGTAAACAGAAGACAAAATGTGGCAGTGTATTCTACATGCTCCACTGGCAAGAAAAGCCCTGCTCGGTCTGAGCTGCTTGGCAACACTCTAGTCTCTTCTATTTTCTGATTCATTAAAACCTCTTCAGCTTTGTCTTATTTTTGTCAAACTTGTCCGTTGAAATCTTAGCTTTAGTTATCAAGTTTTTCATTCTAGATGTGGCAAAGTTGAGTAGGAAAAACGGTAAATATGTAGGTAAATTTAAATTATCATTGACTAATGATTTCATATATGATATGATTACATCTTTATTTTATAGTAATTTAATGTATTAATAACTATGCCTTTAACATGTATGATTATATAGCATTGGCAAGATATCTATTTTAAAGCAAAGCTGTGAGTCACTTGGCCTCAATGGGAATTCTCAGAGGAATTGTCTAGTAACTATTTTCTGCTAATGAGCCCAAAGTTTTCCTGAGGCTGAACTTTCTTGCAATTGGATGGACTCAACTGCCCCTGAGTTTTCAGATCACAGCTTGCTTATCCTAGTGGCCACCTTAACTAAGAGCCCTTATGAATGGCTATACCTGAGCCTTCTTTGTTAGCATTATATTAATAACCACAGAGAGACGATTGTGCAATTATGCTAGGCTGTGGGAAAGAATCGATGAAGTTGCTTTAATACCTGTTAAGCTTTTCAAATTCTCCTCTTTTTATGGGGTCATTAAGTGATAAAAGCAAAATGCTGTCAAAATTTTGAAAAAGTTTTCTGAAGTCTTTATTTGCTAGTGATTTTGAGGCATGAGCTTATGTGTTTTTCCTTATTCAACACAAAATGTCTTTAGATAAAAACAATGTGAGTCCTAAAATTGGAAAGTTACTATACATTTTCCCTCTCATGAATTTTTTCCGAGTCTAGAAACACATCCACTGTCTCAGAAAGGAGGACATAGTCTGTATCAGGAACAGGGAGAAGAGGGTAAGCTTTCCTTTTGTCTTTTGTTGCTTTTGTCTGCTGCTGGGTTCCCTCCTGTCATTCTCTGGTCAGGCACTTCTTTTTGCTTTGAATCCACTTGTCTGATGTGTGTCTCCTGGTATGGTAGTATCTTCCTCTTTGGCATGGGGTTAATTTCTGCTATCTAAGATATTTTGGTATGCTCCTCAACATTTCTTCTTTTCTTTCTTTTAGGAAATTATACACTTAGGTTGGATGTGAAGAAAAGAAAATATGATGTTTTTCAGCACCTCTGTTCTCATTAATAGTATTCTCAAGTAGTAAGTCTTCACAGCCTTCCATGAGAGGCATTTTTAACTTCCATTTTACATGTGGAACGAATGAGACAAGATCTCTTTCCTATATCGTGCTACATTCCTTGTTTCTTGTGCTGAGAATCCGTACCAGAAACCTGGGAATTCATGGAGGTTAATAGCAGAGAGCTGTCTGTAAGATATGGGGAGGGGAAGACGAAGACTCCAGTGACTTACAATGGTATTCAGAAAGAACTCCACACAAAGTTCAGAAAGGAATTACACCTAAAATCTCTTACTGGATCCTAGCCAGTTTGCTCTCTGTTCGTAGCAAAGCCTTCTGTCACTTTGTCACTCTGTCACTTCAGTCACCCCTCTGAACCATTCTTTGAACACTACTCTACTTTAATTTTATCAGTAACTGAATACATAATGATAGCATTCTCAGAGCTGTTTGTCGTCTAAATTTGGACTCAGAGTTCGAATAAATGAATCATGAGAATGGTGATATTGCATCAGTAGGTAAAAACAGTGATGAGTTTGTTTATTTCTGTACCCTTAAGTTTAGCATAGTATACCTGACCTATGAGGAAAGAAGTCAGAACCCTATTGTAGCACAATTTTTACTTGTCCTTTGAGAAAATGTTCTTTGTAAGATTTTCTTTTTGTTCGGGCCTTTATTTCTAAAGCAGAAAATTTCTCAAAATTTTAAAAATTTCTGGTGTGAGTGAGGTTCTGTTTGAAGGTGAGTAGTAGAGAAGTGACTTTTTTTTGTTATCTCCCCAAATTGCCAAATGATTAGAGTGTGTTCCCACACTGAGCTACTGTCTTGTATCACTGTATCACGTGTGTGGCAGCTCAGTGCTACTTTCCTTCTCACTGTTTCTCTATCTTTACTCTGCAAACCTCTAACCATCATTCCGTTTCACTTTCCACTATTGAGTTCACTTAAATATTTTCTGAAAAAGTAAAAGTCACTGGATAGGAGTTGCTTACTTCCCAACAGCAAACCTTCTGACCTCATGTATGTTTAATGGATGCAGCAAACCTGCTCCCATCAAAGACCTCACTCTGCTTCTTCTTTGAAACCTGCTACTTTGCCTCTCCCAAAGGCACTGTGCCTGCAATTTTCTGTTATTCCTCTTGCAATTTCATCCTTATCTACTAGATTTAAAAACAACTTCAAGTACTTTAGCAATAAAAGAATAATAACAAATTCTAAAGCATTTAAGAGAGAACAATAAAAATGTATAGGATACTGATGTGCAGTTAGGGTGTTGCAAAAATAATTATCACAGGGTTTAGGAAATCAAGAGACTTAGGGAAGTTTATCATTCTTGAACATAAATTTTTCAGTAGGCATGACACTCTGACACTTAGTGAATAAAAAAGAGGGTTAGAACACGTAGATGTTTGCTAGGCATAGGAAGAGGCTTCACACAATTTATTTGTTACATCTCAAAAAAATACTGAAGACAATGAGAAACCACAGTGCTGTCCTTGAGTTCATCCTCCTTGGGCTGTCTGCTGATGCCCAGATCCAGGCTCTGCTCTTCGTGTTCTTCTTGTTGATTTACCTTCTGACCGTGGTGGGGAACCTGATGATGCTGCTGGTGATCAGTACTGATTCCCATCTCTACGCAGCCATGTACTTCTTCCTGGGACAATTGTCTTTCCTGGATCTTTGCCACTCCTCTGTCACTGTGCCTAAGCTGTTGGAGAATCTTTCGTCTGAGAAGAAAACCATCTCAGTGGAGGGCTGCCTCTCGCAGGTTTTCTTCGTGTTTGCTACAGGGGGCACTGAATCCTGCTTACTTGTTGTCATGGCCTATGACCGCTATGTTGCCATCAACTCTCCTCTGCTGTATGGCCAGGTGATGAACAGACAGCTGTGTGTAAGGTTGGTGTTGGGTGCCTGGGGTTTGGCTTTTATGGATGCTTTCATTAATATCCTTGTAGCTCTCAATTTAGACTTCTGTGATGCTCAAAATATCCACCACTTCATCTGCGAACTGCCCTCTCTTTATCCTTTGTCTTGCTCAGATATATCTGCAAGTTTTACTACTCTGCTCTGCTCCAGTCTGATACATTTCATTGGAAATTTTCTTCTGATAATATTGTCTTATATTCGCATTTTGCTCACCATCTTGAGCATCAGCTCCACCTCAGGTAGAAGTAAGGCCTTCTCCACCTGCTCATCCCACCTCACGGTGGTGCTCTTCTTTTATGGCTCAGGATTACTCCGGTATCTCATGCCAAATTCAGGATCCACTCAAGAGCTAATCTTCTCCTTGCAGTACAGTGTGATCACTCCCATGCTGAATCCTCTCATCTATAGCCTGCAGAACAAAGAAGTGAAAGCAGCTGTGAGAAGAATGTTGAGAAAATATTTTAAGTTTTTCAAATAATATAATACAAAATCAGAATGATGAGCAAATTGGATACAACTGCTATAAAAGTGTCTGGACATTAAGGAGGATCTCCTGATATCTGGATCTCTATAATACCTTATTTTTCTCTTTGAAGATACTTCAGAAAAAGTACAAAGTTATTTTCTTGTAATGATATTAGTTTAGTCCTACTTAGAGGAAAATAGAAGGATGTGCATCTTGTCTATCAATTTTAAAAAGTAAAAGTACTATAATTATTATGCACAATAATGTAGACATTGTTACTGCCTACTCAGTCTCTCTTTGCCATTCTGCCAGAAACTAGTAGGCTCTTCAGTATGGTTCCAGAGAGGCTGTTCATCATGGTTTCCAAAAGCCCCCTTCCCCCAGCATAGCCATTGTTCTTCCTTGCAGAGTAGATGTTTCAGGAACCAACACATAATCAATATCACTGTGTTAGGAATTTTAATTTTGAGGAAAGATTCAGAAAGGCAAAAGTCAGGCATTCTATTTGCAGCACTTGTACAGTCTATGCTAGTGCTCCTGCTGATTGGATCATTAGAGTATCCTATATTCTACAATTTCAAGGTCAGATATATAAACGTGAATTATGAGTATATTATTATTTGAGTCATTTTATGCAATGTTAAGTATTTCCATACTTTATTTAAATATCACAATAAGTGCATTAAGTGAATGTTTTACTTGTACCTATTTCATAGAAAAGGAAACCAACCCAGAGATAAGGGATGAGATATAATTTAGAACCAAATACAAATACGAATAGGCTTATACCAAAGCCTGTTTTCTTTATCAGCTTAATAATCGATCTTTTGTGTGACACTGCACATTACCCTGGACTCAATGAATCCCATTTTAAATGTTTATTACTACTTCTGTCTTATTTTATTTTCTAAAGTAAGTCAAAATTAGATCATTGTTAGTGAGGGAAGGGCCTAAAGGAAATACGTTGATATCATAATGATACTGCAGGTGTAGAAGTTGTGATATTGGAATTATTTATTGCAGCTAGACTGCTTCAAACTACTTATCCAGTGGTTAATCATCTCTAACTGTGAAGGAATCCCTAACCAGAGATGAGTCCCCAGCTCATACACAATACCAGACAAGTAACACTGCCACTCAGCCCACACAGAGCTGAGGAAATGAAATGGTAAACACAAGAGAGCCAATGGCAGAGAAGTTCAGATGGAGTCTGTGTGGCAAACACCAAGAAGAAACCAGCAGCATTTCAGCAAGATATCTTAAATCATGAAAAGAAATTGGAGGATTCGTGAGGAGATTTGTTACAGGTGTATGAACTAAATTGATAATATTAAAAAATAACTTTTTAAGTTACATTTTAATTTTTTCTTACTCACAAACTTTTCTTATTCGCAAATCCATCAATTGCCATCCTTCTTCAATGTGTATTCTTTAGGAATAAAGAATATAAATTAACATTATCTAATATCTTCAGCACTTTTTCAAAAACATTAACATTCTTTCTAACATTCTAGTTGTGTAAAAGTATATTTTAAATGTTCGAGTAATAGGGTAAGAAACAGAGAATATGTTTAAGATGAATTCTCAACAAAGGGGCCCCACTGCTAAAGCATAATAGACAAGTAGAGTAGTTTACCTTGCAAATTACAGTCCCCTCCTGAGCAGCTAGTCTGGTTCATGAATGAAAACACTGCAGCTATAGCTGGGCAGGTAATTATGCAAATGATCAATATTTTCATTCAGCAAGACTGATCTACCACTGGTGAAAATTATTTTCGTAGAAATCGCACATAGGGTTTGGGGATATAGCTCAGCAGTATTGGTGCCTGCCTGGTATGGTCCTGAGTTTGATTCCTAGGAAACCCCCCTCCCAAAAAAGTAACACATAAATTTTCTCAGAAATATTACCAGATACTTTCTGGTTTTTATTTCTATTGTGTTAAAAATGAGTACATTGGTTAGTTATAATATATGGAAATTTCATGATATCTTGTATTTTGATCTTTTATTTATGAACTTTGTTGAGCAATGTTTTTAGTTCTAGTCTTTTGCTTAGAGACACTAATTAATTCACCTGTCTAAACATATTATCTCCTTAGTGTGAGAACCTGAATGTATAAATAAGATTCAAAATGTACAAAAGATATTTTGAAATGTGAAGAAACTGTTGAAAAGGAAAGAGAAACTGATGGAGAAAAGGAGAAAGACAGGAAGGGAAAAGGAAAATTGCAAAATCTCAGATTGCTGAATAGAAAGGTTTGTGCTAATATGGGTTGGAGAACTTCATGCCCATATCTTGTACTCTGAGTAACTACTTCAAAGATAACAATAATCAGTGTATTAGCTATCGTTATTTTCCTTTTATTTTGTTTTGAAATTTTGTTCTACTTTTTCCACAAAAATTTTAATGTATATCTAATTATTTCATTTTATTTAAAAGGGAAGAATTTTTATATGCAATTTTCATTAATCTAATTTTTGTAATTAAATCAATGGCCAGAATATCTAGCATAGGCATTTTTTTCATTGGAAGCAATGAGAAAACTTATGTTTGGCACTAAGGATGATGTTCTATTTTTGGTGAAAATATTAGTCAAGAGAGTTTTTCTAATCATTTTCATAATAATTGGTGAGAAATTTTGTCAAATGCTTTTTCTACTTCTATTGAGGACCAGGACTTTCTTTTGTTTACTACTGTATAGTATCTATCATACAATAGCCACATAGACATGTTATGTGTACTTACTCTCCATGATGAATGTAATCATTATGTACTATAAACATGTACTAACAAAATACAATGGAACATATAAACATTGAATAAAAATTGATGGAAATAATCATATTGTTTTATTATTTAAATTGGTAGCCATAAGTTAAGCCATAGTTTAAATTGGTAGGAGTTCTCTTGTTGAAGAATTATTGCATTCCTAGAATTCATCCTACTTAAGTAGAATATTAAAAGCTTAATTAACTCTTATCAAAGTGTAGCTTAGAAAGTTTCTCTCTCTATATTCATAATAAGTACATTTTATTACATTTTCTTACCTGTTCTTTTTATTGAGTTTAAAATCCACATTCAAATTCACCTAGTCAAAGTATATAAATCAGTAGTCTGTAGAACTTTCACAGAGTTGTGCAACCATCCCTGCAACCTAATTTTGGAATATTTTTACCACCTCCAAAGAAATCCTATGTATATTTTCTTTAAACTTTTTAAATTAGTTTTTAAATCGACAAACAAGTGAATAATAGAAGGTAACAGGGAGGTACAGGGTTTGCAAACAGGAAGGGATCCAGGGGACCATGGGTGAGGGCACGTGGGAGGGAAAGAGAAGTAAAAGTCTCTTATCAATGATAGCATGGGAAAAGATATAAAGTGATGTTTTGGAGTATATGTAAACTGTAGAATAGTGAAATTTAGTTAATTAACTTGTGCATTACTTCAAAAAAGTAGTTATCACTTTTCTGTGATGTGAATAAGATCTTTTTTTGGAGTTTTCAAGAATACAGTATATCAACTATCATCACCATGCTGTACAATTAAATTATTCTACTGAGTAATTGCAATTAGGAATCCTTTAACCAACAATTCGCCACTACATCCTCTACCCTAATCACTCCAGCTTCTGATAATCACCAATTCATTCTCTTCATATGTGCTGCAGTTTGGATCTTAAATCAAAGCTCATGTGTTAAAGGATTGTTTCCACAACAGGTACAGTCTTTTTAAGGGGCACAACAGGCCTTCAGATCATTAGGGCTGTGTCCTTGAAAGGGATAGTGGTACCCGAGCCTCTCCTCTTTTATTTTTGTCTCCTGTGCATGAGGTATATGGTTTTGCACTGCCACATGTTTCTGTCATGATGAGCTACCTCACCAAAGCTCCAACACAATAGAATTCAATTGAGGCTGGACTGAAACCTCTGAAACTGTGAGCCAAAAGAAACTTTTTTGGGGGAAGTTATTTATCTCAGGTATATTCTACAATGAATGAAAACTGAGTAACACAATCTATGTTATCAACTTTTTAAGATTCCACATGTGAGTAAAATCCTGCATTTCTGTGTTCTTGTGCCTGACTCATCTCACCTAACACAACGTTCACTAGGTTCATGTTGATATGAATGGTAGGATTTCCTCTTTTAATGAAAGCTGAACTGTATTCCATCAAGGCCTTTATTTATTGAAACCTTATTCACAAGACATGGAATCAACCTAGATGTTCGACAACAGATGCACGAATAAAGAAAATGTGCTATATATACACACACACATAGACTACAAGCATACTTCTCATAGAGGAACAGAGCAGAGTGAGGGTTACCAGAAGCTTAGGTCAGGTGAGAAGATACTGGTCAAGTGATATACTCCTACAGTTAGGTAGGAAAAGAAGAATAGTGCAGAGTAGACAAGTATATAGAGACAGAAAGGACATAAGTGATTGTGGGGCAGCCCAAGATGGGAAGGAGGTATGAAGGAAAAGAGGAATGAGGAAAGACTTCTAGTCATTATGGCCCAAGGTTGATGGTGAGGATGGCTGCAGGTAGAGACAATGACATAATTGTTCTAACATATTTAAAAAATCACTTGATTTTACTTTTCAAATGAGCAAGTTGTGTTATGTGAGTTACATTTTTTATTAGTGCATGTTTACTGTGCATGAAGTTTACATTCATCTTAGAGAATATGTTCATGTACATGCACATCTTGATTCTGTTTTATTCCTTTTCTGTTCGCCATTCACCTTCCTCCCTCCATCTCTGCCTCCACTTTCCTTATCGCTATTATTTTTTAGCTCATGTTTACAACACTAAACGTTTACATTCATTGTGGGTATTTGATATGAGTACCTGATACATCTTAAACCCTTTTACTTCTCTTTCCCTCCCATGTCCCCTCACCCATGGTCCCCTGGATCCCTTCCTGTTTGCAAACCCTCTACCTCCCTGTTACCTTCTATTATTCACTTGTTTTATTCTTTTTTGTACTTTGCTTTGTTGAAATGAGAGATATCATATGGTACTTAATCTCATGTGTGTGATTTTTTTTCACTTAATGTGTTTTCCAGGTACATGCATTTTCCTGAAAATGTCTTGAATTTACTCTTCATTATAGTTGAGTAACATTTCCTTATGTATAGGTGTCACATTGTTTTTATCCGTACATCCATTGATGAACATACTGACATGCATGTATCACTGTAATGTGACAATAGCTCTTTGAGGAAGATACTTAAATGACAAATAGCCGGGTCAAATGGAATTTCTAATTTTAGTTTGAGAATTCTTCATACTGATTTCCATGATAAATGTACTAGTTTACATTCCCATCAAGAATATATGAGGATTCCTTTTTTACCACAGTCATATCAGATTTTGTTATTATTTGATTTTTTTGATGACAGGCATTCTTTCTGGTACAAGACTAAGTTTTAACATTGCTTTAATTTTCATTTTTTTAATGGCCAGAGATGTGGAACATTTTTTCACATTTTTTTGCCATTTGTACTTCTTAGAAGTGTGTATTATTTTACTTGCCATTTTTTGAGTGGGTCTTTTATTTGGGGTGACCTAATTATTTTGAATTCTTTATATATTTTAGGTATTATCCCTCTTTCTGATGAATAACTGGAAAAATTTTCTCCATTCTATAGGTTGACTCTTCACTCTGCTGATTATTTTCTGTGTTGTGCAGAAGCTTTTTAATTTGGTATAATTCCATTTACTGATTCTTGGTAATATTTCTTATGCGATTGGAGTTCTGCTCAGAAAGTCTTTGCCTATACCTGACTTCAAGTGTTGTACCTCTTTTATCTTCCAATAGGTTCGCTGTTTCTGTTTTAATATGTAGATCTTTGGTCCATTTTGATTTTAGTTTAGTACATGGTATGTGACTCCAGCTTGAATTTTCTGCATGTAGATAAACAGTTTTTTCATCACCATTTGCTGAATAGGCCATCCTTCTTCCAGGGTATACTTTTGGCCTCTTTGTCAAAATTATGTGTCTGAATCTGTTTCTGCTTCTTCTGTTGTGTTCTATTGATTCACATTTTGTGCCAGTATCATGCCATTTTTATCACTGATGCTTCTAGGAGCAAGCAATTAGAGCAGCAGATTCATCTGCCTCTCCATGTCTATAGTTCATGCCAAGTAAGCTGAATCTCAGCTGGGTTGACTTTTCCTTAGAACCTGAAATGTGCATTCATGCTGGCATTTTGTCAAAGGGCCCCAGCCTGCACTTTGTTTTCTTTGTGCTCACAGAGGAGGTCAGTTAGGCCTCAATTATTATTATCTGGTTTCCCACATTTTGTGATCAATATTCTGGCTTCCAGGAAAGAGTTTGGGAGCATTTTTTTCTCTTTAAGTTTTATTGAAGAGTTTGATGAGTATGGATGTTGTAATGTCTTTAATTTTGTAGAATTCAATAATGAATTCATGAAGTAGATTTTATATTACTGCCTCAATTTTATTGCTTGCTACAGTATTGTTCAAAACTTTGGTTTTCTTGGTTTAGTTAGTTTTGGTAATTCTTTTGTGTCTCAGAATCTATCCATTACTTCAAGATTTTCCAGGTTGTTGGAAGACAATTTATCACAGTACCTGATCGATATCTTCTGAATTTAAAAAGTGACAATTGTTATTTCACCTTTTTTGTTTCTAATTGCATTAACATGAATTTTTTCTCTCTTTTAGTAAGTTTGGGTAAGATTTTATCTATTTTGTTTATTCTTTCCAAGAATCAGCCATTTGATTCATTGGTTCTAATTACAGACTTTAAGACACTTGAGAAACAACAAAATCGTAAGCTCAAACTAAAGTTAAGGGGGGAGTTACAAAAATCAAGGCATAACAGTGAAAATGAGACAAAAGAAATAAGACCAGTGTGGACCAGTCTTGGAGGAGCCATTTCAATTTCTTTCTTTTTAAAAACTAATCCAGATGTTTGGTTTAATATATATGTATCTTATTTTCAATTTTATTTTTCATATCAGGTTGTAAATCCTCCCTTTGCTTCTGAATACCTGTTTTTTTCAGTTGATCTTCCTTGAGTATTTCTAACATGACTCCTGTAGTCACCTATGTTGCTTCTTACCTTCTGAATTATATCTCAATAAATCTTTTTTAAAAGAGGAAATATATATATATATATATATATATATATATATATAATTTTTTTTTCTGGTTTTGCCACCTGTGAAAAGTCTTTCTGTCTGGTTGTTTGTATTTCCTCTTTCCTGGCTTTTATTTCTCCACCAGTCTTTACTTCTTGTTTTGGGGTAAAGTTGTAAAACTCTTGTCATGAGTCATTGAGCAGATTGTCTTAATGTTTCCTCATTAATTTTCCCCCCTATTATGCTTGTTCTAAGAGCTCTGATACTTATCTGAAAGTTAAAAATATTTCATTTGTTCCTAGCTTTCTATTAGGAACCAGGCAACCCCATGCTACATACTTTGAAATTTGAATAAATCTTAAAAGTTTATGTTGCTCATAATTTCTTTGGGGCTTACAATTTGGGTTCTTCAAAAGCAGTTGCTTAAAGTTTGAGGTACAAAATATTCATTGAGAATTTCTGTGATTTGATAAAGTATCTCCCAAAGGTACATGGGTTAAAGACCTGTTTCCTAGGATGGTGCTATTGGAAATGGTAGGCCTTTTAGGAATTGGGACGTTGTAGGAGTTTTAGCTATGACTATAAAGGGGGTCATGAGTCTCTGGCCTCTCTCTTTCTGTCTTTCTCACTTTCTGACTATGAAATGAATGATTTTTCTTGATCATGCACTCCTACCATGATGTGCTGTCTCATTACAGGCCAAAAGCGGTGGAGCTGAACTGATCGTGGACTGGAACCTCCAAAACTACAAGCTGAAACCACTTTCTTCTTACAAAACTGATTATCTCAGATAAATTTTTACAGTGATAGAGGCTGACACAGGGTTTATTAAGGAGTAAGTGCAATTCAGCCCAGGGAGAAGAAGCAACGTGATACAGGGCTAATCAAATTGTGCATGACCCATTCGAAGCTCTAATATAAATAATGACCTTCAAAATCATTCCCCAACAGGCCAAAACAGTTAGGCCTTAAACTACCATCTTATTTACCATCTCTCCAACTCTGGAAAGACATAACCTTGGGATAGATGGCTTCGTGAAGCTGACGAAAGTACTTACGAGAAAACACCAGGAAGTTTTCTCTTTACTGCATTCCTTTACTGCTTCTAAGCAGCAGGTACTTCTTGAAGTCAAATCTGAGAAATTCATTTTTGTCCACCACAGCATATAAGAAAAGGGCTAGTGGAAATCTGCTTCTGCTGAACCTCAGCCATAACTAATTATCACCTCCATTCTCTACTATCCATTATAGTGCCCCTTTAGCATCAGCTGGCACAAACACTGTGAAAAATAGAGCTTCTTCGAGGTATATGAAACATTTTTTTCCTAAGCCATTATCAGTATATGTCTGCTGTAACTCCAGTGCCAAATAATGCCCCAGAGATAACCTGAATGCTGCACATTTTCTGCATTATTTCCATTGTGTAGCAGCTTTATTGAGGCTTCTATAATAATAGCTTTAGTATATTATTTACATATAATTGTACAAACATAAAGTATGTAACTTGAGATTTGGCATAAATATACACCATGATCATCACTAAGAATGTTTAATGAATCTATCTTCAATTATTGAATTATTTTTACATTTTCCTTTGTGGATCCCTCCATTTAAACCCTAGCCAAAAGACCTAATAGTCTATTAATTATATAATCTATGGTTTTTAGAGGCTTGTCTGAAGTTAATATTTTTACTCATTATGGGTTGTATTTCTTTACATGCTTAGGAATCATCTTATTTTAATCAGTCATTATAAATTTACTTTCTTAGATAAAAGACTTTTTTGAGTTTCTAAAATTAGTTTTAATCTTCATTCTATGACTGCAATGAAGTTACTTAGAGCCAATTAGGTACTTTCAGATCTTGATTTAAAACTTTATTAGGCAGTTCCAGGACAATAATGGTCAAATTTTAATTTTCCTTATTATTGAGGCAATGCCCTTCTGAGTGTACTAATGTCCAGTGAACTGTGCAATCTTCTACAATGATTTGGTCACCTTGATCATTTTATTCAAATACAAAGTATTTTTTCTAGGTATTTTATTATTGGAATATTTGACTGTTGTAATGATAAGATATTACAAACTAAAATAGATAATACAGGAAGATGTATTTTCTGAAGGAAAATAAAATTTGAAGAACTCTTCTGGATACTGTGGTCTTGGTGTGATTTAAGTTAGCATCATGTTTGAACTATTTCATAGCCTTCTGTTGGAAAAATTCATACTTTCTACTGGTGATCATAGAAACATTCAAATATGCAATTTGTTTGGTTAATCCTCAACACTGTGTTCAAGGCAAACATCATGGAAAGAATACTGATCTTCACTCTTTAAAGAAATGGCCACATTCCTGACTGATCACTCAAATTATTAAACTCAATGGATTAAGAGAATAAAAGTTTAGAAATTGTTCAGTACGTACTTATGCACTATTCTTTTTAACCATAAAAAGTCTTAAAATTTTTTTATGTTTTGACTTCTTCATTTCTTCAAAACAATTGGCTTGGAATTTTAAAATGCCAATGACTTGAAACATTAGAAATAATTGGAGAGCTTTTCTAGAGTAGAGGACATTTTAAAAAAATATATAAACTAAATGCTCGTCATGATTCTTAATGAAATTTTGCATTTAAATGGACATTAGTGTGATAAATGGGAAAATATCACATTGTTTTGTTTTGATTGGCTTCATTCTGTTTGATTTTGCTTGGTTTTATTCTCTTTAAAAATTATAAAAAGGGAGGATCGTACCACAGTTGCCGGCCGGAAGGAGAGAGAACAGCCAAGTGGAGGGACTCTGTTCCAGCCTCGCCCACCGCCTTTCCCCCTGGAGGAGTGCACCACAGCTGCCCGCCAGAAGGAGGGAGCTGGACCGAGCTGCTGGAAACTGCTTGATCTCTTCTGCGACCTTCTTTTGACCTGGAGAGCACCAGCACTACTGCCACTGCCTGGAGGAGGGAGCAGCCCTACTGAGGAGGTTTGAGCCCTACCTAGGCCATAGGGGGACCCTCTATCAGCCTGGGGGAGCTTTGTCATCCAAGGAATTGGATGACTACACAACATCCAGTCCCTGGGAGAGTATGAGATCCTGGCTTTAGAGGGTTGGGGGTCCACTGGGCTTGCAGCCACACTAGACTGGGCTTAGCAGGCTTTGGGATTGCCTGGACCACACCAAGTGGCCTTCTTTCCCTCAGGGGAGCTTTGCTACCACAGAGGGAAACTGTGCACATTGAGGAGGCTTTAGGTCTACCTGAGAGGAGCCTGGAAATCCTCTTTTAATCCAGGGGCTCCGCTCCCCAAGAAGGTAGTTACACTACCAGAGGAGTCCCAAGAGCCCAGGACATAAGAGACAATTTCCAACACACCCAGGGGAAAATCTGGAACAACACTTGAAACATAGAATATAGGAAAATGACAAAACAAATGACCAAAATGCAATCTCAAACATCCAGCCCATCCCAAGAAGGCCTAGGAGCCATGTACATAGAAGAAAATACACACCATGTACCTGAAACACCTGAAACAATAGTAAGCAAAATAAAGAAGCAACTCTGGGAAGCTTTAAAGGAATTCAAACTAGAAATAACCTCTCAGGTAAAAGAAGAAATGATAAAAGAAATGAAGGAGATGCTGAACATATCTAAAGAAGACACAGTTAAAAATTTGGAGTAACTAAACAAAAAGATAGAATCCCTGGATGAACAATATCAGAAACAAACAGAATATATAAAACAGATGAAAACAGATACACAGGAAATCAAAAATTCCATTGAAAGTTGTAAAAACCAGCTCAATGAAAGCGAAGATAGAATTTTGGACCTCTAAGACAAGATTGCAGCCAGTGAACAGGAAAGGAAAGATCTCTTAAAAATAACAAGAAATCAAGAAATAACAATTCAAAACCTGCAAGATGACACAAAGAAAAACAACATAAGGTCGATAGGGATAAATTGAAAAGAAGGAGACAACATAAAAGATGTCAAGAGGATATTTAGAGAAGTAATAGCAGAAAATTTCTCAAACATGAAATTGGAAACTGATATCAGGATCAATGAAGCATATAGAACTCCAAATAGCCATAGCTAAAAAGAAGCTACACTCAGACATATAATAATCACCATCCCAGAAATCCAACAAAAGAATAGAATGTTAAAAGCTGTCAGAGAGATAAGACAGATCACCTATAAAGGAAAACCTATCAGAATCACAGCAGACTTCTCAACACAAATAATAAAGGAAGAAGAGCATGGAGTGAAGTATTTCAGATACTAAAGGAAAATGTTTTCCAACCTAGACTGATGTACCCTGCAAAACTGTCCTTCAAAATCTATGGAGAAATAAGATACTTCCAAAACAAAGAACAGCTGAAGAACTTCACGATCAGCAGCCAGTCCTGCAAAGAATACTGAAAGACAGTTTAGATACACTTAGGAAAAAACCACTCAACAAAGCAGACAATTAAACAGAACAGAAAGATAAAGATGGAACAGCAGAAATATAACATGTCAGCAATAAACCAATATATAACAGTTATAACCATTAAGTAAATGGTCTCAATGCACCAATTAAAAGAAATAGACTGGCAGAATGGATCAAGAAACAAAATCCCACCATATCCTGTCTACAAGAAATGCAATTCCCATCTAATGCAAAAGGATACTCACAGACTGAAAGTCAAAGGATGGAAAACAATACTTTGTACAACAGGAACCCCAAAAAAAGCAGGGATAGCTATTCTGTTTGCAGACAATGTGAACTTCAAATCAATAATGATCAGAAGAGATAAAGAAGGTCACTACATACTGGTTACGGGAAAACTTCAAGAGGAAAAGATAACTATCTTAAATATATATGCACCAAATTCCAGAGCATCTAGTTATATAAAACAAGAAATATCAGAAATGAAAAACCAAATTAGCAGTAATACAATTACAACAGGAGATTTTAACACACCATTGACACCAATGGACAGATCAACTAGACAGAAAATCAGCAAAGAAATAAAAGAACTGAATCATACCTGTGAACAAATGGAATTGATAGACATATACAGAGTATTCCGCCCAACAACAACAGAATACAAATTCTTCTCTGCAGTACATGGGTCATTCTCTAAAATAGACCATATATTAACTCACAGAATATATTTAAATAAATGCAAAAGAGTTGAAATTATCCCTTGCATGTTATTGGATCGTAGTGCTATGAAATTAGAAATTAATGTTAAAAAATACTGCAAAAATCCCACAAACACATGGAAACTGAGTAACACACTTCAGTAATCAATGAGTCACAGAGGAAATTAAAGGAGAAATTAAACAATGCCTACAAACAAATGAAGACAAAAATACAAATTACCGGAATCTGTGGGATGCAATGAAAGCTGTCCTCAGAGGAAAATTTATTGCACTGAGTTCCCACATCAGGAAAACAGAACAAATACAAAGAAATAACCTAATGTTACACCTCAAACAGCTAGAAAAAGAAGAGCAAGTCAAGCCCAAAGCCAAAAGAAGAGAGGAAATTATAAAAATCAGAGCAGAAATCAATGCAATAGAGACTAAGAAAACAATCCAAAAAAATCAATGAATCAAAGAGTTGGTTCTTTGAAAGAATAAATAAAATCGAGAAGCCCCTAGCCAGCCTTATTTTAAAAAGGGAAGAAAAAGCTCAAATTCATGCAATAAGAAATGAAAAAGGAGAAATCACTACAGACCCAATAGAAATACAGAAGATCATCAACACCTATTTCAAAAACCTCTACTCTCAAAGGTTTGACAACACAGAAGAAATAGACAGATTCCTAGAAACATATGAAGTACCAAAGCTGGGTCAAGAAGATGTAAAACTCCTGAATAACCCAATTTCTATTAATGAAATAGAAAATGTAATTAAGTCCTTACCTACAAAGAAGAGCCCAGACTCAGACGGATTCACTGCAGAATTCTACAAGAAATACAAAGAAGACTTAATGCGAACACTCCTCAAGCTCTTCAATGAAATTGAAAGGGAAGCAATCCTTCCCAAGCCATTCCTGGAAGCAAACATTATTCTACTACCAAAACCTCAGAAAGACCCAAATGAAAAAGAGAACTACAGACCAATCTCCCTAATGAACACAGATGCAAAAATCTTCAATAAAATATTGGCAAATAGGATGCAGCAAATCATCAAGAAGATTACACACCATGACCAAGTGGGATTCATCCCAGGTATGCAGGAATGGTTCAACATATGTAAATCAATAAATGTAATCCACCATATCAATAGAGTCAAAAGTAAGAATCACATGATCATTTCTATAGATGCAGAAAAAGCTTTTGATAAGGTACAACATTCATTTATGATAAGGACCTTGCAGAAAATTGGAATAGATGGTCTTTACCTCAACATAATAAAGGCCATATGTGACAAACCAACAGGCTGTATCATACTAAATGGCCAAAATTGAAGGCCTTTACTTTAAAATCAGGCACAAGATAAGGATGTCCCCTGTCATTGCTCCTATTTAATATAGTACTGGAAATACTAGCCATAGCAATTAGACAAGAGAGAGAAATAAAAGGCGTAAAGATAGGAAAAGAAGAAGTTAAATTATCACTATTTGCAGATGATATGATACTCTACATAAAGACCCCCAAAACTCTATTGAAAGACTCCTAGATATAATAAATGAATTCAGCAATGTGGCTGGCTACAAAATCAATACTCAAAAATCAATAGCATTCCTATATACTAAGAACAAAATCGCAGAGAGAAATAAGAGAAGCCACACCCTTAGCAACAAAAAAATGAAATATTTAGGAATAATTCCCACGAAAGAAGTGAAAGACCTATACTGAAAAATGAAATTGAAGATGATCTCAGAAAATGGAAAGACATCCCTTGCTCATGTATAGGAAGAATAAATACTGTGAAAATGGTCATTCTCCCAAAACTGTTATACAGATTCAATGCAATCCTGATAACAATACCATCAACATACCTCATAGATCTCGAGAAATCACTCCTAAAATTCATCTGGAGTGAGAAGAGACCTAGAATAGCAATGACAGTTCTAAGCAGCAAAGGCAAGGCAGGAGGCGTCACAGTCCCTGACTTGAAGTTATACTACAAAACAATTGTAGTAAAATCAACATGGTACTGGAATCAAAACAGAGCTGAAGATCAGTGGAATAGATTAGAACATACAACCACAACTACAAACACACTCAACCACCTTATCTTGGATAAAGGGGCCAAACATGTTCACTGGAAGAACGACAGTCTCTTTAATAAATGGTGTTGGAAAAACTGACTCTCCATATGCTGAAAACTAAAACTAGAACCATGCCTATCACCATATACTAAAATAAAATCTAAGTGGATCAAAGATCTAAATATTATAACAGAAACACTAAATCTATTGGAAGACAAATTGGGTAAAAACCTTGAAGACATAGAGGTAGGTAGAGAATTCATGAACAAGACTCAAACCGCATGGGGAATACTTCCCAGAGTCAATAACTAGGATTACATCTTATTAAAATGTTTCTGCATGTCAAAAGAAATCTCCAGCATAGTGAAAAGAAAACCCACAAACTGGGAAAAAAATCTTAGTGAACTGCCCCTCAGACAAAGGACTTCTGTCTAAAACATATAAAGAATTTTTAAAAATCAGACTCCCAAAATTCAAAGACCCCATCCAAAAATGGGCATCTGAGATGAATAAACAATTTTCAGGTGAAGAAATACAAACGGCAAATAAATATATGAAAAAATGTTCATCATCACTAGTCATTAGAGAAATGCAAATTAAAACCACACTGAGATTTCATCTCACTCCTGAAAGAATGGTCAAGATCAACAAAACCATCAACAACAAATGCTGGAGAGGCTATGGGGAATAAGGAACTCTCCTGCACTCTTGGTGGGTAGACTTGTGCAACCATTGTGGAGGGCAGTCTGGAGATTTCTCAGAAAGCTGGGATTGGAATCCCCATTTGACCCAGCTATTCCATTTCCAGGCATAGTCCCAGAAGAACTGAAAGCATCATACCACAGTGATATATGTGCACCCATGTCTATAGCAGCACAATTTGTAATAGCCAGATCTTGGAAACAACCTAAGTGTCCATCAACTGAGGAGTGGATAAACAAGTTGTGGTATTTTTATACAATGGAGTACTACTCAGCTATAAAGAATGATCACATTGAGACATTTATAAATAAATGGACACAGCTTGAGATCATACTCATAAGTGAAATAAATCAAACTCACATGTATAAATACTGAATAGTTTTCCTAGTGTAAGAAATGATAATAATACATAAAAGTATGTGGTAATCATGATTCCCAGTCATACTGGTTTGAAGCCATATAATGTTTTCACTCATTAATGGGAACAGTTTTAATCTGGGTTGTTTTATTTTATTGTTTGTGATACTATGAATAACTATTTTGAAGAAAATAAGACAGCATAATAGCTAGTGCTAATTTAATATCATCCTGTTTTGAAGTCCCATCATGTTGTTGTTCATCTGTTTTCATTGGTTTTAAACATGCTGTATCTTATTATATTTTAGTGTATGCAATAGTATAAGCAAAATTTTTTATAGGCAAAGAGATAATATAGAAACCAATGTCCGGTTTCTGTTGGCTGGTTCTAAATACCCTGCAATACTTTCATTCTCTTGAATTGTTTCACAGTGTCTTGGTAAGTTTGATGCTACAGTATACAAAGTTAGACTCAAATATTTCAAGGAAAGAGACACTATGGTAACTACTATTAATTTCAGGCTATCTGGTGGTGAAACACAACAATGCTTAAATTGTTCGGTTCTGATCAGTGTTGTTCTATTGATATGTTCTTTTTTATCTCAATTTCCCCCCTTTTTTCTTTTTTAAAAATTAATTTATTTCTTAGTATGTTTTAATTAAGGGAAAACTAAATTAAAAATAGGGGGATATGTTATAATAACTTTTTTGTTTTTCTATTAACCTGATCTGAACCCCTGCATTGTTCTCCACATCTTATTCTGACTGATTTTATTATATTCTGTTTTGTTTAATAGTATCAAATTTGAGGGTATAGGCAACCACTCTGAAGGCAACCAGATATTCTATGATGCCCATTAGGGTTTGACTATTATCTTCTTTGGAAGCCCTGTAAGGTCTCCAATGTGGGTTTTATTGGTCTTGTTCTGTACTGTTTTGTTCAATTCTTTTATACCAGCTGGTATAGGCAACTCTTTTTAGGATAACAAGAGGCATAATGGTAACCATTTTTGATCACCTCGTAATCTTTTTGCATTATATACTATGTCCATCCTCCTGTTCTGACTCTGTTTTGCTTTGTCACATTGGGTTTTTCTTTGTTCTTTTTTGTTTTGTTTTGTTTTTTCTTTTCTTCTTCAAAGAAAAAGTTAGAACAGCTATGGGAGTAATGGAAACCAAAATGTGTGATTGTTAGCGTAAAATAGAGAGGAAAGAAAGTGATCTAAAGGATATAACTGCAAATGTATTTAAGTGTGTAGGATAGAAAACCATATTACTGAGTTTTTGTTGGATAATTGAACAGAACTGTCTGCAATCTCACTGTATTAATGTCCACTTTGTATGCTTTAATTTTGTAATTTGGACAACTGTTTCTGAGATGACAATATGTAATCTATTAACTAGTGAATTCTTACTGTATATTTTTTCTCTTGAAGTTCTGTATTACTTGTAGCCTTTTACTGTTTTGTTTTCTCTTTAAATAAAAAAAATTATAAAAAGATGGAAGATCTTGAAGAGAGACTCATACATAATGATACACACAGACAAGAATATTAAAGATATAAATGAGTTCTTAAGAAGCTCCAAAATTCTTCTAATAGAATGATATAATAAAACAAGAAAACAATAAAATCTGAAGAAACAAAATCTTAAATGACTATAACAAAATTTACATAATTTGTGAAGTATAACTTCTCAGCTACTTCAAGGAAATATAAAAATCATATAGGTAAGGTCAAATAGTAAATAAATGATACACAACGCTCAACTTTACCCATGTATATGAAGAGCTGGAAAGAGCATCATTCAGACACACTGTGAATTAATACCTATTCTTGAGTCTATAAGAGAACAGCAAACCAGAAATATAGAGAAAAGGAAACACCTGTAGGGGTAATAGTATCTGTAATTAACTAGGACAGGTAGCACCCAAAACCATATAAGCTGTTAGGAAAAATAAGCAAAAATTTTAATTAATTCATAAAGGTTTAGTGTGAATGTGAAAATATAAAGTCTTTGGGAACTGTAGATACATGGGGTTCACATCTTCTTGCAGGCTTTTTCTTTACATTTTCTCTGAGAAATCTAAAGAAACAAAGGCTGAGAAGTCCTCCTATAGTCAGATCTCTTGTTAGAAACTTCCAGCAAAAAGACAATGGAATGAAATCTTTAACTCACTGCCAAGAGTCAACCGAGAACTAACCTAGTGAAAAGTAACCTTAAAAAAATAATAAGCAAGCTGAGTGTGGTGGCTCACACCTGTAATCCCAGCACTTGGGAGGCTGAGGCAGGAGGATCATTGTGAATTTGAAATCAGCCTGGGCTACAAAGTGAGGTCAAGGCTTGCCTGAACTGCATAAAGAGAACTTGTCGACAAAAACACAACAGCAGCAACAACAAAAAACACTTTCAGAGTAAGCAAACATGAGAAAATTTATTGCTACAAGATCTACTCTGGGCCAGGGACATAGCTCAGCAGAAGAGCATCTACCTGGCAAGCATGAGGTCATGAGTTTGTTTCCTGGTCCAAAAACAAACAAACAAACAAACAAAGGTCTACTCTAAGAAAAAGGTAAATGAAGTTCCTGGGGCAGATGAAGTATTATATAGATAAGGACTTTGGATTACACAAAAATAGTGTAAAAATGAAATGAATGTCAGCAAAATATAAACTAGAAAGCTTTTCTCCACAAAGCCTTTCTAAAGCAAAATAGTAGCAGTCCACTGTGTTTACAGAATACATAAAACAGAAATGTATGCCGACACTCAAAAGGGACAAGAAAGAATTGTACAAGGGATAGGAAGAAATAGAAAATCTTTTAACTACTCAAAAGGTAATATTATTAGAAGGTAGTCAGATAGTTATTAAATGTATACTGTAAATCTTAGGGCAATTATTAATAATTTAAATGTGAATGATTAAAGGAGTGAAAGTATGATAACTATTATCAGATTGTACTAAAAAGCAAGTCCCAACTATATATATAGACTATAAAAGTAAAATTAAAGAAGACAATAATGGATTCAAGAAAAGTAATGTAGATAAAGATGCCTCAAAAGATGAATCAGAGGAAAGGCAGATAACTTGTGCTAGTTTTTCAAAGAAACTTCAGAATCAAGAACAGTGATCAAGGACAGTGAGAGGTATTACATAATGATAAAGTATCCTAGTCTCAAAAATTGCATAAACCTCTAAGCATATATGGAACTAAAGACAGTTTCAGAAACATATAGGCAAAACCCAATGGATATAAAAGTAAAAATAAACAAATTAACAATGAAGGGTGGAAACTTAAATATCTATGCATCATTGGATAATACAAGAAATACATAGAAAGTCAGATGACATCAACACCACCACCAATCAATGTAACCTACTCACCATTTTTAAAATATGCATCCACCATCAACAAAAATTATACTTTTTTGGGTACATAGAATATTCAACAAGATAATCTGAAACATAAAATAAATCTTAACCAATTTAAAACAGAAATCATATTGGTGATCTCAACACCTCAAATGAGTCAAAATGGAATGCTGCAAACTGCTCTATGCTCACAAATTTGATAATCTAAATAAAATATTTGGACATTATTTGAAAGATCCAAACTACCAAAGCTTTCTTAAAAAAAGCCAAAAGTTAAAATTGCTCTCCGTGTTAAATAAACTAAATTTGTAGTTAGAAACGCTGTTCAAAAAACATGAAAACTTTAGGTATGGATAGCTTCATTTTTGAATTATTCTAATTACTCTTAAGAAATAACAATATCCAATTGAAAGTTTCTTCCTTTCAGCAAACAGAAGAAAAATAAACAATTTGTAACACATTTCCTGAGCCAGCATTGTCCAGATACTTAAAAACAAAAACTGCATGAAAATGACTGAGAATAAAATTCCTTGAGGGCAAAAGAAAAACTGATGGCCCTTACCCATGACTATTTTACAACAATTTCCTATTTGTCATAGTCACCATAGCATTTGGGGAGATGATCATCCCAAATATGTGACATGTAATACAGTCAATTTCTTATTTAAAAATATGTCTCTTTCCATCTCTCAGAGATTTTACATTTTAAGGATAATGAGAGAATTTTTTTTGTGTGCTGGGGATTGAACTCATGACCATGCATTTGCAAAGCAGGTGCTATGCAACTGAGCTAAATCCCTGGCCCAAGAATTATTTTATATGGGAAAGCATGTGGATTTGCTTTAGTATTGGGCTTGTAAAATGAATCCCACAGTTACTATGACAGATAATTTCTAGAGGAAAAATGGAGAGTGTTATTTATCTTGAAATAGAGGAGGAAGTTGACTCTGACCACAGTGAAAAATTAAAAAATACAAAAACATAAACACAATCTTGAGAGTATCATAAAATTATTAGACATCAACAATGAAAGGGACAGCACTGTGTTGGTATAAATCAAATTGCATTTTCCTGAACTCTATTCCCAGTTTTCATTCCTATTGTATCCTTGGGAAAATATACAGAAAGAGTGACACTAAAGGTATTATCTTACAGATTTCAAACCTACTCAAACCAGTTTTGGTGGATGTCGTACAAGTTTCTACACTTGCTATCAGTACTGAGCCTATAAGAAGTTGTAACTTTAGCGTTTGTGTAGTGTTACACAGAAAAACCTTGAAATCAACCATTTCTATGTTTTAGGTGTTCATAAACAACTTGAACTATTTCAAATGTTCTAATACCACATAGCTACCAAAGTCTGTGCTAAATAAAATTGGTTTTGGCTGATATATCAACTCAGAGGGACAAGCATGGTTAACTTTTGTGAATGAGTGGCAAAAATGAATTTGGCTATTAGGAAACAGACTATCCTTAGTTTCTTAATAAATGTAATACTTCAGAAGGCAAAATCCTTCACAGAGTGGGACACAAGAAGAAAAATCTAAGTAGAAAGTTAGGAGTCAGTACTTGGCACTGGCAAGGACCTCACACTGCCTCAGCCAATGGGGGGAAAGGGGGAGGGGAAGCTGGTGTATGTGGAACAGCAACAAAGTAGAGGGGCCACCTTGCTTTATAACAGACTGCTTTGTGCAACTAACTCAGATGCAAGGAAGAGAATTCACCCACATGAAACAGATATTAATCCATTCATGGGGACAGTTTCCATAATCCAGGTGCTTTCTACAGCCCTGCATTTTATTTTCAATATCATTACAATGGCAACAAAACTTCAGTGTGAGATTCTGGGGGGAAAATCACATTCAAATCACAGCATATTATCGTTTTTTATTTTTTCACTTTTAAAGAGGGTAAAATTAAACACAACAAAACAGAACATAAGAAAGCAATGTAAGAGACATAATTTCAAAGCAAGACAACCAGAGATCTTCACTATCTATCATATTGTCTCTTGTTTTCTTCCAAATATTTGACCATATCTTCACATATAGAGAATTCACATGAAACAACATAGTATAGAATTGATCTGAACAAGATGAATGAAGGCATTTTAGGTCTTCAAGATCAGACAACAGGGAAGTCAACAATGGATGTCATTGTGTCTCTCATTCTTGTCAAAATAGCTGTCCATAACTTCACGTATGTTAAGATTAAACCAAACAAAACAGACTAAAGTCACTCTAAACAAAGAATAATAAATAGCTGGATTTCACATCATGATGCTACAGAATCAGCACTGGGGACTATAATGTTTCTTTTTCTTCAGAGTAGCTGTTCATTTCATCATGTGTTATATGATCAGTTCTCATAAACTGTTTATAAGTTCTACGTATACATAAGTCTCTACATGTATTTCTATCCTTTATGTATTAGGAGAAACAAAACAAAATAAGACAAAACAAAACATATTCGTATAAAAACATGAAATGAAAAAGTCACATAAAACCACAGTACAAGGTGTTCTACAATCATTACTATGTTGTCTCTTATTATCTTGAATAGAATTGTCTATATCATCAAGCATAGTATAATTGAATATACTAGTACATAACAATATTAATAAAAACAAAACATTGTAGATAGTGTAAAACTTCAAAATCAGGTAATAATCAAACCAGGATGGGTATCCTAGTGAATCTTGTCATCTTCAGTGTAGTTGCCTATACTCTCAGACTTGATACTATCAATCATAACAGATTTAAATAAAACCTGTCAATACCAAACAGCAATCTAACAAACCAGATTCAATGAAGATCAATCATGGTAAAACAGTATAAGTTATACAGGGATTCAGATTAATTTAATAGGAAATTAAGAATGACTACCATACTATATCCTGCTATTTTGAGGATACCTGTCTGTGCCCTCAAATCTAGTGCAAATAGACAAGCTGGAACAGAATATGATTTATCTAAACAAAGCGGTGTGAGTAATGTGGGTTTTAAATCCTGATACACTATTAACAATATCCTCTGCCTTCTTTTTTTAGACTATTCCTCCCCTTTCACTCCCACAAGGTGCACTGTGCATTTTGGGTTCCATCAACTCCCTCAGTTTTTAGATTGGCGGGGGGGGGGCAAGATTTACCTAAGTGGTTTCAAACCTTCTCACTCCTGGACTTGATCTCAAGTTGTATTCCTTTGCTTACAAAAGCCTGTCTTTCCAATCTATCTGCAGGTGCTGAGATCGAGTTGCCCCAATTTTTCTCTGGTTCCCTGTCAAATAGAGCATTGTTTTCTCATATTTGATTTTTGGTCCATAAACCCTCTTTCAGGTTAATTATATTTCCTATACAGAGCATTTCAATGGACCCTACAACTTGATCTACTCTGCCTGTGCTTCTTTTTGTTAGTGTATTAAGGCCATTTATGTTAAAGATTATAGCCAACCATCACTGCCTCATTTCTGCTATGCAATTCGTCTGCCATTAGTTGTCTGCTTTCCTCCTTCATTCCCTGTCTGCCCCATTCATTGAGGCCTCTGCCATTGTTTCTGAAATCCTAGTATTTTTTTCTCTTTCTCTAGAATGTCCTTCAGTATTTTTTGTAGGGTTTATTGGTGATCATGAATTCCCCCAGTTCCTCTTTATCATGGAAGTATTTTGTTTCTCCATTAATTTTGAGAGACAGTTTTTTAGGGTACATCAATCTGGGTTGGATTTCAGGACTTGGAGTACTTTGCTCCAAGCTCTTCTTGATTTGATGGTTTGTGTCAAGAAGTCTGCCTTGATTTTAATGGGTTTTCCTTTATAGGTGATCTGTTTCTTTTCTCTGGCGGCTTTTAATGTTCTGTTCTTGTGATTAATTTCTGGGATCTTGATTATTATATGTCTGACTGTAGCTCTGTTTTGGTGGTAGGTGGCTGGAGTTCTGTATGCCTCATACATCTGAATATCATTCCCTTTTCCTATGCTTGGGAAATTTTCCTTAATTATTTGTGAATAGCCTTTGTATTTCCTTTGTTTACTCCTGTTTCTTCACTCACATTTTTTATTCTTAAGTTATAGATCCTCTTGTTGTCTTCTAGCCTTTGTATTGTTATTTCCTGGCTCCTTGTTATTTTTAAGAGAGCTTTCCTTCCACAATCACACACTGCAAATCTGTTTTTAAGTTTTGATTGTCTTTAGTTTCTTTCAAGCAGTTTTGCCAGCTTTCAAGGAGTATTTAATTTCCTGGTAATCTCTTTGAATCTGTTTCATGTATTCTAGGTGTTCTTTATATCCTTTAACAAACATTTCTCCTTTTTTTGTGCTCCTCCATTCCTCCATTCCTCCATCTGTGTCTTCTTGAGAGGTGTTTAGCATTTCTTTTATTAATCCCCTTATATCTTGCCTTACTTGAATCAATATTTCAGTTTTGAGCTTATCTATGAGGTCACAATGATATCTCTTTATGTCTGCTGATGCTGTGTCTGATATTGCATGTTTGCTGCCATCAATTTCTTTTGTATTTACCTCTCCTGGATCAATATTCACAGGTCTGGGGGGTTGGGGGCTTTTTCTTATTTCTTTCTGTTGTCATGTTTTTGGTTTCTTTCATACAGGTGTATAGTGGAGGTCCCAGCCCCTCTCCTTGTAGGTTATGGTTCTTCTGAAATGTGCTGGCTAAGGGATTCTGCCCTCTCCAGTTTGCTGTTGGTCATTGAGGTGCAAACACGGGTGGTGTAGGCTGGTCCCCTCCCCTCCAAGCCAGTCAACCCATGGGGCCATTCACCACATCACTGTGTGCTGTGCATATGGAATTCATTTGGGACAACTCACTAGGTCCTGGCCAAAGGGACCCAGGCCAAGCAGATCCCACCAATCTGGTCTGAACAGGGAGCAACCAATCGAAGTCACTGCCATTCCTAGTTCAGGGCATCTTGCCTGATTCCAACATGTTGTCCAATTGGTCACCTCTTTCCCAGGTGAGGGTCTTATTCAGAGCACTCCCCATGGGTTAGTACAGGCCTCCACACTGGCTTCTTTCTCCAATCGGCTTGCCAACCCCCAACTTCAGCCCAACCATGGCTCCATCAGTGAGCATGCTGCGATTTTGAATTTGGGTGGCTCCTGTGAGAGCCCCGTGGCTGTGAATCTGAGCTGCTTCGATGATGGCACCACGACCTCACATTTGATCAGCTCTTTTCCCTTTGGTTTCTTCATGGGTTGAGAGGATCCGTCTCTCCTCTGGACCTCTCCAGGATGTTTTATTCCAGGATCTAAGTTATTTCTCTCAGGAAAGCTCTGTATTTTGCTGTTTACTGATCCACCATCTTTAGCTCTGCCCACAGCATATTATCTTAATGTACTGGAGTAAGGGTGTTTTCGTCAACTTTATCCAACATTTGTTATTAGTACATGATCAGGAGACAGTATTTTTTTCTTAGGAATTTAAGGTGAATAAATCAATTTGAAAGTAAGTACTTTTAGTCTGGTCCTCATTTTCTGGGAAGTCATATTTCGGATTCTAAAATATTAGATGAAAGTAAATTCACTCTTTTCTCAATAATTAAAGTTTTTGCATGTTAATCATGAAATTCAACTATTTTGATGTTTAAAAATACTTTTCTTCTGAAGCATCTTGGTAGGATAGAGGCTTTCCCCACTGGTTTTAAAAGTTTTTGGAAAATAAGTATACATCAAAATTTTTATTATTTCATCATTGAAGGAAGCACAATATAACAAAAAGGAACAAGAATGATAAAGGGAATTATTTCTTAAGCAACCAATAAGGGAATTCAGAAAAAAGTGGTAGAAAAAGAAGATCTGTTCTTATGAAATCTTAAGAAACTTGAAAGCCCATATGCCAATAAGAACAAATGTAAGAAGAAAACAGTAAATTGTTCGCCACAGGGAAAACTGAGTTGTTTTTCAGTTAGACTTATGTCTTGTGCCGGACCATTAAATCTATTTTAGAAGAGCTGTCTGGTTTATGAGGAAACAAAACTGTAATGATGATGAAGTGGAGCTGAAATATGTTGGATTTCCCACCCAGTATTTGCCATCATTTTTGATAAGGAGATCCAATCCCATAATATTAAGGGAGGTATCCAAGGCATGTAGCTTTGAAAGAACTAGGATATTCATCCCTGTATTACAGCTCTACAGCCAACTTTCTCCTCTTTTAAAACAATACTGTGGAACATTGCACACTGGCACACCAAGTTAATTTCATACAAAGAAAACCCATACAAGATTCAAAAGTAATTTCAGTAATTGAGGTAGGAATTCTTAGGCTTGAACTGTTTGAGGGAAGCTTCAGTGAAGAAATGTTTATCAGGAACTTGAAAGGAGAACGGGGTTGATCTGGGCAGAAAGAGTATTGGCAATCCTAGGTGGATGAGAGGAAGAAAAGTCCAACAAATCGTCAAAGAATATTGATCAGACTGGTGATGTTAGACGATTTGAAATCTGTATTTTACCAGTCCACTTGAACGAGGCACATGAACTTGCTAGGTGCCAGAACCAGTGTTTTGCATAATGGTCCAGTGTTTGGTCCTCCACTTGCTTCATGTTCTTACAAAGCAACGGGGCGCAGGGACTGCAGATAACCTGTGGGGCCTAACGGTGGGATATTTGGGCCAGGCTGTTTCAGGACTATCACATTTATTGCTTACAGGCATTGTTTGTTTAGGACAGGGACAGCAGCCCTGTGTTAGGGAAATGAGGATAATGTTAGGGCCACAGAAGAATGCACTTCTGAGAGCAGTGGAGGCCAGGAGGAGTTAAGTATCAATTCCATGGAAACTCTGAAAATTCTGTAGGATGGTTATGCGTGCAGAGGCATCGAAGGCTTGGATTGGTTTAGACGCAGAAGGACATGTGTTCTGATTGGTTATGAAAAGTATAAAGGGCCTTTACGTGGGCGGGGCAGGCCCAGCCCTCTTTGTGACGGCTTAGCCACAGGTGCTGTCTCACTGGTGAGGCCCAAAGGCATCTCTGAGAGCCTGTGGCCCCGTGCAGCGGGAAGCGGGGCCATGGCAGAGGCCGCTGGGCCCAGTACTGCCCTCCAAGGCGCAGACAGAGGCGCCCAGCGGCCTGTGAGGGCACCGCGGAGTGGGGTGGAGCCCTCGGTGCTCCAAGTGTCCCAGGTTGTGCTGCGGGCCATCATGGCGCACAAGGGGCTGACGCTGACCGCGCTCCGGAAGGCGCTGGGCAATGCGGGTTACGAAGTTCGCAGGAACCTCCACCGCGTCTGCTCAAGCGCAGCGCCCGGGCCCGAGGGCAGTGGCGCCTTCCTGCGGGTGAGCGGCATCAACTCGGAAAACTGCTTCCGAGTCTGGAAGACTCCGAAGCCCAGGAAAAAGTCGGGGCGCCAGAGGCTGGCGGAGGCCGGCGTCTCCCCCAGGAGGAGTCCTACCAGGCCCCAGAAACCGCGGAGGCGCCGCACGCGTCGCCAGGCGGCAAAAAAGGCACGGGAGGTGTGGAGACGCGAGGCGATGCTGAAGCTGGAGGCGGCCAAGGCCAGGCAGCGGGCCAGAGCCAGGGCGAGGAGGCAGGAGGCCCGAGCACGCGCCTCCAGGCAAGACCCCGGGCCTGAGCCTAGTGACCAGAAGAGATCCCGCTCCAAGTTCAAAGAGGAGAAGCAAGAGGTCCAGAAGCCTGAAGCTGATAAAGCAGACCAGTCCTGCAGTAAGCCGGGCAAGGCGCGCACCAAGAGCTCCACCAAATCCCAAGGTTCCCGGAATGCAGTGGGGAGCCCATAGAGGAGAGCGGCTTCAGATCGGCAGGGCACTGACACCTTTCCCCACAGACTGCTGAGAAAGCCGCTCTCACTCTCAATGAAACTATTTACAAGACTCTGAGTGCTATGTGTGTTTCTTCTTAACTGGAAGGGGAAAGGTCCGGGTGCTCGGGCGAGACCAGCAGCAAGAACAGGTGAAGTGAAAAGAGGAAAAGAGCTGAGATTCTGTTCCTGCTGCGGGGCCCGGAGAGGAAAGAAAAGAGGGAAACCTCCAGCTGAACAGTGGTAGTGGGAAGTGTTGACGTGGTGCTCAACACGTTACCTAGCAACTCCAAACTGAGTTTTGGGGAGGAGGGCCACCTAGACAAGAGAGTAGACAATCTGTAAAGGATGGGGATTTAGCTCAGCCGGGTAAATGCCTGTCTGGCATGCTCATTTTTGTGAGTTAGGTCTCGGGTTCCCAAAACAACAACAAATAAGAAAAGCAACCTTAGCATGGTCCCTTGATCCAAAATGTTCCACCGAAAGTCCTTTATGACAAAATTCCTCCTCCAGTCAAAATTGATTATAATGATTGTATAAATTTTGCCCTGAATTGAAATTCTAAGATTTAAAAATGTCCTCAGTTAAATGAATTTTTTGAAAAGTATCCAGCAAGAGCATTGGCACAGGGTGGGTGGGAGTTAAATAGGTGTATAAATAATTCCAACTTGGAGGGTGATATACTGGAACAAACCTATACTGAGCTACACCAGTATTTAGTGAGACCAAGATTGTAGTCAAAAGTTTTACTGCTCTGACAATATTACCAAAACATTCTTAGATTCTTGTGAGATATTACACTTGCACAACGATGATTTTAGGTGATTTTAAGTGTCACTGAAGTGACAAGGGGTCTTAAACATCATGATATATACTTGACACAAAATTTAAAAATAAGAGAAATAGCTACTGGGAAAATGCTAATTCCTATAGAGGAATTAAGTGTTGTAAAATGCATATGGAAAATACAGGCAATGGAGAAAGTTAGATAATGAGTAGATATTTTTGTTTTTGTTACACCACAACATCATTAGGCACTAAAAGTTTGGAGTGACCGTAGAATTTCTTTTAGTTTGAATGGAGAGCTTAAAAATCCATGGGAGACAGTTTGTTCCTCTGGAAATAGAACACCTGTTTAAATCCGCAACAGAATGGCATGAGGATAACATCTAATTGCTAATCCTCCCCAGGGTATGTCCATCTCCCCTATACAGGTTCTAATAAAAAGGTGGTTTTGGCTTGCCCAGGATAGAGGCATAGAGTAGGCAAGCTTTGTAGACTTGTTGGGTGGCTGGTGTTAATCCTAGTCCTGTGAAAACTCAAGTGACCGTTTCTAATATAAACCTCTTCCCATATGGAAGGAATTATGAAATGTTTTTTCAGCCTTCCACTGTGTCTTGGGGAAGGAACAGTTCATTTGCTACTCATACCAGAGTGTCTTTTTAATTCCTCTTTGGTAAGGCCCACTTACCTTCTTGGACAATTTAGACTGGTTTTAATGGTTCCTCAGGAACTGGGAATAAGGATAGGGCCTTAAAGGGCTGTAATGCTGCTCTTTTTGCTCGTCAGCCTTTTGACTTCTGAAGAAGACCTCAGACATGTTCCACTGTTGCCCTTTCCAATGCATGACTACAACCTACTTGAGCAGATGAACTTCCTCTAGAGTTGTAGAATTTCCTTCCTGTTCTTTATAGATTATTGCTTATTTTTCAGTAAGCCTCTTCATTTTGAGATTGCTCCTTGGGCATGTGGCATCAGAAAGGCGTATTTGGAATGCATGTAAGTATTCAATAGCTGCCTTTCCCTAATAGCAATGCCCAAGGAAGAGGCATTAGCTCTGCCTTTTGAGCAGAGATTCCTGGGGCAAAATATTTAGTTTCAGTGCCTTATTGTGATATGATAACTTCATACTCTGCCTTTAATTGTCCTTAGACAAAGCTACTTCCATCAGTAAACCATAACCCATTAGGGCCACTGATGTCCTGCTTGCTTGCTTAGGTCTGAGAGATCACTTATTCACAAAAGTGGCTAACTTGTGGGCCTGTAGACATTGGACAGATAGGATTAGAAGTGGTACAAATTTTATAATGTGTCTAAGGTTTCTAAGAACATGGCCTGACACTTGGTAAGCCATTCTCCTTAACCACAAGTAACCTTTTGCCTCTTGAATAGTTCTGAACTAATGGGGCATCAGGACTTCTAGTATCTCTCCTAAAGTTAACTTTACAGCTTCCTGTGTATGCTCAACTATAGCTAATACTGCTCTCAGACATAGTGGTCATTACCAACCACTTCATCTTAATGTTTTTAAAATGTATGCCACTGGGTAGGGTTCTTGTGATAGCCTTTGTGTCAAGACTCCAAAACAATTCCTCTCTGTGATATGTAGAGATTGACGGGTTTTCTTAAGGTTTTGCCAGCGTTGAAGCTCAAGTAAGGGCACTGTCAGTCACTTTTGTCCACTCTTGGAAAATAGAACCAGGGTCTTTGACTACTTCCTGTAAATTCTTTGCCATTAGTCTAAAACTAGGTAGCCACACCTACAAATGCCAGCCATTCCCAGGAAAGAATAAAGCTGTTGGCAGAGGGCTCATGACTACAGATAACCTGGATCTGGTCCCTAAGCAGCTGTTAATCCCCAGGTGTAAAAACATACCCAGTTTTGGACTTTTTGGAGGGATGATTTTTTCTTTAGAAATTTTATAGCCCTTCTTAACTAGAGAATTTGTAGTGATTTAGTAGGTAATTTCTGAGTTGTGCTATAAAAGGCTGGAGGTCTTTATGTGTCTCTTCTTGGACAGTATGCTGCTTTCAGTTAGGAAGTTGGCTTGGGTCTTTTAGTCTTATAATTATTAGCTCAGTTGAATTTGCCCTACCAGATATTCCATTATACCATGCAGCAGGATCTACCTGTTTGGTAATTTGGTTAAGTAGACTTTGCGTAGTCCCAACAAGTAAAATCTTTTTGGCCTTAGCTGGAATTTGAGATTTCCCCCCAATTGTACTAGTAGATCTCTTCCTAGCAAGGGAGTAGAACACTGTGGGACAATTAGAAACTTATGGTTAAAGATCTGCCTTTAAAATTACATGTCAGAGGAGGAGTATAGAATCTCCAATTAGGGAGAGCCCCCCAAATATTGCTATAGATCTAGAGATAGGTTTTCCAGAAAAGTATGTCAAAACTGAATGAGTTGTTCCTGTGGTAATTAATAGTGGAATTTGCTCACCCTTGACATTGAAAATTACCCAAAGTTTTCAGAAGAGATGGTAATGTCCACAGACAGTGGCATTGCAGGTTCCTCTGGGTGTCTTTAGTTATGGGAACAGGAAATGAGAATTTGGGCTGGCCTAGCCCCTGTCTAGGGGCAAGGAGCCCCAAACCTCCAATGACACAATAGCTGCCTTACCTTTGGAGCAGAGCCAAGGCAGAGGGTTGGTATAGTCCCATATCCAGTGACCCGTGCTTTTGTACCGGGAACCGGAACTCTTCCTGAAGGTGTCTGTGGGGTTTTCCTTAGATGTCTTGAGAGAGTTAAAGTATTGCTGATCAGCTGGGATTGGAAGTCCCATTTAATCCAGCTATTCCACTTCTTGGCATATTCCCAGAAGAACTGAAAACATCATACCTTAGTGATATATGTGCACCCATGTTTATAGAAGCACAATTTGTAATAGCCAGATCTTGGAAACAACCTAAGTGTCCATCAATTGAGGAATGGATAAAAAGATGTGGCATTTTTATGCAATGGAGTACTACTCAGTTATAAAAAAATGATCACGTTGAGATATTTATAAATAAATGGACACAGCTTGAGACCATACTCAAAAGTGAAATAAATCAAACTCACATGTATAAATACCATATAGTCTCCATAATGTATGAAATGGTAAGAATACATAAAAGTATACAGTAATCATGATTCCTCCTTATATTGCTTTGAAGCCTTACAATATTTTCATTCATTCATTGGGATGGTTTTATTCTGGGTTGTTTGATTTTATTGTCTGTGATGGTATGAACAGCTATTTTGAAGAAAACAAGACATTATAATAGCCAGTGCTGATTTAATGTCATCTTGTTTTGAAGTCTTACCATGCTTTTGTTCTTCTGTCTCCATCAGTCCTATCATGTTGTATCTTACTGGATTTTATTATGTGTGATAGTATAAACAAAATTTTTTATGGACAAGGAGACAATATAGTAACCATTGTTCATTTTATGTTAGTTGGTTCTGAATGCCCTGTAATACTTTCATTATCTTGAATGGTTTTATACTATTTTGTTATGTTTGATACTATAGTGTATGAAGATATACTCAAATATCTCAAGGAAAGAGACACTATGGTAGCTACTGTTATGACAGGTTGTCTTGTAGTGAAATACTATGTTGCTTAAATTGTTCTGTTCTGATCTGTCATTTTATGTCCTCTTATATCTTAATCTTTTTAAAATAAAAAAGTATTGCCGATTGTACTACCTATGATCTCAGTCTTTCTCTTTTGTCCAATCTCTAGGTCCTTATTGTTGAACACAAAATTTTAGAAAGAAGCAAAAAGATGTGACTATCAAAGTTAGCTGGGTCTCCTGGCTGGCTGAGTCAAATAAATGCTATTGAGTTCTGGGGTAAAGGAGTCTCCTTTTGGAGGTGGTTTGCATGTTCTTTTAGCCTCAAAAAAAACTGAACAAACCCCCAAAAACAATGGCCAAGTTTATTTGAAAAAATTAAAAGTGAAAGGGAAGGGAACAACTCACTCTGGAAAGCAAGCTTGATTTGAGTAAGAGGAAAAAATAAAAACCAAACCAAAGCAAACAAACCAAACCAAAACAGAACAGAACAGAACAAAACAAAGCAAAAGTATACTCTAGCCACAGGGCAGGTTATCATGAAGAAAGCCATGGTAGCATGCTTTCAGTGTTGTCATCTCCTTTTATATCCTCCACACATTGCAGGAACACATGAAAACTCTACAAGTAGGGTACTGAGTATATTAAGTATGTGTGTCTGGAATCCAGTCACACTCACTCCCCAAACCAGCTTTGCCACATTCTGCCTTCCTTTAGTATCTTCCATGAGGTGGGCATAGTGGTATATATATTTCAGACCAACAAAAAACTTTTAAATGAGGTCTTTATTTTTCCTCTGAAACTTTGAGAATCATGCTTTAAGCCTATGCAAAGTCAAGTTCTTATATGGAAGTTGGATCCTGACATTTGTGGCACTGAGGAAAAAACTGTGTCAAGACATATAGGCAGCCATGCGGAAGTCTATATGGAATATATTGTGAAGTGGATATATGGGGATTTAAACCTTCATTTTGGCATTTTCCCAGAATAGAGATCAGGATATCTTTTTAAAAATTGTTTATTAGTCCATTTTAAATATAAATGATCACTTACACCATAGGGACTTTGTACCTTATCTCAATTCAACTTTTTCCTCCCTATTCACTTACCTCCCTTCAACTGCTCTTCCCCTCTTATTTTACAAAAATTTTGTTTCCGTTTTTTCCTTGTTTTCCAGGTTTTTTTTCTTTCCTTTCTCTCCCCCTTCCTAGTTCCCATTCCCCATTGGGTACTTTTTTCTTATTTTATAATATCTAATATACATTCTGGTTCTTATTTATACTCTTGGTTTCTCACACTAGTGAAACAATGTAATATTTACATGTGTGTATCTATTTATTTCACTTAAAAGTATGACATCAAAAGTCCATTCATTTACCTGGAAATGTCTTAAGGTTATGCTTCTTTATAGCTAAGTAACATTCCATTGTGTAAAAAACAAAACATCTTTTTCTCCTTTTTTTCTTGTTTCTTTTATGTACTGGGAATCAAACTCACAACCTCATGCTTGCCAGGCAGGCACTTATGCCACTGAGCTAAATCCCCAGCCCAAAACCAACTCTTTTTTGCCCATCCATCAGTTGATGGACATTTGGGCTGTTTTCAATATTTACTTATTATAAGCTGTGCCACTACAAATGTGGGTGTGCTTATGTTGCTGTGGTATAATACTTTTAATTCTTTTGGGAACATACTCAGACAGGGAAAAGCTGGGTTGAATGGGACCACTAGTTTTGGGTTTTGAGGAACCTTCACACTGATTTCCACATAGGTTGCACAAATATAGATTACCCCCAATAGTGGAAAAAGAGTTTTTTTTCCTCACAGTCTCACCAGCATTTGATATTGGTTGATTTCTTAATAACTGCCACTCTTTGTGTAGTAAGGTGGAATCTCAGCATTATTTGAATTTCTCTTAAACAACTAGTGATGTGGAACATTGTTTCATATATTCAGTTGCCATTTCTACTTTCTCATCTGAGATGAAGTGTGTATTCATTTCAGATGCCCACTTTTTGATTGGGTCTTTAAATTTGAGATGGGGGTGTGATATTTTGACTTCTATATATATTCTAGATATTGGTTCATTGCCTGAGGAACAGCTGACAAAAAATTTTGTCTACTCTATGGATTGTCTCTTCACTCTGTTGATGATTTCCTTTGCTGTTGAGAAGCTCTTTAATTGGTTGGCTTTTTTGATAGTAGCCATTATTTTTGGAGGGAGATAGAATCTGGCTTTGTTTTAATTGCATCCCTTGAAAAATCAGTGAAGTTGAACATTTGTTTCATATATTTATTTGTCATTTGTACTTCTTCATCTGAGAAGTGTATATTAATCTCAGATGCACACTTTTGGATTGGGTCTTTAAATTTGTGAGGAGTCTGTTTCAATTCTTTCAATGTTCTAGATACTCACACCTTGTCTGAGAGAAAACTGGTTAAAAATTTCCCCACTCTATGGGTTATCTTTTCACTCTATTGGCAATTTCTTTTGCTGCACAAAAGGCTTTTTAATAGGATGAGATCCTGGTTGTTGATTCTTTATAGTATTTCCTTTGCAGTTGGGGTTTTGTTTATGAAATATTTCTCTATACCTATGTCTTCAAGAGTTCTACATATTCTCTCTTCTAGTCAATTTAGTGTTTCTGTTTTAATGTTTAAATCTTTAATCAATTCCAATTTTAGTTTAGTGCATAGTGAGAGACATGAATCTCAGTTTAGTCTCTGGCATGTGGATCCTGAGCCCCAGGAGAGTTTAAGGTCATTACTCCCATTGGTCAAGGACACACACAGCTTCCAGCCATACTAGACTTGGCTCTGTAGGTTTCAGGCCTACCTGGGCCATGCCCAGTGACTTCCTTTTAGTCGGAACTGTGCTGCTGGAGGAGGGAACTGAGCTGCTGGTGGGGGTGAGTTCCTGCTCATCATCCTGAGCCCAGGGAGAGTTTAAGATCATTGCTTTCAGTGGTCAAGGACTCGCTCAGCTTCCAGCCACACTAGACTAGGCTTGGGAGGTTTTGCAGCCTGACTATATTACACCCAGTGACCTCCTTCAATCAGGGGAGTTGAGAGCACATGAAGTGAGTTCCAGTGAACATTGGTCCTTACCCAAGGACAGTTTTGGACCATCATCCACACTGCTTAGATGCCTGCTCAGCTTCCTGGAACACTAGAGGTAGCAGGGAGATCCTGTGGACCTGACTGGACCACGCTCAGCAATATCTGTTCAGTCCCAGGAGTCGAGGGCATAAGAGATGATTTCCAACACGCCCAGGGGAAGCCTTGGAACAACACTTGAAACAAAAATATAGGAAAATGATGAAACAAAATACCAAAATGCAATCTCAAACCTCCAGCCCATCCCAAGAAAGCCTAGGAACCATGTACATAGAAGAAAATATATGCCATATACCTGAAATAATAGCAACTGAAATAAAAAAGCAACTCTGGGAAGCTTTAAAGGAATTCAAACTAGAAATAATCTCCCAGGTAAAAGAAGAAATGATAAAAGTAATGAAAGAGATGCTGAACACATCTAAAGAAGACATAGTTAAAAAATTAGAGGAACAAAACAAAAGATAGACTCCCGGATGAACAATATAAGAAACAAATAGAATACATGAAGCTGATTCAAAGAGATAAGCAGGAAATCAAAAATTCCATTGAAAGTTGTCAAAACTGCCTCAATGAAAGTGAAGATAGAATTTCAGACCTTAAAGACAAGATTGCAGCTAGTGAACAGGAAAGGAAAGATCTTTTAAAAATAACAAGGAATCAGGAAATAACAATTCAACATCTGCAAGATGATGCAAAGAAAGGGATAAATGAAAAAGAAGGGGACAAGACAAATGATATCAAAAAGCTATTTATAGAAGTAATAGCTGAAAATTTCCCAAACATGAGAAAGGAAACTGACATTAGGACTAGGGAAGCATATAGAACTCCAAATAGCCACAACCAAAATAAAACTACACCCAGACATATAATAATCACCATCCCCCAAATCCAACATAAGAATAAAATATTAAAAGCTGTTAGAGACAAAAGACAGATCACCTATAAAGGAAAAACTATCAGAATCACAGCAAACTTCTCAGCACAAACAATGAAGTCAAGAAGAGCATGGTGTGAAGTATTTCAGATCCTAAAGGAAAATGATTTCCAACCTACTCTGATGTACCCTGCAAAACTGTCCTTCAAAATGGATGGAAACATAAGATACTTCCATGACAAAGACAGCTCAAGAACTTCATGATCACCAAGCTGACCCTGCAAAGAATACTGAAAGACAGTTAGGTACACATAGGAAAAAATCACTAAGCAAAGCAGACAAACAGAATGGAAAGATAAAGATGCAACAGCAGAAAGATTACATGTCAACAATAAACTGATGTATAACAGTTATAACCATTAATGTAAATGGTCTCAATTTGACAATTAAAAGAAACAGACTGGCAGAATGGATCAAGAAACAACATCCAACCATATGCTGTCTGCAAGAGACCCATCTAAACTGAAAGGAAACTCACAGACTGAAAGTCAAAGGATGGAAAACAATACTTCATGCAACAGGAACTGAAAAGAAGTGGAGATAGCTATTCTGTTTGCACACAATGTGAACTTTAAACCTAGAATGATTCAAAAAGATAAAGAAGGTCACTACCTACTGGTTAGGGGAAAACTTCAAGAGGAAGAGATAACAATCTTAAATACATATGCACCAAATTCCAGAGCACCCAGTAATAAAAAGCAAGTATCAATAGAAATGAAAAATCAAATTAGCAATAACACAATTGTAACAGGATACCTTAACACACCATTGACACCAAGGGACAAATCAACCAGACAGAAAAATCAGTAAAGAAATAACAGAACTGAATTACACCTGTGAACAAATGGACTTGATAGACATATACAGAGTGTTCCATCCAACAATGTCAGAGTATACATTCTTCTCAGCAGTACATGGGACATTCTATAAAATAGACTATATGCTAGCCCACAGAACATATTTAATTAAATAAAAAGAATTGAAATTATCCCATGCATGTTTATCAGATCATAGTGCCATGAAACTAGAAATTAAGAATAAAAGAAACTGCAAAAACCCACAAACACATGGAAATTGAATAATACACTCATGAGCAATCAGTGGGTTACAGGGGAAATTAAAGAAGAAATTAAACAATACCTACAAGCAAACGAAAATACAAATACAACTTAACGGAATCTGTGGGATGCAATGAAAGTCCTCAGAGGGAAATTTATTGCACTGAGTTCCCACATCAGGAAAATAGAGCAAATACAGATAAACAACTGATGCTACATCTCAAACATCTAGAAAAAGAAGAGCAAGTCAAGCCCAAAGCCAAAAGAAGGGAGAAAATTATAAAAATCAGAGCAGAAATTAATGCAATAGAGACTAAGAAAACAATCCAAAGAATCAATGAATCAAAGAGTTGGTTCTTTGAAAGAATAAATAAAATTGATAAGGTCCTCACCACCCTTATTTAAAAAAAGGAAAGAAAAAGTTCAAATTCATACAATAAGGAATGAAAAAGATGAAATCACTAAAGACTCTGTAGACAAAATATCCTCAACACCTATTTCAAAAACCTCTACTCTCATAGGTTCGATAACACAGAAGAAATGGACAGATTCCTAGAAACATATGAAGTGCCAAAGCTGGGTCAAGAAGATGTAAAACTGCTGAATAACCAAATTCTATTAAATGAAATTTAATTTCATTGAAATTGAAAATATAATTAAGTCCTTACCTAGTCTTTGGCATATGAAAAGCCAGTTTTTCCAGCACTGTTTATTAAAGAAGCTGTCTTAGAGTGAAAGTGGTTGGCCCCTTTTTAAATGATAAGATGGTTGAATGTATTTGGATTATTTCTGAATCTTCTAATCTTTTCCACTGATCTTCAGACCTGTTTTTGTTTTTTGTTGTTGCTGTTGTTCTTCTTCTTCTCCTTTTTTTTTGCCAGTACCATGCTGTTTTTTATTCACAGTGGCTTTGTAGTATAATTTCAATTCAGGATTGTGTTGCCCCTGCTTTGCTCTGCTGTTTTTCCTAGGATTGCTTTTGTTATTTTAGGTCTCTTTCATTTCAAGTGAATTTTAGGAGAGTTTTCTCTAGTTCTGTGAGGTATGCTATTGGTATTTTGATTGGAATTGCATTAAATCTGTGTATCCATTTTGGGAGTATGGCCATTTTCACTGTTTATCTTCCTACCCATGAGCAAGGTTTATCTTTCCATTTTTTGATATCCTTTCTGATCTCCTTTTTCAGAGTACTGAAAATATCTATGTATAAATGTTTTACATTTGTTAGACTGATTTCTAAGTATTTCATTTTTTATGTTGTTGTGAAAGATGTTGTTTTCTTAATGTCTCTCTCAGTATGTTTTTTGTTTGTGTATAGGAATACTATTACTTTTTGAATACTGACTTTGTATAGAGCTACACAATTGAATTCTGTTGTTAAATCTAGAAGTCTTTTAATGGAATTTTTGAGGTCTTCTATGTAGAGTATCATGTCACCTGCAAATAATGATAATTTAACTTCTTCCTCTCTGGTCTAGATGTCCCCCACCATTATGCAGTCTTGGGGGCAGAATTTTCAGAGATGGTTGAATTTAGAGTTTGTAATTGATTTATTGTTCATTGCTGGGGCTAAGGTGTTAGTGCTACACATATGCTAGGGTTGGTAGACTTCATACAATATCAGAGACCGAAAGGAGCTTGTTCTCTCTCTCCCCTTGTTGTTTTGCTACCATCTGACTTCCATGAACTCTTCTCCTCTGGAAAGCCACTCTGCGTTAGAACTTGCTGGTTTTGGACTGAAATCTCCACACAGTGATCAAAATATACCTTTACTCCTTTAACTTTGGGTGTCTGATATTTTGCCTCAGTAATGAAAGAAAATAATTAAGACAAAATTTGGTATCAGAAGTAAGATTATTGCTGTGAATATACCTGACCATGTGGTTCAAGAACCTTTGGGAATAGCTTGTGGGAAGAATTTGGAAAGTCTTGCAGATGCAGGCTGAAAAAGTAGAGCTAGAGTGCCTCAGGCTGTACTTTATGTGGGATTCTGTTCAGAACTCAGAAGGTCAGAAAGCTAGTAAGTTCCAGCCTCAAGAAATTTTTTCTGGGGAGGAGTACTTTGCCTGTTGGATTCCAGGAGATGTGTGTTATGGCTTTCCAGAAAGTTTTTCTACATTTTTTTAATGTCCAGGAATTTTCCTGAGACTAAGATTAAGGGCAGTGAACTAAATCTGGTAGAGGAAGTTTCAAGGCAGTCTAATGCTGAAGCAGTAGCACGGCTAATGTTTGGAGGTACCATTGGGTGTCATGGCTACGTTAAATAACAAGATCTATGTTGAGAATCACAAACAAAGAGCACAGTAGAATGATTTAAAATATTTGTTTGGCCCAGAAAGGAAGCTCCTATAAAACTCAGGACAGCAAAAGTAGAGCAGAGGATATCTTGGTTGCTGAGAATGAATAGGAGAAGTCCAAAATTTATCATGGCAAAGATTAAGTCTGGTAGTATCATGTGCAACATCTGAGGCAAAGTATGGCAAGATGTGAACTCAAATGGCTTGAGTGGCTTCATCTCTAAGGTATTTCTGGTAGTTATCACTCCTGTGGCTTCTCTCTTGGGCCTACTCAGCCCTCTCCTTGCAGTTTCCCTCAGACAACCCAGTTTCTGGCTTCTCTAAATTCCCCGGTCTCAATTGTACCTTCAGTGTCATACTTACAATTTCACATACTGCCCTCTAGGGAACACACCCCCTGGTCTCCTGTGCCTCCGTCTGAATTATGAGTGGAAGCCTCCTTAACCCCACAACTCTTCAATTCTGCATGCACCTAAAATCAGCAGCAAGTGGATGATAAGGTCAGTCACCAGCTGGAGCAGTAGCCAGGCTTCTCTCATTATTGGCTGTAGGAATTGAGTGCCTACATTACTGAGCATTCTGAATCCAATTCCAAGGAACCCATTCTGTCAGACACCACCATTCTGGAACATGGTGCAACCTCTGCCATTCTGGAACATTCTTCTCTGGGGTTGTCTTCTAAAAACAATGTCTCACATTTACAATTTTGAAGCTGCAAAGGGTAGAGTCCTGCTGCTTCTTGTGTTACCTTCAGGTCATCTTTTCTATTCCCCTATTTATTCTTAGTTATCAGGATCTCCTCTGCTCTAACTTTTCAGTTCATAGCTTCACTGGAGTTTCCTTTCTTGCCAAACTCACAAGATTTTAAATCATTTTGCTGGGCTCTTTGATCTTGATTTCCAACATAAATCTGGCTAAAAGTAGCCATGCCATTGCTTCAGCATGGGACTCCCTTGAGAATTCTTCTGCCAGATTAATTAGACTGCCACCCTTAATCTTAGTGTTTTAGGCAGTCTTTGGGTATGATCAAAACGAAGACAAACTCTCTGCCAAGCCATAACATACACAGTCTGAACTTCAACAATCTATGCAGTCTTTCTTTCCATCAGAAACATCCTGAACATATTTTTTACTGATAGGAATACTATCATCCTTCTGGTCCCTGAGGCTCTGACCAGAATCTCCCATGCAGTACAGCCTAAGGTGTCTGCTCTTGCAGATAGCATTTCCAAACCTTTCCTAACTCTTCATCTTCCAACAAACCAATTCCAAAGGCTCTTGAGCTACATGGCCAGGTAATGGCACAGAAATGACCCCACTCCTGGTGCCAAAAAATGTCTTACTTTTCTCATTGCTGAGACAAAATACCCGAAATCCAATGTTAAAAGATGAAAGGTTTATTTAGCTCACATTTTTTAGGGGTTTCATTCTACACTTGGCTATTTCCAAGGCATGGTGGCACATGGAAGAGCAGCCGTAGCAGTTCATGGCAGTAGAAGACAAAGAAAGCAACAAGGAAATAAAGAGAGAACAAGCATTTTTCTGTCCCTTATATTGTATGCAGGCTACCCATGCAAGGATGGGTGTGGCACTTACACCCTTAACTCCAGCACTGGACCATGAATTAATCACAAATTCTAGGTTCAGCCACTGACAAAAATCCTACCCTTTATGATCACATCAGGCTTTAAGAAGACATCCAGACACAAATCATAACAGAACCCAACAATGGCTTCTAGTCTTCTGTGCAATCATCCCCTTCCAGTCCTAGTGCTGCCTCTTACCTTCCACTCTTTCAGGAACATCTCACTTCTGTCATGGCTGGGATCAGGGTGAGGGGGCAGTGCTGATGCCTGACTCACCATGGGGAGCAGGGCAGGGAGACAATATATTTTTTAAAGAAGTAGAATAGAGAAGTTTGAAACTCCCAACACAGACAAATGATATTTAATAAGAAAGGAATATTAATCATCCTATATTGGTCATTACACTTTGCACACAAGTATCAAGCTACCATATTGTGTACCACAAATATATGTACTATTATATTTCCACTAAAGGTAAAAACTAAGAAAAGATTAGAGAATCCAGAAATAAACCAACACATATGTTAAATAATTTTTGATGTGGGTTCAGGCAATGCACAGTGGAGAAAGGATAGTCTTTGAAATAAATGGTACTGAGAAAACTGTCTTAAAAATAAAACCATATCAAAAAATGAACTCAAAATTAAGTAAAGGTCTGAAAGTATAAAAATAATAGAGAAAAATATAGAGGAAATACTCTTTGAAATTTGTACAATTAATTGGATTTTTTAATGACAGGAGAAACATTGGTAGCAGGAGTAAAAATAAACATAAGTGAATACTTTAAGCTAAAAACTTTTGGCACAGCAAAGTAATAATAAACAGGGTGAAACAATGACTTATGGAATGGAAGAACTTATCTGCAAGTTGTGTATGTGATAAAGGATTAATATCTTATATATGGGGAACTCAGTATTAATAGAACATATATTGTTATTAGAAAATGGGGAAAAGGCCTATATATTTCTCAAAATAAAACATACACATTTTAACAGATTTATGAAAAATCTCTCAGCATTACTAATCATAAAAATGTACAAATCAAAATCACAATAAGATGTCACTTCATATCTTTTAGGATGGTTATAATCAAAAAGTCAAAATATAATGCTTATTGATGAGGATGTATAGATTCTTGACACTATGAGTGGGAATATAAGTTGGTATAGTCATTATATAAAACATTATAGTGTTTTGTCCAAAATTAAATGATAAAAAGTAAAACAAATAAACAATATCATGTGATCCAAGCATCTCACTTCTATGGGGAGATACTTGCACTGCCACGTTCACTGTAGCAATATTTGCAGTACTGCAGATATAGAAGCAAATGATTTATAATTAATGAATAGATGAACAAAATGTAATATATATAAGCATGGAACTATTATTCATCTTTAAAAAGAACGAAACCCAGGCAATTGATGGGTTTTGAGGACACTATTCTGTGTAAATTAAGATGGCCAAAGAAAGACAAGTGTTTATGATTTCATTCATAAATGTAACTTTTTAAAAGGTCAAACTCATAGTAACGGAGAGCAGAATGGTAGTTACTTGAGGTTGACGTGTGAAAAAGAAGCATGATGGCCTTGCTTTGAGTTTTAAGCTAGCCTGGGCTACATAAGCAACTTTAAGGCCAGCCTGATCTACATAGTAAGACACTGTCTCAAAAACCAAACAAACAAAAACAAAAGCAAAACCAAAAAAAAAAAAAAAAACATGATGATATTGGTCATAGGGCACAAACTTTAACTTATTAGATAAATAAATTTTGAGATATAATTGTTGTAGCTTGGCATAACTGATGCCATCTTAGCTCTGCATTTAACTAGTGCCCTGTATTTGACCCAGGAAAATGGAAAATTACTCAGGGTATAAATCCCATGAGAAAAGCATAATGAGCTGCACCCATAATAAAAAATTAACCTGCTCAACAAAGAAGCAGAATACAGGTGTCAACCAAAAATTAATGTAAGATTCTGGCTAACTAGTTTCCAACAAGATGTCTTTTTGTGGCTCTCTGTTTTAAAAGCTTTGTAAGGTTCCAGTTCAGGGCCATTCAGTGAGACTCTAAAATAGGGGTCCATGGGAGTGGTTGCTGAGTTCAGCTAATTAAATTCCAAATTTATTAATTTGGCTGCTTGGATTCCCATATTGTTCATGAATCCACTTCAATAATCTATAGTGCATTGATTGACTAAAGTTAATTATGCTATTAGTGTTATGAAGACAGGAAATCTAAATCATTATCCTCACATACACAAAAATGATAACTGGATGATATGATATAATAATGAACTTTATCACAGTATTTTTCCCACAATCATATATATATATCAAAATATTATACAAACATCTTAAGTACAATTAACACTTACTAGTAATATCTCAATAAATCTCAATAAATTAGTTCGATAAAGTCACAAAACAAGTAAAAAGAGTAGCAACAACAAATACATGGAGAAAAGAAGCATCATACTTCCAGTTTTGTCATATTTTCTTTTGTCTTTTTCCTGGTACCAAGGATCAAACTCACAACTGCCTGCTTGCAAGGCAGGCACTTATGCCGCTGAGCTAAATCCCCAGCCCCCAGTCATATTTAAATAATGTTTGATTTCCAAGGAAAAAATGATAAGACTTGAAAAGAAGCAATAAAGTGTAATTTATGCCTAAGAATAAAAGAAGTCAATTTATGAAGTAATATGAAATTTTTAAAAAGACTTCAAATAAATTATTTTAAAACATATTTAAAGAAATGAATTAAATAGCTAAGAGAATGTATAAAAATTCATTAGGTAATATCAACATAATAGAAATTATAAAAAAGATTCAAATGGTGAAAAGTACACTAGCTAAAATAAAAAATTCAGTAGAGTGGCTCAGCAGCAAATTTGTGTGGACTATAAATAGAATAATAAATCACAAAGATAAACTACTTAAGGTCAATATGAAACATAGGAAAAATAAACAAAAAGAATAAAGAAATATTACCAGGGCCTAAGGGACCCTGTAGCATTGAGCATAATCTCATAGAAACCATGGAAAGAAAAAAGAGGTGAGATAAAAAAAGATAAAACTATTGAAGAGATGATGGACAAAAATTTACAAAATCTAAAGAACAATATTTATTGTCACAACTAAGGATCTTAGCAATTCTAAATAAGTAAAGTCAAATTGACCAAAATCTAAACATAGTGAAATCAAATTATGAGAAGCAAAAACAGAAAATCTTGAAAACACCAAGTCAACTTTAATAATATTGACAGTCAATTTCTCATCCAAAGGTAGCCCTGAGGCAATAGAATTATATATTCAAAAAGCTGAAAGATTAAGAATGTCACAAATAGTTTTGTTTCCAGCAAAAATATCCTTCAAATTGAAGGAGTATTTTGATTACAAAGATACGGAGAAAAAAGTTATGTGTTCTAGCCAGCCAAATCCATGTCTGAAGTTATCCTCAAAGACGTATCAAGAGAGTTCCTGCAAGAGAGTTGATCAAATTTTCCTGAGATAGAGGCAACTACGATCCCAATGAAAAAAGCACTAAAAGCCAGAGTAATAAGTGTGAAGCATTTATTAGCAGGAATGTTCAGAATGCTTCAGCATTCTAATGGCAGATCAAAAAAAGGGATGTTCTGCTTTGGTAGTCCATAAAAAGTGATACACTGGTAAACTTTGTAGAGTTCATTTTAGAGTTCAAGTAATTTGGTGTAGAGGTGGAGCTAGTTTTTACATGTTTAACAAAATGTTTGGTCCCTCAGTAATGCAGGCAAAAACTCAGAACACTATCATTGCTTTGAGGTGCTCACAGCCCCAATTTGTGTTCAAGGGAAAAACATCTAACTGGCCAGATCACAGCATACTTTGTTTCTTGACAGGTCAAAGGCAAAAGTAGGAAAGTCCTTTGTCAACACTAGTGGTGAGGATTAATGACTATGACAAGAATACAAACATTTTTATTCTGACTCATTTTTTTTCCTGTTGATACACTGGTTAAAATATACTGTCTTTGGAGTGCATATTTCTGCTACATTTTTAGAAGTACAGTTTTCTTCTCTCCCAGAGAAGCACAATGTGACCAGAGATTCCTGCAAATCAGTGTCATGCACAGGCCACTGAGGAGTCAGCCAGGTGCCAGCCTTTTCCCATGAGTCAGCACCATTCACAGGCTGTGGGGGGAGAGAACAAGAAGTCACCAAGAAACAGGCCTTCCTTGCAAATGGATTCCATGCATGGGCTGTTGAGGGGGAGAACCAGAGGCCAGCTCTTTCTGGCATGTGGGCTGGGAAACATGAAAAGGCAAACCTCATCCCCACCCCTACCACTGTAATTGACCAGCTGATCCAGGGAAATACAGGCTGTGATGATAGCTATTGAGGTAAAATACAACTTAATGCTTGAAGTGTTTAGTGTTTCACTGACTTTGTAGGTTTAAAGCCGGTAGTTTGATCATTTACTCAGAGGATAACATATGCAAAGTGGCATCTATCTGGATCTCTTTCTGAAGGTGGAGCCATTGTTAATTCCTTATCATCTGGTTTTGAGGTCCTGCATCATTTTCATTGTTTTATTGGGTTGCATTGTATTCTGTTTTGCTTTGTTTGATTTTATTATATCCAATGGCGTGGGTAGTTATTTCAAAAAGATAACAAGGTATATTATGGTAGCCATTTTGGATTTACTATTATCCTGTTTGAAGTCTTTTATTGTATTCATTGTTTTGTTTTTATTGATTCTATTCTGCTCTGTTCTGTTTGATTTTTACTATGTCTGAAGGTATCTGCAGTTATTTTGAAGACAACAAGAGATTATGGTAATGACTGTTAATTTCCTATTGTTTTGAAGTCCTGTGTCACTTACACAGGCTTGTTTTGATTGATTCTATTTTTATTTTATTTTGGTTGGCTTTATTTTATTTAAAATATAAAATAATATGACCAGAGATGAGATAATCTCCTTGGAGAGGCTTAATGACTTACATGCAAGTTCTGAGCTTATTTGTTTTACAACTTTCTTTATATTTTTATGCTACATGAAATTAACATTGACTAGGAGTCTTGTGGAATTGATCTATATACTTGACAATGAGATGAATGAAATCGACAGAAAGTTGACATAACTTAGAGGTAAAATTCATGAATTACCAAATCAGATATCTGATGGGAGGAGCAAAGATGGCAGATAGATAACAACTGGCTACAGAGGCTCCCTGAGATAGTCAACTTAGAATTCAACATAATGCAGAGTGGGAAGCCCCAAACAGAGGGAGATGAATTCTCTCATCCCAAAAAGAAATTAAGGTGAGAAGAACCAATCAAACACACAGTCCTGGTGCTGTTATTGGAACAGCTAAAGGTTCAGTGTTCCTGACACAGTGGGTGACTTGCTGACCATCCAAGGTCCCACCACAACTTGCTGAGGTCTCGCTGTGCCTTGCCAAGCTGTCTGAGGTTCCACCACTTCGACTCACTGGAAGCACAGTTACATTGAGTTCAGGGGTTGGTGAGCCAAATGGAGAGCTGAGTTGGCAGGGTGTCTACATCGACCTGTGGTAAGTGACGGGAGTGAAGCCATTCCACAGAAAGGGGGATTCCAGTGGAAGACATTCTGAGACCAGGCAGGACTGGCAAATACAAGGGGCAGCTGTGACTTCAGTCAGTTGTTTCCTTGTTGAATGGGATTGGTGGAGCGAGCTAGGCCTGGGTCACTGACCTGGCTGAGACCCAATAGGTTATCTGAAATCAAGTCCCTACAGTGGTGGCGCATACTAACCACACTAACCCAGTGAAGCCTCAGAAGTTTGACTGACCTGGAGGGGAGGTGGCGCAAAGTGACACAATGCAGGCCACAGCAGCTTGACAGACCTGGAAGGGAGGCGGTGCATAGTAATAGAGTGTAGGACACAGCATGTTGACTGATCCAGAGGGTAAGGGCCAGTATATGCTGTCTGCAACTCACTAGCACTTTGCAGTGAGAAGGGTCATCTAGCCAGCACACTTCAGAAGAATTGTAACCAACAAAGAAAGAAACTGGGGCCCCCTGGAAGAAGCAAAAAAGATGGGAAGAGGAAGCAACAACAAAAAGTCTCCAGGTCCCAACCCTGAGACTATTGATTCAGGACAGGTAAATACAAAAGAGAATGAGAACAGCAAACATGCAATATCAGACACAGCACCAGTGGTCATAAAGAGATATATTCAGGACCTCATAGACTAGTTCAAAAGTGAAATATTTAGCCAAGTAAAGCAAGATATAAGAAGATTAATAAAAGAAATACTAAGCACCCCTCAAGCAGACACAGATGGAAAAAGAACCATTTGATGAAGAATATAAAAAATATGGAATACATGAAGCAGATTCAAAGATATTAACAGGAAATTAAAAAAAATCTATGGAAAGATGGCAATCAGCTTGAAATAAACTAATGATAGATTATCCAAACTGGAGGACAATTTTACAATGTGGGATTATGAAAGGGAAAACTTTAAAAAAAAATAACAAGGAAACAAGCAGTAACAATACAAAGGCTAGAAGACGACAACAGGATCTATAACTTGAGAATAAAGAATGTGAATGAAGAAGCAAGGGTACAAACAAAGGAGATATAAAGGTTATTCACAGAAATAATTAAGGAAAACTTCCCAAATATAGGAAAAGGAAATGATATTCTGATATATGAGGCATACAGAACTCCAGCCACCTACAACCAAAACAGAGCCACACCCAGGCATATAATAATCAAGATCCCAGAAATTCAATATAAGAACAGAATATTAAAAGCTTCTAGAGACAAGAAACAGATAACCTATAAAGGAAGGGCCACCAGAATAATGACAGACTTCTCAACATAAACCATCAAGTCAAGAAGAGCCTGAAGCAAAATATTCCAAATCCTGAAAGAAAATAACCTCCATCCCAGATTGATATACCCTGCTAAACTGTCTCTAGAAATTAATGGAGAAACAAGATGCTTCCAAGACAAAGAGGAACTTGGGAAATTCACAATTACCAATCCAACTCTACGGAGAATACAGCAGGGCATTCTAGAGAGAGAGAAAAGTACTAGGATTCCAGGAACAGTGGCAGTGAGGCCTCAATGAACGGAGCAGAAAACAGAATGAATAAGATAAGCAGACAACTAATGGCAAAAAAGCATAACAGAAATGAGGCAGAGAAGATTTTATTCAAAACTGATATGATTGATAGTATCAAGTCTGAGAGTATAGGCAACTACACTGAAGATGACAAGACTCTATGATACACATTCTGGTTTGATAACTGCCAGTTTTTGAAGTTCTATACTATATACAAAGTTGTGTTTTTATTAATACCGTATGTACTGACATATTCAATTATACTTTATCTGATGTTATAGCCAATTCTATTGATAATAACAAGAGACAACTCAGTAACCATGGTAGAAGACTCCTTGTACAGCAGTCTTATATGTCTTTATAGTTTTATGTGTCTATAGGAATATGTTTTGTTCTGTTCTGCTTTGTTCTGTTCCTTCTTTTAATATAGAAAGGATAGAAATACATGTTAATACTCATACTTGCGTAAAACCTATAAACAGCTTACGAGAACTGAACTTATGACACATGATGAAATGAACAGATATTTTGAAGAAAAAGAGACACTAAAATACCCAGTGCTAATCCTAGAGTGTCAAGAAACCCAGCAATAGTATTATTCTTTGTTCAGAGTGATATTAGCCTGCTTAGGTTTATTCAGTCTCAACATAATTGAAGATATGGATAACTGCATGTATGTTTAAGTGTATAGGATTGACAAACATGTTACTAAGTTTTTGTTGAACAGTTGAACAGAACTATTTGCAGTCTCACTGTTTGAATTCCCACTTTGCATGTTCCATTTTTGTATCTTGAACAACTATTTGTAAAACGACAATATGTAAACATCAACTAGTGATTTCTTACTGTTTATTTTTTCTCTGAATATATGTATTATTTCTACCTATTTTCTGTTTTGTTTAGTCTTTCTTTAAATAAAATTTTTAAAAAATCAGATATCTTTTCTCTTAATAAATGCAATGTAAGGCTCTACACTAAAAATACCTAGTGTACTTACGCAGGATATAAATGCAAAATTTCTCAGAATAGTAAAAATTTTAAGATTGAATAATCATAAATAGGACAATAGTTAAATAATATAGTAAGTCCATCTTATAATTTATGTAGCCATAAAACCAAATAAGCTAAATGTTGCACGTAGTCATGAAAAACTCTCCAAGTGTCCAGTTAAATGACTAAACAAAGTGGAGCACCATGTGTATTTTACACACACATAGAAGGTGTCTCTGAACATGCTTGTTGAGTCATTATATTTGGGTAAGGTGTGATGTCTACTGATGTAGTGAGAGACAGTTTTATAATGTCTTATATAATGAAATACTAATTAAAACCATGTTTTTTGTAAACATATTGTACACACTTGGAAGGATGAGCAGAAGATAAACATTATTCAACTTTCATAGTAAACCCTAGAGGATTCATCTCCTTTGTATTTGGGGAAAATCTTGGCTTCATACCTTGGGACCAAATTGTTTTCTCACTATATTCCAGTGGAACTCTCATTAGCAGAATATAATTTCTCTTTCAATAGTTCAAGGTGATTGCTTCAAGGTAAAATTTCCAAAGGTGATACATAATAAAGTATCCTGTTGCTCTAGGAAAAAATACTGTTTAGTTAGTGATCCCAAATTCAAGCTTCTTACTTGATTCCTGGGACTGCCTGGCATAGAGTCAGATGCTTCTTAGATTGCTTGACTGAGTCCACCAACCTACTGGCTCTGTACACCTAGCTATTTTCCTCTGATCAGATTCACTGGAGGATCCTTTCTTCAGATAACACTAGCAGCATACTATTAGTCTTTGAGGAATTTAAGTGACCAAGTGATTATGTGTTCAATTTTGAGAAAGATGAAAGAAATCACAAAGAACAATGAATGCTTCACAAGAAAAAGGTTTTGAAGATTTGTCTACAATGTCTTTTGGAGGCTGGGTAAACATACTTATTTGTTCTCAGCCACCTTTCTAGATTAAAGAGTGTATATTCCTCAGAGCTGAGCTGTTGCAGTACAACTTCACTAGTTGGTAATTCTTTGAGCTGTGTTCACAGCTGGATGCTGAGCTCTGTAATACCAGCCAAAGGTACCATGTGACCTTCCTTAATTCTCTTGTTTCTTTTGACTGGCTTGGGCTATTTTCTCCACTCTTCCCTTCATCATAATTTTTTTTTTTTGAGACAGGTCCTGGCTGGCCTCAAACTCAAAGTGGTCTTCCTACCTCAGCCTTCTGAGTTCTGGGATTATAGGTGTGTGTGACCATGCCCAGCTCGTCATAATTTTGAAACACATTTTATTTTAAATTCTCTCATCTCTAATCCCTTTGTGTCCTGGAGATCTCCAGCAATGCCACCTCCTCCCCAGCATGCAGTTTATCTTGGCTCTGTAAGACATTCTAATAAGCTTCTCAGATGTCTCTTTCTTCCTCTTCTTTTGGGGTATTCATAATCTAAAAAAAATTTTGAAAAATGAATTTGTGAGGCTTTTATTTCATGTAAATTATCCAATTAAATTCTTACAACATTACAAAGTGGGCCCTATTATTCCCACAATGAAGATGGAAAATTTAAAATTAAAAGAAGAAATCATTTTTCAAAACTTACATAGCTGGAGAAAAACAGATCTGGGACAGGGCCACATATATGTGTCTCCAAGAAGCTCTGCTATACCTCTGTTGGTTCTCTTTGCCCTTTGGCATACAGCCTGAATTTCAACAGGTTCTGAAAAGTTTGGGGAAGCTGAGATTACCATTTGAGCAGGTAAGGACATAAAGTACAGATCTTCAACCTTCATGGAGTAAAAATCTCCCATACACCCTGAACTCTCAAGATTTGTTTTCTTTTTTTTTTTTTGGCAATTAAAAAAATCCCATAAATTTGTATTAGAGAAGCTTTGAATTTGTTTTAATTTAATTTTATGAGTTGTCAGTATTGTATATCTGTTATGCAAAATCTTTAAGAAATGCATTCTGTGCAACAAGAAGTATATTTATCAGGCCTTGTTTTCATAAATGGAAATCTTGCTGCTGATTTCATATTCATTTAGAAAGCTTAGAAGTAAAGGCTATGCAACATATAGTATATCTGACTTCATAAACATCTAAATCCTTCATGGCAGTTGGAGTCATTACTAGTATAAATAAATGTACATTGTTGGTGAATACATGCCATTATTTTTAAAGACAAAAAAATAACAGAAAACAAAAGAAAATCAATAGAATACTTTACACACACATGCACACATGCACATGCACACACTCACAAATCATAGCACTGTAAAATTATCCTTTGATCTGTATGTAGCACAACTGCACAGTCATTTGTCTAGTAAGTGTCTACTTCAACATCTTATTCTATAAAGCCATATTTAAATATTAAATTAAAGCACTTGCCATTTTAAAATCATCAATTGATGTACAGTTCAGTAATTTGAGATGTATTTTCCATTTCTGTGCTTGACTTTTATTGTCTCTGTTGGACTATGTTTCCTATGAAAATAAGACATTAAAACTGCAAATGAAATATCCCAGGACACAGCCTCATACACCACTGGCTGAACATTCATCACACCTGAACATTAAAGCAACTGGTCCAGTTGTTTTTAAGTGAGTCTACTTTTAAATGGATGAGATTTTAAGTCCTTTGAAACAGGTAGTAATTCTTTTTCCTAAAGATGATGTTTCAGTTCTAAAGAACTCGGGGCATGGGCACGATTCTTTTCACACTATATTACAGGCCTCACTATGCATCCCACAATCCTAGGGCAAATTACAGTGCTCTGGACGTGATGCAGAAGCCTAATTATTTGGTACTCTTGTAACACACTGGAATCGGGAATCTCGTAAAGAGGATCTCAGTTACCATGTGGTATAGACAGCTAGTCTTCACTTCTATGAAGTATTGTTCAAATCTTTTTCTATTGATTGCACCATAGGGATTACTGATTTGTACATAAATCTAAAGAAGATTTTGCTGCATTCTAATTTATGTAATAGTGTTTATCTCCAAAGAAAACAACCTCTTTTAACGTATCTCAGCGGATATGGGGTGTCTGAGAGGACATAGTCCATTGAGCAAAATTAGAGCTTATCTTTAGTGCCTCTCACTTTAATACTTTTTCTCTTATGCCAAGAAGTGCTTACATATTTAAAGACATCGAGCTATCAATGGCTGTTTAGAAGCCTGATTTGTCTTTCAAAACATGTTCTCTCTCTCTCTCCCTCCCATCCTCTCTTTTTATCTCCCTTTCTCCTTCCCTCTCCCCCTGATATTACAGCATTCCTCTGCCTCACTCCCCCCCCACAATCCATTCATGTATGTTTTCCACTATCACATTGTGAGAGCAATACCTATGGACTAGTTCATTGTGCGTGGTGCCTTTTGTTTGATTCCAAAATGAACAAACAGTGGAGCAGTTCTCAAGGAGCTTTTGGAAAAGAACCTGATAATTTTCCCTACACTATGGTGTCAATATTTGAAAACAAACTTTCCATATATCTTTCTGAAGCTTATTATTTTAGAATCTGAAGTATTGATTGCATAAATAAGTAGTGGTGATATTACAGGTGCTAGCCACAGTCAAAATGAAAGTTTTCATCTTATTTTTAAGATCTTTTCTTGAGAATTTCTAAATAACCATGAGGAAGAAACTTGTGAAATCAAGTAACTAGCATTGATTTTTATTATACTGATCATTTCAATGCATTGTTTCCTTTGATCTAAAATTGGAATTCTCTCTGGGTCACAAAATTTTTGTAGTCAGTAAGGCTATATTTGCAGTTAGGCAAATGAAAGGGATGTTTTGAGAATGTATTGGCTCTCAGATTGAGTAGCATAAGCTTCATTCATGGGTACTGTGAATCTTTGCCTGGGTTCTCTTCTACACTATTTTGCTTAGGAATCCCTAAGTCTAAGGAGTTAAAGAGGAAGAATTGTCTCCTCTGTCCTGGTTCCCTAAATAATGAAATACATATTCAAGTGTTTACAGTTTGTCATTTATATTGCTAGTGTCAAATCCTATAATGTCAATTTTCAACATGATTTTCTACTTTTCCTTAGTATTATTTTCATTGTTGACTGTATAAACTAAGAAGTTTTATTACTCTTGGAATCTGAAAGTAGTGCGGAAACACAGTGTTCTACCAATTGAGAATTCAGGTAATTGTGTTTTGTTCCTCATTAGCACTGGAGTCTTATTCTTTCTACAGAACAGTAGAACTCTAACTTCATAGATGCATTAGAACAACTAGTTTTGAACTAGAACAGAAAGGGTAGTGAACAATTATCCTGAGACTCCCATGAACTCTTAGAGTACCCAGCCAGTGTAGAAAAATATGTATAAATTACAAAGTACAAAAAGAGAGTTCATGTATCCGTGTGGAGCCTCAATACCTGGTATGGTTTACCACAAAAGTGGTAAATGCATATACGATTGGATGTGTGGGCTTTTGGAAGGGCACACGATGTTTTTATCTAAAGCATTATCTTCCTATATTGATTAGTCTCTTGTGATCTATTGTATGTATAGAATTGCCCACACAAGCACACTCTAAATATTCCTGGGGATTATGATGTAGGCCACCACTTTTAAAATTCATTATTAATATCTGCATATATTATAAAATTAAAATATGATATGATGCCAGTAAATAAAGTAGGAAAATTTAAAATAAGAAAAATCTACCACTTGTTTCTGCACTTTAATTCCTTGATGCCACATTGTTTTCCTATTCTCTAATGGTTCCTTACACTTCACCTGGATTCTTATTCCCATGATCATACATTTATTTTATTGATATGGGTTCCTTTATAATTTCTTGTGACCATGTAAGCACCTTCTTTGCACATACATGCACAGCCAATGATCTCATTTAAACTCACAGAAAACTGGAGGCAAGGAACTGTCTTCACTTCTTGTACCTAGTCTAACACTCTTGACTTTCTCCTCTTTGTAGAATAGTACTCTTACTCTTAGGTAATTTTGATATAGGTTTACTCTGCTTTCAATTTCTCAAGTAGTTTCCTGAAAATTTTCTCTCTCATTAGAAACTTTGCTCAGAGGAATCCCTCTCAGCACCATGAATGTACTCTACCTTTAAGAATATGACAAAAATAATAATGAGGGGTTTTATAATAGCAATGGTAAAATCACAGCCAGAGGCTAGCTTTTAAATATCTGAACATGGACTTTGAGGCAGTTATGAGAAAGTTTTTATAGATACTAAGATCTACATGTTTGGGTGTCTACTAGACTGCTAAAGGTCCTGTTTCTTTTATTGCAGAGAGAACATTACATGACAATGAAAAACTATACAGCTATCAGTGAGTTTATTCTTTTTGGACTGTCTACCGACCCCTACACTGAAGCCATACTTTTTGTGTTTTTCCTTCTGATTTACTTCCTTACTCTGATTGGGAACTCATTAATGCTTCTGGTGATTACAACTGATTCTCACCTGCACACACCCATGTACTTCTTCTTAAAACACCTGTCCTTCCTTGACCTGTGCCACTCATCTATTACAGCACCCAAGATGCTGGAGAATCTACTTTCTGAAAGCAAAACCATTTTTGTAGAGAGCTGTCTTGCTCAGGCCTTCTTTGTATTTGCCACTGGTGGCACAGAGGCCTGTCTGCTGGCTGTGATGGCCTATGACCGCTATGTAGCCATCAGCTTTCCTCTGCTCTACAGCCAGCTGATGAATAAACAGCTCTGTGTTGGGCTGGTATGGGTCTCTTGGGGCCTGGCCTTTGCTGACGCTCTGACCAATATCCTCCTGGCTGTGAATTTAGATTTTTGTGAGGGCAAAACTATTCCTCACTTCAGTTGTGAGTTGTCTTCTCTCTTTCCTCTGTCTTGCTCTGATACCTCTACCAACTTTACAGTCCTGTTCTGTTCTTCTGTCTTTCATTTTTTTGCAACCCTTGTTATGATTGTTTCTTCTTATGCTCGTATTGTCTCTGCCATCATGAGAATCAGCTCCACCATGGGCAGAAGCAAGGCCTTCTCCACCTGCTCCTCCCACCTCACTACGGTGATGTTGTTCTATGTCTCGGGTTTCATCAGCTATCTCTTACCAGGTTCAGGTTCCACAATGGAAATGATCTTCTCTTTGCAGTACAGTATGATCACTCCCATGCTGAATCCCCTCATTTACAGCCTGAAAAACAAGGAGGTGAAGGCAGCTGTGGGAAGAATGCTCAGAAAATATTTTTACCCTTTCATGTAACAGACACAAAATCATGATGAAATGGATGCAAAACTGTTTTGCTACATGATCTAATACTGGATTTTAGGGCAAGTTCTTGACTGTCTCTGATAGACAATGCCACCAGGAACATAACTTTTACTTTTTGAGAAATGATTGTCAAAAGGACAAAAGCTCTTAGTGTGACTGAGAAGAAATGAATCAACTGACTTTCTTTTTCCATGGATCATTTTACAAAAATGTTTTGCTACTCATGTGTGAATATCTATTGTTACTGGTTGCTCATTATTCCTCTCATGTCTCCTGATAATGATGCTCCAGGTTCTTAGGAAAAGTAATTCTCTCAGATTCATATGGAGATCAAGGGGCTAGCTCATAACCCAGGGTAGGCTGGCCATTTACCACTTTCTCTTGGCAGTTCACAGGGACAATGAGGAAAACGAAGATTTGACTTGGGTTATTTAGACTCTTTCCCTAGGAAGTTAAAGTATTGGGCAGAGACAAACAACAAGAAAGTAACCATATGGAACAGACTCAACCTGATTGTATTCCTACAAAGACTGTGAACCCTGTTTTTCCACACAATAATATTTTCTGGGGGTTTTAAAATTTATTTTTCACAAGACCACCAAAATAATGGATGCCTGTGCAGCAGAACAGAGCGGGTAAGAACACAAGAAGAAGCCTCCTACACTAAACCTGAGAAGTCACTGCGCGTACTCATTATGTGGCAGCCACAGGCCTGTGTCTGTGAGGGGCAGGGCTGAAGTCAGGGTATCTTCTGGAACTCTTGTTGTGAAAGCTGGGTATATAAATAAGGGCCCCAGATCCCTGTCTCCTTGACCTTAGTCACGTTGTATTTTTAAATAAAAATAGCAATAATAGAAAATTTGTTACATCTCTTAACCTGTGCCACAAAGAATACAAAGTTTCTGTGGTAGGAAGATGTCATCCTTCTAATCTCTGAGACCCATGAATATGCTATACAGTAAGTCCTTACCAACTAGAACAAATCACAAAGGTAGCTCACATATCTGTTGCTCATGTGCCTGCCAGATATTGTCACAGTTGTGCTGCTGTGTGTTTACTGTGCTGTGTGATAGTACACAGTAGTACAACACAGTTGAAGACTTGCTGTACTTTTGTGTGGTGTTTGGTTTTCTATGCATTGCATTGTGTATTTTTGTCAAAGTTGTATAAGACTCACTTTTTTGGAATAGCAATAAATCTGACTCAGGAACTTTCTTCTAGAATGGAACTCATTTTGTGAATTAGAATTTGCTGCATTACATTACAAGAGTATTTGGGCAGAGATAAATGAGGCTATGAAAAATAAAGGTAGTCTGAATTGTCCATGTAGACCCAGTCTAATCATATGAATCCTTAAAAGCAGTGGATCTTCTCTAGATCTAGGTAGAAAAGAGAAGACTGAAGGAAACATTAGAGAAAATATAAGCATGAGAAGCTCAACCCACCCCCACCATTACTGGCTTTCACAATAGAGGTGGCTCTGAGTCAGGTATTATGGGCCAATTCTAGAAGTTTAGAGTAACACCAGACAACAGGAAGCAAAGCAGCTCCTCAGTTTATGGAATTGATGGCACTGAGTCCTGCCTACAACTTGAACAAACCTGGAAGTGATCGCTCCCCAGATCTTCTGTATGATGCCTACTGACACCTTGATTTTGACCTTGTGCAACCCAGGGCAGCGAAAATAGTGAAACTCAGCCAGATTCTGATCTAAAGAACTGTGAGATAATGTCAGTATCATTTTAAGATACTAAACTTGCAGTAATTTGTTATAACAGAACACAAAATTAATATGCTACATTATCTTTCACTATCCTAGATAATCATTTCAACAATATGAGATAAATTGCATTATTAGTTTTTCTGTACTGGTGAGGGAATTTGACAAGGCTATTTGTATGCTTGTTCACAGAGCCATAGTAAGGAGACAGTAGAGCTGGAATTTAAGGTAGCCAGAGCTATGTTTTCTCATTTTCTGAACTTCCCCCTCCATTGTTTACAAGGCTCCCACATCCTTTCCACAATTATCTACCATCAAATTCAGTGGCTTGCAACCAAACGCTGGTTACTCATGCTCAAATAGGAGTCAAAGGTGAGTGGCTGGCAACGAAACTTCAAAACTAAAAGTATTTAGAAATAGACATCATTATGCTGCTCTCTCTTCCTCTTCAATTTTGCATTTGATTTGAGGGAACATCTCTCAGGGAAATGTTATTGTGCAAAAATGTACAAAATGAAATGAGTCATCGATTTTTATGCTCATGGTATATAACTGCCACTATTCTTTTGAGCTGTAATTGCCTGAGGCTGTGAACATTGTGATAATCCTGTGAATAATGGAAAGGTACAAAAATTAAGTAAGACCAAGAGAATGGGGAAGGCAGAGACTACAGTCTTCTGTTTTCAAGACAATTAATTTATTTCTTGGGTGTCTGCCTTAAGGTGCAGAATAAACTTCAGGTCCTTCTTATCTATCTGCTGAAAAAAAGTATCTGCGATTCTATCCAAGAGGAGCAGAGTACACAAAACTAACTCAGAGATGAATTCAGTGACCTGCTGAGTCACATCACTTGTTGAACTCATTATTATACCAGGCAAGGATTAGACCTATGGAAGGGAATTGTATCATCTCAATAATGCAGGAACGACCTCGAGGAACATTTGGAGGATCTAATGAACCATGAACCTTCACGCCTCTCTAAAACTTCTGCCTCTCTTGTGTCAGCATGTTATATCTTCCTAGTGAGAGAATGCTAGGAACTCTGCTCACACTGTATATTGCCCAGTTAAGGTCAGAATTCAAAATGAACACAACTGATAGGGTGAAATTAGAATCAGGGGTTTATACTTAATCGAAATAATAGAGCTAGATTAACTGTTGTACCCAACAGTCTAAGAAATATTTCTGAGAACAGATTTTATGTTTCTTTTAACTAAATAAGTAAATTTAATTGTGATATTTTGTCTCTTGAAAATAACTTTGTCTATATGTATTTATTTATCCAGTCATCATGTTACCTAAATACTGGGATGGAATCATATTATACAGCATACTTATTGGTGCTATTTTGTTGTTGTTATTTATTCGTTTGATTTTTGTTTTTGTTTTTTGGCTTTTCACTCTTTTCGTATCTTCTCCTTATGTGTAACCTGTATATACTAACCATAGAGTAGGCATCTTTCTTAGTTTTCTCTGGGTTTATATATGTATGTCTCAGTACTGTACACATATGTACATAGAAATACATACACATAAATGAGCATATCAGTTTTTAAAAATGTGGATAATATAGAATAATATATTTATTTATTTAAAATTTTATTAGTATACATTTTATACGTAATTATCACATTCATCATTATTCCTTTTTTATTACTCTTCCCTCCCTTCAATCCTTTTCTTTTCCCATTTACAAAAACTTTGCTTCTAATTTTCCTTCTATTCTCTTTTTTTTAAATCCCTCTTCCCTTCCTCCCCTTTATCACCCCTTCTCCCTCAATTCCCCTTATCATCTGAACATGTACTACTTAATTCCTGACATATATCCTTATTATTATTATTTTACTCCTTATTTACCCTTTGAATTTCTCACACAAGAAAAACAATGCAATATTTAAACACATGTCTGATTTATTTTACTTAAATGTAGGATTTCGGGGTGCATCCATTTACCTAAAAATGACCCAAGTTTATCCTTCTCCATGGCAGAGTAGTACTCCATTATATATGAATGCCACATTTTCTCTAAACTTTCATCTTTTGATGGACATAGGGGCTGTTTCCAAGATTTAGCTATCATGAATTGTGTTGCTATAAACATAAATATGGATGTATCACTATGGTCTGAAGCTTTTAACTCTTTCAGGAAGATACCTAGAAAGAGTATAGCTAGGTCAAGTGGAACACCTAGTTTTAATTTTTTTAGGGAACTCCACACTGATTTCTGTATTGGTTGTAGCAAATTACATTCCCACTAATAATGTGGAAGAGTTTTTTTTTTATCCATGGCCTTCCCAGCATTAGTTACTATTTGATTTCTTGAGGATAGCCACTTTTTTCTAAGGTAAGATGGAATCTCAGTATTGTTTTAATTTGAATTCTTTGATACCAATGATGTTGAATATTTTTTCATATACTTACTTGGTATTTGTACTTCTTCATTTGGGAAGAGTCTATGGATTTCAGATGCCTATTTTTGGACTGAGTCTTTAAATTTGGTAAGGAGGTTTGATTTTTTTAAGCTCTTGGTGCTTGTTATTTTCTTAGTTTTCCATAAGCTAGATGTTAGATAAGACACATTTTTTCACCTTTGCTTTTCTCATTCATTAGTAGCATATAGAACTTGTTGGGTACAGACTGCAATCCCAACACCCAGAAGGCTGAGGCAGGAGGACTACTGTGAGTTTGAGGCCAGCTTTGAGTACATAGTGAGTTCAAAGCCAACCTGAACTGCATAGTAAGATCCTGATTCAAAAAGAAAAACAAAAAACAACAAAATGTATAGAACTTACTAACAATCAAATGCCATAACTCTCACTTTTTTCCTGTAAGCATCCTGTAAGCATCTCATTTGTGTTATAGTTTCTTAAGACATTTCCTTTCATTTGGACTCACTTTGTTTCCATTTCCAAGCCAACTAAACAATGCTGCTTTAGTCATCTTGATAAAGGTCTACTTCATCTGAACTGGGCAAGTAAAATGAGTAGACACTTCGCAGAGGAAGAATAAATGGTTAATAGACAAAGAAATGCTCAACATCACCGATCATTACAGAATTACAAATTAAAACAACACTGAGATTCTATTTTACCACAGAAAGAATTGCCATAATCAAGAAATCAAATAATAACAAATGAACCCTTATCCATTGATGGTGGGAAAATAAAATTGCTAGGGAAACTGGTATGGAGATTTTTCAAAAAAACAAAACATAGAGATTCCATTTGATCTGGCACCTTTCTTTTTGGACATCTTCCTGAAAGAGTAAAGATATGATTTTACAGTGATACATTCATACTCACAGTAGTCAAGAAGTGGAAGTATCTGTTCCCCAACATAAGAGTGATAATGAAAATGTATTGTGTAAATGGCTACTGTGAATAATGCTTTAATGAACACAGGTTATTTTAACAAGCATTGGAAAATTTCTAAATTTCCTATCATTATTGTAAACAGAGTGTTTTTCTTGTTTCTTTGGTATATGTAGGTTCTTGGTATAGAGAAAAGCTGGCCAGTTTTAAATATTTACTATTGGATCCAGGGGAGTAAGTACTGTGGTATGTGATGGTTAGTCTCTCTTATAATCCCTTTCTAATGTGCAAAAACTAAAGGGATCAAAAACTATACTTACCTACCTCCCTGAGGCCTAGGTTTCAGTATGTCTTTAAGATTTCACTGAAACACATTTATATAAAATGGTAAGTTGGACTTGAATCTAGGGAAGAGAAACTAAGGCATGGTGTATTTATTTGGCTGATTTACACTATGGGAAATATAGTATAGCTTGTGGGCAACCACCACACTAAGAGCTCCCTGATTCCGTAGCTTCCATAGCAATAGTGGGAGATTTTGATCAGAATGGGAAGAAGCAACAGGGTTCTGCATACAACTGCAACAACAGAACTCTGACTCCTTGACTTTCTAAAATTAATACGTTTTCAGTGCATATAGCTTACAATCATCTTGAGAAGTAGGATGATGTACATAATACAACTTGTTTCTTTTCTAAAATCCCTTTCCCTCTACCCTCCCTCTCTCCTTTTCTAGTTTTCCTATTCCCATTTTCATTCATGTTGATATTGTTAATCTTAACTCTTCTTTATGGTACATAACATTTTCATTCACTGAAGTTATGAGGTTCCTGAAAGTGACATATCTTTATTTTACTTATTTATTTCCCCTTTTTCACTCTTAACCTTAGTTCCTCGAACCCCTTCCCATTTTCAAGAGATCTACTCACCTGTCACTTTGTATTACAACCAGCTAAATTAGGTAGAAATATAGGCTGTCAGACAGGGATAGGCTCTCACTGTCAATGCAGAGGATGAAATACATTATGACTCTTCCTATAATTGTATCTATTGAAGGTCAGGCCTCAAGATAGAATGACCAGGCCTTCATGTCTCTCCAAAAAATAAATAATATAGTATAATTGGTTTCTATGGTCCAATAAAATCTAGATAGACATCAGTTACCCAGGTGGGTGACAAGGATCTCCAGGAAAAATTAAGGAAGTTCATCTGAAGAATAAAATTAAAACTGTTCTGTGATATATCATTGCATCCTAAAAAGACCCTTGTTCTTCCCATGTACACCTACCACATGATTTGCTTCCCCATTGGGTTAGTATTACCTAAGTGGCTATATTTGTAATCTGATTGGTTGATCTTAGCTTTGTATCTATCTCATGATTTTGCTGTATAAAACTTCCTCTATGGGAAGATGGCAGAGCAGTAAGCAGCAGAGTAAACATTCTCTCTGAGAGAAACAATCCAGATGCTGGAGTATAGCTTCATGGGGAAGACAAGAAGGAAAGAAGTGGGTCCCCTCAACTCAGGAAGAATTTGAACTGAGAATCAAAGCCCACAGAGAGAATAAAACAGGAAAACTTAAGCAGAAGAAGGCAGTAGCTCGTGGCGCTTTCACCTGGAGCTGGAACCACCATGCAAGAGAAGCTGTTGAAACCTGGGGATGCATGGTCACAGTGAAGGTGGTAGCTGGCAAGCCCAAAGGCCTCTTTGGGGAGGTGTGGTGGCAGAGGGGAGCAGCAGACTGGAGAACTGCACTGCTTGGTGTTGAGTGTGGGGGATTCAGTTCTCCCACAGCAGTGGACAATTGGCCGGGAGCCATTTTGGAGTCTGGCAGGATAAGCCTGAGGCAGAACTACAGCCAGTTTCATTCAGCCACTCCTAGCTTGGAGCAGACTGGTGGAAATTTCTTGGGCTGAGTCTTGCCCCTGTATGCATTTCAACAGCCACTGCAGAGGTTTCCTAAAGCTATCCTCAACCATCTCTGCCACTCAGCAGGTATTATACATGGTGAGAGCTCTCTGCTGTTAACCAGCCCCACAGAGAGGTGGCAGCCTGCCCCACCCCTGCTTGCTTTCCAGTAACCACCAACAAGCTGGGAAAAGCAGCAGACAGCCCTACACCAGTGCACCCAGTGGTCACTATCAGATATCCCTAGCCAGCATGCTTCAAAGAAATAACCAACACAGGAAGGGCCAGGGACCCCACTACCCACTTATCCAGAAGAAATCAGGAACATGACAACAGGAAGAAACAAAAGACAGGCTCTGGCCTTCAAACCTAGTAGTATTGATCCAGGAGATGTAAACACAAAAGAGATTGGGAGTTGTAGACATGAAGTTTCTAAAGGAATGGCAACTGAAATAAAGAAACAACTTCAAGTGGCTACAAAAGAATTTAGAACATAAATACTATCTCAGATAAAAAGAAGAAATGAGAAGCATAATAAAAGTATTGCTAAGCAGCTCTAAAGAAGACACAGATGGAAGAATAGAGGAGCATAGAAAAATGAGACAAACCTTCAATGAAGAATATAAAAAAATTTAGAATACACGAAACAGATTCAAAGAGATTATTAAGAAATTAAAAACTCCATTGAAAGCTGGCAAAACTGCTTGAAAGAAACTAAAGCTAGAAGACAGGTTTGGAGCTTGTAACATGAAAGGAAAGATCTCTCAAAAATAACAAGGAACCAGAATGTAACAATACAAAGGCTACAAGATGACAAGAAGAAATATAATTTAAGAATTAAAAATGTGAGTGAAAAAGCAGGGGTAAATGTAAATGAAATATAAAGGCTATTTAAAGAAATAATTAAAGAAAACTTCCCAAGCAAAATAAAGGAAATGATACTCAGGTAAGTGAGGCATACAGAAATCCAGCCAGCTATAATAAAAATTAGTCTACACCCAGACATATAATAATCAATATCCCAGAAATTCAACACAAGAACAAAATATTAAAAGTTGTCAGAGAAAAGAAGCAGATCACCTATAAAGAAAAACCCATCAGAATCATGACAAACTTCTTGACACAAACCATCAAATCAAGAAGAGCTTGGAATGAAGTATTCCAAATCCCTGAAAGAAAATGACCTCCAACCCAGATTGATGTACCCTGAAAAACTATCTTTTAAAATTGATGGAGAAACAAGATACTTCCATGACAAAGAAGAACTGAAGGAATTTATGATTACCAAACCAACCCTACTAAAAATACTGAAAGACATTCTAGAGAGAAAGAGAAAAAGGACCATGGTTTCAGGGACAGCAGCAGAGGAGGCTCACTGAATGGGGCAGACACTGGAATGAAGTGGAAAAGCAGACAACCAATGGCAGAAAAATAGCATAGCAGAGATGAGGCAGAGAAGGTTGACCATAATCACTAATATAGATGACTCAATTCACCAATAAAAAGAAACACAAGCACGGTAGATCAGGAGACAGAGTCCATCAATATACTTTATATAAGAAATACATATAACTCAAAAGGGGGTTTATAGACTGAAATTCAAATATGAGAAAACAATGTTTTATGTGACAGGGAACAAGAAAAAAGTGGTGATAGCTTGCCCATAAGCTGCAGATTGGTTAGAAAGCCATGACACTCTTATATAATAGAAAACTACTCACCTATAAAGAAAGAAAACCTTGAGGCTCTTGTAGGTAAAGGGATACAATTTGAGATCATGCTCAGGGTTAGAATCACTTAGGTGAATAGCAGGTTGCCTCCCTAATATAAAAACTAAAGGAGTTAGTGGAATCCAAAATGTATAATACATCCTGTGAAAGTGAAAGGGGAGAAATTGCCTAAAAAGGGAAAGCAGTGGCCATTGTTAATTTATTATCATGATTTGAAACCCATATTGTTTTCATTGTTCTGTTTAGTTTGATTTTATTCTGTTTCAGTTTGTCTACTTATATTAGATTTGATGGCATGGACAGCCATTCCAAACATAGCAGGATATATTATGGTAATCATTTTTGATTTCCTATTAGCTAGATTTGAAGCCCTGTATTGCTTTCATTGTTTTGTTTGGACTGATTTTATTCCATTCTGTTTTGTTTGAAAGTATTAAAGTCTGATGGTATAGGCAAATACTTTGAAGACAATAAGATTCACTATGATACCCATCATGGTTTGACTATTATCTTCTTTTGAAGTCCTACGATGTCTCCAATATTTTGTTTTTATTAGTTTTGATCTGTACTGTTTTGTTCAATTTTATTATGCCTGATGATATGCGTAATTCTTTTGAAGATAGCAAGAGGCATAATATAGCCATTATTGATCTCCTTGCATTTTGTTATAAAGTCATGTACCATGTTCATCCTTTTGTTTTGATTAATTCTATTTTGTTTTATCTCATTTGGTTTTATTCTCTTCAAAATAAAAAAAGAAACCTTCCTCTATGAACTAGGGTTTAAGTTTACTTTCATGTCCCCTCCCATTTCTCAGGAGCTATCTCTCTCAATTTTGATTCTTAATCTCCAATGTTCCTTTAGAATTCATGCTTCAAATTTTGGGAATCATAAATTCAGTATCTCTGACATCTAGTAGTTTGGGAGTTACATTTATCTCCCTTATAACATTTGGAGACACCAGTGAAATAATTACGAAATAATTAAGGTAAGAGTTTGTTTTCATTTCACTGATTCTGAATTGTGATTCTTTCAGGCAATCAGAAATTATCATCCTTGTTTGTCAATTGTTTATGCCTTGAATTTTTATGCCTTGTTTTTTTTTACACATTTTTTAATTAAAATGATGATAAATTTAAATTGAGAACATGGGATTTATGTTTTGTTGATAGAACATTTTACATTTGCAGTCAAGGTCTTGCATTCCTGTTTTGTATATGATGCCTTTGGACTTACAGGTAGCTGAATTTACTGGTGCTTCTTGCTTGACCTGTGTCTTAGTTACTTTTTACTCATTGCTGAGACAAAATACCTGAAGTCCAAAGTTGGGGAAGGAAAGGTTTATTTCTTACGGTTTTTTTGAGGTTTCAGTCCATACTCAGTTGGCTCCAAGGCAGGCTGGCATGACTGGGCCGCAGTTTATGGCGGCTGCAAACAGCAAGGCAGAAACCAGCAAAAGAGCAAGACACACCTTCCTGCCATTACATTACATCATGGCCCCACCCCTATGTGGGTGTAGTATTGACACCATCAATCCAAGCACAAGACAATGAACCAATCACAAATGCACAATGCAAACTCATGTCTGGGGGCCACAGACATAAACCATGACAACCTGTTTGACTTGTTTTGACTGTTGTGGTTTGCTATTTTAGCTTAGACACCCATGCTAGGGAAAAGTAATGGTAGAGAGTTCCCTTTGATACTAACAAAATATGAATTCATGAAATATTGAAAAATTGATCTTTTTATGCAATCTAAATATATTTAGGAAATATGAATGCTATTAATAAATCAAGAGACCCTAACTGCCAATAAAAAGACAGTAAGGTGCCCTCCTTGCCCCACAGACCTTGAATAGCTGTGATAATCACTGGCTGCCATTCTTTCTTAAGCCCTGAACCTGGGACAGTCACAGGATCATTAGCACCCTTCTTCCTTGCGCTGCAGACCTAGTTTAGCTGCAGGATCGTAGGTCACCATTCCCTCCCACCCAAAGTCTACAGCAGCCCACTGACAATCAGCAACCCCTCCCACCACCTGCAGAACCTTGCTGGCTAATGGGAGACTCAGCAACCTCTCACCCACATAGAGGACCTCAGCCAGCTTGTGACAGTGTTGTGAGTTTCACCTTTAAATAAAGGACATCAGTGAATAAACAGGAGCAGTAGCAAACACCATCCCCCAGGCTGTAGGACCTTGGTGAGCCTGGTAAGAGTGGGTGAATCCTTCTTCCATACAAAGAACATCGGGTGGATTGAGAAGAGTGCCAATAAGGCTTCCCCCAACCCAGAGGAAATCAAAAGGGCTTATGAGACATCTAGTGACATAGTACAGTCCTAGCTGAGGTGAGCACTATAGTCAGGAAGATCTGGCAGCCTGGAACAGTCTAAAGCCATAGTAATAACAGGAACTAAAGGTTGACACACATCAACCTAGGCTAGTCAGCCAAAGAAGAATATAAGACTCACCCAACAGGCCCTGAAGAAAGAATTCAGGTGACTGGCCCTCCACCTGCAGTGTAGGAGCAAGCAATTGGACAAACATCAATGACACAGTAGGACTCTAAGACACACACAATGAGCAGTTGAGACTAGGGGGACTGAAAGGGCAAATATTAGCGCAAGAGGTGAAAATGCCAAAAAAAAAAAAAAAAAAAAAAAAGCAAAATGCAGTCTCAAATATCCAGTCCATTAAGAACAAGTCCAGGAGATGCCAAAACAGAGGACACTAAAAGTCAGACACTTGAAATTTCTGAAAAGATAGTGAGTGAAATAAAGATACAAATCCATGAGGTTATAGAGGAGATCAGATTAGAAATACTCATGTAAAGAAAGAAATGACAACCTCAATAAAGGAGTTGCTTGGCATAGCTACAGAAGTCATAGACAAAAAAGTACAGGAGCATAAGAAAATGATGGAAACCTTGAATGAACAAAATAGAAAAAGTAGCATGCATGAAACAAATTCAAAGAGATTTCCAAGAAATTAAAAATTCCAGAAAGCTAGTGAAACCATTTGAATGAAGCTGAGGATAGAATTTTGGACCTTTTAGGACAGAATCAGAGCTAGCAATCATAAAAGGAAAGAACTTTTAAAAATAACAAGACAGCATGAAATGAAAATTCAACAGCTTTGAGATGATGCAAAGAGAAACACTTTAAGATTGATAGGCATCAGTGAAGATGTAGGAATCAGTGCAAATGACATAAGAAAACTATTCATGGAAGTAATAGCAGAAAATTTCCCAAACATGGGAAAAGAAACCAATATACAGATAATTGAGGCATATAAAATGCCAAACAGTCATAACCAAAAAGCAATCTACACCCAGATATATAATAATTAAGATCCCAGACATACAGCATAAAAACAATTCTAAAACTTAAGACACAACTCACCTATCAAGGCAAGCCCATTAGAATCACAGCAGACTTTTCAGCACTAACACTCAAGTTAAGACAAAGTTGGAGTGAAGTACTTCAAGCTCTGAAAGAAAACAATTTTCTTTTTTAAAAATTTTATTTTGAAAGTATACAACAGAACAAGTCAGAATAAAGCCAACTAGGATCATACAGTGAAATTGGTACAGAACTTCAAGCAGGTTACCAGGATAACAGTAATAGGTATCACAGTATATTTTGTTATCTTTATAATAGTTGTTCTTTCAATCACATATGTCAAAATGAGATGAAATATAGAACACTATAGAACTTATCAAAACAGAATATTGAATAGAGCAGTACCATTAAACAGAAAAGAGCAAAACAGTAATAAAAATATTTGCCTTCAAAGAAATGGTAGAAGAAAGACACCCTTATTTGCTATGGTCAACCTCCCAGGATATGCTCAGATTTCTGGTTCCCATTTGCTAATGGGGGGGGGAGGATAGGGGAAGTGGGATATCTGACTCTAGGCCATGTAGCAGTAGGTTCACTATTGCTTAGCAGGGAGGCAGGATGGTCATTTGTTTTCACAGTGTCCTCAGTTCCAACATGGCGTGGAACTCAGGAGCTGCTGCTGGTTCTCCCCCTGGAAGGGCTGCAGTCGGCCAGACCAGCACCGCTTACCAGGGAGGGGAGGTGCTTGCTTGGCTTCCCAGGGTCCTAAGTTCCAACATGGCGTGGATCTCAGGAGACACTGCTGGTTCTCCCCCTGGAAGGGCTGCAGTCTGCCACACTGCCTCTGCTTACCAGGAAGGGGAGGTGCTTGCTTGGCCTCCCAGAGTCCTCAGAAAACAATTTTCAACCCAGACTGATGTACCCTGCAAAACATTCTTTGAAATTTGATGGAGAAATAAGATACTTCCATGACAAAGAACAACTGAAGAAATTCATGTTCACCAAGCCAATACCAGAAAGAGTACTGAAAAAGAGAGATTAGATAGAGATGACAACAATTCCCAGAACAATACAGAAAGAAACCACCAGGAAAGGCAAGCAATTAAACAAAGGGGGAAAGCAGAAAACCAACAATAGGAAACTAACATGACAAAGTTGAGACAGTACCTATGAGTTATATCCATCAATGTAAATTGTCTCAATTCACCTATTAAAAGAGATAGGTTGACAGAATGGCTCAAGAAACAGAATACAAGAAACACATATACTGTATACAAGAAACACATCTGACTCAAAAGGAAACTCATAGACTAAAAGTCAAAGGGTGGAAAGCAATATTCCATGCAACAAGAACCTAGAAAAAAGCAGGGGTAGATACTCTGTTTGCAGACAATGTGAACTCCAAAAATGAAAAAAGAGATTAAAAAAATCACTACATACTTGTCCAGGGAAAAATTCAAGGAGAAGAGCTAAAAACCAAACATATATGTACCAAATACAGGAGCACACAGCTATACAACACAAATAATAATAGACAAGAAAAGCCAAATAAGCAACAATACAATTTGTCCTATATACTTTGTATATACTTTTACTTCTGATACCAATCATTAGGATCCAATTGGTCTTGCTTCCATTCAGGACTTTTTTTCTATATAAGACCTTAAAATTCTGTTCTTGAAAAAAAAATTGTAATAGGGGATCTTAATATCCCATTATCAAAAAGAGATAGATCAACTAGACAAAAAGTTGGCAAAGAAATAACAGACCACAATCAAATCTGTGAACAAATGAACTTAGTAGACATTTACAGTGTTTCACCCGACCACACAGAATACACATTCTTCTAAGCTGTGCATGGGACATTCTACAAATGACCATATATTAGCTGATAGAACATTCTTAAGTAAATGCAAAGGAACTGACATTATCTGATGCATATTATCTTACCATAGTTCACTGACATTGGAAATTAATGGCAAAATAAATTGCAAAACCTGCATAAATATGTGGAGATTAAATAACACCATCCTTGAGTAATCAATGAGTTACAGGGAAATTACAGAAGAAATTAGGCAATACCTACAATTCAATGGAAATGTAGATACAACATACTTAAACCTGTGGGATGCAAAGAAAGCAGTCTTAAGAGGGAAATGTGTAGCAATAAATTGTCACGTCAAGAGAAAAGAACAAGCACAAATAAATAATCTAATGCTATACCTCAAGCTTCTTGAAAAAGAAGAGCAAGTCAAACTCAAAGCTCATAGAATAGAGGAAATTATAAAGATCAGAGAGGAAATTAATGCAATAGAGACTAAGAAAATAATACAAAAAATTAATAAATCCAAGAGCTGCTTTTTGAGAGAATAGACAAAATTGATAAACCTCTAGCCAACCTTATCAAGAAAAAGAAAGAAAAAACTCAAATTCATGCAATAAGGGCTGAAAAAGGAGAAATTGCTACAGATCCCTGGAAATTCAGATCATGAATACTCACTTTGAACATCTTTACTCACATAGGGTGGAAAACACAGAGGAAATGGACAGATTTATAGAAACATGAATTACCAAGGCTGACTAAAGAATATATAATAATTTTGAATAATCTAATATCAGTGAATCCTGGGTCCAGAGTGTGTGTGAGTTGAAATCCAGCACACAGGGAAGTTTTGGAACAAGGCGGTAAGACCATGCTCCACGTCTGAAATCAGCCAAGGACACATGGAAGTCCTCATGGGCCTAGCTGGCCTACACCTAGTGAACTCCAAGCAGTGGGCAGGGGCCTGAATTGAGTCACAGGCCCAGAGCATACACAGATTGAAACCCAGCACACAAGGAAGCCTTGGAATGTCGCTCTCAGGTGGTAAGACCACACCCCATGTCTAAAATCATAGGAGGTTTTACAGGAGCCCCCCTCCATCCACCTAACTGGCCAATGCCCAGTGAACTCCAAGCAGCTAATTGTTAACTGCTGTCTGCCCTGGGAGTCAAAAGTGGGCCAGGTGATTCTCAGCATGTGGGGGAGGCCTTGAAACGTTGCTCAAAACCCAGAAATATAGGAAGATGATAAAACGAAAGACAAAAATGCAATCTCAAACTTCCAGTCCAACCAAAGCAAGCCTAGGAGACACGGACACAGAAGAAAATATAAGCCATAAACCTGAAATGATATCAATTGAAGTAAAGAAACAACTCCAGGAAGCTATAAAAGAACTCAAATCAGAAATAGTTTCCAAGGTAAAGGAAGAAATGATTGATGCAATGAAAGAAATGCTGAACACATCTAAAGAAGACATATTTAAAAAATTAGAGGAACAGTGCAAAAAGATGGAAGCTCTGAATGAAGAATATAAGAAACAAACAGAATGCATGAAACAGATTCAAAGAGACAGACAGGAAATCAAAAATTCCATCAAAAGTTGGCAAAACCACCTCAATGAAAGTGAAGATAAATTTCAGACCTCAAAGATAAGATTGATTGCAGCTAGTGAACAGGAAAGCAAAGAGCTTTTAAAAATAACAAGGAACCAGGAAATAACAATTCAACAGCTGCAAGATGATGCAAAGAAAAGCAATATAAGATTGATAGGTATAAATGAAAAGGAAGGTGACAACACAAATGATATCAAGAGGCTATTGATAGAAGTAATAGCTGAAAATTTTCCATACATGAGAATGGAAACTGACATACAGATCAGTGAAGCATATAGAACTCCAAATAATCATAACCAAAAATAAAATTACATCCAGACATATAATAATCACCATCCCAGAAATCCAACATAACAACAGAATATTAAAAGCTACTAGAGAGAACAGACAGATCACTTGTAAAGGAAAATGTATCAGAATCACAGCAGACTTCTCAACACAAGTCAAGAGGAGCATGGAGGGAAGTATTTCAGATCCTAAAGGAAAATGACTTCCAATCCAGACTGATGCACCCTGCAAAACTGTCCTTCAAAATCGATGGAGAAATAAGATACTTCAATGAGAAAGAACAGCTGAAGAACTTCATGACCACCAAACCAACCCAGCAAAGAATAATGAAAGACATTCTAGACAGACATAGGAAAAAAACACTAAGCAAGGCAAGCAATTAAACTGAGTAGAAAGGTAAAAAATCAACAGCTGAAAGAAAATATTTCAAAAGTAAACCAATATATATCAGTTATAACCATTAATGTAAATGCCTCAATTCACCAATTTAAGGAAACAGACTGGCAGAATAGATCAAGAAACACCATCCAACATATGCTGTCTACAAGAAACCCATTTAGCCCAAAAGGAAACTCACAGACTGAAGGTCAAAGGATGAAAAACAGTACTCCATGAAACAGGATCCCCCCAAAAAGAAAGGGTAGCTATTCTGCTTGCAGACAATGTGAACTTCAAATCAAGAATGATCCAAAGAGATAAAGAAGGCCTACTTACTAGTTAGGGGAAAACTTCAAGAGGAAGAGATAACAATCTTAAACATATATATGCACCAAATTTGGGAGCACTCAGCTATACAAAACAAATACTAACAGAAATGAAAAATCAAATAAGCAATAGCACAATTATAACAGGGGACCTAATATGCCATTGACACAAAGGGACAGATCAACTAGACAGAAAATCAGCAAAGAAATAACAGAATTCAATCATACCCAGAAACAAATGGACATAGTATATGTATATAGAATATATACATATGTAGAAGTATATGTATATAGAATGTTCCACCCAACAACATCAGAATATACATTCTTCTCAGCAACACATGGAACTTTCTCTAAAATAGACCATATACTAGCACACAGAACATGCTTAAGTAAATACAGAAGAATTGAAATTATCCCATGCATGAAATCAGGTAATAGTGCCATAACACTAGAAACTGATTACAAAAGAAACTGCAAAAACCACACAAACACATGGCTATTGAATAATACACTCCTGAGCAACCAATGGATCACAGAGGAAATTAAAGAAGAAATTAAACAATACCTACAAGCAAACAAAAATACAAGTACAATTTACTGCAATCTGTGCGATGCAATGAAAGCAGTCCTCAGAGGAAAATTTATTGCACTGAGTCCCCACATCAGGAAAACAGAACAAACACAAATAAACAACCTGATGCTACACTCAAACATGTAGAAAAACAAGAGCAAGCCAAGCCCAAAGCCAAAAGAAGGGAGGAAATTGCAAAGGTCTGAGCAGAAATCAATGTAATAGAGACTAAGAAAATAACACAAAGAATCAATGAATCAAAAAGTTGGTTCTCTGAAAGAATAAATAAAATTGAGAGGCCTCTAGCCAACCTTATTTTAAAAAAGGAAAGAAAAAACTTAAATTCATACAATAAGGAATGAAAAGGGTGAAATCACTACAGACCCTGTGGAAATACAGAAGATCATCAATACCCATTTCAAAAATCTCTACTCTTATCTTCCTGATAAAACCTTACAGAAAACTGGAATAGATTTTCTTTACCTCAATATGATAAAAGCCATATATGACAAACTATCAGCTAGCATCATATTAAATAGTCAAAAACTGAAAGCCTTTACCCTAAAATCAGGCACAACACCTGGATGTCCATTATCACCATTCCTATTTAATATAAATGCTGGAATACTAGCCAGAGTAATTAGACAAGAGAAAGAAATAAAAGGAATAAGGATAGGAAAAGAAGTTAAATTATCATTATTTGCAGATGACACGATACTCTACATAGAAGATCCCCAAAACTCCATTGAAAGACTCCTAGACATAATAAAGAAATTCAGTAGTGTATATGAATACTAAGTCAACACTCAAAAATCAATAGCATTCCTATATACTAACAAGAAAACCACTGAGAGAGAAGCCACATGCTTTACAATGGCATCCAACAAGTGAAATACTTAGGAATTAACCTAACAAAACAAGCAAAAAACTCTGTTCAGGGAAAATTATAATACCCTGGGAAAAGAACTTGAAGAGGACCTCAGAAAATGGAAAAACATCCCTTGTTCATAGATAGGAAGAACAAAGACTGTGAAATTGACCATTCCCTAAATTGTTGTATAGATTTAATGTAATCAAAATCAAAATACCACTAGCAAACCTCACAGATCTAGAGAAATCACCCCTAAAGTTCATCTGGAACCAGAAGAGACCTAGAATAGCAAAGGCAATTCTAAGCAACACCCAACCAAAAAGGAGAACTACAGGCCAGTCTCCCTAATGAATATCAATGCAAAAATTCTCAATAAAATACTGACAAATAGAATGCAACAAATAATAAAGAAGATTATATATCATGACCAAGTGCAATTTATTCCAGGAATGCAGGGGGTGTTTAACATATGCAAATCAATAAATGTAATATACCACATCAACAGAACCAAAGACAAAAATCACATGATCATCTCAATAGACATAGAAAAAACTTTTAGTAAAGTCCTACACTTGCTCATCATAAAAACCCTACTAAAACTCAGATTAAATAGTATTTACCTGGATCTGATAAAAAGCCATCTATGACAAACCAATAGCCAATTTTATAGTAAAGAAAAAAAAACTGAAAGCTTTTAAATCAGAAACAAGACAAAGATGTCCACTATCACCACTTTTGTTCAATACAGTTCTAGAAACATTAGCCAGAGCAATTAGACAAGAGAGAGAAATAAAAGGACTAAGGATAGAAAAGGAAGAAGTTAAATTATCACTATTTGGATACCACCTGATACTCTACATAGAAGACTCCAAAAACTCCATCAAAAGACTACTAGAGTTAATAAGCAAATTTAGCAGTGTACATGGAAACAAAGTCAACACTCAAAAATCAATAGCATTCCTGAACACAAAAAACTCACTAAGAAATAATTCAAACCCATGTCTATCACCATGCACTAAAGTCAATATGGGTCGGTTCCCGAGGCACCTCGGCCCGTACCCAGCCGCGCCTGGCCGTCGGTGTGCGGAGGAGGAGCTGCGCGAATCCGGAGAGCCTGCAGAGGCCCCTTCCTTTGTCTGGAGGAGGAGGGGTCCCGGGTTCCTGAGGAACCTCGGCCTGTGCCCAGCCGCGCCTGGCCATCGGTGTGCGGAGGAGGAGCTGCGCGGATCCGGAGCCGCCTGCAGAGGCCCCTTCCTTTGTCTGGAGGAGGAGGGGTCCCGGGTTCCTGAGGCACCTCGGCCTGAGCCCAGCCACGCATAGCCATCTGCGTGCAGAGGAGGAGCGGGGTAGATCCGGAGTGCCCGCAGGAGGCCCTTCCTTTGTCTGGAGGTTTGTGGATATCTCTGCAAGCAGGGAGGGATCACAGGCTCCTGAGGCACTGCGGTCTGTGGTGAGTACCCTAACCCGGCTGCGATCCAAGAGCTGTGGATCTACCAAGGGGCAGGTGGGCGCACAGTGTCCCTGAGGCCCAGCTGGTCTGGAACCGCGGAGTTCTGAACAAGCAGAGAAGGGCCATTGGTTCTGCAGGCCCAATGGCCTGGGGTAGAGTGGTGCCAGAGTCTCAGTAGCTGCAAACATAGAAGGGGATTTTCAACAGATCCTGAGGAGGCTTTCAAATAACACTTGAAACACAGAAATATAGGAAAATGACAAAACGAAAGACCAAATTACAACCTCAAACCTCCAGCCCATCTCAGGAAACCCTAGGAGAAGTGTATTTAGAAGAAAATATATCCCATCCTCCTCATATATTAGACACAATAGCTACTGAAGTTGACAAGCAACTCCAGGAAGCTTTAAAGAAATTCAAACTCGAAATAATTTCCCAGATAAAAGAAGAAATGATAAAAGAAATGAAAGAGATTCTAAATATATCTAAAGAAAACACAGATAAAAAATTGGAGGAATTAAACAAAAAGATAGAATCCCTAGACGAGCAATATAAGAAACAAACAGAATACATAATGCAGATGCACAGAGATATACAGGAAATAAAAAACTCCACTGAAAGTTGTAAAAACCGCCTTAATGAAAGTGAAGATAGAATTTCAGAACTTGAAGACAGGATTGCAGCAAGTGAACAGGAAAGGAAAGATCTTTTAAAAATAACAAGGAATCAGGAAACAACAATTCAACAACTGCAAGATGATGCAAAGAAGAATAACATAAGAATGATAGGGATTAATGAAAAAGAAGGAGACAACATAAAGGATATCAAGAGGATATTTAGAGAAGCAATAGCTGAAAACTTCCCAAGCATGAGATCAGAAACTGACATCAGGATCAGTGAAGCATATAGAACTCCAAATAGTCATAACCAAAATAAAACTACACCCAGACATATAATAATCACCATCCCAGAAATCCAACACAAGAATAGATTATTAAAAGCTGTCAGAGAGAAAAGACAGATCACTTATAAAGGAAAACCTATCAGAATCACAGCAGACTTCTCATCACAAACAATAAAGTCAAGAAGAGCATGGAGTGAAGTATTCCAGATCCTAAAGCAAAATGATTTCCAACCTAGACTGATATATCCTGCAAAACTATCATTTAAAATAGATGGTGAAATACGATACTTCCATGACAAAGAACAGCTGAAAAACTTCATGAACACCAAACCAACCCTGCAAAAAATATTGAAAGACAGTTTAGATACACAAAGGAAAAAACCACTAAGCAAAGCAAATAATTAAACAGAACAGAAAGATAAAGATGCAACAGCAGAGAGATAAGAATCCTACAATTAAACAACATTTAACAGTAATAACCATTAATGTAAATGGTCTCAATGCACCAATCAAAAGAAACAGACTAGCAGAATGGATCAAGAAACAAAATCCAACCATATGCTGTTTACAGGAAACCCATCTAACCCAGAAGGATACTCACAGACTGAAAGTCAAAGGATGGAAAACAATTCTTCATGCAGCAGGAATCCAAAAAAAGGCAGGAGTAGCCATTCTGTTTGCAGACAACGTGAACTTTGAACCAACAATGACCATAAAGGACAAAGAAGGTCACTACATACTCGTAAGGGGAAAACTCCAAGAGGAAGAGATAACTATCTTAAATATATACGCACCAAACTCCAGAGCGCCCAGTTATATAAAACAATTATTAACAGAAATGAAAACTCAAATTATCAGTAACACAATTGTAACGGGAGACCTTAATACGCCATTGACACCAAGGGACAGATCGACCAGACAGAAAATGAGTAAAGAAATAACAGAACTGAATCATACCTGTGAACAAATGGGTTTGATAGACATATACAGAATGTTCCACCCAACAATATCAGAATACACATTCTTCTCAGCAGTACATGGATCATTTTCTAAAATAGACCATATATTAGCTCATAGAACATATTTAAACAAGTGCAAAAGAGCTGAAATCATCCCTTGCATGTTATCGGATCACAGCGCTCTGAAATTTGAAATTAATGATAAAAGATACTGCAAAAATCCCACAAACACATGGAAACTGAATAACACACTCTTGAGTAATCAGTGGGTCACAGAAGAAATTAAAGAAGAAATCAAACAATACCTAAAAGAAAATGAAAATGCAGATACAACTTACCGGAATCTGTGGGATACAATGAAAGCCGTTCTGAGAGGAAAATTTATTGCACTGAGTTCCCACATCAGGAAAACAGAACGAATACAAATAAATAACTTGATGCTACACCTCAAACAGCTAGAAAAGGAAGAGCAAGTCAAGCCCAAAGCCAAAAGAAGAGAGGAAATTATAAAAATCAGAGCAGAAATCAATGCAATAGAGACTAAGAAAACAATCCAAAGGATCAACAAATCAAAGAGTTGGTTCTTTGAAAGAATAAATAAAATCAATAAGCCCCTAGCCAACCTTATTTAAAAAAGGGAAGAAAAAGCTCAAATTCATGCAATAAGAAATGAAAAAGGAGAAGTCACTACAGACCCAATAGAAATACAGAAGATCATCAACACCTATTTTGAAAACCTCTACTCTCAAAAGTTTGATAACACAGAAGAAATAGACAGTTTCTTAGAAGCATATGAAGTGCCAAAGCTAGATCAAGAGGATGTAAAACTGTTGAATAACCCAATCTCGGTTACTGAAATTGAAAATGTAATTAAGTCCTTACCCACCAAGAAGAGCCCAGGCCCAGATGGATTCACTGCAGAATTCTACAAGAAATACAAAGAAGACCTAATGCCGACACTCCTCAAACTATTCAATGAAATTGAAAGGGAAGCAATCCTTCCTAAGTCATTCCTGGAAGCAAATATCACTCTAGTACCAAAACCTGAGAAAGACCCAACTAAAAAAGAGAACTATAGACCGATCTCCCTAATGAACACAGATGCAAAAATCCTCAATAAAATATTGGCAAATAGGATCCAGCAAATCATCAAGAAGATTATACACCATGACCAAGTGGGATTCATCCCAGGAATGCAAGGATGGTTCAATATACGCAAATCAATAAATGTAATTCACCATATCAATAAAGCCAAAAATAAGAATCACATGATCATTTCTATAGATGCAGAAAAAGCCTTCGATAAGGTCCAACATTTATTCATGATAAAAACTCTACAGAAAATTGGAATAGATGGTCTTTACCTCAATATAATAAAGGCCATTTATGACAAACCAACAGCCAGCATCATACTAAATGGCCAAAAATTGAAAGCCTTTACTTTAAAATCAGGCACAAGACAAGGATGTCCTTTATCACCACTCCTATTTAATATAGTACTGGAAGTACTAGCCAGAGCAATTAGGCAAGAAAGAGAAATAAAAGGGGTAAAGATAGGAAAAGAAGAAGTTAAGTTGTCATTGTTTGCAGATGACATGATACTCTACATAGAAGACCCCCTAAGCTCCATTGAAAGACTCTTAGATACAATAAATAAATTCAGTAATGTGGCTGGATACAAAATCAATACTCAGAAATCAATAGCATTCCTATACACAAACAACAAAACCACAGAGAGGGAAATAAGGGAAACTGGACTATTCACATTAGCAAGCAAAAAAATGAAATATTTAGGAATTACTCTTACGAAAGAAGTGAAAGACTTATACAGTGAAAACTATATTACACTGAAAAAGGAAATTGAAGATGATCTCAGAAAATGGAAAGACATCCCTTGCTCATGGATAGGAAGAACAAACATTGTGAAGATGGCCATTCTCCCAAAACTCTTATACAGATTCAATGCAATCCCAATAGAAATACCATCAACATACCTTATAGATCTAGAGAAATCACTCCTAAATTTCATCTGGAACCAGAAGAGACCTAGAATCGCAAAAGCAATTCTAAGCAGCAAAGACAAAGCAGGAGGCATCACAATCCCTGACTTGAAATTATACTACAAAGCAACAGTAGTAAAATCAACATGGTATTGGAATCAAAACAGAGCTGAAGATCAATGGAATAGATTAGAAGATACAACCACAACTACAAACACACTCAACCACCTTATCTTCGATAAAGGAGCCAAGCAGGTTCACTGGAAGAACGACAGTCTCTTTAATAAATGGTGCTGGAAAAACTGGCTCTCCATTTGCCAAAAACTAAAGCTAGACCCATGTCTATCACCATGTACTAAATTAAAATCTAAATGGGTCAAAGATCTGAATATTAAAACAGAAACGCTAAATCTATTGGAAGACAAATTGGGTAGAAACCTTGGAGACATAGGAGTAGGTAGAGAATTCATGAATAGGACTCAAACTGCACGGGAAATACTTCCCAGAATCAATAACTGGGACCACTTCTTATTAAAAAGTTTTTGCATGTCAAAAGAAATCTCCAGCATAGTGAAAAGAAAACCCACAAACTGGGAAAAGATTTTAGTGAACTCTCTCTCAGACAAGGGACTCTTGTCTAAAACATATAAAGAATTAAAAAAACTCAGACCTTCAAAATTCAAAGATCCAATCCAAAAATGGGCATCTGAGATGAATACGCAATTCTCAGATGAAGAAATGCAAATGGCAAATAAATACATGAAAAAATGCTCATCATCATTGGTCATTAGAGAAATGCAAATTAAAACCACACTGAGATACCATCTCACTCCTGAAAGAATGGCCAGGATCATGAAAACCAACAACAACAAATGCTGGAGAGGCTGTGGGGAAAAAGGAACTCTCCTGCACTGTTGGTGGGAGTGTAGACTGGTACAGCCTTTGTGGAGATCTGTCTGGAGGTTTCTCAAAAAGTTGGGATTGGAAATCCCATTTATTCCAGCTATTCCACTTCTAGGCATATTCCCAGAAGAACTGAAAGCATCATACCACAGGGATATATGTGCACCTATGTTTATAGCAGCACAATTTGTAATCGCCAGATCTTGGAAACAACCCAAGTGTCCATCAACTGAGGAATGGATAAAAAAGTTGTGGTATTTCTATACAATGGAGTATTATTCAGCTATAAAGAAGGATCGCATTGAGATATTTATCAATAAATGGGCGCAGCTTGAGACCATACTCATAAGTGAAATAAATCAATCTCGCATGTATGAATACCGAATAGTTTCCCTAATGTAAATAATGATTCAAATATATAAAAATATGTGATAATCATGATTCCCCATTATGTGGCCTTGAAGCCTTATAAAATTTTCACTTATTAATTAGAAAGGCTTTACTCTGGGATTTTTGATATGGAAATATTTGAAACTATAGTATATGAAGTTTTATCCAAATATTTTAAGGAAAAAGACAGACACTATGGTAACTACTATTCTTTAAAAAAAATTATTTAGCTATTTCTTATGTTTATTTTAATTAAGGGAAAAACTTAAAAAATTAGGATATATAGTAGTAACTCTTTTTGATCTCCTATTAACTTGTTTTGAAGTCCTGTAATACTCCCAAGATCTTGTTTTGACTGATTAGACTCTGTTCCATTCTGTGCGATAGTAGCAAGTTTGAAGGTATAGGCAACTAATTTGAAGGCAATAAGATTCACAAAGATGCCCATTCTGGTTTGACTATTGTCTCCTTTGGAAGTCCTGTAATGTTCACAATGCCTAAGTTTTATTGGTCTTGTTCTCCACTGTTTTGTCCGGCTTTATAATATCTAATGAGATGGACAATTCCTTTTAAGGAAACAAGAGACAATGTTGATAACCATTGTTGATGACCTTGTACTCTGTTCTACATCATGTGCTATGTCTATCCTTGGTTTGGACTTACAGCTTTGTTTTGCCATATTTTACTTTATTGTCTCCCCCCCAAGAGAGTAATGAGAACTGAGGAGTAATAAAATCCAAAATGTATAAATTTTGTTATAAAAAAGAGAGGGAGGGGAAAAAAAAAGAGCTCTAACGGATATAACAACAAGTGTGTTTAGGGATGTTAAATAGCTGACTATATTAATGTTTTTGGATCATTGAACACAGCTGTTTGCAGTCTCTCCGTTTGAATGTCTACTTTGTATTCTTTGATACTGTGATTTGAGCAACTATTTCCAAGATGATATTATGTAATCTATTAACAGGTGATTTCTTACTGTTATGTTTTTTTTTGTAGTTATGTATTATGTGTAACCTTACACTGCTTTGTTCTGTTTTGTGTTTTTCTCTTTTTCCTCTTAAATAAAAAAAAAAATAAAGTCAATATGGGTCAAAGATCTAAATATTAAAATAGAAACACTTACTAGAAGACACTGTAGGCAAAAATCTTAAAGACATATGGGTAGGCAAAGATTTCATGAACAAAACACAAATTGCAATGGGAAATACTTCAAAGAACTAACAACTGGGATATAATCTTATTAAAATATTTTTGCACTTCAAAAGAAATCACTAAGAGAGCAAAAACTCACAGAGGAACGACTTTTAGCCAGCTAGCTCTCAAAAACTTATATGTAGAACATATAAAGAGTTAAAAAACATCAGATCCCCCAAATTCAAAGACCCAATCCAAAAATGGATATCTGAGATGAGCATGTACTTCTCAGAGGAAAAAATACAAATGGCAAATAAATACATGAAGAAATGTTCACCATCACTTGTCATTCAAGAAATGCAAATGGAAACAACATTGAGATTCCATCTTACTCCAGAAAGAATGGCTGCCATGAAGAAATCAACTGATAACAAATGTTGATGGGGCTGTGGGGAAAAGGTAATGGAGTGGAGACTCATGTGGCCACTGTGGAAATCAATATGGAGATTTCTCAAAAAACTAGGATTGGAGGTCCCATTCAACCCAGTTATTCCCCTTTTGGGCATTTTCCCAAAAACATTGAAAATATCATGCCACAGTGATACATGTGCACCCATGTTTATAGCAGCACAATTTGTAATAGCTAAATCTTGGAAACAACCAAAATGCCTATCAACTACAGAATGAATGAAAAACATGTGGCATTTCTATATAATGGAATATTATTCAGCTATAAAAAGGATAATCTCAAGGCTTATATAGGTAAATGGAGGCAACTTGAGACCGTACTCATAAGTGAAATAAATCAAACTCACATTTATAAATATCATATTATCACTCTAGTATAAAAATAATAATAATAATAATGAAAAACTGAAAGAATAATAAGATCCAAAATGTACAACAGATATTATAATAATGAAAGAGGAAGAAAGTGCTCAAAAAGACAGAATTATTGTGATAGTGGGAAGGAGAAAAAGAAGAAGGGAAAATTATATGCATGTAGGTATGTACATTTATGTATATATATATATGCAAGATAGATAACTATACTACTAATCTGTTAGTTCATTAAAAAGAACAGTTTGTGCTGTCATTGTTTGGTTGTTTGATCATTTTTTATGCCTAGATCTTGTAACCTGAAGGACTACTTCTAAGAAAATAATATGTAATATATTAACTAGTGTTGATTTCTTACTGTTTTTTAAAAATTTTGTATTATTTCTATCCTTTTTTCTGATTTTATTTTTACATTAAAAAAAATTTAAAGCTCTAGCTCAATAGCACAAGCACCTACCTGGCAAGTACAAAGTCCTGAGCTCAATTCCTGGTGCCAAAAAATGTGTTTTTTGAGCATCTATGACTGTTGTTGTGTACTTTTATTTCTTTGACTTGTTAATAATGTCAAAGTAAAAATTGCACTGGGTAAAATTAAACAATCAAAGAAAACTACATTTAAGGATTTTGTACAAGAGAAAAGGTGAGAACTGAATCTGAAGTTTAATTCACCACAACAAAGATAAGATTTTAAGAACTGGAATGAAGAGGAACTCCAAGACCCTCTGTGTTTGCTAACTGGCTTTGCTCAAGAAAAGTAAACTTTTATCTTTTCACTGAAAAAGGTCATTTTATAATTTAAGAGAAATAACCCTCAAAGTTAGACATTTTCCCTCTCACAGAAACTAGTGATACAGGGGCTATCTTTCCTTATCACTATAACTAAAAGAGATGGTTCCCAGGATTCTAAGAAAGACATTTCTGGGTTGTAAAACTGGCAAGAGTCATTTAAGCAATTTGCATCTCAAAGGAGCAGAGAAAGGATTTACAATACAAGTTTACAAGTTCCTAGATTAAATAGGTAAGAACCAAAAGTTAAGTGAAAATTTTGCTTAAACAGAAGTCGAGCTGATAGAAACATTAAAGATATCTTGTCACTTAGATGTCCTAATATGAAGCCATCCTTACATTTTGTCTTTAATCCTTTTATTGTCACACAGAATTATCCTTTGATTCATTATGGTTTCTCTAGCATTATGGTTTGGTTCTGAATTGTCATCCCTGAAGCTCAGGTGTGAAGACCTGGCCTCCAGTGCAGCAGTATTCACAAGTGAGGCTTTTAGGAGGGTGCCTGGATCACGGGGGCTCTAACTCACTAGTGGACTAATCTATTTATGGATTAATAATTTGGTAATTAGGAAGTGGCACCTCAGTGGAATCCGGGTATTTTCTGGAAAAGTGTATTGTGTACCTGGCCCCTTTCTGAGTTCTGTTCTCTTTGCTTCTCAGCTGCCATTGGTCATGAGGAACTTGATAGGATTATTTCCAAAAGATAAGAAGTATAAAACAAAAAGAGACCTTTATTCAGAGAACACAGAGAAAGATGACTGGCACCCTGGCCGCTGAAGTCTGCGATCTCTCCCGCAGACACATGGTGTGGGGGGATATAAGTAGCCTAAGCTTAGGGCAGTGCCCTAAGGCCGTTAGAGATGCACAGGTATTTCATTGGCACACGTTTGGCGCCAGGGGCAGATTCCCAAGGGTGGGGGAATATAGAGTTACAGTTAAATCTCTAAGAGCGGGGAGACAGGAGCTCCCTGATTCCGACTGAGGTCTTTTCTGGCTACAGTGTCCCATCGGGGCCAAAACCTTTTCAGAACTGCCTCACCACACCCCAAGAAACAATGGTGCCAGCAGTCCTCTGACTGAGATCTCTGAAACTAAACCAGAATAAATCTTCCTTCCTTTAAGGTTTTTTTCCTTGAGTACTTTGTCATAATGATGAAAGGCTGACTAACAAAGCTAGCTAATAGTTTATTTGTAGTTTTTGCATCAATATTTATAATAAATATTATTCCTTTTTGATGACATTTTCTGATTATCTTCATATTTTTGTATTAGTAGTATGCTTCATATGTGGTAGAGATTTCTTATTTTCATCAAATGTATAGTTTTTATCCAAGTACCTCTATGTTGAAAATAATTTTTTACCAATGTTTTCCTGCAGCTTTATAGCCATGTGGTTAAATCAGAACAATGAATTTACAATATGAACATTCAAGCAGCTGGTGTAGCAAAGCAGAGAGAGACAATCTAGCAGCAAGTGAAAGAAACTGACTGTTATCATCCTGGTCTAAGCAGTGACCACTTAAATCCCTTCTCCCTGCTAAGCTTTTACATCTGCTATAGATGTATTGTCGTAGATCAGTAAGGCACATAAGCACAGTGTGAGCACAACTACCCCTATAATTCCCAATCATTGTTCACCCCTGCTCTTGACAAACGACACACAACTCCTTGTATGTCCTCAAGCCTGGTTCCGTGTGGATAGCCACAACTCCTTTGTACTGAACTCTGCCCTAGAAAGTCCCATTGTGATTTTTTTCCCTTCAAGAACCCTCCTTTCTTCATACTCGTGACCCCATAAAGACCTCATAACCTGTGCAAGATTTGCTCATCTGGTCTCTAGTACCAAAATAGTCCCTCTCAGATTTGTTGTGAAATAAACCTCTCCTGTTAAACTCATATCCTTGCTTCTTTTCCTTCTGTCCTAACAGCAAGGACAGGCTTTATTTAAGATAAAAACCTGAGAGGGGCTGCTGGCTCCCAAGTGCCAGGATAACAACTCTCTCATAGAGCAGATGGTGACAAGAGACCATGGAAGCTGAAAATGAACTGTTGTGGGCCAGGTCATCTGTTTTAGTCTGTGACCATTGGTCCATTTCATGTTTTTGTATGTTCTTTCCATTCTTTTGGAGCTGAGGACCTCTTGATCTAGAATGGTCTGTCCTATGAACAGCAGCCAGGCCAGTTAATTGGGGATACTGGTATTTTTACAAAGCTGAAATAATGTGGAGAAAGGTTAGAACTCATGGGATGATGTCCTGGAAATTACTTTTCACGTTTTGGGCAATAGAACCATCATGTTAACCCTTGATTGTAACTTCCAGACTGTTACATGAAAAAACAAAATTCTGTTACGTTTAGGTTGTATTATTTTGGTCTCAGATAGATGTAAAAATGGCCTATCCTAAATAATACAGAATTTTAGCTAGGTGTGTGGTATTACCAGGCTGGACCTGAGGATTCCCAAAGCAGAAATAAGAAACTTAACCCACAATTTTGTACCAGGTTTGCTGATACCTATCAAGAAAAACTTTTCAAGACATGTCAATAAGAGGCAAGAGAGGGGTTTATTAAAATGAGATTTTAGGACATGCTTGAGGAGGAAGTGTGGTTGCTTGCAGAAATCAGGCACATTGTGAGCCGGTTTTGGGCATATAAAAGGGAGTGTTTTCAAGATCTAGGATGTGCATTCTTACTGTCTCTCAGGGTACATTGCAAACCATGTACACATGCAGGAAGCTGAGTTATGTAATATTGCTGCTTCCTTGGAGATGGAGGAAGTACAACTTACAGGAGAAAGTGACATGTCTAGAGCTCAGACTTAGGGAATTATTGTCCTTAGGTTCTTTAGGACAATTGTTTTTGAGTGAATTTCTTGGAAGCTAAAAAGTCTTGAAGCAGCAATCAAGTACAATTTTAAAATCTCAACTTCCTTGTCTACTTTTTACTTATCTTCAGTTTCTGCTATCTACCTTAATGGTATGTCTGTTGTTCACTCTGAGAGGCTGAGGAGGGAGGATGAAGAAGTTGAACTCAGTTTGGGTATCTTAGCAGTTTAGCAAGACCCGCATTTAAAGACCAAAAAAGAATTTTAAAAAGGGTAGGGATATAGCTCAGTGTCAAGGCCCTCTGTTCAATTCCCAGTACTAAAAATAAAGAACAAACAAAGGAAGGAAGGGAAGAAGAAAAAGAAGGAAATAAAGAAAGAATAGAATTTGATTCTAGGAGGGTAGCACTTAATTTAATAAAACCTATAATACAGCTGTGTGTCACATACAGGTTTGGTGCAAGCAGTCGAGCAACAGGCAGCAAGGCTGTAAAGACTAGACTAGAAAACTGATGGCCCCAGTAAACTGTAGCAATTTGTTTGATCAAAATTTTATCTGTGGTACTTTGATAAGTGTACCACATTTAATTGATGACATAGCATTAGGTGAAATGGTAGAAATCCAAGATATTGGTGGGTATTGATTGCTTTCGGCCAATTTCAGCAAAGTCCTGTGCAAAATAAAGTATGATCAGAATTTTCTTGCCAGCAAACCAAATGGAAGGAAATTTGGTTTTACCAAGTTATTTTTTCCAATAGTTAGCAATCTATATTAACGGAGTCTTATAAATTTAAGTTTTATGAGAGTCAAATGCTAATTTCTTCTGTATTTGAAACTATAGAAGAACTAACTTTGATGCAATAGGAGGTAAGACTAAATACCTTCCATACAAAGTACCAGATCCCACTGTCAGGAGGAAGTTTCCAGTGTTTCTTTCTCACTCAAGACCATTAATCCACAGACCCTAAATATAGCACTACTAATAGGAGCGCATAAAGGGAAAGAAAAAGAATAAAGGATGAGTAGAATTAAAATAAGAGGGTCTTTACACTTAAAAGTTGAATCAATTCAAAGTAGGGCCTTGGTTACCTATCTGTGTAGAAAACAGACTGGAAATTTGTCTTCAAAAACCAGTTTGATCAATTCCTGTAGACAACTTGCAGTATTGAATGAAGCACCAGGCAATGAAGGTTATGCATTTGTTAAAAGGACATTTTCTCACATGCTCATCTCAAGTGAGATACAGAAAATAACAGAAGAGCAACACTCCTGAGTGTATAGATTTGGAGGTCCTGCTCAACAGGAGTACCAAGGCTGCCATGTACACCAAGTTCACTGCACTGTCCAAGGAACCTTCACAATTTCTAAACAGATCTGGAAATTGTGACTGCCACTGATTTATTGAAGAAACCCAGAGTTTTCCTTTGAAATATTCATATTCTGAATTAGCTCATTTGCTTCCTTCTTATATTAATTAACTTGTCCTCTATCCCATATTTTGTCACAAGAAAGGACAAGAGTTATTTGTTAAGTGAAGTTATCTGCTTTATGTTGCATGCCATCAAGGGAATCACAATGTCTGGTTGCCTAATTTTTGGATGACAAGATTGATCAAGGGGTTCAAGAAATGACCAACTTATCCTTTCATTGTAGTCTTCTCACCTCTTTTTACGTATAGATACTTACCATCCACTGTATCCCTTGCCTAAGGCAGTTCTTTCATTATGTAGCAAACAGTTTATTTAGATTATAAATGACACATCTACCAAATGGATGTTTTAGAAGTGGGCAGTCAGCCATACTGGTGAGAATTTAAATACTAAATTTCTATATTATGATAATAGACAGTGAACTAGGACTTCGGATCACAATGAACTTCCTCAGGGAGCATGTAATACAACCCACTCCTTCCTAAAGGAAGATGCAGCCACCAGCTTCTAAGTTCTGAGTTCTGAGGAAATAATAATGAAAATAGCTAGTTTTTTCCCCTGAGGTTCCAAGATCCTATAAATATCACACATGCAAAACAGAGTCAGAATTTCAAATGGTCGTGTTTTTTTTTAACTTCACAGATTCATTTGTGATGTTGAGGCACAATTACAATGTAAGAACACATTTATAAAATAGCAAATATATATGTATTTCATAGAGAGAAATTAAAAGTTGCTAACCAAGTTTCTGCTGCTGAATTCAATTGACCTTGATAGTGTCTAAAGCCCTGCTGCATACCTTTGATAAGCACTAAGTCAGAGTAATTGTCTATACTCTAAGGCACCCTGGGCTAGTCAAGAACACCTTTAACTATGCTCGCTCAGTGTAAAGGCCTTCTTGTTCCTGAAATGTTTCTATATTACGCTGACCTGATAAGGGCCCCTTCCTTTGCTCCCAGAATATTTATGCTCACCCTGTAAGGCTCTCTCCCTTTGTTCCTGGAATGTTTTAACTATGCTCACCCTGTAAAGGCCCACTCCCCTTGTTCCCAGGATGTTTTTATATTCTGATACACAATTCCTTTGTTTCAACAAATCTGTTGAAGACTAGTCTGCCTGTCAGTATATGACATGTAACCAGTTATGTAACATTTTGCCACTAGCTTTGTACTTCCTACTTCTAAATTCTATATAAGCTAAGCTCTCTGTAAACTCAGAGCTGTTGCCTTTGAGAGCTATCCTGCAACAGTCTACTGGTGTGAAGATTCAACAGCTCACCAGCAAAAAGATTAAATGCTGTCTTCTTATCTCATTGGTGCAGTCTTTCTGTCTGACTTGGGAATTTTCCTGCAACAGTGATAGGTGGTCACTAAACAGTTAAGCAATTCTTCACTCTGTATATTTATAAATGACTGTAGATTAGAGAGGCCTTAACGGCCACTCACTCATAACTTATCCTGGAAATCCAGGAACTATTCTTCTTCTTATTTCCAATAAAACCCTCCTAATTTCCTCCACTTCATTCTTCAATATTATGAGACCTTAAACTTGGTACATTTGGCATTCTATATGTCAGGAGTCATGTTTTTCCTGTATCGGTTAAAAGTTTCAAAATAGCAATTTTCTAATTCTTTCTGTATTTGATAGTTGGAATTCATAGGAATAAAAGTAAATACTTTGAAAGTAAGTATATCTACTTTCTTGATTACCATGAAGTTCATACTGGGAGTCTGACAACAATGATTCTTTCTCTTTAGTGATTTTCAGCATATTCTACTGATATTCAGTTAGTTTTCACATCTATATTTTTATCAATTGAGTGAATGAACACTGTAAGTCATATATTTTTATATATTCTAGTTAAACTTAGTCATTACTTTTAAAATTTAATTAGGTTTATTGTACCAATAAACCTAAGCAGCTGGGATTACAGGCAGGCACCACTATGCCTGGATAAGGTGTACTTGTTTTTAATAAAAAAATCTCTTATTTGCCAATGGTTAAAAGCAAGAGAAGGACAGAGGGAGAACCTGAGAGCTGAAGACAAATGTATATTGTTATATAAGACAAAGGGGGAACCTAGGTGGAATGAAGAAGGAGCCCTCCTCTGCTGATGGCTGGGTGTGACATAGGTTTCACATGTCCTGGTTCTTCTTTAGTGCACTCACTAGTGGCTTAAGTCAGGTACGATAAGGACCTCAACCCTTATAAAATACCTATAGTGCCATTAGTGAGTTTCTCCATGACTTCTTTCATATTGTTTTTGTTTTCAATAAACCTTCTGTTATGCTTTTACTATTCTCAAATTTGGGTAACACAACTGTGTATAGCCCTCAGTGAATGGCTTTTCTTGAAGAATAGATGGTTTATGGAGAACATTTTCATTTACTTCTGTCTGCCTTCCTCTAACACAGCTAGGCATGGTATATTCTTCTCTATCTAAACAGTAAATTTTCACAGTGGTAGAGAATTTGAACCTATACATGATATGCCTTGAATTATCTTTTTCCCTTCTCTTCCCCTTGTCCTTTCAACAACTCTTCCCCTCCTTATTTACAAAGCTTTGTCTCCATTTTATCCCTCTTTTCTGATTTTTATTTCCCCTTTCTCCCCTTCCCCCAGTTCCCCTTTCCTTTTGAACACTTCTTCCCATTTTACCGTATCTCTTGTACAATTTGGTTCTTATTTACCCTTTCAGTTTCTCATGCCAGCAATATTTTTACTGATCATTCAACAAACCAAATTTTAAAATAAAGAATGGCTATCAGGAAGTGCTCTGGCACTGGAGGGTGCAGGATTTGTGATGCCTTAGCTAGTGGACTGTTACTTCATTGGCTGGTACAAAGCTGATGTCAAAGGAAACTTTGTGAAGACCACTGCATACTACAACATTCTAGATGATTAAGTGTCATCACATTAGCAGAATCTCATCCAGTTCTTAAAAGTGGAAAAACAATTAAAAGTATTTCTCGTCAGATCAAAACCAACTTTAGAAGACTTTAGAACAAGGTTCTGGAAAATTTAAGTGGGGGCACAATTTCTACAGAACTTGACCTTTGTTCAAAATTTACTGTATACATGGAGAAGAATATACCATACCTAGCTGTTAGCTGAAGACGGTTTGAAGTAAATTAAAATGTTCTCCATAAGCCACCTACTCTTCAAGAAAAGCCATCTGTCTTAGGTACTTTTTACTTGTTACTGAGACAAAAATACCTGATGCCCAAAGTTAAGGAAGGAAAGGTTTATTTCTTATAGTTCTTGGGTGTTTTGGTCCATATTCAGTTGACTGCAAGGCAGGGTAGCACAGCGTGCTGCCATTCATTGCCAGCTGCATACAGCAAATTCCAATCCACAAGAGAGAGGGAGAGAGACCTTTTTCCTGCTGGCATACCTTCTTCCACTGGTACACCATATCCTGGCTCCACCCCTAAGTTAGTGTAGCACCCACATCACCAATCTGAGTGCTAGAGAATGAATCAATCACAAGCCTAGATTTGGTAGAGTCTATCACTGCATGAGGCTTGGGGGCCACTGACATAAACCATGACACCATCCATTGAAGGCTATATCACAGTTGTGTTCTCAAGTTCATACTGGGAGTCTGACAACAATGATTCTTTCTCTTTAGTGATTTTCAGCATATTCCACTGATATTCAGTAAGTTTTCACATCTATATTTTTATCAATTGAGTGAATGAACACTGTAAGTCATATATTTTTATATATTCAATATATTCTAGTTAAACTTAGTCATTACTTTTAAAATTTAATTAGGTTTATTGTACCAAATTTGAGAAAAGTAAAAGCATAAACAGAAGGTTTATTGACACAAAGCCAGTATAAAGAAGTTGTGGAGAAACTCACCAAGGGCACTATAGATACTTTGTGAGGGTTGAGGTCCTTACTGTACCTGACTTAAACCATTAGTGAGTACACTGAAGGAGAACCAGAAGCCTATGTCACACCTAGCCATCAGCAAAGGAGGGCTCATTCTTTATTCCACCTAGGTTCGCCCTTTGTCTTACATAACAAATCCACATTTGTCTTCAGCTCCCAGACCTACCTTGCCCAGGTTCTCCCTCTGTCCTTCTCTTGTTTCTAACAATTGGCAAATAAGGGATGTTTTTCTGATTAAAAACAAATACACTTTAGCCAGGCATAGTGGTGCCTGCCTGTAATCCCAGCTGCTTGAGAGGCTGAGGCAGGAAGATCACAAATGGAAGGCCAGCCCAGACAACTTTGCTAGACTCTGTCTCAAAATATAAAGGGCTGGAGGTTTATCACAGCACATTCTGGGTTCAAACTCCATTACTGTAGTGGGGAAGAAAAAAACCCTAAGTGTCGTTTCTTACCTAATTGCTTCAGTGTGTGACACTGTTGAAAACATCAGTGTCACTTTCACCTCAGCTCCTCTTCCTAGGTTGTAGATAAGAGGCAGAAATGAAGCATGGACCCAGTGTCTTGATAATATGAATAAGAACACCTAGCCAGTGCAATTCAAACAAACTGTAACCAAAAAAGAGAAAAAAAATGGGCCTCCTACATTCACTTGTATAGAAGGAAAAGAAGTATGGGAAGAGGAAGCAACAAGAAAAGGTCCTCAGTCCCCAATCCTGAGAACACTGATCCAGGAAAGGGAAATGCAAAGGAAGACAAAAAACAAGCAATATCAGACACGGCACTAATAGACATAAAGCAATATCACCAGAGCCTCATAGATGAGTTTAAAAATGAAGTATTTAATGAAATAAAGCAAGATATAAGTAGAATAGTTAGAGAAGTGTTAAGCACCACCCAAGAAAAAACAGATGGTGGAATGGAAGAGCAGAAAAAAAGGGGAGAACTGTTTGATGGAGAAAATAGAGAAAACATAGAATACGTGAAGCAGGTTCAAAGAGATTACCAGAAAACTAAAAACTCTATCGAAAGCTGGCATGACAGCTTGAAAGAAACTAAGGATAGATTATCTGAATTGGAGGGCAGATTTGTAATATGGGAGCATGAAATGAAAAACTTCTTAAAAATAACAAGAAAACAAATAGCAATAATACAAAGGCTAGAAGATGATAAGAGGATCTATAACTTAAGAATTAAGAATATAAAAGAAGAAGTAAAGACACAAACAAATGGACTACAAAAGCTATTCACAGAAATAATTCAAGAGAATTTCCTTAATTTAGCAAAAGGTAAAGATACTCAGATGTATGGGGCATACAGGACCCCAGCCAACTACAACCCAAACATAGCTACACCCAGGCATATGATAATCAAAATTCCAGAAATCCAATATAAGAACAGAATACTAAAAGCCATCAGAGACAAGAAACAGATCACTTACAAGGGAACACCAATCAGAATTACAGCAAACTTCTCAGCACAGACCATCAAATCATGAAGAGCGTGGGGGGAAATAATTCAAGCTTTGAAAGATAACAACCTCCAGCCAAGACTGATATATCCTGCACAACTCTCCCTAAAAATTGATGGAAAAACAAGGTGCTTCCAGGATGAAGAGGAACTAGGGGAATTTGCAACCACCAATTCAACTCTACAGAGAATACTTCAGGATATTCTAAAAAAAGGAAACTACCAAGACTTCAGAAGCAGTGGCAGAGAGGCCACAATGAATGGAGCAGAAAGCAAAATGAAGAAGACAAACTGACAATAGAAACGATAGAAAAAGAGCTCAACAGAAATGAGGCAGAGAAGATTGGATGGTAGGAACAACTATTTTGGAGAAAACAAGACATCATAAGAGCTAGTGCTGATTTAGTATCATCTTGCTTTGAAGTCCCATCAAGCTTTTATTCTTCTGTCTCTATCGGTCTTAACAGGTTGTATCTTATTGTATTTTATTATATGCGATAATATAAGCAAAAACTTTTATAGACAAGGAGATTATACAGAAACCATTATTTTCTGATAGTTGGTTCTAAATACTGTAATACTGTCATTCTCTTGAATGGTTTTACATTGTCTTGATATGTTTGGTGCTACAGTGTATGAAGTTATACTCAAAGATTTCAAGGAAAGAGACACTATGGTAACTACTTTTATGTCAGGATATCTTGTGGTGAAACACTATTTTGCTTAAATGGTTATGCATTGACCTGTGCTGTTTTGTTGTTATGCCCTCTTTTATCTCAGTCTCCTTTTTTTAAAATTATTTAATTTTTTATTTTTATCTTTTTAATTAAGGGGAAAATAAAAAATAGTAGGATACATTATAGTAACCGCTTTGATTTCCTATTAACTTGATTTGAAACCCTGTATAGCCTCACCATCTTGCTTTGACTGATTTTCCTCTATTCTGCTTTGCTTGATAGTACCAAGTTCGAAAGTATAGGCAACAACTGTAAAGACAGTAAGATTCATTATGACACCCATCCCGGTTGACTATTATCTTCTTTTAAAGTCCTGTAATGTCTCCAATATTTTGGTTTTATTCTTTACTGTTTTGTTCAATTTTATTATAACTGATGATATAGGCAATTCTTTTTAAGATAGCAAGAGGCAGTATGGTAACCATTGTTGATCACCTAGTAATTTGTTTTTACATTATCTATTATGTCCATCCTTTTGATTTGACTGACTCTGTTCTGTTATGTCACATTTGGTTTTACTCTCTTCAAAAAAAAGTAATAAGAACTGTGGGAGTAATAAAACCCAAAATGTGTAATTGTCATTGTACAACAGAAAGGAAAAGAAAGTGCTCTAAAGAATATAACTGCATATATATTTAAGAGCATAAGATAGATAACCATATTACTGAGTTTTGTTGGATCATTGAACAAAACTGTTTCCAGTCTCACTGTTTGAAAGTCCACTTTATATGCTTTAATTTTGTAACTTGAACAACTATTTCTAAGATAACAATATGTTATTTATTAAGTAGTGATTTCCTATTGTTTATTTTTTTCTGAAATTCTGTATAACTTGTACCCTTTTTCTGTTTTTTTTTCTTTTTCTCCTTAAATAAAAAAAAAAGACAGCCTGCTCCTCTGAAGCAAAACAGAACTGTAACATTGGCTTGTTAATGACAAATATATGGAAAAACTTTGAAAAAAATCCAGAAAACTTTTCTAGCAAATGTAGTACAGGGTTAAATTTGTTCCAGTAAATGTATTGTAGTCACTTGATCTCATACATTATAGTTAGTTTACATCTAGCAATAAGTTACTGGAAGTTACGTCACTTAAAGGCACACATGAAGGCCATATCATTTAATTAGAAAAACACCATTTATGGCTTAAGATTGCGAACTTAAATATGCTGAATTTCAACTAAGTGGATGTTAAATCTTGTTATTTTTTCCTTAAAGGATACAACATATACACAGATTTTCATATTCTTGCTTTTACATAAAATAGTTTCATGCAGAAGAAATATTTAACATAAAAGTTCCTTTGCTCCCTTAACCTCTTGTGCTGTTGAAGTTATGTTATGCCTTCCTGCCTGAACATGCACTTTCACAGATGTATAAAAGTATGTTTCAAGTAAAACTTAAAAAAATTTTTTTGGTTCACAAAAGAACACTCTTATAGTGCAAGTACTAGGATGACTAAGTATAGTGACAATTTCACAGTTTATACTAAATACATTGATGGTGCCAACTTGATCTTAAGCACAGACCAGTAAGTCTCCACTTCAAGTAACACAGTAACTAAAGATTTTGTATGAAACAATAGTAAATACAGTAAAAGAATGATGTATCTGTTTTACATATAACATTACCTCACATCACTCTTCCAACATTTCATACTATAATTTCAGAGTATTTTGATGTCATAGAATAAAAATCATGCTTGATGATTTTGACCAACAAAATGGCTATCATCAAGAAATCAACAAATAACAAATGTTGGAGGAGTTGTGGGGAAAAAGGAAACTTTTTTCATGTTGGTAGGAGTATAGATTGATGTCACCAAGAACAATGAAATTATGGATTTTACTTTCATTCTTTATTTTTGTCTGTGTAATACTTTTAGAACATATTCTATAAATCAGGTAGCTATTTTGCTTATTCTAGACTGAATTGCTCCAGCAATTCTTTGAATATTTTTCAATAACCCATTATTTATAGCTGTGCTTTTGCAGAAATTATTTTATTATGCTTCCTAGAATATGGTTTACCCATTTTATATTTTAGCTGAATAGTCTGAAGAAATGCATTACTAATGCTAGTGTCATTTCATAGAAAAAAGAGATAAGATTTTAAAGGAATTATGTTGTTTTCTGGGACACTTCTGACAAAAATAAAACCTGTCCTGCAGTCTAGGAATTAGTTATTTTGCCTAATTTAAAATATAATGACCTGGGATAACTTTTAAATTTTATCTCTAGGTTTAGAAATATATCCTCATAAGTCAAACATCTCTGGTAATCACAGCTTAATATCTATCTTTGGAGTTTGGAAAATGTGGGGAACACTTATTGCTGGCTTTGGAACTACATAATCAAAATGAAGCTTCCTTCGTGATCCCTCCACTTGGAAACAATGATTTATTGATGTTATTTCTTACAAAGCTGCCTTTTATACCTTTAGGAGATGGGGCACATACCTCAAGATAAGAATTTGCAACCCCTGGGAACACTGTGAACAAACTGTTATTCATGAGTAAAAGTAAAACAATCAGAGGGAAAATTCTATCTTGAAATACGCATTAACCATCACATGTCTTCCATTTCATCTTGCTCCTATAGGATCCGGGAAAATGTTTATCATTCATGGAATCCAACAAACTCTAATCTGATGCAGTTTAATTCAACTTTTATCAGTTAAAGGTGTGGAGTATAGGATAAGCCTGGAAACAAAACCAACAACATTAAATGCTTATCCTGAGCCAAACATAAAAGTCTTGTGCCAATCAGAGCAAAAGGCAGAACTGTGAACAATGATGAGAAAGTCCTAAAATTTAATCATCTTTCCGATGAGAAATGGAGATGTAAAGAGATATAAAACCTGTCCAAGGCCACAAAGAAATAAATGATAAACCCAAGAGTTTAAGCCATGAAGTCTAAATTGAGAGCTCAGGTTCTTAATATTACTTTGTTTGTGTTGCCCTTTTTTGTCGTCTGCTAGTTGCCCACTGTCTGTTCCATGTATATCAAATGTCACTTTATGATAGCCAAGATTAGATTCTCTTGGTGGCATAAAAATCCAAACTGATATGGGCGTCTCTGTGACTACTTTAGCAGCTTAATCTCCTCCATTACATTGTCTTATACTATTTTCTTAAATGGTTTTCTTAAGTAACGGAGAGTCAGTTTCTAAGTCTTATGACAAAATAAAATATTATATGCTTAAAATTAATAAAGAATGCATAACGGGTGATTATTCAGGAAAGTGTGATGATAATTAAAATTCATTATCGTGCCAGAATGAAACTAGAAGAAAAAAGTACAACTATTTATATATAATCTTAATGAGAAAAGGGCATTATAATGTATGGAATGGTAACACACACTTTTATCACCATAGACATGATTTTATTTTGTCTTTATTTTATCACCATAAATACATCTTTGTTTTGTCTTTATTTTTAGGAGTATACTAACTTCATCATTGATTAATTTATAGATTAACTGGAAACTTAAAGCAGCCTCCAAATTCTGGCCCCAGTGAAAAGAATAAACTCAGGCTGGGGATTTAGCTCAGTGGCATAAACGCCTGCCTGACAAGTGCAAGGTCATGAGCTCAATCCTTGGTCAGAAAGAAAGAAAGAAAGAAAAAAAGAAAGTACGTTCCAGGTCTCTCATTTTCATGATGAAAATTTATCTTATTTTTACAGGGGCAGTATGATCCTCCATACAATACTTGTCATTAAGTTAAAGGTTTGCAGCCAGGTTTGAATTTATTATTTTGTCTGCATCTGTGAGGGTTTAGTCCCCAAAGCAAAGCCATTATGAGTGATACAGGATAAGTGATGCACGACAGGAATTAGGCCTCAAATAGGCATGAGCCAGGAAAGTGAAGGTCTGGAAAAGAAAGTTGGGAGATCAGAAGAGGAGTCACTATCTAGCTCTTCTGAACTGCTGGTACAGATGGATAGCCCAGAGCTTTCCAGGAAAATATGCAGCCACACACTTCTGCTGCCAGATTAAAACCCCAGAGGGAGAGCTCATGGAGATCTCTGTATGCATCCACTGCCCCTGTGTCATTTCATTTCTGGAGATTGGTAGCCAAGTAGCTGGTGGTGAGCTTGCAGCTGCTGCTGTTACTCTTCCTTCGGAAGAAAAGCTCCCCATTTAGTGAAAGAGAAAAAGAACAAGCTGCATCATCTGTTCAATGTCAGTTAAAGCCATGGAGGCCAGCAAAGAGTGCTCTATTTATTTCTGCTGCCCAAATTTGACACAAATTCCTGTTTGGTCAATTTAACATGCAACCCAGGTTAACCAAGTTGACACGGCACAGTGCAGCACAGCATTAGATTTGTTAGAGGACAAAACACTGATCAGAAAAGTATGAGATTTTAGCAATCAAGTCAGCCATATTTAGGAAAATAACAAATCCATAAGCACTCAAAACATTCCCTTTGCTGACAAAGTTAGTTCTTGATTGTGAAAGAATGCTAATTGCTTCTTGTGCTTTAATCTTTGCTGTTCTGGTACAGATTTCAAAGTCAGTATGTCTTGCAGAATGAAATGAAAAATAAGAAAAAGCAAACAAAGAGCAAAGTGGAAGAAAGTATATTAATTCATTTATTTTGATCTCCAAAGTCTGGGGAATGGTTACAAAAATGAATTCTGAATGTTCTGACTAAAGATAATAGCCATTATGCTGAATTTTTATTAATAACGTTGTGACATAATATATGTGAATATTTACAAACATACATGTAAAAATCATGTAAAAATCAGACTAAATGTACAAATATAATCATATAAATGACATGGCATTCTTTTCTTATTATTATGCTTCTCCTTTTTCTTCTCCTCACTCTCTGTATCTGTATCATGGTAACTCATGTTAACAATCTAGTACATACAAATACTTTAGTGTGTATCTTCAAGTTATTTCAATTATATGCAATCGCATTCACATAGATATAAGTAAATACATATGCATTCATTTCTACAAATGTAGAATTTTGCTGTTTCCATTTTTCTAATGAAACATAACACTGATTCTTTTAATTTTTTGTTTCCATCCACTATTTAACAATGAAATAATTCCAAGTCAAATGCTATATTTCTGCTTTATTTGCTTTTATTGCTATTTGCATTATAGAAAGTTACAGTAATTTTATTCACTATTGTTCCATAAACAGGACACATGCATGTTCTTCAAGTTTTTGCCACTACAGTGTTCCAGTAACCTTAAATATTTCTTTAGTTGAAATTATTTTCAAGATCAATTCTCATGAAAGTGATTCTTGGATTAATCCCTTAACATTGAAGCATTGTTTTTTATTTTTCTTTTAAATAAACATCACTAAGGTGCAACTTACAAAAATTATAATTTATCAATTTAAAATGACAGTTTGATTACTTTTCACGTATGTACATATTCTTGGAATATTAAATACATTATTTTTTCCTATACTACTTGCTAAGCAAATTTTCCATCTCTGTAATTTCTCCATTTCCTACATTTATGAAATATTTCTGCCATTTAAAGTTTCAATTTTTATATAGTCAAATACATTTTTTCTTATAGCATTGCTATCTAAATTTCTACTTGGCTCCCGCACCTCACAATTGTATACAATCTACAACTGCTCTCCTAATACCATTTTATATAAACTTAAAGCAATTCAGAAATTATTTGAGCGCATTGTATGAAAGAGAAGTAAACTGTTTTACATTGCAGATATACAAACACCTCTGACAGACACATTTACTAAATAAAATTTTCCTTCTTTACAAAAGAAAAGTATTATTTGTTATCTGGGTGACAATTGAAAATTATGTCTCAATTATTTTATATTAATTTTCCCTTTTTAAATAAAACAATGAATAAAAGAAATCTCAGCATATTGTATGTATTTGTTTCTTCACATGAATTTATTCTTTCATTTAAGATGTTTTTATCAAATTATCAAACCAGGAATTGCTTCTTAATCTTTTCATGTATTATGCTCTTTGAAGAAGTATTAGCTTTTTTCTGATAAAGTTTTTTCTAAGAATTTTGAATTTTTTCACTAAATGTTTCTATAAGATACAATTTCTAGCACAGAAAAAGCTACTGAGCTTTGTGTACTCATCCTCTACTTAGTGTAGCACCTAGTGTAGCACTTAGTGTACTACCATGAGTCGCCTCTGGTTCACTTCAATGCGCTGTTAGACAGAGTTCAAAATCTAGGTCTCCTGACAGAACTGATCTAATTAAACAGATGCATTTTGCTCCTGTAAATCCTGTGGGGAAAGGAAGGAGAGCATGAGAGGAAGGCAAGAAAGAAGACATGGAAGGAGGTGGTAGGGAGGGAGGGACAGGAAAACAGAGAAGAGCAAAAGGATCACAAGTAGCATCTGTAACACCTACATCCTGATTCAGCAATTGGCTCCCTTGTTGTCACAGGGAGACAGGTATCCAGGAGCCCTGTGCCCAGCAGTAAGAACAGCAGCTTTCTGATTCGCCAACTTCCTGCAATGCTGTAATCAGTTTTTTCCCAGATGAGACTGAGACAAAAATATTCCCAGTACAAGCATTTTCATTGTAGAATCTGAAAACAGAACATATTTACTCTTTTAAGCTGATCGAGTATATTCTATTTTCTGTAAGTAAACATTAATAACACACCATACACGTTAAGAAATTACTATTTAAATTGTTACTAGTTCTATTTTTGTTTCTGGAATCTCTTATTCTTTCTAGGCAAATAAGCATATTGACACCACATATGTATATTTTACTTTTGTTTCTAATGTTCATCCAGTAATTTAATTTTTACTGTTATTTTTAAAATCTACCAACTCATAACTACAATTAAGAATGCCTATGAAATGGATAAGAATTAAACACACTACACGAGATGCCTGTGGAGAGGAGAAGAAGTAGAGTATGTGGTTGGAAGAAAACCAGTGAAAGGAGGCTTTTAATTAATTAAAAGGCTGTAATGTGCTACAAACTAAGACATTAGGTTTGACTCAATCCTTTGTGCCTGTGTTAAAGTTAAATCCACACCTCAATATATACTCAAAACAAATATAGCATCAGAGTTAAGCAGGTAAGAAAAATTTTAAGGACTATTATAATAAAGGATTGAGACTGAGCCCAATCCAACTGAAATAAAAGACAGAAGAATTTTTAAACACCAGGGCAAATTTGTAGAAAGGTCTTGGAGGACACAGCAAGGAAGTTAGTCAGTGGAATCTGTTCAGGGCATTGAGTCATTTCTGAGTGTTTGAATGTTTTTCTTTGTGATCAGGACTTCCGTGCCTTCTAACAGGAGTCTATTTATGTTAGGGTCCTGCCTTCCTTTCATGTTTGCATTCCGAAGAGATGGTTCCCAGGTCCTTGGCAAGGGGCTTGGGAGCTTATTTACATATGCTTCAAAGGGGCAGAATAGTTACAATTTCAAGTTTTCTTAGGGAAACACTTTAAGAAGACAGAGATGAAGGGCCTGTACTCAACAGGAAACTTGCCTAAAGCTTACTTAAAGAATGTAAAGGCAGTCTTAGTCCATATATACATGCATATACCCAACACTAACAAGGGAAGAAAGGTTTATTTTAACTCGCAGTGTGTGGAGGTTTCATTCCCGAACTGGTTGGCTCCAAGTCAGAACAACATGACAGAAGGGCAAGGCAGAGGAGAAACAGTCTATGGCAGGGCAGACAGGAGGCCACAAGCAGTGAGCTTCCCTTTTTTCTTTATTCCATTCAGGCTACAAGCCTATTGGTTGGCACTAACCTAATCCAGGGTGGGTCTTCCACTTATCCACACCCAGAACTGTGCTAAACCAATCAGTGGACTGATTTAGTTATCATACACCCTTAGTCCCTATTCATACATGCTAAATCCAGCCACTTTTGAAAAGTCCCACTTATAAATGTATGAGGCTTTGCAGAGGATGTCATCTAGCTGCAAATCATAATACATACTTTGGGAAAAATGTCGAGAATATGAAAAAGGACTATAAACAACAACTGTGTGTTTACATTTCAAATATCCTAAGTAATTATTAATGTATTTATGATGTGTATTTCATGTATATGTTGACAATCAGAGCTCCCAAAAGTTATACACAGTGGTACCTTGGCTCACAAACTTAATTTGTTTTATGATTTTGGGGAATATGTCCATGTCTCTGTTTGTGTAGGGAAGATGGCCACAGTAGTTTGTCATCTGATGTGAAGTTTATGAACAGAAGCAAAAGTTTGTTGAATGCCTTTCTTTGAGAACTGAGCTGTTTGTTAACAGAAACATTCATTAACTGAGGTATTATTGTATAGTTTTCCTTTTATTTGGATTCAGTGCAACACAAAATTAGAAAAACCTAGAAAAAAACTTGAAACTTTAGCCTGGAAGATTGCTGCACATTGTCTAACTTCAGTTTCTCTTGCTAAAAAAGAATACCTTAGACTTTAGAATTTAGAAAGGAAGAACTATACACAGACCCACAGTTCTGAAGGCTGGAATGTCCAAAGCATGAGTTGGCGTCTGCTTGGATCCTGGTGAGGCTCTGTCCCAACTGATTCTGGAAAGTGGGAGGGCAAGTAGATGTAGTCCAAAGAGAGAAAAATGAGGACCAGCCTCAGCTTATAAAAACAAACCCTTGTAGGAACTAATGGAGTCCAGTTAAAGCAAGAATACACTCACATTTGGGAGAACTAACTTAGTTCTATAGGAAAGGAATCAATCCATTCATAAGGATCATGACCTGTGACTTCCCACTACATCCCAGCTCCCAACACATAGTTGCACTGAGAAATTAGGTTTCTAACACGTGAACTTTTAGGGGAAGTACTTAAACTGTAGCACATATGTGTTAATATTTTTCTTTTGTCTACTACTGGTACATGCATATAGAAAAAGGACCTTTCCTGAAGACAGATAGTTGCTGGTCTTTACCTCTTGCATGAAGACTTTTATACATATTTATTTAATGGCCCAGAACAGATGTCAGCTCTCTTCATCGGGGATGTCAAGAGCTAAGTTTGCCCTTATATCCCTGATCAGTTCCCAGGAAACTAATTACAACTTTTCACCTCTTCCTATACATATCCCCTTTGTCCTGAATTTTCTTTGTCCTTGAGCTCCTCTATAACTCTGCTGTCATAGTAGAGTCATTCTGCATTTCTCTCTCCTTTATCTGCTTTTTAATTTCTCTTTTCATTAGATGATATAATATGGTTTTTATTTTTTTCACTAAATGTTTTACTTTGCCCTCAGAATTAAGTATTCTTTTTTGCTAATATTGGGAAATTAAAATTAATAGAAGTCTTATTACAAACATGACTAATGTATACTGAGCATTGAACGTAACTTATCTAGATAAATTCTTAAAATCATGTAAAAGATGCTGTTGTATATCACTATGTGTTGGGAAAATTGAGATAAGGAAAGCTAAAACTTTGCAAAGATCACAGTGCTGGTTTTTTTTAATATAATGGAATACTACTTAGCCATAAAGAATGATAACTTTGAGACTTTTATAGGTAAATGAACACAACTTGAGACCATACTCATAAGTGAAATGAATCAGATCCACATCATATTGTCTCAGAAGTGTGATAAATTGAATTAGTAGAAAAAATTCAAAATGTACAATAGATTTTGGGACTAGAGAAGAAACGGTCCAAAAGAAAAGACAAACTATGATGGGAGAATGGGGAAAGGAAGGAAGGGAAAAGGAAAAAAATTATATATATATATGATAGTTACACAGCTAGTTAGCTAGATTATCTTAGTACATTGAAAAGAAAGATTTGTGCTAATATTGTTTGGACAATATTTCATGCCTATATTTTGTACTCTGAATGACTATTATGAATATAACAATATGCAATGTATTAATTATTGTTCCTCTCCTACGAGCCTGTTTTGAAACTCTGCCTTATTGTTATTTTACTTTTTCTCTTTAAGATAAAAAAGGGGTAAAAAGGAAACTACTAGATTACAGTATAATTTGATTCCAGCTATGTCTTCAAGGACATTTCTACTTTTTCTTTTCTTTCCTTTTAAATTTTATTTAAATAGAAAAACACACAACATAAAAAGGTAGAAATAATGCATAATTTCAAAAAAAATAAACAGTAAGAAATCACTAGTTGATAAATTGCATATTGTCCTCTTAGAAATAGTTGTTCAAATTACAAAAGTAAAGCATAAAAAGTGTACATTCAAACAGCAAGACTGCAAACAGCTCTGTTCAATGATCCAAGAAAAACTTAGTAATATGGTTATCAATCCTACACACTTAGACATGCATACAGTTATAGAGCACTTTAGAGCACTTTCTTTTTCTCTTCTTTCCACAATAGCAATTACACATTTTGGGTTTTATTACTCCTACATTTCTTATTACTTTTTACGCTAGAAAAACAATGTGATATTTATAAATATGATTCTTGTTTGTCTCATTGATGAGTATAACCTCAAGTTGTTTCTATTTGCCTATGTAAGGCCTCAAGATCATCCTTTTTTGTAGCTGACTGATATTTTGTTGTATAAAAATACCATATTTTTTCATCCACTCTGCAGTAAATAGGCATCCTGGTTGTTTCCAAGATTTAGCTATTATAAATTGTGCTGCTATGACCATAGGTGCACATATATCACTGTGACATTACCTTTTCACTTTTTCTGGGAAAACACCCAGGAGAGGAATAGCTGGATTGAATGGGACTTCCAATCCTAGTCTTCTGAGAAATCTCCATACTGATTTCCACAGTGGCTGCACCAGTCTACACTCCCACCAACAATGGAGCAGTGTTCCTTTTTCCTGCAGCCTCGCCAACATTTGTTATCAGTTGATTTCTTGATGGCAGCTATTCTTTCCAGAGTGAGATGAAATCTCAGTGCTGTTTTAATTTTCATTTCTCAAGTGACCAGTGATGGTGAACATTTTCTTCGTGTATTTATTTGCCATTTGTATATCTTCAACTAAGAAATGTGTGTTCATCTCAGATGCCCATTTTTGGAGAGAGTGTTTGAATTTTGAGGGGCTTGATGTTTTTCAATTCTTTATATGTTCTGGATATAAGTCCTTTGTTTGAGGGGTTGTTGGCTAAAATTCTTTCCCATTCTGTGGGTTTTCTTTTCACTCTGTTGATGATTACGTTTGAAGTGCAGAAACTTTTCAATTATATGAGATCCCAGTTGTTGATTCTTTGAAGTGTTCCCGTGCAGTTTGTGTTTTGTTCATGAATTCTCTGCCTACCCCTATGTCTCCAAGACTTCTACCTACCTTGTCTTCCAAATAGATTTAGTGTTTCTGTTTTAATATTTAGGTCTTTGATCCATTGAGACTTTAGTTTTGTGCATGGTGATAGGCATGGATCTAGTTTCAGTTTTTGGCATATGGAGAGCCAATTTTTCCAACACCATTTATTAAAGAGGCCATCCTTTTTCTAGTGAACATGTTTAGGCCCTTTGTCAAATATCAGGTGGCTGAGTGTCTTTGTAGTTGTGCTTGCATCTTCTAGTCTGTTCCATTGATCCTCAGGTCTATTTCTTTGCCAATACCGTGTTGATTTTATCACTGTGGCTTTGTAGTATAGTTTCAAGTTGGGAATTGAGATGCCTCCTGCCTTGCATTTTTTTCCCAGAGTTGTCTTGCTATTCTAGGTTTCTTCAGGTTCCAAATGAATTTTAAGAGTGTTTTTTCTAGATCTGTGAGGTATGTTAATGTATTTTGATTGGGATTACATTAAATCTGTATAACAGTTTTAGGAATATGGCCATTTTCATGATATTGGTTCTTCCTAGTCAAGAGCAGGGAATATCCTTCGATTTTCTAATATTCTCTGCAATCACCTTTTTTAGCATAGCATAATTTTCAGCATATAGGTCTTTTACATTCTTAGGTGAATTCCTAAGTACTTCATTTTTCTAGGTGCTATTGTAAAGGGTGATATTTCCGTATTTTCTGTCTTGGTGAGTTTTTGTTTGTGTGCAGGAATGTTACTGATTTTTGAGCATTGACTTTGTATCCAGCTACACTGCTGAATTTGTTTATTACCTCTAGTAGTCCTTTAATGGAGCTTTTGGGGTCTTCTATATAGTGTATCATGTCATCTGCAAATAGTGATAATTTAACTTCTTCCTTTCCTATCTTTATTCCTTTTATTTCTCTCACTTTGATTGCCCTAGTAAGTGTTTTCAGAACTGTATTAAATAGGAGTGATGATAGTGGACATTCTTGTCTTGTTCCTGATTTTAAAGTGAAAGCATTCAGTTTTTGTCCATTTTAGTATAATGTTGGCTGTTGCTTTGTCATAGATGGCTTTTATAAGACTGAGGTAGACACCATGTATTCCGAGTTTCTGAAGGCTTTCTATCATGAAAATGAATTTTGACTTTATTAAAAGCTTTTTTTTTGCATCTATTGAGGTTACTATGTGGCCTTAGTTTTTAACTGTGTTGATGTGGTGTATTATATTTATTGATTTGCATATGTTAAACCATCCCTGCATTCCTGAAATGAATCCCACTTGATTGTGATGTATAATCGTTTTCATGATTTGTTGCATTTTATTTGCCAGTATTTTGTTGAGAATCTTTGTATCAATATTCATTAGTGAAATTGGCCTATAGTTCTCCTTTTTGGTTGAGTCTTTCTCTGGTTTTGGTATGAGAGTAAACTTGCTTCCAGGAATGATTTAGGGAGGACTGCTTCCTTTTCAATTTCATTAAAGAGTTTAAGGAGTGTTGGCATCAAATCTTCTCTAAATTTCTTGTAGAATTCAGCCATAAATCCATCAGGGACTGGGCTTTGTTGGTAAGTTTTAAATTATGTTTTCTATTTCAATAGCTGATATTGGGTTATTCAAAATTGCTATAGCTTTTTGGTTGAGCTTTGGTAGTTCGTATGTTTCTAGAAGTCTGTCCATTTCCTTTGTGTTTTCCACTCTATCTGAGTAGAGATTTTCAAAGTAGGTATTCATGATCTTCTGAATTTCCATAGGATCTGTAGTAATTTCCCCCTTTTCAGTCCTTATTTTGTGAATTTGGTGGAAATTTTTTTCTTTTTCTTGATAAGGTTAGCTAGAAGTTTGTCAATTTTGTTCATTCTCTCAAAAAATCTTTTGATTTTTGATTCATTAATTCTTTGTATTTTTTTTAGTTTCAATTGCATTGATTTCTGCTTTAGTCTTTATAATTTCCTGTCTTCTATGAGCTTTGAGTTTAACTTGCTCTTCTTTTTTCTAGAAGCTTGAGATGAAGTATTAGGTTATTTGTGCTCATTCTGTTTTTTTAATATGACAATTTTTTGCTATATATTGCCCTCTTAAGACTGCTTTCATTGCATCCCATGGATTACAGTATGTTGTTTCCGCATTTTCATTGAATTGTAGGTATTGCTTTATTTCTTCTTTAATTTCATCTGTAGCACATTGGTTGTTCAAAAGGTTATTTAATTTCCATGTATTTATGCAGGTTTTGCAATTTCTTTTGCCATTAATTACCAATTTTAGTGTACTATGGTCAGATTTTATTCATCAGATAATTTCAATACCTTTGCAGCTACTTACGAATGTTTTATGGGGTAATATATAGTCTATTTTGGAGAGCATCCCATGCACAGCTGAGAAGAATGTATATTCTGATATGGTTGGGTGAACACTCTGTATGCATTTATTAATTCCAATTGCTTGCAGGTATGATTCAGTTCTATTATTTCTTTGCTGACATTTTGTCTAGTTGATCTATCTCTTTGTGACAATGGGCTGTTAAGATCCCCTGTTATAATTGTGTTCTTGTGTATTTGGTTTTTCATGTCCGTTAGTATCTGTCTTATATAATTGGATGCTCTTGTATTTGGTGTGTATATATTTATAATTGTTAGTTCTTCTTCTTGAATTTTTCCATGAGTATATGACCTTCTTGATCTCTTTTAATCATTTTAGGTTTGAAGTTCACTTTGTCTGTCTGCAAATAGAATAGTTATCCCTGCTTTGCTCTGGGTTCCTGTTGAATGGAATATTATTTTCCATCCGTTTTTTAATCTATGGGTTTCCTTTTGGATCAGATGTGTTTCTTGTATACAGCATATTGTGAGATCTTGTGTTTTGATCCAGTCTGTCAACTTATTTCTTTTCATTGGTGAATTGAGACCATTTACACTTATGGATATCACTGATATGTACTGGCTTGAGGTTACTATCTATTTGGCTCCATACTCCATCCTTTCTTACTGGACTATCATGACGATTATTGCACTAGGCAGTCACAGTGTTTCCATACAAGGGAGAAAAACTGATTACAACATGTATGACATCCTGGTTTAAGTAGTACAGTTAGCAATGACAATAACATCTAGCACAACCTAACAAATGACCAAAACAATGGTAACTATTAATTTGGTACCTTTAAACATAAGAACAAGCTCTACAGTTACATGATGAAATCCAAAATTTACCAGGCACTTGCATGTAATGAGTTGCCTCTTGGTAGATCGAGTTTACATGCTGGATCAGCATGGCCCCTAGGCAAGTTGTCTTGCTGCTGCTAAGCCAATGGCACTGCTGTTGCTACTTGTGCTGCTAGGCCACTAGGGTTGCTTCTGCCAGTGCCTGCTCAGTGCTACTGACCCACACTAGGCTAGACCCATAGAAACTTTATCAAGAAATGTTGTTGTAAAGAAAATTTAGAAAGTAAAGGAAATTTGGAAAGTAAGGCAATCTGTTTGAATAAGGTAGAGAACAGGACAGTTCTTTGTTTTTGTTTTGTTTTTAAGATAAGAAATAGCAGATCTTGCTTAAATATTCATGGAAATGATCACAAAGATAATATAAGATCAGAACTTTGGGCAGAATTCAGGCAAGAAGCTATAAATCACTTCATTGTTAGTAGCACAGGACCAGATAGAGTGGCACATAAGAGTAAAGAGAACTAGCTAAGGAAGGATATGCCAACCACCTGGTTTCATTCTGAGACAACCTACCAGCCCACTCTACCATCTGCTTCTGTGATTAAAAAGTGCTGCTCTTGTGGCTGAAGAGCCAGATATAAAAACCATGGTACCCAGAGAGGTAAAGTGCTCAGAGTTGTGCAAATGCAGTTGGGAACTAGGGTGTCCTCACATAGAGCCAAATGAGAATTAATCCTCCATTATCAAACTTCCTCAAGATACCCCATATTGAGAGAGACAAAATTAAAGATCAGTAAAGAAAAAAAACTTCACAGACCAGAAAACTTTCTACTATGCCTTTCTCTTTTACTGCTACCAGCCTGCTCAACCTCAAGTGTTCTTTCTCTTTCAATAAACTTCTGCTTTTGTAATCTAACTTGAGTACCCAATTCCAGTTCTTTGTTGGTGACATCAAGAACCTGGAACAGAGAATCTAAGAAATCACCTTATACTCCCACCCAGACAGGAACGACAGCAAGTAAAAGAAGTTGAATTTCAAACAGGCTGAGTGGACACTTCTTAGAGATGCTGTGTAAAGCTCACATATTGGGTTGGAAATCAAAGTAAATTGATTCATGTGATTCTTTGTGATGTAGAGAATCTTGTGTCTCTAAAAGTAAGGCTTCTAATTATATAAGTGAGAAAGTGTGAGTGTGAGTGAGTGTGATGTGAGGATCACATCCTAGTAAACCTGAGAAAGCCCCAGATTGGACTCTGGCTATCAGAAGGGTGTGCCAACTTCCTCTTTCTCTAGACCACAATAGTGGCGGGAATGGATGCCCACCCCAAGGACTGCTATTTCCTCAGTGAGTGTGGATTAACCTCAGCAAAGTAGGGCCCTCTTTGCTTAGTCTTTTTCTAAGATCCAGCCTAACACATGGGCCATGAATAGTAAAATATTAGAAAAAATGTTAATGATCACACAAAATTGTCAGGAGATCTCCTCAGAATCAAGAGAGATAGAGGAAGAAGGAGGAAGAAAAAAAGATGACCAAAGCATTTTAATAGGTACTAACTCCAACCTGTGCGTGCCTTTGTTTTACCTTCTATCTTAGCCTAAACATATGTTGGCTATTGCTAACAATTGATTGCAAAAGAAATCAAGCTTCCATGAGACCTAACTGAATTTTTGGAGCATCCCACATCATTCTCTCTCAAAGTAAGGAAGAAGACCAAAGCTCAGATCTCCAAATAAGTATTCTTCTCAGTCTTTCCTAAAATGCCACACCAAAAAAGGAAATAAAAAACAAACAAACAATAACAAAATCAAAACAAAAGAAAAGAAAAAGCAACAAACAAAAAACCTGGCAATTATCCTAAATCTATACAAACTTCTTTTTCAAGCCAAAGGAAACGGAGCATAGGCAAAGGAAACTGAAGGCCATGGGTGTAGTTCAGTGATAGATGTCTTGTCTAGCATACAAGCATCTCCAACTTTGATCAGCACTGGTGGGGAAAACCAAGAAGGGGAGCAGCAGAAACTACTTCACCAAAGCCACAAAAGTAGTTCACGACAGAACTGGGATATTTTAGGAATTTGAAAATTTATCAATTTATCGATACTTTGTCTTTTTCCTTCATTTATCAGATTCTAGAGAAAAAGATAAGATTCCTTTGGGATTGAATGAGGAAGGGTAGCTATAGCTGCAGGATGGGGAATTACATAAGCATTCCTGAACTATGGATGGCAGTGAAGCAGCAGAATTCTCATTTTCTCTGGTGAAAAATTTCCTAGATAAATGCTAAGATGGTGAGGTAGCTCTTTTACAAAAAGGAAGGAATCCAAGAGATAGAGGGAGAAGGAATGTAGAGGAGAGAATTAAAAAAAGAATTAGGGTGTTATGTGCATGTACCAAGTTTCTACTGAGAATATAATCTGCAAGCATTTACCAATAAAATAAAAACTGAAAAATACAAGCAATTTTTTATGCCACCAGAGGAAACTTTGGCTTTATCTGTAAATTTGCTGTTAAATTCTAAAAATATTTCTAGTATTGTCTTAGTTATTTTCCTCTCATTATTGAGAAAAAACACCAGATTCCCAAAGTGAAGCAAAGGAAGGTTTGTTTCTTACAGTTTTGGAGGTTTTAGTCCATATTCAGCTGGCTCCAAATCAGGATGGTATGGTAGGGAAGCCATTCATGGCCACTGAAAACAGCAGGTACAAACAAAGCAAAAGAGGAAAGACACATCTTCTTGCCCTTACGCGGTATGCTGGCTCCACTCCTGGGTGGGTGCAGCGCTCACACAACCAATCCCAGCACCAGACAATAAACCAATCATGTACACAAAACTCAGCCATGCATGAGGCTTGAGGGGGTCACCTAACACAGACCATAACATTCCACCTTAGCCCCCTGGAGACCCATCTACATCCTTTATACAAAAGACATTTAGTCCATCTCCAAGAGTTGCCAAAGTCCTAACAGTTTCAGCATTACTGAAAAGACCAAGTCCCAAGTCTCCTCTGACATCTAAGGCAAACTCTTAGCTGCAAGCCCTTATACAAATGAAAACAAAGTTAAACACTTCCAACATACAATGGCAAAGATAAACATTACCATTCCAAAAGTTACACACAGGAAAATTCAAAGCATTGGAAGAAAAACAAATCCAAAATCTAGCAGAGCAAACATTAAATCCTGGAGTTCCATACTCAGCATCAGGAGCAATCTGATTGCAAGTTCCAAAAGGCTTGAGGGACCCCATCACTACAGCACTTCCAGGGGTTTCAGTTCCCACAGCTTCTCTCTTAGGCCCACTCTGCTCAGTCTTTGTAGCTTTCTTTGGATGATCCACGTTCTTGGCATTTCCAAACTTTTGGGATCTCCATTGCACCTTTGGATTTACACTTACAGCTTCACACACTGCCCTTTCAGGGACATACTGCTTGGCCTCCCAAGCCTTCTGAAATTGCAGTGGAAGCTGCTTTAGCCTTAGAACTTTCTCCATTCTCCATTTAAGTGAATGGTTTCTCCATTAACCTAAAACCAGCACCACATGGATTGCTGTGGTGGAGTTTGCTGCCAGCTGGAGAGGTAGCCAGTCTTTCCTCTCAGCCGTAGGGGTTGAGTGCCTGGATTGCTGAGTTCCCTAAACCTGATTGTCAGGAGCAGCTTCTCTATGCTGCCACCATTATGAAATCTGGTGCAGATAACACCATTTTGGAACCTCCTGTGGCCTCCTTCACCACTCTGGAACATGGTACTCTGAAACTTTCTCCTCCAAGAAAAGTCTTTCATTTTTGTAGTTTTGAGGCTGCAAAGTGTGATGACCTGCTGCTTCCTGGGATGCCCTCAGGCCATCTTTTTTATTTCTCTGTTCCTTCTCAGCTATCAAGTTCTCAGCTCTATCTTTACAGTCCACAGCCTTCTGGCCAAACTCACATTTTAAATCATCCTGCTGGGATTTTGCTCTTGATTCACAACATAAGTTTGGCTAAAAGCCTCCAACAATAGCCATGCCACTGCCTCAACACTAGACTATCATGAAATTATTTTGCCAGTCCATTGTCCTTAATTCATGTCTCAGGCAAAATCTCTGGACACAAGCAAAATGTAGACAAACTTTCTGCCAAGCCATAACATGTGGAGTCCAACAGCCAATGCAGTCCTTCCCAGCAGAAACATACATAGCTTGGTCTCTACTGTCAGGCTTTCTATTAGCCTTCTTATCTCCTGAGCTCTGACCAGAATCTGTCTTACTAAACAGCCTAAGCTGTTTCAGTTCTGTGCATTCAGGCAACATCTCTGAACCTTTCTAAACTCTTCCCACAAGCCACTCCCAAAGGTTCTTGAACCACATAACAAAGTACAGTCACAGCAATGACCCCACTCCTTTGGTACCAAATTCTGTCTTAGTTACTTTTCTCTCATTGTCGAGACAAAAATACTTGATGCCAAAAGTGAAACAAAGGAAGGTTTATTTTGTACAGTTTTGGGGGTTTCAGTCCATATTCAGCTGGCTTCAAGGCAGGATGACATAGCGGTGCAGCCATTCATGGCCACTACAAACAGCAAAAGTGAACAGAGCAAAAGAGGAAAGACGTGCCTTCTTCCCACCCTTACACTGTCTGCTGGCTCCCTTCCTGGGTGAGTGCAGCATTCATACCACCAATCCCAGTGCCAGAAAACAAATCAATCACGAATACCAGACTCAGCCATGCCTATGATTGCATGAGGCTTGAAGGGGGCATCCAAACACAAACCATAACAACTATATACTTCGATCATTATCTTGTAAAGTGTTCCACTATTTTTCTTAGGAAGGCAATATTCAGCACCATGAACACTTCAAGAACAATTCACAGGAAATAGTTTTTAGTTCTAAAATAATTGGAAAGAGGGAAACGTTGATTATTTAGGCTATAAGTTATTTTAAGAACTATCATTAGAACAAATGTCTATTTTCCCTTTAAAGATAACTATTTGAATTATCACTCACACAATTATGTGGTGCCTCACCCCACAAGATACTAAGATTTTAGGGTGAAATTGATTTGAATTTCATTTAGTTCAGTGCCTCATCTTCAACCAATACCAAATCTGCTGAAAACACATACTAGAGAAAATCTACACGCTCTATGAGCATTCTTGTCATAAAACAAGATTTTAAAAAGTTGTTGTTGTCTAGAAGCCAAAACATTTTATGTTTAGAAAGATTTACTCAGAGAGACCACAAGTCTGCAATGAGAGTGAGAGATAAAGGAGAAGAACATCTTTGATATCCCTTTCTTCCTAACTCCACAAGGGCATACAGAATGATTTGTTTCAAGAAAGTGTTCTCTTCAAAAGTTTTCTTTTTGCCTTTGCTTCCACAGATCAATGAAGAAGAACCCCATCGTCAACTCTTCTCAGTGACCTCTTCCCCCAGTCATGTTTCCTAGACCATGGGTTTGGAAAAGAGGAAATTCCAGACAGAGGTCAAGCAAAGAGCAGAATATCTAACAGAAAAATCAAACTGCTTGAGTCATTTCTAGTCTCTTTTTAAATGGTTTCTCATATCAACTTTGATTTTATTAGACAGCATGCAAGGCAGAAATAAAATGCTTAAAGAAAAATACATAGTATTTATTGGAATTGGTTAGTTAATTTCTGAGTTTCAAGAAAAAAGGTTTGAATGTGAATTATATACTACTTCCCAAAAAGGTATTTTTATGGGAAATATTAAAACATATTTATAAAAAATAAAATTTTAATTTAAAAATCAGGATACCTCGGGGCTGGGGATTTAGCTCAGCGGCATAAGCGCCTGCCTTGCAAGCAGTCAGTCGTGAGTTCGATCCCTGGTACCGATAAAAACGAAAAAGACAAAAAAAAAAAAAAATCAGGATACCTCAATGGCACATTCCCTCAAAATCATGCCTAGTCTTCAAAAACTATAAAACAGGGGCTGGGGATTAAGCTCAGTGGCATAAGCACCTGCCTTGCAAGCAGTTGGTTGTGAGGGGTACCGATAAAAAAATTTTTTTTAAATGTAAAAAAAACCCCAAAAGCTATAAAACAGAGCTTTTCGATGATCTATCTCCTCTCCCAATATATTTTTCAGTGACTTAATATAGAGATTATCTTTTTTGTCTTCCCATGGAATATTGTTCAGAGATTAATTATCTGGCTCATGCTAAATTCAGTTCTAAATAATTGGACTGGGTCCTCCATATCATACCAAGAAAGCGTTCACCTCTCAGTCTCATTAAAAGTATCATCAAATTCAATATTCAGTCACTTAAGTAGGTGGTCCAGGGCCACCTTCAGTTGCATAAGCTGCTCCATGTCCAGGACATCTAATAAGTATATCTTTATGGTTTAAATTGGCCTAATCTACTGTTGTATTCTTTTGTCTTTGGCCCAGCACCCACAGAGCCTCCTCGTACATGTTAACTGAGCCTTAGCTGACACATATTCACAAAGTTTAGCTATTGTTTTGGTATTTAAGCTTTTTCTTCCTGAATGACATTGATTAATTGTATCCTTAGGACACAAAGACTTGAATCTGGGTGTAGTTGTGATGAATTTTGAGGACAGTGAACATTTCTTTGCAAGGGATGTGTCTCACATTAGATCAACACAGTTTTCAAGCAAAATAAAACTAGTGTCTTCTGACACTAGAAGATGCTAGATTCCATAGTGAGGAAGGCTTAATATCACTTGGACTTTCAACATGGTCAATTTTTTTTTGGTACCAGGAATCAAACTCAGGACCTGTGCTTACCAGGCAGGCATTTATGCTGCTGGAAATATTTACCTAGGTCTATAATGTTCCCTTTCCAAGTTTCAGAATTTCATGATTGAATTCATTCCCAATCGACACTTTTTCATTTAAGAGTGTTGCTGAAACTCTGAATTAAACTGCTTTCGAAAAGCCCAAGAAATTAAATTTTGTGCTTAATTTTTAGCAGCAGACCTGCAATTAAAAACAGTGAGCTTCTTTTGATGCTGCTATAGAAGCTCTCAGGTTCTCATACTTTGGGTTGAGGTGAGACTTAAAAGTATCAAAGTTGATCATTGCATTTTTTGTAAGCATTAATGTACACACAGAAGAACCTATTCCACACCACAATCACTATAATTATCATTACTACCATAAGAGCAAGTCGGCCCACAAGGCACTTTTTTCAGTTGGCATGTCACAATTAATTGCAGATGGCAGCTTGATTAAATATAATGTCATCATATGCTATGGATTATTAGGTCATATTTCCCATTGGCAAAGAGCTAAGCACTACTCTCAAACCCAATGGTATGACCAAAATGATCACAAAGTTCGATATTTGCTGTCTATTTGTAAGACTATTCCACGTATCAATTCTATGTCATTCAGGTCTAGTCAAGAGATATAAACTTATACAGCAAATTGGTCAGGGAAAGTTTAATGTAAAGAATTATTAACTATAACTGGATTAGCCAAACAAAGGGATTGGCTAGAAATAAATGAAGACAACTCTAAGGAGCAGAGAACTAGAATATACAAAGCAGTCACTACTTCTAAACCTGAGATAGAGTACCCAAAGACAATGCAAATCTGACAGAGCTTCTTCCTTTCCTGTCCTCACAACCAATAAGGATGAAGATTCAGACCTCACTAGAAAAGACAGAGCCATGGTTCACAGAAAGCCAGACAAGTTCTCTATGGTTGCAGTCACTTAATGGGTGGCAAAGGATATCATTCACAGTGAAGCATCGGTCAGCATGCCACTGCAAAGGCATAGAAGAGGATGCCAAGAAACCCTTTCATGGGAGGTACTGCACAGAGCACTATTATAACAAAGCATGCAAAAAGCATGTGAGTTAATAGAACCAGGAACTGTACAAGACATGTGCACTGAGTGAGCCTGAAGTTAGGAGACAATGATGGCTGTAGGAGTCTTGTACTCTGCAGCCACACACATTTCAGCGCTTGCTTAGAGGAGCATATCAGAACCAGGAAGAAAACCCCTTCCTAAATTGCTGGTCCTGCATTGTTCTCTACTGACAAAGGTTCATATGATGTCAGTTTTAGAGATTCTGGCTCCATTATTTCAAAATAGAAAATAGCAAGTAGATTTGAAGCTGAGGAGTAGCAAGTTGCTAACTGGCAAATCAAATTTTGAAGAATTGACAACTGTACAGTATTGTGTTCTCCAATACTGTACATCATTCTAAGTGTTCAACTCTAATTCCAGCTCTTTAATTTCTCTAAGTAAGATGTTATAGGTATTGAATATTTTTGTTAGATATGTTTTGAGATATTCTATGATTCTGTTGTTTTTATAAAATGGTATTTATTTCATATTGTAATTATTACTGACATAAATATACAATTTGCTTTTTTCTATGTTGACTATGTGGCAAACTTCCTAAGTTCTCTTATCAATTTAATAGTAATTTGTGGTCAAGTGTGGTGGCACACACCTGTCATTCCATGACTCAGGAGGCTGAGGCAGAAAAATCACCATGGGTTTGAGGCCAACCTGGGCAACATAGTAAGAATCTGTCTCAAAATACTAAAAACAATTCTTTAATTTAAAAATTTCTAGAGTAGATTCCTAATTTTTTTTTTCATTTAATCTTGTATACCTGAAAATTTGAATTTATTGACCAGTGCTCCCTAGTTTCCCATTCCTCCAAGGCCCTGACAATCAACCTTCCAATCTCTGCTTCCAAGAGTTTGACTGTTTCATATTCCTCATGCATGTGGGATCATGTAGCATTTGATCTGTGACTGTTTTATTTCATTTACTATGATATCCTTCAGTTTCCTTCATATAACTGTAGATGATAGGGTTTCTTTTTTAAGGCAAATGTTCGTTTTTGTGTGTACACTACACTCCCTTTATCATTCATCCGTAATTAGACCTTTAGATTATTCCTACATCTTGGTTATCATGAATAACAGACATGGGAATGCAGTTATCTTTTTTGAATTCCTGATTTCTGTTCCTTTGAGAATATATACAAAAGTGGGATTGCCAGGTTGTATAGAAGTTATATTCTAATTTTTTAAGAAGTTTCCATTCTCTTTTCCACAGTGGCTATCCCAATTTATATTCTCACCAAAAATGTACAAAAAAGGATTCCTTTTTCTCCATAAATCCTCCTCCACACTTGATATATTTGTCTTTTGGTAATAACGTGCTAATGGGTGAAGTGCTATCTCACTGTGGTTTTAATTTTCATTTTCCTGATGATTAGGAGTGTTGCACACTTTTTCATATACCTATTGATCATTTTTCTGTGTTCTTTAGAAAAAGAATATCTTTTTCTTATTTTTTTTAAATTGGGTTTGTTTTCTATTGAATTGTTTGACATCCATTTATACTTTGAGTCATAACCCCTTGTCAGATATATGTTTTATAAATATTTTCTTCCAGTCTGTAGGTTGTTGCTTCACTCTGATGAGAGTTTGCTGTGTGGAGAAACTGTTGATTTAGTATAACCCTATTTGTCCATTTTTTACTTTTGTTGCCTACACTTCCAGTGTAATAGCCAAAATAATCACTGGCCAGATCAAAATTATAGTTTTTTTCCTGCTTCCTCTTAGAAATTTTTAAATTTCTGGCCTTATGTTTAAATCTTTATGTTTTAAACATACAATCCATTTTGTATTGATTTTTGTCTTGATGTGAGTCTAATTACATTCTTGTGCATATGGATATCCATTCACCCCAACACTATTCATGGAAGAAATTATTCTTCCTTTATTGTGTTTTCTTCATATTTTTGTGAAAAAAAATGACAGAGAAATGTGGATTAAAAATAACATGTATTGTTTCTGAGAGGAGCCCTTTTATACTTTACCATTATAATTTTTTTTACAAGTTCAAATGCAAGATATGCCCAAGTTAAAGGCTATATCATATTGTAGGTTCCAAAATAAAGGGTACACAGTAACAAAATCACAGCTGTCTATGTGGGCATGAAGCATGAAAAGTGAGTATTATTTTAGACTTTAAAATTTGGGATCACTTGTCATCACAGCACAATTTGGCCTAAGCTGACTGACACATTCAACTTAACCCTCTCTCCAGTGACTTTTCTTTAACTCTTAGCTGCCTCCACTTCTCCTGTATACAGTATAGCTCTTAATACCAGTGACAATTTTTGTGAGATCATTTCTCTTTTTGGGACTCATATAATATAAGGATCCCAAATAATAGAGTTTATCTGAGTACCTACTCTTCTGAGAGCCAAAGCAACGCCTTCTCTACCTGAATCCAACAAAGCTCACCAATTAACCAAAGTCTTTGTTTATCGTTCAGGTTTCTAAATATAGCAAGTAAATTGTCCCTATGGACAATGAGGGGATCAGAAAAAAAGAGATGACAATGGCCTGAGAAATCAATGAGGAAGACACTTTGGTACCGACTATTCTTCAAAGAAACTGGTTACAAAGAAGGAAAGAGAAGAAGCTGGTTGGGGTATTAAGCAGCCTAAATCTCATAATTTCATATAGCTTCCCTCCAGTTGCATTAACTAATTAATAACAGAGGTAAGCCAAATTTTGATTTCACTTTCTTATGTCTGTACTCAGCGTGTCTATTTAAGCAGAGTAAGTATTTTTCTGCCTTTCCCAAGATGACCAAAGCTAGCCTTGGGAAAGCCAGTTTCTCCCAGCATAAGAAGGGTTACTAATTATGCCCATTTAAGTTTGGTTTGTTGTTTGTTTTGTTTTGGGTATGGGGGATCGAACTTGTGACCTCGCACTTGCCAGGCAGGCACTTATGCCACTGAGCTAAATCACCAGCTCTCCACTTAATTTTTAAATAAAAAAAAAAACCTTGAGCAATAATATGTGAAAAGCCAATAGAAAAGAAGGCTAAAAAATTAGAGAAAGAAATATTATCTCTGTGATAGGAAGAAAATGCTTGAGCTGAAAGCTAGAGAAGTAAAAGTAGTATAAAGAATAAATGGTTTCATAGCAGTAATAAAAATTTTGAATTTATTCCTGTGTATATGTGTGTATGCACACTTTCATATTCAGAACTAGAGAGTTGTCAGAAACTGGAAAAGCCCTTTATATAATCTCCGGATCCCTATTTCTTAATTAGCAAAGGAATTGTAAGCAGGAACTTTCTGATTCCCTGTCCTTAGCCAGACCTTGCCAGTAACAGCCATGTCAGTGGCTACCCTCTCCTAGGGCCAGTGACCCTTTTGACTTTGGCTAACCTGCTTTTCCTGTGAGCAATGAACAAGTCTGACTCTCTGACTTCTCCTCAAGGTCCATCTGACAGAAGAGCCATTGGATGAAAAAAGAAGCACAAGTTGCAAAACTGGCTTGCAATTCTCTTTGGAAGAGAGTAATGGGAAAAAAAGAAGAGAAAAAAACTAAGTCACCAGTGGATACCAAGACACTTGGACTTTTAACCACAACCTGTCTTCACTTGTTTGTGGACATATTACTGGCTGGGAACAAAATCTACATACTCTGTGAGCTAACTGGAGATTTATCAGCTACTGTAACCAAGTTTCCTACTAGCAACAGTATCCTGTGGCAAGCACCTTGGCTTGAAAGTCTAAAGACAGATCAGCACCAGCTCTGCTCAGGAAGGTTGGTGAGAACTACCCAGAGGCACATAGGTATATTTACTTGGGAGGGATATGTACAGATATTTAGTGTAAGTTCCTCATTTTACACAGGAGGAACCTGGATCCAGAAGAGTTAAATGTCTTCCTCAAAGACAGGTATTTCAACCTCCAGTCATTAGCTGGAAGAGCTAGGAAGCTGAAATACTGCTCTTCATCCATATGGAATCTTCTTGTTAGATCCTTCATATAAGAGATTCTGGGTACACACACACACACACACACACACACACACAGGGTTTTTTTTATTATAAAATGTGCTATTGGCTGCATAGGGAGGAGTGTTTCCTAGAGGATTGGAAATGAAAAGGGTGAAGAATAAAGACATATTTATTTCTTGGGCCATGGAATGTCCAATTTCACAAAGAGATTTAGTAATGGAACCCTTTGCTCAAGTGTAGTCCTATTGCCCAAAGCAAGTGTAAAGAAATAGATAAGAGGAGAGATAAGGTGAGCTGAGGTGTCTGAGATCCCAGACACATTTTCTGATTCCTTGCTACTTGGCGATTTAATGGTGATCCCTGAAGCACTGTGATACGTCATATCGGAAGGCACTAAACACACTTTGGAAACATTACTATGGTAGTGTTTTGAGATCATAGGTGTGGTGAATTTCAAAGGGGGATTTCTAAAACATGTAGTCATGTAGAATCAAATTACTGAAATGTCTAATTGTGATGGGGAAGAGACTACAAAGTAATTTCCTCCTTAGGAGTTCAGCTTCCTTTGCCTCAAGAATTTTTCCTCACTCAAATACTCTATAATTTTTTCTCTAGCACAAACAAAGATAGACTGTGAGTTTTCTGAAAATCTTCTACTCTCCTTTCTTAACTTACATGGTTTACAAACCATGTTTATATATGGTGAAAGGTATATATGGAAAAAATAACTTTACAACATTAGAGAAACTGTTTAAAGGAAAAATGTCGATCAGCCTAGAGAAATCATTGCTATTACATAAAATTTTGCGTCAGTCTTTCTTCATACATATACAAATTTTATTTTTGTATAGTAAATCAGTATTCATTTTTACAGATGAACAAGTTAAAGCTTAACATATTTTTCCCAGATGATGCCACTGGGAACATGCCTCCAACATTAGTGCTCTTTCTACTTCAGGAGTAGTTAACAAAGAACTATGAAGACCACTGAGTGAGTGTGATAGTCAAGGAATATTAAAGTCCAATTTAAGTGAACTCCCTACAAGAGCAGCTGCATGATTCAAAACCACTGAGAGTGATACAACAGAAAATATACAGTACAAGACTTCAGTGCTTGGATCAAGTCCCAACCTTGACATTGCTATGCTATGAGAACTTAAAAAAATTAAGAGGCTAAAGTCCATTTTGAAAATGTTCTCACCTGCTGTGAATATTATCTTCTTATAATTCAGAAAAGGAATCACTTGCCAAGATGCCTTACAGTCTTTAACCACAAAGGGTTTTCGGGGTACTCTAGAACCTACTGATTTATATAAGCTGCTCCATTTACTAAAGCTGATGAAGTAGGATCAAGGTATAGAAGTCATGGTGAGTCTAATGCTATTGAGAAGATAAAAAGAGAAAGTGAAGTGATTATATTTGAGAAGACATTTCTTTATCCTGAATTTCCTATTCTGGTCTTTGGATGAGGATTATATTACCTGTGACTGAAATCAATGTCCTACTAAGTGGACAAATATTCATCTCAACTGAGGGACAGAATCTCTACGTAATCATGAAAAATATCAGTCTTATTACTGAGTTTGTCCTTCTGGGACTTTCCAATGATCCTGAGATCCAGACCATGCTCTTTGTGCTGTTCCTTGTGCTGTATCTTCTGACTTTGATGGGGAATATCGTGATGATCTTGGTGATCACAGCTGATTCTCACCTCCACACGCCCATGTACTTCTTCCTTGGACATTTGTCTTTCCTAGATATCAGCCTCTCTTCAGTTACTGTGCCCAAGATGCTTCAAAATTTCTTCTCTCAAAATAAAACCATCTCTGTGTGGGGCTGTATCACCCAAAGTTTCTTTTTCACACTTTCTGGGGGAACAGAATCCTGCCTTCTGTCTGCCATGGCTTATGATCGCTATGCTGCCATCTGTCACCCTTTGGTCTACACCATGATCATGAACAGAACTCTTTGTATTGTTATTGTGAGCACAGCTTGGACAGTAGGATTTCTGATTTCCTTGGTAAACTGTCTCTTCATCCACAAGTTACACTTCTGCAGTTCCAACATCATCTCTCACTTCAGCTGTGAGCTGCCTCCACTCTTTCCTCTGTCCTGCACTGATCCTGTTATCAATGAGATTCTTTTAGCTGTTTCATGTGCATTTTTGGGAGTACTGACACTTCCCCTAATCCTCTTTTCCTACTCTAGGATTATTTTTGCTGTACTGAACATCCACTCCTTTGAGGGCCAAGGCAAAGCCTTTTCCACATGTTCTTCTCACCTCACTGTTGTTCTCTTGTTCTATGGGACAATCTTTTTCAGGTACTTGAGCCCTGCATCAGGCTCAGTGTTGGAGCAAGTGGTTTCCATCCAATACAGTGTGATCACATCCTTGTTAAATCCACTCATTTATAGTCTGAAGAACCAGGAAGTAAAGACAGCATTGCAAAGGATGCTTCGACAACAGAAATGTAACTCAGGGTAAGAAAAAGCTATGTGATTTTCTGAAGGAGAAAGGTTTTTGATTTTAGAAATACTGGATTTCACTTAAATTCTACTATTTGGCCTTCCAAGTAAACAAGTTTCCACAAACATTAAGGCTTGATAAAGGTTTGATGTAGAAGTACCCTCAAATCTCTTTGCAAAATCTGAGTCATCTTGGCTGTAGCTAGGATTTCAGACATGATAGACAGACAATCTTTGGAACAAAACAGATCCTTAGATCAAATAGTTTATTTTTTTAATGGAACTTTTCACAAAGGTGTACAATAAAGGGATCTACAAAACAAGAGGGAACAAGATATAATTAGTACTCCAAGATGGTGGCATTCAGAGCCATCTATTCACCTGATTGCTTGCCTCACTGGTGTGGAATGGCCAGTATTTAAGGATGAAGAAGTAGAAAAAAATGAGTAAGTTATCAACAGGAAATCATCACGTTTATTGTATTTTTCCTAATCTCCCCTACCTGAGATTTTCTCCCTAAAATGAATGGAAAAATCAAGTACAGCAAACAAGTACTAATTTTTTTTAATTTAAAAAATTGCATGTGATCTCGGTATACCATATACCAGTACAAGGCGTAGAGAAAGTAGACACTGATAATTATGGAAGTTAAATTGAAAGACTAATGATGTATATACTATTGTATCCACTAATTAGTACATATCAACATATAATAATAACCTACTGATAAACATTGAATAATGCCTAACAAAATGAAGAGCAATACCATGTGGATAGATTTAATTGATTATTGTAAAATGTTAATTATTCTTTTCTTAAATTGATTTATATATTGAATGTAATTTATATCACAATTCTAAAATACTTTTTCTGAATTTGAAAAACCATTTTGAAAATGTATATACAAGAAAATGAGCTAAAAAGATTCCAAGGTACTCTTGAAGAATAAGGTAGGAGGTCTTGCCTATATCAGGTATTATCAACTGTATAAAAATATGTACAGAATTCAAGCTGGGAGTTTATAGCACATGTCTGAAATCCTAGCACATGGGAGGATGAAGGAAGAGGATTACTGTAAATTGGAAGCCTCCCTATGCTACATACTGAGCTCAAGGCCAGTTTGGAACACATAGTGAGATCCTGCATCAAAATTTCAACACCAACAAAATCAACAAAAATACTCCAGTGGAAAAAGAAGAGAATTGAAAAATAGACCTCAAACAGCTTAAATGAAGACCTGAATAGGACCAAAGCTGCAAAGCAAAATCAGTGAGTGATGATGCCCTTTTCAATGAATAGTACTGGGAAAATTGGCTATTCATGTAAAAAAAAAAATTTGTAATTTCACCCTTAACCAACAGAGGCAAAAATTAATTCCAGGTGGACTGAAATATTACAGTGTGGAAAGTAAAAACTTCAGTACTTTATAAAATAATATAAACAATGCATTCATGGTAAGAAACAACATTTTGCAATATAGATTTTAATTACATTATTTATTTAATTTTAATTGACTAGCAATTGTATATATTTATGGTTTGCAATGTTATGCTTTGTTTGAATATACATTGTAGAAAGATTCTAAAAGCTAATTAACATATCTACCATCCTACCAATTCTTTGTGGTAAAAACACAATATAACACGTTTAAATATGATTCATTATTATTAAGTGTGGTCACATGGAGTGTAACATATCACAAATTATGACTTTGGGCCCACTGACCTACACCTTCCCCTGTCTTCCAAGCCTCTCATAACCATCTTTCTACTCTCTATATCAATAAGACTTATTTTAAAAAAAACCACATATGTGAGAAATCATAAAGTACTTGTGTTGCTATGCCTGCTTATTTCACTTAGCACAATGACTTTTAATTTCATCCATATGGCGCAAATGAAGGAATATTCTGCTTCTTAAAGGCTGATTTACATTCTATTGTATTGATACATACAACACATCATAAAAATGCTTGTATTTGATGAGCACATTGTTTTTTCCCAAGTGCTAGTTTATTGTAAATAATACTTAAGGAACATGGGAGTACAGGCATTTTTTCAGCATCGCAATTTCATTTCCTTTGTGTGTATGGGTAGAAATGGGATTGCTAGGTCATTTGAAATTCTACTTTTAACTTTTTGAAGACGTTCCCTGTTTTACAGAGTGGCTGCCCTAATGTTTGAGGTGGTTAGATCAAAAAGTAAGGTGAACACTTATTTTTAAAAATGTGTTAGCGTAAAAGACACGTTGCCAATTAATCTTCTTCAAGGTACTCCCCTCTGTTTCAAACATACTCATTCCATCATTCTTGACACTTCCTGAGGTAGTTCTGGAAGATTTCTTTTGTGAGTGTCCTTAGTTGTATTGTTGTGGCTGCCCTGATGTCCTGAATTGACTCAAGTTGTTTATCTCTCTAGATCATTTTTTACTATTGGGAAGATCTAGAAGTTGCAGAGTACCAGATTAGGTGAATCAGATATGGATACACTGTAAGGTTTTTATAAATCTGCCTTTTTGTAGGATGACAGGAGCATTCACTGTATTTTTTTTATCATACCTCCCAAAGACACACATGAAAGAGGACTTCTAGGACTGCTTCAGAAAGTGGCAAGATCAATGAGATAATTGAATCTGAAGTGAGGGGGACTGCTTTGAGGAGGAAAATGGCAGCATACTGGGACACAGTTAAGATTTAACACAAACTGTAGTTTTTGACCAGCTCTTGTACAGTACTACCAACAGTACAATGGTACCCTTTTCTCATTACCCATCAACATTTGTTGTTCTTTGCCTTTGTGTTAACATAACGTAGGCATGAAGTGATATATTATTGTGGTTTTAATTTGCATTTTCTTGAAGGTTAAAAATGTTGAACATTTTGCCGGGTGTGTTGGTGCATGCCTGAATCCCAGCACTCAGTAGGCTGAGGCAGGAGGATTACTGCAAGTTTGAGATCAGCCTGGACTACATGAGCTCAGAGCCAGCCTGAACTTCATAGTGAGACCCTATCTCAAAAGATCTCTTTCCCCAAAATTGAACATTTTCTCATATGTCATGGTGTATATTGGTGGCCCCCAGATCTCATGCATTTGCATTGTGATTGGTTCATTGTCTAGTGCTTGGATTGGGGGTTTGAGTGCTACACTGGCCTAGGGGTGGAGCCAGGATGTAATGTAATGGCAGGAAGAAAGCGTGTCTTGCTCTTTGCTGGTTCCTGCTTGCTGTTTGAACTGGGGCCCAGCCATGCCCACCTGTCTTGGAGCCAACTGAGTGTGGACTGAAACCTCCAAAAACTGTAAGAAATAAATCTTTCCTTTCCCAACTTGGGCTTCAGATATTTTGTCTCAGCAATGACTAAAAAGTAACTAAGACATCATATATTTGTTGTCCATTTATATCTTCTTGTAAAAAACATCAGTTCCAATTATTTGTCCACTTAAAAAAACCAAGTTGTGTTTGTTTTCTTGATACTCAGTTGCCTGAGTTCCTATATTTTACATATTAGTCCCTTATTAATCCTTTATGGTTCGCAAATATTTTCTCCCAATCTGTGAGTTTTTGCTATTCTGTTGCTTGTTTTCCTGTGATGCAGTCTTATTTGTCCTTTTTGGCTTTTGTTGCCTGTGCTTTTGAATTCCTAATTAAGAAATCATGGCCTAAGTTAATGTCCTAGAGGCTTTCCCTTGTATTTCTTTTAACAGCTATACATTTTTAGTCTCATGTTTAAGCTATGTATCCATTTTAAATTCAGTTTTTGTATATGTTGTGAGATATGGGTCCAATTTCATTCTGTATGTGGATATCCAGTTTTCTTAGAATCATCTACTGAAAGACATCTTCCTTCAGTTCTTACATGTTCTTAGGATGTTTGTAAAAATCAATTAACCTGGGCTGAGTATGTGACTTAGTGGAGAGAACTTTGCATGCAGAAGGGTTTCAATCTCAACATCACAGTCACAACAAAAATCTATTTACCACAAATACCTGGGTTTATTTCTGAATTTTTATCCTGTTCCAATGGTCAATGAGTTTGTACTCTTTCTTTCTTTCTTTCTTTCTTTCTTTCTTTCTTTCTTTCTTTCTTTCTTTCTTTCTACAACTACCTTGTTGTTTCAATTATACTACCTTTATAATATGTTTTGAAACCAAGACACATAATGCTTTCATTCTTTTGAATGGTTTTATAGCATTTTGTTATGTTTGATATTGTGGTGAAGATATATTCAACTATTTCGAAGAAAAGAGACATTATGGTAGCTACTGTTGATGTCCTGTTATCTGGTTGTGAAGTGCTGTGTTGCTTGCATTGTTCTGTTCTGATTTGCTTTGTTCTGTTCTCTTTTGTTTTATTCTCTTTAAAATAAAAAAATAAAATAAAGACATGATGCTTCTGGTTTTGCTCAGGATTTTATTGAATGCTTGGAGTTTTTTTCTGGCTCCATGTATACTTTAGAATTATTTTTTCTACCTCTGTGAAAAACTTACATTGGAATTTTGATACAGATTGCACTGAATTGATAGATTGCTTTGGATAGTGTTTATGTTTGAACAATTCTTCCAATCCAAGCACATATGAAATACATTTCCATTTATATGTTATCTCCTTCAATTTATTTTGTCAATGTTTTACAGTTTTCAGTTATCAAATCTTTTGCTTCCTCAGTTACATTTGCTTCTATTTTATTTTTACGCTATTGTAAATGATGTTATCTTTTTAGTTTCTTTTTTTTTTGACAGTTGTCAGTACATAGAATGCTCACTTTGCAATCTGAAAATTTATTGAACTTGTTCATCAATGCTAAAAACTCTGGTGGAGGGTTTTCTCTATATAAGATCATGTCATCAGCAAACAGATAATTTCATATCTTCTTTTCCTATATGAGTTGTATTTATTTTTCTTTGCTACTCTGTCATGATATCTAGTAGATATGGTGACAGTGAACATAATTGTCTTGGAGAGAAAACTCTTAACATTTTATGATGTTAAGTTAAATTAAAATCCTACCATGTTAACTGTGGGGTTCTCATATATGGCTTTGTTTTGCTGACATACATTTGTTTCTCAGATGTCTCTTCTTTATCTTGGGTGGTCTCATCATCCATTTTGTTCATATGGTATATCACATTTATTGATTTGTGTATGTTGAGCCAAACTTGCATCCCTGGGATAAATTCCTCTAGGTCACAATAAATAATCTTTTTTGTTCATTACAATGATTGAATTCAGGGTATGAACTCAGCAACATTCTTAGCCCTTCTTTTGTTTTTTGAGACAGGGTCTTACCAAGTTACTAAACTGCCCAAAATTGGGTTTGAACTTGCAGTTCTTCTGCTTCAAATCCAGAGTTTGAAAAATGAGCATTGTGTAATAAAGCTACTTCAGCCCAGAATTCCTCTTCTACATATTTACTCTAGAGAATCTCACACTCCTTGTGCCAAAATAATTGGACAACTAACAGTATAATAACAAAGATGAAGAAATAACTCAAGTGACCATGAACAACAGGAATGGAAAGATAAATTTTGACCTATCCATATTTTGTGGAGTAAACATCCAAATTAAAATAAAGAATAATGACATAAAATAATATGGATAAATGACAGCTACAATATTGAATAAATTTATGTGTAACCGTATTGTATAAAATAGTATATATAATATTATATATAAAGTTTATAAAAGGAAATAAGACTGAATTATTTAGTAGGTACATGTCAAAACCGCAGAGAAAGTAGGAAAATGATAGTAATGTTAGGGCAACCTAGGTTATCATTAAGCAGGGAAAGGCAACTTTTATTCTAACAGAACAGTACATTGACATTTTCCTATTGCTGGTAATGTACTATCATTAATATTTAATTTTTTCTTATATTTTATATATATATATGTATATATATATATATATATATACACATACCTGTCATGTATCATTGTTAAATTGTGTGTCTCTATATATTGCATGTAATTTTCAGTATGTATATATTCAATTTTCAATGCTTTAGATATCAAACTATAGTTTGAAATAATGAAGTAGTTTCTATTAAAATTAGAACTTCAACAGAGATATCTATTTTCTCTACTATTTCCTACCACTATTTATCATTTTTAACTACTAAAACAAGAAGACTCAATAATTAGAAAAGACATACTACTTACTTTTAGATATATGATATAATAATATTTCTCTTACTGCCCTATTATCTTGTTTTGAAGTTTTGGTTTTTTTTCTCTTTAAAATAAAAAGTGACTCCATAACTCTATAGGATTCAAAGAAAAAAGTATGAGACTTAATGAGAGATTAAGTTGACAATATACCAAACAAATTTAACTGGTAATGGGAAAAATTATGAACAAGATACAATAGATACATAAAATACATAGTAATGAACTCAACAAAAAAGTAAGGACTAGATATGAATAAAACTATACTGAATGACATAAAATAAGATTTGAGCAAGAGAGGGATACATCATGTGGCCAACCTAAGCAAAACAACAGCAATAATTGTTAGAATGTTTGAGAAGCATTAAGAATCTCGTGTCAAAGAGAAAACTAAGGCCAGAGATTTAGCTCAGTGGGTTAAGTGCTTGCCTGGTAAGCACAAGGTCATGAGTTTGATCCCAGGTACAAAAAAACAAAGAAACAAACAAAAAACAAAGAGAAAATGAAGATTCAGGCTTCGGGAAGCCAGGGATCACAATAGCTGTGAAAATCTAGCCCATAAAAAACCTAGTGACTCTATTTCCATACACTCCCTCCCCCAGCTTCAAGGCTCAATTGCAACGCTGATCTGATTTTCATCAGGGACCACTTTGACTTTCCATTTTTCTCAACCTATCTTGATGATCACTGTTTCTGAGTGGTCTTCTCTGATGCCTCCTTAGATCCTTCAGTGTTCAAGTGTTCAATTTATCATGCCTGTGTATATCCCTTTAGCTGTGTATATCCCATGAGCAACATGCAAATCTTTTAATTTTTTGATAGAAATATTTTCAGATGTGTCAAAGAAAATTAAGTTTGAGTGGTTATGATTGCGATCTACTCTACTATAAACCACTGCCTTGCTGTGCTTTCGTTAAAGATAAAATGAAACCTGGAAGCCCGAGACCTTAAATCTAAGACCCTTGAATCCCTGTGAGGGCTCTAAAGCTCCAACATGTAAAGTGTCTGAGTTGAACTGGGCAGTTAAACAGTCTATCATCACTGTTTATTGATTTCACTGAAATATCTAACATGTATTACACTACTGTGGGAGAGGGGGAGGAAGTACAGTAACAGGTTTCAGATAGTATGGATGAGCTCCAATAAAAAGAATTTGGGCCTTGGAATTAATATGAGACAGGCAGATGATGACTTTGGGAAGGTCATTTAACATGTGTTATCTGATTCTTGTCTGTAAAAGGAGTCTAGCAAGGGATAACTATATTCTTAGAACAGTACTATGTTTAACATCTACTGCTTTCTGGGTAAGAAGACTGAGACACAGGAAGTATGTCCTTAATGACCTTTTCCTACAGAGCAGAACAAAGACTATCCAAATATAGAAATTTTTTTATCTAGATACTAACATTTATTCTTGATTTTATCACATTTTCACTCACATTATCTAAAGTCTGGTCACCTCAAAATATTGCTTGTGTAAAAATCTGAATAATCATTCTATTTTTAAAATGGCTCCTCATATTATTGTTCTGACTTAAAATTAAAGTTTGTGGTGGCTAAAAATAAAAAATGAAAGAAGCTACACCTTCAGATAATACCTATGATATTCCCCATATATTGATTTTAAGAATAAATATTTTAAAATATAGACATCAATACTGTAGTAAAATATTTTTAAAATTCATACTTTATCCTTACTTTTTATTTCAATTTAAAGAATTTTTATTATTTAATAGTCAATGTCCACTATGTTAGACTGAGAGTGGGAAGTAAGAAGATGATCCAAAGGTGTCTTAGGCGCTTGAGGAGATTTCATCCAACATTCAATGGCCCCGTATCCTACAGAAGTACTCAGTATTCAGTGTTTGATTTGTGAGATAAGTTTGTACATCTGACAACTATTCTTTTGACAGATGGTTAATATCCAGAATGTGTAAAGAATTTAAGAAAATTAGCAATAAAAATAAGTAATCCACTGAAAAATGAGTCTGAAAAGACAATTTTCAAAGGAAATAATACAAATTTCCAGAAAATTTATTAAATGATCAATATAGTTATCCATCAAGGATGTGCAGATCAAAATACTATCTCATCCTGATTAGAATAATTATTATTAAAAAACAAAAACAAAACCAGAACCAAAATAACAAATATTGGGAAGAATATAAAGGAAAATCAACTCTTAAACACTGTTAGTTGGAAGGTAAGTTAGTTTAGAGATTGTGGAAAAGAGTTTAGGTTCCTGGAAAAACTAAAAAGAGAACTACCACATGACTTAGCTAGGAATCAATTCACTTAGGAAGTAAAAATATCTCTACTTGAAAATTACAGTACTCTGTAAAAGGAAATCAAGGAGGATATCAGAAAATGGAAATATATTCCTTATGCTTGGATAGGAAGAACCAATATAGTGAAAATGACCATACTTCCAAAATTGCTTTGCAGATGTAATGCAATCCCAATCAAAATTCGACAGCATATCTCACAGAATTAGAAAAAACAATCCTAGAATTAATTTGGAACTAGTATACACCTTGCATGGCAAATGCAATTTTGGACAACAAAGGCAAGGCAAGGAGCATCACAAATCCTGACTTGAAATTGTACTGTAAAGCTACTGTGATAAAAACAGCATGGTACAGTAAAAAAAAGAGACCTGAGTATCAATGGAACAGTTTACAAGATACAGGAAAAACTCTAGACATATTTTCCAGACACATTCAACCACCATATGCTTGACAAAAGTGTCAAACACCTTCACTGGAAGAAAGATAGCCTCTTTAATAAATGGTGCTTGAAAAACTGGCTTTGACATGCTGAAGACTAAAACTAGACCCATGTCTCTCATCATGCACTAAACTAAAATTGAAATGGGTCAAAGATCTAAATATTAAAACAGAAACACTAAATCTACTAGAAGAGAGAATAGGTAGAACTCCTAAACACACTGGTATAGAAAAAGACTTTAAGAACAAAACTCTGATTGCAGAGGAACTGTTACAAAGAATCAACAACAGGGATCTCATTTTATTAATAAGTTTTTCAGAGCAAAAGAAACCATCAACAGAATTAAAAGATGACAAATACCATTGGAAAAACATTTTTCAATACTTCTCAGACAAAGGACTACTCTCTACAATATATAAAGAACAAAAAAATCAGATTCCTAAATTTAAACATCTAGTCCAAAAATGAGCATCTAAGATGAATACACACTTCTCAGATGAAGAAGTAGAAATTGCAAATAAATACATGAAAAAATGTTCAATATCATTGGTTATTCAAGGAATGTAAATTTTTAAAAAACTAAAATTTCATCTCACTCCAGAAAGAATGGCCATTATCCAGAAATCAACCAATAACAAATGCTGGCAGGGCTGTGTGGAAAAAGGAACAGTTTTCCATTGTTGGTGAGAGTGTAGACTGGTGCAAACACTTGGAAATCAGTGTGGAGGCTCCTCAAAAACTAAGATTACAGATTTCATTCAACTCAGCTATTTCCCATCTGGGTATCTTCCCAAGAAAATTAAAAGCATGATACCACAGTGATATACACTCACCCATGCTTACAGTTTGCAATAGCTAAATCTTGAAAAAGGTGCAAATGCCCATCAACTAGTGAATGGATAAAAAAAATTGGGTGTTTTCTTACAATGGAATACTACTCTGCCACAAAGAAGGATAAGTTTGAGAAATTTCTAGGTAAATGGATGCACTGTGAGGCCATACTTTTAACTGAAATAAATTGGACATACATGTGTAAATACTATCTTGTTTATCTGAAACTATAAATAAGGGTCAAAATATAAAATAGATACTGTGAAATAGAAAGAAAATATTCACATGGGAAGGGGACCTAGGGAGGGGAAGATGGAAAGGAAGGAAGGGTAAAGAAAAAATGATGAGAGAAGATTTAAAAATGGAAACAAAGCTTTTGTAAATAAGGAAGGGAAGAGGAGTTGAAGGGAGGCTAGAGGAATGGGAATAAAAAAGAATCAGTTTGTACCTCGTACAGATGCAGATTCCCTATAAAGAATGTGGTCATGGTACGTGCTTAAAATTTACCAATGCACTTAATTAATTTTAAAAAGGAAACATTAAACCCTGTCATTTGCAGCAAAAAAAAAAGATTTTAAAAAAGCCAAACAAAAGTAGGCTGCTGTTACTGTGGACAGAGAAGGGTTTTAGGGAGGAAGTGGGACTAAGGAAAGCAGAAGAGTGGATGGGTATGACCGGTGCATACTGTACACAAGTATGGAAGTATCACAGTGAATATGAACAACTCATATGTGTGCATTGTTTTATAAAAGATTTTAACATAAGCAAAAAGTTTGAATAAGGAGACAGACACTTTCTCAAATACTTTGCCATCTGTATTAGTTTTCTCAGGCGGCTATAAAAAGGTACCACACAGCGATGGCTTAAACAACAGAAATTTACTGTCTCAAAGCTCTGAGGGTTGCAAATCAAAATCAAAATATCAGCAGACTTGGTTGCTGAAGGCTGCACATTTGTGTCACGCAGCTATCCTTATTTCTAGTAGTGTCATGCTTTCCTTGGCCCACGTCCTCCAAATTCATCACTCCAATCTTCTGTTTTTATGTATAAGCACCACATCTTTACACTGCCTTCCCTCCATGTATGTCTGTTTCTATGTGTGTTTTTGAGCCCAAATTTGCTCTCCTGTCATATAGGCCTACTCTATTTTAATTTGATCACTCCTATGGAGATCCTATTTTAAAATAACATCATATTTTGAGTATTGGGGTTAGGACTTCTAATATATTTAATCTTGAGAAAAACAGCTATTTTTTTCTATAAAGTTTGCCAAGGTTGCTTAAAATTAAATTAGTATGCTCCCATCAGTACTAATCAATGTAGTTTTTCACATCAGCACATCCATTAACATCACAAACAGTAACATCAGAATTTTAGCACTGTTTTTTTCCCTGTCATGCTCACTTAAATCATCCTCAAGAAAAAGCCTATCACTCAAGTTTTAATAACTATCATTTGCCCGTCATACGTTCAAGTAAAAGTGATGCTCTATTTTAAAAGCTAATTACTTCAGCTTAAAATGCAAACAGTTGTACAAGTATATTTCCCTAAGACAATTATCAAACTTAGTTTGTAGTACAAATGACAAGTGTATATAGTTCTAATTTTGTCATACAGAACCCTAAAAGTACATGTACTCAAGGGTCAAGATTTTTAATAAAACTAATGTGTTTTACTGCTTCACCAAGACATTCTTAATGTAACCAAGGTATTTTTCTATTTTTTCTTATAAAATCTTTATAGTGTTAGCTTTTTCAATTTCAATTGAATTTTTCTGTGTGGTATAAGATAAAGGTCACTTTCCATGAGACTATGCAGTATTTCTAGTGTCAGTTGTTGGAACAACTATCTTTTATCAACTGATTTACTTCAGAACCTTTATCAAAAACCAAATGAAGGTAACTGTGGGGGAAGACAACAAGAAGTCACCAAGAAGCCAAAAAGCCCTCTCTGTGAATGGGTGCCGTGACAGCCAGACACCAGCCTTTTCCCATGAGTCAGCACCATTTTCAGACTGTGGGGGAAGAGAACAAGTCATCAAGAAACAAGCCTTCCCTGAAAGTCAGTGCCATGCATGGGCCACTGAGGGGAGAGACAGATGCCAGCCCCTTCCAGTGCATGCACTGGGAAACAAGAAGAACAACTCCCCACGCCCCACCCCTGCACAGGTTGCCATGATGGCTATTCAGGCAGAATACAATTTAGTAGTTTTAGTGTTTAGTGTTTCACTGTCTTCGCAGGTCTAAAGCCAGTGGTCTGATCATCATTTAGAGGATGGTGATATGCAGTGTAGCATCTATGGGAGATCTCTTTCTGAGGGTGATGGCCATTGTTGATTCCCTATTATCTTGTTTTGAAGTCCTGTATCATTTTCCTTGTTTTGTTGGTTTGGGTTTTGTTCTTTTTTTTTTGTTTTATTTTATTGTATCTGATGGCATGAGCAGCTATTTCCAAGATAATAAGATATAGTAGCCACTTTGGATTTACTATTATCCTGTTTTGGCGTCCTGTATTGCATACATTGCTTTGTTTTTACTGGTTCTATTCTGTTTTGTTTGATTTTTTACTATGTCTGAAGGTATCTGTAGCTATTTTGAAGACAATAGGAGGCAATATGGTAACCACTGTTGATTTCTTATTGTTTTGAAGTCCTGTATTACTTATACTGTTTTTTTAATTGGCTTTGGTTTTTTTTTTTTTTTGGCTTGGTTTTATTCTCTTTAATGTTAAAAAAATCAAATAAGGGTATATTTCTGGACTTTCGACTCAGTTCTATTGACGTATGTCTATCCTTATACAAATAAATTTGTCTTGGTTAATGTAGTTTTTAAATTTTATTTTAAAGAGAATAAAAGCAAACAAAATAAAACAGTATAAAGCCAATCAAAACAAAACAGTAAAAGTGATAACAGGACTTCAAAACAGGATAATAGGAAATTAATAATAGCCTCTATAATCCCTCTTGTTATCTTCAAAATTGCTGCCCATACCATCAGACATAATAAAATCAAACAAAACAGAACAGAATAAAATCAATCAAAACGGACTAAAACAAAACAATAAAATGGAACAAAACAATGAAAACAATATTGGATTTCAAAAACTAGACCAAATTCCCTATAGGTGCTGTATTGCATATTGTTATCCTCTAAATAGTGAAAACAAAAAATTACAAACATTAAATTGAACCTCAATTGCTTTCAACTCAGCCTGTGTTCCTCTGAATCAGTACTTGCTTACTGGGTTGGGGGATGGTGGTCCTTGTCTCTCAGCCCACCACTAGCTGGCTCACAGAAGGATGAGTTGTTTTCTTGTTTCTCTTCCCAGCCATGCATGGGTGCCACTGGCTCACAGGAAAGGCGAACTGGCTTCTTGTTTCTCCTCCCAGCCCCTGCATGGGTGCCACTGGCTCACAGAAAGGGTGAGTTGGCTTCTTATTTCTTCTTCTAGACCCCACATGGCTTCTGCTGGCTCAAAAAATGGGAAAATTCAATGTAGGACATTTGAAATCAGATAATTTTACATCTTCAGTTTCAAACTTTTTTGTGTTATTGAGTTCATTACATTTTCACATAAATTTTAGAATCTGCTTGTCATTGTCTACAAAAAGCCAACTGAGATTTTTAATTGGGATTGAATTGACTCTAAAAATAATTTGGATATTTTAATAATATTTCAAATGATGAAGATGGTGTATTTTTCCATGTAGTCTTCTTTAAGCTTTCTCAGGAATACTTTGTAGTGTAGTCTTGGACTTTTTAAAAAAAAATTTTCTCTAAATATCTTTTGAATGATACTGTAAATATAATTGTTTTATTTTAATATCCTAATACTTCATTGCTAGTGTGATTGGGGGTTCTTTGTATTCTGAACAAAGAATTGAGCAGGACAAACAGAAGTAGAAGTGAAAGCACAGATGATTAGCAAAAAATCAGTCAGTATATTCAGAGTGGCAGCACCCTGGTGAGAACTCTGGGCCCTGAAGAAGCCAGGTGGAAGAGCCTATATTTATTTTTTACAGAAAGGGAGTAACTCTTTCAACTGATGCAACAATTCACCCTAATCAGAGGCAAGTATCCTTTCTGTTTAGGGGAGTTTTTGCTCTTACGTGAACCATGGAGAAACTGGAATAGTACCCAAAGCCCATGATGTGTAGGGGAGACAGAGCTATAATGCAAATGATATTATAATTAAGTCTCACAGCCAAGGGTTTTCCTTGAGTGTCAGGTGAGATTTTGGACTTTTCAGCAATGCTGGAACTGGTATGACTGACAATTTAGAAATGGGCTAAATGCTTTTACCTAAAAAAATAAGTGCATTTGAATATTTTGGGGTCCGGGAACAGAATGCTGCAGTTTGTGTCAAAAATGTCCCCTCCAAAAGCTTCATGTACTCATAGTAAGGGCTTTTGAAAAGCTGGTTAGATTATGAGTCTATAGCTGTTGTTAGGAGGTGAGGTCTGGGTAGAAGAGGCAAGTATCTGGGGACATGACCTGAAAGGGTATATTTCTCTTCTTGGCTCCTCCCTTCTTTGCCTCCTGGCCACCATAATGCACTAGAAAAGCATGTCCCTCTACCAGGCTTGTTTGCCATGATCTTTCTGTCTGGGAGTCAGCTCACCATGGTTTATAACTGTGAGCCAGAATAAACTCATTCTCCTTAGCTGTGTCTCAGATAAGAAAGTGTCTAAGACATCTCCAGCCCACAAGCATACACATATATGATGGTACTGCTTGCCAAAATACTGAACTATTTTTATAACTGCTCTTAGTCTCCTTGAATATCATCCTCCATTGGCTTAGTCTCTTTACCAGGATTTAGCAGACCTCTCCACAAGTTGAAAACGTACCTGATGCAACATGCTGCATTTCTAACTCTTAAGTAGTGCTATAGGCTATGTATTATTTTGACGGGCTCCTGTCCATGTTAGTAGTGGTAGTTAAATATTTTGAATAATTTCCCTCTATGACTAGTATCCCTGTAGGGAGCAAAAACTTGAAGTGATCCAGGGTAGCAAGCCTATAGAAGTTACCTCAGGTCCATCACCCAAAACTATTTTTTCTTCCTAGAACTTTGGGCCAGGGATGGAAGGCACAACCATCACAATCTCTGAAATGCCATGCATTTGTCCTATTTTCTTGATTATCTCTTGAATCTATGTGATTGCCAGCCATACCACTAGTTTCCTGTTCTGAAAATGGTCTTTCATTGCCTACCACATAGCAAGGCTGAGAATTTACCAATGTTTTCTACTTTGAATTCCTTTTAATTATAAATTATTTCTTCTAGTCATACCTTTACTCTCTTACTTCACCATAGTCATTTAAAAGTAACCATGCAGCATTATGAATGTTTTATGGGTTAGAAATGTCTTCTACTGGTTGTACTAGTTCAACTCTTAAATTCTGCATTCCACAAACTCCTAGAGCATGACCACAATGCAGCCAAATTCTTTTGGGGAACTTTATGACAAGGATGATTTTTATTCCAGTTTCCAATGCCATCTTTCATTTCATTTGAGATATTTTCATAATGATCTTTACCATCCATGTGTATCAACAATCTGGTTGCAACCATTTAAACGGTTTCTGAGGAGCTTAAGACTTTCCTTAGTCTTTTATTCTGAGCCTACTATGAAATTTCCGTTAATATTTGTCCCATAAGTACAGGGTTTTTAAAAACATTCCGTTCTATACTGATCCAGCCTCTAGAATTATGGAGTTCCTAGCCACTTCCACATTTTGAGGTAGTTGTATAAGAGCAACTCTACTCTTGGTACTGCTTTTGTATGTTAGCTCATTTTCTGTTGGTTTAAGGAAATATATACACTGTATAATTTATGAAAAATAGAAATTTATTTAGCTCATTGTCTCAAAGACAGGGAATTTCAAGAGCATGGCACCAGAATCTGGTGCAAGGGTCTTCTAGATGCATCTTTACATGATAGAGGGCATCACATGGTAAGATACCACAAATATGCCAACTGTTGTTCTACTTATAAAGCCATTAATGCCATCATAGGGGGAGTGGGGCTCCTTCTCACAGCCTCATCCAATCCAAATTACCCACCCAAAAGACAAATATCATTAACCTGAAAGTTTCCAATCCATAAATTTTTGGAGTATACACTCATAGTTAACACCCTAGCCTCTCAATAATTGCCTTTCTTTTAACTGATCTTGTCTATCTACCTCTCAGCTACTAACATTCATCTATTGTATCTACTTATTGCCAACATCTGTAATTCCTCCATAATCTCCAGTTCAAGCATTCCCTTTGCCCCTTATACAGTTCATTCTATTCCAACCGATTCTTCTGGAACCCAAATAAATTTTATTTTTATTCCATTTTTCTATTGTCCATCATACTACTACACTCTTTTCATGTTATCCAGCCTCAACCTGTAGATCTTATCATTGTTGAATTCTTCCAATGTATTACCTATTATCACCGTGTCACTTATCTCTCATTTCTACCCTTATAAAGTATGACATATGATGGCATTCATTGTATAGTTTAGGAAACTGAGATTTATACAGATGAATTGTCACAAGATTAAATAAATATATAGTGGTGGGCATAGAATTTTAAATATCTCAGTCATTTTTTTCTTGATACAAAATGAAATAAAAATTATTCACTACCTTGAGTTATGAAGATCACATACCCAGCTTACTCTATAAACTGTGAAGTGCCTACAAATGACAGATGTAATTAGTTATCAATGACTAGAGAGATTTTGTTCTTCCTCTTTAGAGAAGTCTTAACTTCAAGGTTTCTTTCAGCCCTGTTCTTTCCTTCATAACTGTACACATGCAATAAATAATTGTCTTCACTGCTCTGCTGAAAGAGAATTCATCTCAGACACAAATTTCAAAACACTAGATGTAAAAAGGGAAAAATCATAAATTGTGGTTAGACTCTATTTCCAACTGGATGCATGGTTTCATTACAACTGAGCAAACATTTATAAACTAGGCTGTAATTGATCATAATCAACTGACTAATAAAAGAAATAATGCTTTCCTAAATTGGTGAACAACTGACTTATACTTTCTTATATAAGTTGAAGAAGACTTCAGAAATGACAGAGTCAAGCTAAAATTAAAAAAACAACATGATGTTTATATGGAACTTGGAACCCTGAATTTCTGATATCTTTCCCTCATGTCCATGAAGAACACTAATATGTCTAAAGAAAGTCTGTATTCCACACACCAGAATCCAGCAGTGAGCCCAAGTCATTGCTGAAAGGGTTTTGGCCCAGACAGGACTCTGTAGCCAGAAAAGCCTCAACCAGAACCAGGAAGCTCCTATCTCCCCCACCCCTAGGGATTTACCTGTGACGTCATCTTCCCCACCCCTGGGAACTTACCTATGGCGCCAAACCTAGGACCAATGGGCTACCCGTGCATCCCTGATGCCCCCTTAGGTTTTACCCCAAACTGAGGCTAATTACATACCCTCAATGCCATGTGTCTGCCAGAGAGAGAGCCCTACTCCAGTGGTCGGGGGTGCTGGTTCTCTCTCTCTGTGTTCTTAGAATAAAGGCCTCTTTTGTTTTATACTTTTCATCTTTTGGAAATAATCCTATCATTTGGTGCTGTGACTCAATCGGCAGATGATTGACTCCTGGGACACACCCATTTTGAGTTCCCAGTTGAGTCCCCAGCCGATTCATGAACCAGATAACATCCTGGATTAATTCTGTGCTTTTTCCTCTCCCGAGACCCATTTGACTTGTTGTCAGCCACCCACACTCACCACCAGCCAGATTGATTTCAGGTGAGTGCTCTCTGGGGAACTCTTGGTGCTGGGCTCCGCCCCAGTCGAGTTTTCTCCCCATTTGTGTGGTTCTGTGGCACTTTCACATCCTTCAGACAGCCCAGGGCAGGGTTTTTCTGGGCAAACCTGTGTCCACACTCTCAAATCTCTCACATTCTTTGGGTTTGGATAGCCCAAAGCAGAGATTTCTGGATCACCTACACTGAAAGACCCTCACTTCCCTTAAAGCCTTGTGCTTTCACGGGCAAAACTGTTACTGCCCCACATGAACTCCACTTGTAAATCTCTCAGTGACGACTGGAATATATGAGCTTTTGGAACCTTAGCCACCATGTGATGCCACAAACGGCTTGTTCTCTGGACCATGGCTTATTTGTTGCATGAATCAGTCATGGGAAACGTATCTTCTAACTTCTCACCTCTACAATGCCTAATTTCCAATTTACGGACTCTTAAGATTAAAAGTACCATAAAAATTAAATGATTAACTTTTTACTGCCAGGAGGTCTGGCCACTTAGCGGTGATTGTTGGCCCAGGGGAGGAACATTTGACCCCTGCATTCTCAGAAACTTGTATGATTTCTGTCAGGCCGGCGACAAGTTATTAGAACTCCCTTATATTCAAGCCTTCCTTGTTCTGAGAACACGCTCGTCTCTCATTAAGTCTTGTGCTCCCACCCAGATACTTTTAGCTAACTGTACCGCGCCGTGAACTTTTCCGTCCTGCCCTCAGGATTCACTTGACAATGTTTCCCCAGTCTTTTCCCGGCCACCACCTGCCTACCCCCCAAACTCGTTCTTTGCCGTTACTTCCCACTGGACCGCCCCCCCCATCCCTGAATCCCTGATTCTCTTGGCAGCTGTGGTCCCTCTGCACTGCAGTTACCTCCCGCTGTGCGATCGTGTTCTTCTCTGCCTCCCGAGACCCATAGCTCTCCCTGCATTTCTATTCTGCCTTCTGCAGCATTTTTGCGATCTCAGTTGTTGTACCCTTCTGGCAAGTCGCATGATTGTTCTGGCTTGCGCTGGGAACGGTTGCCATGTTACAACCCTCCACCACATGACAGGGCGCCGCCATCTTGGGATGGATCTCATGGTCAATGGGTGCCCCCTTGTGGCTCCTCTTGTGAACAGCAACAGCTGCCCTGTTGTGGTCCACATGATGCTTCATTGTGCTGCTGACAGCAATTTTCTCACTGCAAAGCACACAGTGAGATGCCATCTGCCTGTGTTTCCTCGTCCCAGAATAACTGGCAGCCGCTCTGTAGCCGCTCTACAGATAATTGCCCACACGTGTCTGCCAGACGAATAGCTGCCCAATGGTCCTCTATTCCGCAATCTTCTCCTCAAGCTCTGCTACCACTTTGGGAGTAAGCTGGCCCCGGGGGACTAGTTAATATACATGTGCCTTTCTCCCTTTCTGATCTATCCCAGATTACCCATAAATTAGGTAGCTTCTCTGTTGACCTAAAGAATTATATCAGGCAATTTGAATTTATTACTAATTGTTATGATTTACATTTTAAGGATGTTTATGTGATTTTAAATACCACGCTCAGCTCAGAAGAGCGAAATCAGCTGTGGCAAGCAGATTGAGAAGAAACAGACCGTAGGCATAAGGCAAACACCGCTGATAACGACCCTGGGCCTGTAGCTGTGCCAGAACAAGATCCTAACTGGAACTATCAGAATGGACAAGGTTCAACAAAATTACATAGGATGATTGAGTGTCTGATTGTGGGCCTTAATAAGATTGCTCACAAACATGCTAACTATAACAAACTTTTACAACAGGTCCAGGAGGCTAATCAAAACCCAGCTGTGTTCCTAAACCATGCACCATCGTTGCCACAGCCTTACGTGTTTCTGGGGGCAGTACCAGCCCGCCCCTGCCCACTATGTCCCGACACTCACCCCACCCCCACGCTGGGCATGCACTGCTGGCGTGCCACAAAACAGCAGCTCAGTGGCTCTGCTCAGGCATGCTTTTTTACAATTCGGCTCCACTCAAAAGATGCTATTTTTTATTACAATTCTCAAACCATTTAATAAAGGTTATTGACCACCTGATAATTTTACTAGCCTTGTTTATCAATCAAAGCCTTAACCAATCTCCTGCTTAACAACTAAGTTATAAATTCCTTTTTGCTGGAAACCACTAGCTCTGTTCCAAGACAAGGGTTTTGTTAAAAGTTTTAATATTGTCTAAAAACAAAATTTTATTTGTATTGGTTCATACTACTGCAAATAACAGATTTTAAAAAAGTAAATGTGTTCAAAATTTGACAGTATTAGATCAGGTTTGATAGATTTATTCATAAGATTGGTAAACCTTTACTGCAAAATGTTTCCATTAAACTGAGATTATACTCCAAAAGGGGGAGAGCAGACTAAAGCCTTTTTTGTTAAATATATAATTCCACGCAACACCCTAAAAGCGATATGCCATCCAGATAAAGCCTGCTCTCTGATCTAAAATGCCAATATTAAACTCCTACATACTTACTTAATTCTACTGTAGTCCAAATCCCAAACAAAAAGGCAAAACTTGACCTTCAAACCTTAGAGAGATCTTAATATGGTTTTTCATATTTTTAACACTTTTGACACTTGGAGTTCTGAGGCAGGTAAACCTACACAAGGTGGAGCTGCCTGCCCCTCCCCCCCAAGGTCCACACTCAAATGCAGCAGAAGACATTGGGCAAGAAAATGCCCCATCCTGGTGTTCTTTGCGACCTTACTCCAGGGCTGCTGGACTGTCCTAGCCATCAGAGAGTGGGTAAGCCATCCTAACTTCTAGCCCTCACAAGAAATGTTGACACTGCCAGATTCAGTACCGACAAAAATTGCTGCCGAAGACTGAGGGGGTTCAGGGCAACAACAGCCCCCTTTAAGATGTCTGTCTCCGAGTCCAAGTTGCACTAAAGTCTCAGGTAAGACAATTCTCTATATTTATGGACATAGAGGCCATATATACAGAGTTCTCCCTGAGTTTTCAGGCTGCTATATTAAGTCCTCAATCTCTATGATGGGGTATTGATGCCATTTACAAACGGGCCTATTTCGTGCAGATCCCAGTCCTAAATCATGCCTTTTATACAGGCTGACTTAGACACACTGAGGCCTCAACAGTTTCCATCTGTTATCACTAGTAAACCTCTCTTCAGTGATATAAGACCACCCCCTTCCTTTCTTATTCACCAATTTCTCAGGTAACCCTAGTCAAGACTGACAGATACATTTTGTCTTCTTACTTTGTTTATACTTTTTCAGAATACATAAAAGCCTTTCTCACAACCAGGGAAGCTGCTGATATACTTGCTAAAGTTCTGTTGCAGCAAATCATTCCAAGGACTACAACCAGGTTACAGTGACCCATACCTGATATTCTTGGTAACCTCAATAGCAATCAAATTTGCTAGACTGCCATTCTGGTTTCACATCACTCAGGCCCTAGATCTGACCGTCCTTTTCCTACTCATCTCTGCCTTACCAAGGCCTCACAGCCATGACTCACAGGTTGTCATATTTTGTTATCCACTTTGGTTCCTAATTTCTTACATTCTATTAATGATCATTTTTACAGCAGGACTCTTGACAGTCTTTCCCAAAGACTCCCACATCATGCATAAGATAATCTTCATAAGTTCTATGTGATGACTGTCATAGTTCTTTCTACCCTCAGCTGTCTGGTTAAGCGTGACATCCCTGAAAGCCTAAGCCCTTACCTTCCCTATACTGGTACAGCCACCGCCTTCCCTACTCCCTCTATTTTTTCCAGTTCAACTCCTGGACACCTACCCTCTTAACTTTTATGCTTTCAGATGGGGTTATTACTCCATAATATGGAGTAATCACCTCTCATAACATCATTTCTCCTAACCTCACACTTAATTTTCAAAATTCCACCTCACCGTGACAATGATCCTACCTCAACGTTATCCTGATATAATGACATGTCTAAAATCAAAGGCACCTTTCCCTCTACCTCACCTGGGTCCTTAAATATGACAGTGCCATGTCTCCTCATAACATCATGTCTCTTTGTTTTTCCAGTCTAACATACGTGCATTCACCAGTAAAGTTGTCCTGGCTAAAACACCTGGCATCAGCATCTACGTGGGCATCAACCGTCACCCCATTGACTCCCCTAGACTCCAGTATAGCGCCCCCTGCCAGCAGGAAGTTATCTTCGCCTCTTTTTATAATAATAACCATAAGACGGGATATGAAAGGGTTTTGGCCCAGACAGGACTCTGTAGCCAGAAAAGCCTCAATCGGAACCAGGAAGCTCCTATGTCCCCCAGCCCCTAGGAATTTACCTGTGACGTCATCTTCCCCGGCCCTGGGAACTTACCTATGGCGCCAAACCTAGGACCTATGGGCTACCTGTGCATCCCTGATGCCCCCTTAGGTTTTACCCCAAACCGAGGCTAATTACATACCCTCAACACCACGTGTCTGCCAGACAGAGAGAGCCGGACTCCAGCAGTCGGGGGTGCTGGTTCTCTCTCTCTGTGTTCTCAGAATAAAGGCCTCTTTTGTTTTATACTTCTCATCTTTTGGAAATAATCCTATAAGTTCCATTCTGTTCTTTACTAGAGTTTCATCAACAAAACAGCCCAGGACCAATTAATTTTCTTCTAATGATATATATAAAATACTAGGTACTTAGGCATGGTGGAAGACATCTGTACTAGCACTTAGGAGGCTGAGACAAGAGGATACCATGAGTTTGAGAGCAGCCTGGGCTACACAGCAAGTTCAAGGCCACTCTGTTTTAAAAGAAAAATCAAAACCAAAACCAAAACAAAACAACAAAAAATACTAGGTAGAATCACTTCCTTGTAAATATAAAAATAGTGAAATCGCCTGGTATAGCAAGTAACAAATTGCTGACTTGCTATTTTTCTATCATTTTTTTCTATTTTGTTTCTTCTGTACTCTAAACTGATATACTTCCATCTGTGAGATTTTTACCTCATAAAATGTCCATTTCTGTCTTCTGATGCTGTCTGGGCTGCCTTTCTTATATTTTACCTCCAAAGTTGATCTTAAACTATTCCATCAGAAAGTCTTAAGGAGAAGGAAAGATATGCCTCTGTTATCTTATATAATTATTCCACTTTGTAATACTGCATAGGAGTCTGAACTTCCATGAAAAGCAAGTATCAATCTGGGGACATGCACACCACATTAGAAAAGTAGGGCTCAATTTTCTATTTTGTTTCTTTGCTCACTTATTGTCTCTGAATTTATGCAGAGATAATGTCTACACCTCACAGTTTGTTGAGTAAATAAAGAAATGGTGCATCATAGCATAATATGGTATTATACATCTATTTCCTGGGATGTTTAAGGTAATGTTCTGGTACAAAATAGATATTTATTAACTATTTATGACCCAATATTTTGACATTGGATCAAAGCCTAGTTTGCCTTCTCTTTTTTTTTTTTTTCTTTTCTATTTTAGGACACTCACTTGCACTAGATTGTTTCCTGAAAAAGAAAGGAAAGGCTGGTTTATTATAATGTTTAATAACTCCAGGTTTATGTGCTTAGCTGTGAGTGTTCATCAAAGTCTGCTTCGTTTTCTAGTAAGCACACATTATTTTCCAGCCACCCTACAGCTGGGTGGCACCATGTGACCATGTACATGAATTCTGGCTGGGAATATGGTAAAAATTACTTCCAGAACTGGGTCCTAACAGTATGAACAATTTAGCCACAGATCTCTCCCCGTATTGCTAGATGGCCTAATGATGAAACTACAGTATTCTAAGGCTATGGGATATGGTGGATCTTCTAGATGAAAGGAGCCTAGTTTGTCCATGAATGCAAGGAACACAGATCTCCACCCATGCTCAGTCAACCCATATCTCACCGTGACTTGTATGAAAAATAAACCTTTATGGAGTTAAGCTACGAAAATACTGATACCCAACTCTAATTAACACATCATATTTAATACTAGTGATAGCATAAATTCAAAGGATCTTTAGACTTAGTTCCAGAAGCTGGGATATAAATCCTGGCTCTATCACTCCATCCCACATATTCCATGATCGGTGCCTACAATACAGTCTATGCTTTTTTCCAACTGTTTCTATAGCTCAGTCACTTCCTTCATTATAGAGCCCACCCTTCTACCTCACAATTTCTGTAATAATTTCTCTGACATTCCTCTGTTCCTCTCTGCTCCAAGTGCAGAGCATATTCTTCTGTTTTAATATCTATTACATTTTATTGAAAGTATTTGATGACACGTGCTTCCAGAACTCTTTGATTCCCACCAGTTATTTACAATGTCTACCATATAGGAGACAATACTATACTAAAAGAATGATTGTCACATAAAACCTTAAGTGAGCAATCTTTAAGACTATATTTCACAGAACTATTGGGATGATGAAATAATGAATGTGATTTATCAGTTATAAACAGATTTGAAGTTATGTGTTTATTCTGTTTTCGAGGCCCTTCTCATCTTTTCCAGTCAAATCCACCCTAGTGCTTCATGGAAGAATTGTGCAGTGGGATTTTCAGGCAAGCCACATTTGTAATTTAGAAACTTACAGCAGACACATTAACAAAGCTAAAAATAGGTGAAATTAAGTTCAATAGCATATTTAACCCAAGGTATTCCAGATATTATTCATGGGTTATTTCACATTTTTTTTAAAAATCAAGTCTTCTAAACCTAGCATGCACACTTACATCTCAAGTCACACCAGCCTCATTTCAAGAACTCAGATGCTACGCGCGTCTGGTGAACAACGCAGTCACAGGCCGACTGCACACTGGGTGAAGTCTAAAAGCAGTAACCCCATTTAGAATTAAGGACTCCTCAGCGCTCTCTCGGACCCTTCATCCTGAGGAGCGTGAAACCTACAGGGTCAGCTCCTTGAGGAATTCCAGACTTGTCTTGAAAATTCGGTCTCACAGTCACGATCCGTGGCTACTAAATTCGAGGTAATTGATAAAGCCATGTGTGGAGGACCCCATGGGAGGCCCGGTGGCCAAGATGGAAAACGATCTACTGGGGAAAAGCTCAGCGAGCGCCGCGCGAGGCCGCCACCCTGCTGATCCGCGGCAGGTGCGGGAGAGTCCGGGCGCAGCCAGCTCCGTCCGGGCGCCGAGGCCCCGCCCCGGAAGTGGGCGGGGACGTCCTCTGCCCGCCCGGCCCTCGCCCTCACTGGCTGGGCGGCCGCGGCTCTGAGACGCCAGCTGGCGGCGGAGGGGAGGGGCAGGCGGTGCCCTGGAGGGAGGCACCGGGCCGTGCGGGCCAGGCCGACCCGGGGTAAGTGGGGCCGGGGCGGAGGGTGCCACGCTGGAGGGGGAGACGCCTGGCTTACGGGGGCGGGTGGGGAGGCTCGGCCACCCACGGGAGCGGCAGGAGAGACGCTGCGGCCTCCCGTGGCTGCTTTTCCCTGGGGCCCCAGTGACATTCTGTGCCCGCCCCTCGCCCTGTCCCCCAGTTCCCCTCGGTGCTGTCAGGCCCCGCGGGCTTGCCCCGCTGTCACTCGCACGCTGTCACCCCGCCGCCGCACCCTTTCTCTTCACTTGCTCAAGCCCAGCTCGCGGGAAACCTGTTTTCTGACCTCACTTTCCCCATCCAGTTCTGCCTTGCTCGGATTCTCTGAAACCTGACCCCTTCCTGGGGCACAGCGTCAAGAAGGAGGGAAGAAGCAACCTTACTCCTCAGCAAGCTCCTGTCCCGCCTGTGCCCCCGCCCGCGACGGGAGCCAGGATTCTCTGACAGCCGGCGACTTATCCCTGTGCCCTTGGGCCACTCTAGATACCACCGCCCTGTTTGCTGTCCAGCAGCACTAGCTGCAAAAACTTCTCTCTGCAGATGCCTTGCCACCCAGATATGTGAGGAAATAAGGGAACTAGAGCCCCAGAACAAAAACTCCGTGTAGGCATGGGATCATCCTGGAATCGCAGAAACCGGGTTAGGGCTGCCCCTAACAGTCCTGCTTGTTCCATAAACATCTTAGGAAATACAGGGTACCCACTCCTTCCTTTGCTGAGACTTTTGCCAGCTCCTCTCCAAGTTTTCTGTCAGGAGTCTGAAGAGACTCAGCTGGCTCAGTGGGCTGAGCAGAAAGAGAATTCCTATTGAGGGATCTTCTACTGGAGGAGCTGGAGAAATAGGCTTGAGAAACATGTCCAGACACTTCGATAGAAGTAAAGCCTTGGGGGTGGATTTGCAAAGGAGCTAAAAAACAGGGAAAAGTTAGGAAATTGGTGTCTTATATGTAAAAAGTAGAGAGAATGCAGGGACTGGAATTCAGAATACAAGCCTCAAATGGAAGTTCCCTTTTGTTGCTTTCTTGAGAATTTTCCTTCCTCCTGAAAAATCTGCAAAAAGAAAACCTTAGCTGGAAATCACTCCAGAATGCTCCCATGAGACCCTGGGTCATCTTTGGACCTCTGAGATGAAAGAGGGAATTTGTTCTTCCTATGCATTGGACTTAAGGTTCCTATTCACTTCTTTTATTGAAGAAAAATAGATAACAATGGCTGTGTTAACATCTGTCATTACTTATCCTGTCTTTTGGATTCTTGAAAACATTATTGAGTGGGAATATTTGAACTAGGACTTTTATTAAGGTTCTCACCTGTTCTTGGAAACTTTTTACAGGCTCTTTCACTTAGTGAATAAGAATCACAAGGCAGAAAGGATTCTGCAGTCTTAAAACTGACTATTTCTTGACTGGGATTTATCCTGTTCTTAAATTATCTGAAGCAAAGAAGGGCCCACAGCCTGGTCTTCTTGTTCACTGTAGTATTACTCAGAGTTTTTAAAATCTAACCTGAATCTGTTCTCTTACAGTCACAACCCACTCCTTAATCTATATAGAGATAGAGCACACCTCTCTTTTTGTTCATTGGTATTTCCTTTCATCATCAACCTTTTATTTCATTACTGGGGGATTGAACCCAGGGCCTTTGCACTGAACTAGACTCCTAGCCCTATTTATTTATTTTTGAAACAGAGTCTTGTTAAATCACTAAATTGTCCAGTTTGAGCCTTAATTTGAAATTTTCCTGCTATAGTCTCCCAGAGTGCTAGGATTATAGGTATGTCCTTCCATACCTGGCCTTATCCCTTTCTTGACCTTAATTTTTTCTGATGAACACACATTGGCTTCTCTATACCCTTCTTCAAAATTGGATATATTTTTCTATTGATCTAGAACTAGTGTATGCCAAACAAATAGGTTCATTATTGTGTTTCAAATCACAGGGTTATCATTTCACCTTAGGTTCATGTTAGCAGCCCCAATCCAAATTTGTTCCATTGTTTTTTACTTTTCTCAATGAAGCTTCAGCTTCTCACTAACAATTTCTCTTATTTTTTAGGGTTTTATCAGTCTTACACTTGCTTTGGTCTGTCATATTTACTACATGAAAGTAATTGATCATGTGTCTCTTTGTTGACTTACCCTAAGTGAAACACCATTTGGTTCAGTCTCATAGAGGTGTGTTTTTATGATGCATGTATACCCCTCGACTGGGATTTTTACCTTGGGAATCATGTCATTCTCAACTTATTGGTGAGAAATACTTTAGTTACTTTTTTCTTGTTGCTGAGTTAAAATATTCAACATTCAAGGTTAAGGGGGGGGAAGGTTTATTTAGCTCATAGTTTGTAAAGGTTTTAGTCCATCATCAGTTGGCTTTGAGGTAGGGCAGCTTGTCAGAAAACAGTCATGGCAGGCAGAAAGTAGCAAAGCAACAAGTAGAGCAACACAGGAGTCTTTCTGTCTCTCATATGTTGTAACTAGACTGCTGCAGTAAGGGTGGTGCCAAGCCAATCAGTGGGCTGATTAAGCAGTGATACATCCTTAATTCCAGCATCGCACACTCTAGATTCAGCCACCTAGACTGCATGAGGCTTTGAGGGGACATCTAGACACAAACCCTAACCAGGATGTAATTTCTGGCAGAAAATCTTAGATGTGATTATATCCATCTTAGTTGATGGACTGTACGTCTATGTATGTTCCTTCCTACATGTTTCCAGATTGCTTATGCTCCTTTACTTTTAGTAGTTAAAATAAACTAGATAGTTTATGAATTTCCAAAATTGTTCTTTTTTTTACATGGTATTCTTCTAGCCCTCAGGGATATTCTGTTGATACTATGAGGTCCCCCAAATAACAATGGCATTGTTATGTAACACATGCCAATTTCTTACCTCCTCCAAAAAGCTTGACTCAGGCTCAGTTAATTGGAAAACATTATTAAATTTTGTTTTATATTAACCTCCTCTTTCCCAGTTTCATCATTAACCCCTGAGGATTCTCTCCATAACTCCATTAGGAGCATAACCTCATTCTATATTCATAGACATAGCTGATACTGATTTTTTCCAGGTCACGAATTGGACTTCCAGAAAAAAATGCTCTCAAAACAGACAACTTCCCTGGGGACAGGATGGGAATCAATGAATATACAACTGGATGGGACAGAGCCTCAGGTGGAAAGGGGAAGCCAAGAGGAAGGGCCATGGAGAGCAGCACCAGGGCCGGGACCACTGGAACACCTATGCTGTGGCCTTGAAGAGGAGCCACAGTCTCTTCAGAAGGGTGAGAAACAACAGAGTGTGTGGGAAGCAGAATATGTAGGGTAGTTGCCTTATTTCTGTTCGAAAAATAGAGTTAAAATTCCCACATTGTCATGGACTGAACAGCACACCCAATGCCAGGACCAACCCAGTCGTTCTTCCTTAACCCTGCTCTCAATACGAAATGAGTTTTGGATTCTCTGAGCCATCTAACTGCTTCTTTTGTTTTTGCATAATCTCTCCCACTTAGTGCAAGTGTTTAATTAGTGATTAGTGAATGTGGGAGATGAAGGAAGTGATAGTGACACTGACTACTGCTGGAGAATATACCCTGTATGGTGCACTTTACTAGTGAAAATAACTTTCAAGCAATATATTAATTCAAGCCACAGCTAATCTAACTAAAACCCACCCAATATCCTTATAGAACATTTCAAGTGAAGGACTCTTCACTTACATTTATGCATTTGAATACCAGTGGGCACAGATACAGGCAAACATGAGACCCTTAAGCTCCTTTAAGATGGGCCCAGGTGCTTGCCGAAAGAGTGGAAAAGTCCATCTCTAATGGTTCCTCTCTCCCCTCACCAGCTCAGTCTGCTCCCTGGGTTCCTGCAATTCCCCAGGAGGGGAGCACCGGAGACTGGGAGATGGCAGCTGCACTTCTTGCAGCCGGATCACAGGTGGGCTGTGCTTCCCTTGGCCTCTCCCAAGGTCTCATCACAGTTGCCTTTTTGTAGCTTTGGCATCATCCCATTGATTTGTTAGTTCACATGAACACCAATGGTATGTTCATCTTAGAACCGAACAAATTCTACTCTTTTCCAAGAGGCCCATAAGACCTTTGGAAAACTCATAACCAAATAATCGAATTTTCTGAGGTGAAGGGTTTTTAAAGGATAGCTGTAATATATCAGGGGGATTAAAAATAGGTCTAGATTTAGAAGGCATTATAAAAGCCATTGAAAGATAATAATAGCGGTGGTAGCAGCTACCCTCCCTTATCACGTGAGCTGTTTTTCAAGTGCTCTATGTCTATTAACTTAATTCTGGAAACAATCAAACATCCTATTTTACAAGTAAAAAAAAAATGTGGAACATTTTGAGATTAAAGCATTTGTATAAGATTATATTGATAGTATGTGGCAAAACTAAGAGTTATTTGGCTCCAAATTTCAACCTGTGCTGCCTGCAACAATAAAAATGTAGTATGGCAGGAGAGGCAAGAAAGGACATCTTATATATAATATACAACATTTATTGAAAGAAAAGGAAAAGTCAAGTAGAGGTGCAGAATCTCTGCAATAAAAAGAGTAAGGCAAGTGAGAAGAAACTGATGAATTTGTGGCATATCCATCTTCTCATAATCCCACCAGGGAAATTCCTGTTACATTATCCACACTCACTTCTTGAACATCTACCTTTTTCCTTCTTTTCACTTTCCCTTTACCAAAACGTTGTCTCCTACCCAGGATGTCTGGGCAACTCTTTTCCTAGATCCTCTCTTGCCTTCTCTGCTCTACAACTACTACTACTACAGCCTTTTATATCTTTTATGCAAAGAACACATTTTCCTTGAGGAGCAACTGCTGACCAATGATGATTCTATATTTTGTTTCAGGGCTTGGTAACTATCAAGGATGTATCACTATCCTTCTCTCAGGAAGAGTGGCGGAGTCTGGACCCCTCTCAGACCGATTTTTATGGAGAATATGTCATGCAAGAAAACTGTGGAATTGTGGTCTCTCTGAGTAAGTACTGTATGATTTTTGTAGCTATTAAAAGATTGTACCCTGGGGAGATGAAGTCATCTACTTCAAGGATGTTGAGTAGTGTATGTCTCAGACTCTTTGTTTGGCAGGAATGTGTCTAAGGTTTCACCGAAGACAAAGACACTAGACCTAATCCCAAGAGAGTGAAGAATTAAGAAGCATTTTAAGAAGACAAATAGCAAATATTAGTGTTTCAGGAGCAAATAAATTGTTTGCTCTTCTTAGTTGGGAAATCCTTCCAAAGCAGAAAGAGGGACATCTGGAACTGGGCCCTTGAACATTTGGGAACCATCTAATGGAAAATGAGAGTGTAGAGTATGGGACCAGAGTTATATGACCAAAAGGAGAGTTGAGCTGGAAGGAGTTGATGGAAGGAGTGATAGAGGAGAGTTGGGTTGGGAGGAGTTGATGCAGGACAGACTCATAGGGAAAGAGTGTGATACTCTAGGCCAGTGAAGAACTTTACATAAATGGCCGAGTGTGGGAGAAGAGACACGAGTATGGCCTTATTTTACCTAGAGTCCCAAGGAATAATCTAGGAAATGGATTTTTACATAAAATAGACTTACTGTCAAACTAACTGTTACCTCTGTTTTCCTTTCCTATGACAGGATTTCCAATTCCCAAACTGGATATGCTTCCTCAACCAGAAGGAGGAGAAGAACAATGGGTTCCCAATCCCCAGGACTTAGAGGAGAGAGACATTCTGAGGATCACATATACGGGTGAGAACCTAGGCTGGAGTTTTAGCCCCTGTCGTGTCCATTCATAAGGTGTTACTATTACATGTCCCTCTAATGTAAAAGTTTAGTTTTTGTTTTCTTCAAAAGCAAGGCAGATCGTAGAAGGATTGTTTAGAGTTCAGGCTCTGGAGATAAATTTTGTGAATTCAAATGTAAGAGTCATGCTTATGAGACCTCAAAAGAATCATTAACTCCTTTTTGGTTTCCTTTTCTGTAAGTTATTGTGAGAATTAAATATATTAACATCTTAGAAAGTGGAACAGTGTTAAGCATTCAATAAATGTTATTATTGTTATAATTCAACTTCCCCCTCACTTTTCAAATACTTTTCAAAATGCCTTTACTGTTGTTGACAGGTGGTCATCCAGCCAGTGATCATTAAAGCACGTTCCTCCACTCTCTCCATCTATGCTTAAGTGGGAAGGAAGTGATTAGAAATAATAAATAGTAGTAAATAGGTAATGTGAATAAATAACAATAGTATATGTGATTTATTAAGTAAATATGTGTAGATATTGTGGTATTACAGAGAGACAGAAGAAACAGAGAGAGGCAGAGGTATTATTACTGTTTTGAAATATACGGAGATTTAAAGAAGTTCAGTGCAATACCTGAGATTAAAACTTGCCTAACTGCCTCCTGAGCCTGAGCCTTAAGAAAACTTCAATGCCTCTTACAACTATGCCTCTTACAACTGTCTTGTAAATTAGATATGTTCTCTGAGCTTTTCTAGGGTGAGGTGTGGTGTCATATGACCTTATCAGTAACTTGGGTCCTGAGGTACTCTGGGGTAACTCCCTTTTTGGGGTTTTCCCTTCGCCACAGGAGATGGAAGTGAACAAGAGGGGGACACCCCTGACCTAGAAGCAGAACCTCCCAGAATCCTATCAAGTGTGTCTGAAGATACTGTTCTCTGGAACCCGGAGCAGGATGAAAACTGGGATTCCACACCCAGGAGCTCCAGAGGAATGCCCCTGGGCCCACCTTTCCTTCAGGAAGACAGCTTCTCAAACCTTCTGTCTAGTACAGAGATGGATTCTCTGTTAAGACCCCATACATGCCCCCAGTGTGGGAAACAGTTTGTGTGGGGCTCCCACCTTGCCAGGCATCAGCAAACACATACTGGAGAGAGGCCGTACAGCTGCCTCAAATGTGAGAAAAGTTTTGGGCGAAGACATCACCTAATCAGGCACCAGAAAACCCACCTACATGACAAACCCAGTAGGTGCTCTGAGTGTGGCAAGAATTTCCGATGCAACTCCCATTTGGCCAGCCACCAGAGAGTACACACAGAAGGCAAATCCTGCAAGGTCCAAGGGATGGAAGAGAATGCTGGAGCTAGGAAGCAGCAGCATGCGTTGCCAGTGCCAAAGTGCCATGTGTGCACTGAATGTGGGAAAAGCTTTGGCCGAAGGCACCACCTGGTGAGACACTGGCTGACTCACACTGGGGAGAAGCCCTTCCAGTGCCCTCGCTGTGAGAAGAGCTTTGGCCGCAAACATCATCTGGACAGGCATCTGCTGACCCACCAGGGACAAAATCTCCGAAGCAGCTGGGACAGAGGGACATCTGTCTTTTGAATATGTTTCTGCTACAACTATGATCAAGTTTATCAACTGGTGCTACCAGTAGTCACTGCCAGAGTTGCCCCTCTCCTTGCACCCCAGTGGCCAGAATAGTGAACCCTGGTCCTGTCCCTAGAGAGATGAGGTTCCGGTGTTGGCAAGAGCATTACTCAGCAGTTGTGTGAGATAACATATAAACAATGTTTTTTGGGCACAGTTTTGAGAAACAGTGTATGTTACATGGGCTGATATTCAGCCTGAGCCATTTGCAAGGATATGATGCTATTAGTAGTTATAGCTGAGGTTCTAATTGGTTGGGAGTCTATGCCACATGCATTTTTAAATCTTTTAGTATCATTCTCTCTAATTATATTCTTTCTGTGTATGTGTATAGAGAGAAAGACCATTTTAACATTTTAAAGCCTCTGAAAACTTCTGCTGCAATGTTTTCTAATTTTATTTGACCTCAGCATCCTATTTTACATCCCACAGAGCTGGTGGTTCCTTGAAACACACTCTGATGAACACTGAGTTACAAAGTAATGAAGAAACAGTAAAGAGACAGTGAGCAAGCACTCGGTGTCCCCCATTATATTCCTATGAAAACCAGGGGTCAGATGTCATCATTTGTGTGTGAGTCTAGCATCTTATCATCTATATATACGGCTACACTCTCACCTCTACCTGCTGAAAATATAAAGAATGACCTTTCATTACCCATTACCACCCCACCATTCTGCACATACTTATATCCAGCTAAAAGATTATGCTACAATGCTAAAATGAACCTATACCCTCAAATAATCCAGCCCTACACAGAAGAAAACACTATCCTTTTGGTCAGAGCCCATCCTCTTGGTTGTGCTATGTGTATTTGTGTATATGTGTGCAGGATCCTTGAAGAAAGCATGCTAAGTGCAAATTGTACATGCTAGATTTTCTAGGGGCTATGTTCTGGTAGTGGGGCTGTATGGGATTTTTGTTTGTTTCATCATGGGAAGAAATCTAAGTGATGAAGGAACCCTGAGTGGAAAGGGTTCAGTGACATGTTAAATTGTGTATAAAGTTCTTCCCAGTATCAGTGAGATCAAGACATTTGAGATTTATATATCTATATTGGAACCTCTGGTTGCAGATTGTTTTCACCTGGGAAGACAGAGAGAGATCTTCATTGCAGTGACTGTTTCTTGTTGATTTCAGGCAAGGTGCATATATATATATATATATAAGGTTTGTGAGTAGGAGTTGTTGTGTCGTGTTGTCCTAAGTGCTGGAAAATTAGCAAGGAAATTATAGTGTTTGCGAGTTGTTGTTCTTGTCACACTTATTTGATCAACTCATCAAGGGAGAACTTATTCTCAAAGATCTCATTCTCCCAGATCTGAACTTTGGGGATAAAGCCTGCTTAGATCCTCAGCAAGTTGGTTTTCCTCTAAATCCTGGGAAAGTGTCCATGCTAAAAAACTTTTCGGTATCTACAGAAAGACTCATATAAGAATTCTAATATATGTTTATGAATTGGTCATTGTTTCTCTGTATTAATGATGGTGGTAATGCCAACATTATAATTTCAAAATTATCTTGAATGGATAAGCAGTTTGGAGTTTGAGAAGAAGTGAAGCACAGGGGAGAAAAGTGGGATATTTTCACTTTAATGCTTAGATCCTGTTTTTCTAAAACTTTCTATCCTATTTTCTAAAGTATTTATTTCTCAATCCTAGTTGGTAGAATTAACCAAAGAGGCAAGAGGAAGTGAGCTGCAACAACCTAGTTTAGTGATTGTTCCATCTACTCTGAAAAAACTGGGTGAGTCACAGCTCCTTAGGGTCCTGGGCTCAAAGGAAATTGAAGATAGGGCTTAAGACTATGTGACTTGAGTAGGCCTATCTCCCTTCTGTTATGGCGAGCAAACTTCCTTCTTTGTCTGGAATGTAATTCTCTTGCTTATGTTTCTACAAACAAAGCAAAATGGCCAGCCCTTTGTGGGTAGGCCCTATTAGTCCTCAGAGATGGCAGCATTTGAGGGCCAATATTAGAAAATGCCTAAGAAAAATAGGAAAATACCAGGCTTTGTTGTTAAAACTGGACTGTGGCATTTCTTTTACCTTACTGCTTTAATACAGATTTTAAAAGCAAATCAGCTCTGTGGTGGAACATGTTTTGGATTGCCATACCTGTTTGAGAAGCTGATGGGAACCACAAAACCATGGTTGACTAAATAGGCATTTTCAGTTCAAATCAGTAAACTGGGGTCAATGTGGTTATATATATATATATATATTTGTATCAAGAATTACATAGTAGGGGCTGGGGATTTAGCTCAGTGGCTTAAGTGCACTTGCCTGGTAAGTGCAAGGGCATGAGTTTGATCCCCTGTATAAAAAAAAAATTACAAGGCAAGGGTCATTATTTTAAAGACTAATATCTAAGAGGCATCAGGATATGAAGATACAATCTGGTCTTTAATGACTAGAAGGATGCTGCTTATATTTTATGTTTTAAAGATCTGATATGCTGGCAAATCCATTTAATATACTTTGTTTTAAGAATATGTAGGGAATGATATCCCTTATTGTCAGGTACTCTTAATGACTATCTGGTAATTTCCAAATTTTTATCTGTGTTAGTAATTGTAGAGATAGAAAGCGAACCCTCCTAAATTGAAGTGCAGTTTATAGCACCCAGCTAAAAGGCATCATGAACCCTAAGGGCCTTCTGTAGAGGGGGCAATCCTTTGGGTCATTTCTGGTGTACCATTGTCTCCTCTACCTCAGTCCAAAACTACATCCTTTGGACAGTAAATAAAAAATACATAAAACTGCTATCAGATGAGTGAATAGATTTGAGTCAGCCTCAAACTTCATCTTCCATCAAACTCTCTCATGCCACATGGCCACTTATTTCCTTTCAATAAAAAAAAATCTGTGTTCTCTCTGGTCAAAGTTTAAAACAAAATTCCATCTTTAAGACCTATCACAATTTTCCATCTGTGGTGCTGCTACTCTCTTCAATCCCTTGCTTTCCCTGAGGATAGCTACATTTTAAACCTTAGCTTCAGTTTTGGAAAGAACTACTTTTGCTTGTTAAATGTTATGCTATCATTGTTTCCTATTTCCATCAAAGATAAGATAAAACTTAATTCAGACCCAGAGAAGTGAGGGACAGGTTGCTTCCAGCACTGAGTGAGGGTGAGCAGGGTTGAGCAATAACAGCAAAGTAAAATCTGTTCCTTTAGATCCCTTAGCCTGAGCTGGCAAAATTTTCCTCTCTTCCTTTGTGTAATGCCAGACCATGGTTCTCAAAATGTGATTTTGGATCAGCAGCAAATTCTCAGACCCCACTTCAGACTTTCTGAATCAGAAACTCTGGAAGTAGAGCCCAACAACCTGCCTTTTAACTGCCTGTCAGTATATTATAGAAGCTAAAGTTTGAGAACCACTGCTAGGGAATTCAAACTCCATTTCAAGCAGTGATACCTCACCCTCCTCAAATGAATGTTCACAGTCCTGTTGTCATCTTAAGTGCACTAGGCCTGCTCCCCTTAGTTCTAAAGTCTTCCCTCATCCTTAACTCAGTGAAAGAACTGCATCCCTTCACAAATTTCACAAACTGTGGTGAGTTACTACTAAGCTCCAATGATTGATTCAAGCAGGCACTTTGAATATGAACATTCGAAACACTTGGATCCAGAAATCTGAAACAACAGAAAGAAAAGGATAGTCCAAAAGATAGCTCAATTTAAACTTTAAAAATTGCCTGCAAGAAAATCATCTTCCTTTATTAGTTATCTGGTCCTTTCTCCAGGGCTTGTAATAAATTTCCCTAGAGCCAGATGGGGAGAGCATTCAGCTGAAAAATTGACACTAAGTCTTATTATGCTGAACCTGTAAGGGCCAAGGTTTTCCAGCCTCAAAGTTGAATTAGCAACCAATAAGGGGCAATGCAAAGAATTTCTAACCCTGGTTTGGTGTACCCCATAGGCTAGTACCAGGACCATCAGAGTGTATCCAGGGTACAAGTAGGAAATAAGCTTGTCTAGTGAGATATGACACAAGCAAAATTCAAATCTGGACTATTTTTTAGGTAGAGGTAACCAGTTACACTGTGGTTCCCAAAAAAAAAACAAAACAAAAAACCAGTATTCCTGCCTGAGAACTTCTATGCATTTCAGGTTGTAGAAAAGGATCCATTGGATAAGGCATGGAAGATGTATGGCTTCCAGGAGGAGAAAAGGCAATGCCTCCCGTGAGCCCACCAGCCTACCGGCATGCAGACTGAAAATCAACACCCTCCCTCCTAAGCAACACACTGGTTCAGAGGACAGGCTGAGTTGATAGCAATTAAGAAACATAAAGCAACTAAACATTTTTATTGTTTGGTTAATTTTCAGCATCTCTTGGAAGGATGACAGTATGCAATATAGTAAATATGAGGAATTTCCTATCTTATCTTTGAAATCCAATATTCTCATTGCTTTGCTTTGTTCTGATTGTTTTGCTTTATTCAATATTCTGTTTTGATTGGTTTTATTCTGTTTTGTTTTTGGTTTGATTTTGCTATACCTGATGGAATGGACAACTATTGTGAAGATAACAAAGTACACTATGGTAGCTATTGTTTTCCTAGTATCTTGCTTTGAAGTTCTGTACTAATTTTGCTGCTTTGTTTTGATTGGCTTTGTTCCATTTTGCTTTATTAGATTTTACTGTCTTCAAATAAAAAAAAATTTTTTTTAAAGAAAAGGATCTGTCTTATAGGTCCCAGCCCTGCTACCTCCTCCAAGTCCTATCTTAGACATACCTGTGAGGACACACAGAACTAACCATTGAAAGCCTACCATCAAAGGCTAGGCAAATCTGCAGCCTTCCTTAACTCCAGGTTTCAGGTTAATTTCCTGTCACCACCCATATTCTTCCAGTGGGCAACATTCTTCCTCCAGTCTTCTCATTTTTCTCAGTCTTTTTGGTTTGGTTTATATTCTATTTTGCCTGAGCAATGCAATCCCTACCCAGGGGCATTTGTTCTTCCCAACTCCCACATATTCTTAATTGTAGAAATAATAGATTCTAAATCCAAGCTTCTGGCTGTTTCCTGTCCATCAAAAGTGAGGGGTTTTGTAATCTATATAGGAATCCAAGCAGCCAAATTGACAAATTTTGGGATTTTATTAGCTAAGCTTAGTCACCACCCACATAGACCCCTGTTTCAGAGTCAAACTGAGTGACCCTGAACGGGAGGCTTACAGAGTTTTTAAAACAGAAAACTGCAAAGCAAGACATCTTGTTGGGAAAAATTCAGCTAGAACCTTATGTTAATTTTGGCTAACACGTGTATCCTGCTTTTTTGTTGAACAGATTAATTTTTTTCTTGTGGGTGCTCACGGGACTTGCACCCTGAGTAATTTTTCACTCTTCTAGGTCAAATACAAGACACAAGTCAAATACAGGATACAAGATGGCATCAGTTATGCCAAGCTACAACAGTAAGTACACTCACTACCTATCCCTCTGCCTACTACCCTGTTTCTTTTCTAACAGGTTTAAGCCCACTAAGCAGGAGTCAATTCTTCATGCTTCCCACTCCTTTCTCCCAAATTCCAGGCCATGGCAACTCTGCTTCCACTTCATTGCGTTCTCTCTCTGTCTCTCTCTCTCTGTGTCTGTCTCTCTCTCTCTGTGTCTGTCTCTCTCTCTCTCTCTCTCTCTTTCTCTCTCTCGTCACACACTTCCCCATCCTACCAACACACACCCAGTACCACCTTCTGCCCAGTTCTGCCAGATCTAGGCCCGTTTCCTAAGGAACCTTCTTCCCCCATGTAGTTTCCTAAGTCACTTTGTATATCTAATCACTTTAATGTACTGCCTGTCTTCTGTAGATTCCAGGAATCAAATTTTCTTTCTCAAATCTACAGTGTTTTTTGATGCTTACTATTTGACAGGCACTGATAGTTCTGTTGCCAGGTGGCATAGTGTCAGATGATTTCAGGATTTTTACCCTATCCAAATAACTGGCCAGGAAAACTAATAAGCAGTTTTATTTAAAGAATGAAAAGGAAAGAATGAAGAGCAGGAAGAGATATGTCCCTGAAGCAGGATAGACCACTTAGAAACAGGAAGAGAGCAAAACAGGAAGATTGCAGTGGTGACTTTTACACCTTCCAGTCCATGGGAAATTGTTCTGCCCGTATATTCTAGTCCTGATTGGCAGGTCATATTCTGATGTTTAGCCTCTTTTCTGGATCTTTGTAATTGACAGATTATATGTTGTTTTTCATCCAGCCTGCCGTGCTCTAATCCGTTGCCTCATTTGCAGATCTGAGAGATGAAGTATGACCATGTCCTCATCCTTAGCATGTGCTGCACAGAAGCATCCACCTTCTCTGCTTTCCTGCCAAGCATCAAGCCACTGTGACTGTGTGCCCACTTACAGAAGTTTTTGGCCAGGCTCACCTGCCATGCAACCCAGCTTTCCCTCTGACAAACTGAATATTTTAGGATTATCCGATGTTGGCATTAGTCTGTATTCATTTAGACCTGTATGTTATGTATCTCTTGAATAGAGAAGTTGTGATGGTTTATACCCTTGGTTCTCTCCTCTACTTTTACTACCATTCCCCACTCTTCTCTCCAGGCGAAAGACTGCAACCGTAGCGGATGGTAGTCATGGTGGGTAGGTAAGTCCATATGTCTCATGTGAGCTTCCCCCTCAAAAAAATATAAGGCTCTGGAAATGCAAAATTTGACTCTGTCATGTAAGACAAAGAAGTTAACAAGATTTGATAAATAGAAAGTACAGAATGAAGACTGTGATTCAGATAAGGAAGAAAACAGTAATGTAAATAAATATTTGAGTAGTCAGAATACTACAAAATGGTCATGTGTACGTGAATGATCCAACCTTAGAACTAGATCAGAAAATGTTAACTTTTTGCCAGGAGTTAAACATTAGACAAATGGAAACACTGGGATTCAACATTGGAAATTGTAAAGCACCATATGCTACAAGATGTTTTTTAAGTATACTAGTAATGAAATACAAATAAAATACTCAATATACATCAATAGCAATACTCAAATATATATTTAGCATGACTTCTCACTATCTGAACTAAAAGCATTCATAACAAGAATTTATCATTCCAAAAGTTAGAGTCTAAAGAATTTATGCAGAAGTGACAGATGTGGTGTAGCATGAGATTTTAGAACAATAATCACATTCAATAGATTTAGTTTTCTTCAAAATTGCCTACATTTTGATGACAAAAAGAACCATCAAGAAACGAAATCTGACAACGTGGCTGCTATTTGCCCATTTTTTAAAGCTTTGTTTTGCATTGTTAAGTGATTTATACACTGTCTGAATACACGACAATTGATGAATAACTTGCAGCATTTCATGTGTGTTGAAGCTTCTATGATATATGCCAAGTAAATGTCCCAAATATAGTATAAAAATGTATGCCATGGTAGATGTTAAGGTGCTTTACATCTTGTGCCATGTCCAGCACAGCTCTTGAAACTCTGGAGGGAGGATGCTGGAGGATGAAAAAAAAAAAATGCAGAAATTTGAGGTCAAGTGGAGCCTCCTCTCCTGGTGGGGAAAAAATAATTATCAATTACTACAGTGCATTTATTCATACATTCAGAAGGTAATTGTCACTTGAAACCCCTCTGCCTAGCAACTTTTTTCCTTGGTTCACCTTGGGTGCCTTGGGTTCTCAGAGCTGGACAGTTGTTCATGTCTCTCACATCAGGTGCTCTGTGTTTCAGGGTTGGCTTTGCTTTAGCCTTGCCTATGTGATCAATCTCCAGATCCAACCACTCCCCCACATTCCCTGCATTTCTGTTTTGTAGTTGCAAGCAATGGGTGGTCAGTTGAAGTTGGAGGAGCTATGTTTGAAGGATTCTGCATAAGATCTTTTCATTCTTGAATGCTTTTCATTCTGTGAGAACTTATGTAAGTTTAAGATTTCCCATCCAGGGATTTGGGGACCCTGCATTCAGCAATTTAATCCTGTATAGTCTCTCTACCCTGGTCCATGATTGGTGCTGATTCATGCTTTAGAAAAAAATAAATTTAAAGTCAAAACCATTTGTGGACCATGGGTAGAGAGAACAAGGCCACACGAGGAAGCAAGCCCAGTCTGGAAAACCAGCGCCATGCACTGGCCGCCACCAGACTAGAATAGCCAGACCCCAGACTCTCCCTGTGAGTCAGCAGCATTTGTGGACTGGGGTTAAAGAGAAGGAAGGCCACACTGGGAAGCAAGCCCAATCTGAGAATCAGTGCCATGCGCAGGCTGCCAGCAGACTAGAACAGTCAGACCCCAGCCTCTCCCCATAAGTCAGCATCATTCACAGACCCGGGGTAGAGAGAGGAAGGCCAGGAAGCAAGCCCACTCAGAACCAGCACCATGCACAGGACACCACCAGACTGGAATAGCCAGATCACAGCCTCTCGCTATGAGTCAATGCCATTCATGGGATTGAGAGAAGAAGGCCACACCACAAATCAAGCCCAGTCTGGGAACCAGTGCAACGTGTGGGCTGCCACTGGACTGGAACAGCAGACCCCAGCCTCTTCCATCATGCTGGCTAGCAAGTAAGAAGTACCAACCCCTTCCCCATAAGTTACTGATCTATGTGGAGAAACACAGGCTGTGATTATAGCTATGGAGGTGAAATGCAATTTGGATGCCTGTGGTGCCTTAGTGTTTCACTAATATTGCAGATCGAGGGTCAGTGGTCTGATCATAGGCTCAGAGGATAGTGTTGCACAGTGTGACATCTAGAGGGCATCTCCTTTTGAGGGTTGCACCCACCGTTGATTCCCTATGGTCTTGTTTTGGAAGTCCTATATTGTTTCTATTGTTTTGTTGGGTTGGGTTTTATTTTTTGCTTTTGTTTGATTATGTCAAATATGATGGTGGCAGCAGCAATTTCAAAGATAGCAAGATATATTATGGTAGCAATTTTGAATTTACTATTGGCTTGTTTCTAAGTACTCTATTGCATTCATTGTTTTGTTTTCATTGTTTCTATCCTATTCTGTTCTGTTTCATTTTTACTATGTCCAAAGCTATCTGCAACTATTTTGAAGACATCAAAATGCATTATGGGGGCCAGGATTTTAGCTGAGCAGTACAAGCACCTGCAAGGGCAAGGTCATGAATTCAACCCCTGGTGCAAAAAAAAAGTGTGGGGGGGAATTATGGTAACTATTGTTGATTTTGTAATGTTTTTAAGTTCTGTATCTCTTACACTGATTTGTTTTGATTGGTTTTATTGTTATCCTCTTTAAAATAAAATTTAAAAAAAGAAAAGAAAAAACAAATTTAAAGAACCCATGCTTTAGCTACTCCTTTCCAAACACTTGGAACCATAACCTGTTGTCTTATGAGCTATATTAAACCCAAGATTAAAGGGGCCTGGGGCCATGGGTAGTGGTCATGTTTTAAAGTTCCTTTAAGGTTTTAAAGAGTACAGCTTCATGAAGATATGTAACTTATCCCAGATTATTGGGGTCTTGAAGTTTAGCAATAGGCTAGACATGTTGAAAACCCTCCAAGGATTCTTTTGCCTCCTGGTTTCTTTTAGTGCCAATTGCAAGAGAGAAAGAAATGATAATTCCATTGTATTAAGAGTAGCAGTCTCAGCCTGTGATGCAGCAAAGTTTTTTTGAATTGAGAAAGCAGAAGTAGCTGCTTGTGGCACAGTTAAGGTTATTAGTTTTCCTTTGGGCCACTGTGAAATGGAAGTTGCAGTGAAATACTCTAGTAGGGAAGGATGTTCTTTGTCTCTCCCCATGGCTCCTTCCTTATCTGTGTTCTTTGTTTTTGGTTTGGTTTGATTTTTTAACTCATGACCACACACTTGCAAGGCAGGTGCTTATGCCGCTGAGCTAAATCCCCAGCCCCTCCTTCCCTATCTGTATGAGCAAAGTTAGAGAGGTCAAGCTTTACTAGGGGAAGTGGGCACCTATTGCTCCATTATCCTTTTTCTGCTTTGGATATAGTTTTCAGATAGTGCTCTGAGCCAAATTCTCTGTGGTCATCTCAAAAGACATAACAATGATCAAGACACTCTCTGATCCATGTCCACAACAAAGAGGTAAATACAGGAATCAACAAACATTTGAATTTTCATCTGTTCTTGAGTCTGTTTGCCCCATGCTTTATGTATGATGAAATCAATATTGATAATATAACAATAGACCTCTCTCCTCTATGCTTCTTGTGAGCTTATTTTGCTTTTTGGTCTCGTGAGCCTGTTTTGTTTGTGCACACACTCTCGGAGGTGTCCTCTCATGTGGTATGATGAGTTTCCCCATACTCAGGTCCCTGTTTCAGGCACCAAGCCTGGTGGTGTTTCGGCACCACATCCAGCACAGCTCTTGAAACTCCAGAGATGGAGTGGTGGAGGATGAAGAAAAACAAGAGTCAAAATGAAGGTCAGGTGGAGCTTCTTCTCCTGGTGGGAGAAAAAGAGCAGCCCAATGACCACAGCATATTTATTTATACCCTTGAGAGATTATTTTCTGTTACAATCCCTTTGCCTAGCAACTTGTTTGCTTGGCTTACCTCAAGCATCTCACATTCCAGAGATGGAACAGTTTGTTCACATGGCTCACCTCAGGCACTCTGTGTTTTGGAGCTGGCTTGGATTTAGCTGCATACATGTGATCCATCTCCAGCTTCAGCCACTCCCCACAATCTTGAATTTAGAAATTTAGCCTGGAACTCAATCACCATGTCTTTATCTATGCAATAGTAAACTGTATGACTTTGTGAACAGACTTGTTGCACTTATTTCAAAAAGAAACCCAAGTGTTACATTTAACAATTGGTTCACTAATTACCCATTAATGTTGCATTTGCTGAAAGAACACCAGTTGACCTTCATAGGAATTATTTACAAAAACAAAATGGAGATTCCTTTTTAAAAAGTTTTCAAGTTCTCATTTCTCAATAGAGAAATGTGTAACAAAATCTTTGGATTTCTTAAAGAAGTAGCATTGCCTTCTTCCCATATTGTGAAGAAAAACAAAGTAGGATGGATACCATTACACCATGATGATAAGATTAATAGTGAAACTAGTCATGGTGGTGCATGCCAGTAATCCCAGACTTGTGGGGGCTGAGGCAGGGGAATCTTGTGAGTTTAAGGTCAGCCTTGGTGCTACACAGTGAATTCAAGGCTAGCCTGAACTATATAGTGAGACCCTCAAAACAAGCAAACATGGTGAAAATGGCTATTCTCCCAAAATTGTTACACATATTTAATTCAATTCCAATAAAAATTCCATTAGTATACCTCATAGATATAGAGAAATCATTCCTAAAATTCATCTGGAGCCAGAAGAGACTTAGAATAGCAAAGGCAATTCTGATTAACAAAGGCAAAGCAGGAAGCATCACAATTCCTGACTTGAAAGCTACTGAGATAAAATCAGCATGATACTGGGATAAAAACAGACTTGAAGATCAATGAAATATATTAGAAGATACAACCACAACTACATACTCAGCCACCTTATCTTCAACAAAGGGGCCAAATATGTTCATTAGAAGAAAGATAGCCTCTTTAATAAGTGGTATTGGAAAAACTGGCTTTCCATATGCCAAAAACTAAAAATAGCCTCATGCCTATCACCATGAACTAAAGTAAAAATGGATCAAAGATCTAAATATTAAAACAGAAACACTAAATCTGTTGAAAGACAAAGTAGGTACAAATCTTGAAGACATAGGTGTCGGCTGAGAATTCATGAACAAAAATTAAACTGCACAGAAAATATTTCCCAGTATCAGTAACAAGGATCTCATCTTATTAAAAAGATTTTTCGTGTCAAAAGAATTCTCCAACAGAGTGAAAAGAAAACCCACGAATTGGGAAAAATATCTTAGTTAACTGTCTCTCAGACAAAGGACTTCTATTTAGAACATATAAAGAATTTTAAAAATCAGGCCCCTGAAATTCAAAGACCAATCCAAAAATGGGCATCTGAGATGAATAGACAATTTTCAGATGAAGAAACACAAATGGCAAATAAATACATGAAAAAATGGTCAGCATCATTGTTCATTAGAGAAATGCAAATTAAACAACACTGATTCCATCTCATCCCAGAAAGAATGGCCAGGATCAAGAAAACCACCAATAACAAATACTGGAGGGACTGTGGGGAAAAAGGAACACTTCTGCACTGTTGGTGGGAGTGTGGACTGGTACAACCACTGGGGAAATCAGTCTGCATGTTCCTCAGAAAGGTGGGATTGGAGGTCCTGTTTGATCCAGCTATCCTGCTTCTGGGCATATTCCCAGAAAAACTGAAAACATCACATCATAGTAATATATGTGCTCCTATGTTTATAGCAGCACAATGTATAATAGACAATTCTTGGAAACAACTCAAATGCCCATCAACCGAGAAATGGATAAAAAAAGATGGGGTATTTTTATACAATGGAATACTACTCAGCTCTAAAGAAGGACCACATTGAGGCTTTTATAGGTAAATGGATGCAACTTGAGATCATTTGCATAAATGAAATAAATCAAACTCAAGTGTGTATATATCATATTGTCTCCCTGGTGGAAGAAACTTAAAGCATAGATAAGATGAAAAATCTTCAATAAACATTGTGAAAGACTAAGAAACTGCTCAAAGAGGGAAAAATAACTCAGATAGGGAAAAGGAGAAAATAAGGAAGAGAAAAGAAAAAATACATAAATTTGTATATATACACTTAAGATAGCTAAGATGATTGTACTACTAACTCTTTAGTTCTTGGAACAAAACAGTTAATATTCATAGGATTGGATCAATTTTGCATGCTTGTATCTGATAATTTGAGCAACTCTTTTGAAGGTAACTATGCAAAATAACAACCTCTGTTATGTTTCTACCACCTTGTTTTGAAAGCCTATATTGTTATTTTCTGGGTTTTCTGTTGTTAGTTATATGTCTCTTTTGTTTCTTGTTTTTCTCGTATTTTTTGTTTGTTTTGTTTTGATTTTTCCTCTAATACAGAAAGGATAATTGTACATGTATGGGATTATACATGCCTAGAATTTCTCCTAAAGAGTTTATAAAAATTGATTTTATTATGTGTGATGATATGAAAAGCTATGTTGTAGTCAGGGGTTGTGAGGAGAACAATTAGAATCAGGACATAGAATTTATAATATTATTTTATGATGGTCACCCAGAGTAAAATGCAAGAAAGTGCAGGAAATCTGTCCACAGCACTAAAGACCCAAAATAGTCAGCCAAGAGCCTGGATCCCATAGCAATGTCCTGCATGAGTCCAGAGAAGACCTAGAGCCCATGACAATGCCTCCCACGACAAAACTGGAGGTCTAGAGCCACAAGAAAGACTCTTTTATGGATCTGTGCTGGGAAGGCTTAAAGATCTGTGGTGGAAGCTAGAAAGTCTCTGCCAGTAGGGTGAAGGAGCTGTACTGGTAGGTTGAGGGTTCTACACTGGAGCCAAGAAGTCATGCTCATAATAAAGACCAGCCATCCTCAGTGACACAGAGGTCCCGAGCTCCTCTGAAGATAAGAACATTTGAGTGTATGCCAGAAAGCCAGCATGACAAGTTTCTCCTGCAGATTAAACAGCACATGTCTTCCCCTCCAGAGCCAGGAAGCAATGCTTTATGTAAGGACCAGAGCGTCACCAAAGTGAACCACGACCACTCTCACCAACAAGGTCCCGAGCTCCTTTGATGACAATGGTAGAACTCACACTGGGGAAGCCAGTCATGATGAGCTCCACAAGCAGAGCCAATGGCTCAAACAGTGACACTTAAAGATACTCACACTGCCTCATTCATCTTCACTTCTCTATTCATGCTGGCAACTTTCCTCAGGTGGAACATCTGTGCTCAGCACCATGCTGATTTAATCCAGCTGGTATTAAGTTGACCATTGGTTTTTAATCCATAACAAGCTATTTTGAAGAAAATGAGACATCATGGTAGCCATTGCTGATTTCGTATCATCTTTTTTTGAAGTCCTATAATGATTTTATTCTTTGCTTTGATAGGTTCTGTCTGTTTTCTATTATTTGATTTCAATATGTGTGAGGGTATGGATAGCTGTTTTGAAGAGAACAAGCGGCAGTATGGTAGCTATTGTTGATTTCCTATTGTCTGGTTTCGAAGGCCCATAATGCTTTCATCATTTGGTTTTGATTGGTTTTATACTATTTTGTTTTGTTCAGATTTATTGTGTGTGAAGATATGGACAACTATTTCAAAGAAACAAGAGACATTATGGTAGCCACTACTGATTTCCTACTGTCTTACTTTTAACTCCTGTGTTGTTTATATTGTTCTGTACTGAACTGCTTTGTTTTCTTCTCTTCTGTTCTGTTTTATTCTCTTTAAAAAGTTTTTAAAAGCCAGACAAACAGCAATTAAACATTGATAGTGAGTCCTAAATACAAATGGAACTAGAAACGGTCACATTTTACAAGCAAGTGAAAGAGGGAGTAGATGTTAATGAGTGTACAGCAACAATGATGTCATAGAAGCACAAAACGTTGGCCAGTGTGTGTATTTTACCCAATCCTAAACGTGTCAGGCATAAATAGTGTCATGGTTTACATCAAAAATAACAAGCACAAAATATTATAGAGAAATTTTCCTAGAAGATTGGAACTGGAATTGATAAATGATCAATTACAAAAGAGGAAGAACAATGTATAACAGCCCAAAGAACTTCTCAAAAGAATTCTGGAGCAGTCCAGTGAACAGACAGGTGAAACATCACAAGAACTTCCTAAGAAAACAAAAGGTCCAATATGTCTTACCAAGAAGACAGAAAAACAAAACACATGTGCTATCAGTATAAGCAATACTTGGAACAAGCTGTTATCATGTGTGAAAATTGCCATAGGTGTGATAATTGAAGTAAAGATTATTTTGTGGTAGAGTTTTATTGTTATTTTCATTTTATTTCACATAAGAATTTATTTCTTCTGTGATTTTTCTAGATCTAGTAAGCAAACAGTTGATGTAGAAAATGTTGATGCTTATTCTAAACACCCATTAGGTACTAGATGTTTTATTTTATTGTGATTTCATTTTCCTGATAAGTGCACTTTGTACTATATAATAGAAAATCCTGACAAAGGAGCAAGACAAGAGAGGTGACAACTATGGGCTGCCTAACAGGGAAGGAAAGCTAAGTACATGTGCTATCAGTGCAAACGAGACTTGCACATGGAAGTTACTGTTGTCATGTGTGAAGACTGGCCTTGGTGTGACCGTTGAAGCAAAGGTTGTTTCTGTGTATTTCCATTGTAGTTCACATAAAACTTCATTTCTGCTGCTATTTTTTAGATCTTATAAGCAAGTAAACAATTGTTGAAAATGTTTTTATTATAACTTCATTACATATTAAAAATGTAATACTTTATTTTCCTATTACATACACATTGTTTAAATAATAAAACTCATGAAATTAAAATTAATAACTCATCAATACTAAAATATACTAAAAAATAAATGTGGACAGAGCTGAGTGTGGTGCATTATGCTTGTAATCCCAGCTCTTAGGAAGCTACAGCAAGAGGATCACTGAGTGCAAGGCATCCTGGGCTACTTAATGAGTTCAAGACCAGCCTAAACTACATAGTCAGGCCTGTCTCAAAAAAAAAAAACCCAAATTAATTAATTAATTAATATGGGCATTATATTCCTACCATAATGCATCTTGCAAACATTTGCTGTGCTACTAAATGCTGCTGTGATAACTGACTATCCACATGCTGAGGTTGAATCTAGACTCATAAGTCCTACCTTGTACAAAATGGATGAAAGATCTAAATATTAAAATGGAAAAACACTCTGCTGCAGGATAAAATAAGTAAAACTATTAAAGACATAGGAATAGGTAAGGACTTCCAGAAAACAACCACAACTGCACAAGAAATAGCATCAAGAATCAGGAAAGGAGATTATATTCAATTAAAAATCTTCTAAATAGCAAAGGAAAAATTTTCCTAGAAGAGCAAACAACAGAGCAAAAAGACAAACTACAGAAAAGGGAAAAAATTGCCAGCTATACTATAGATAGAGGACTAATATACAAAATACATAAATAATTAGATGCCCAAAAATAAAAGACCCAATCAAAATGTGGACAATTTAGATGAAGAGACATTTCTCAGAAGAAGAAATACAAATGACTATTAAACACATTTAAAATGTGCAACATTTCTGGCTATTGGATAGATGGCAATTAAAGTAATACTGAGATTACATGTTATTCCAGGAAGAATGGCTGTCATCAAGAATCAAATAATTATCAATGCTCGTTAAGCTGCAAGGGAAAAGGAGCACTGCTACACAGTTTTTGGGATTGTAAACTAGCACAACTATCATGGATATCAACATGGAGATTCCTCTGAAAACTAAAACTAGAAATTTCATTTTATTCAGCTATTCTCCATCTACATATTTTCCCCCAAAAGTTAAAGACATCATATTGGAATGATACACATATATATGTTTATAGAAGCACAATTCATAATGGCTAAATTTTAGAAGTCTATCTTTCTATCCATAGATGAATGGATAAAGGAATATTATTCTACCATAATGAAGGGTAAACTTGAGTCAATTATAGGAAAACGAATACATGTTAAGGTCATAATGTAAGGTGAAATAAAACACACAATCTTAAATGTCACATGATTTTTCTTATATTAGAAACACAAAAAATAAAGAGTGAAATAAAAGATAATAGGAAACAGGGAGATTGATCGGCAAATAGGAAAGGGAGCAGGGTATGGAGGGGAAGGGAGGTGCAGAAAACAATTCAGATATGTTATGTACATGTGTCAACTCCCCATGATAAATGTATGTTATGTATGTTATGTATGGCCATCATGTACTGATAAATTGGAATTTAAAAAGTAAACTACTGGGACTCAAAGATTAAAAATCCTAGTCATTATTATCTAGATGATAAAGAAATAAAGGCCATTTGTATTTTCATTGGCTGTTTTTTAACCAACCAGTCAATATGTGATTCTAGAGGGTATCTAAGATCTGTTACAATTCTGAACTCTAACAACTCTACATAGTATTGTACTGGTAGCAGAGGTAAAATGAAGGCAAAGGAGTGATGTTAAGATACTCAGTTTACTCTGAATAAAATACCCCAGTATTCAAATCAAAAGCAAGCATAGCTTGGTTGAGATGATGTTTTATCCATGTCAGCATTCCAAGGACAGGATTAAGAATCTTATATTGATGACTAAGATTACCCATTTTGGGGGAGTTCCTTTGCAGAGTACCCAGCTAGCAATAGAATCTGGACAATGTGGATAGTTTGCCATTGAGTTAAGGTAATTTCTTATATTTCATTGGCATATAATCATGCTAGAATTTATCACAAAAAATTAAAGTGACCATTTTTAACTATATAAGATCAGGGCCTAGGTGTCTCTCAGTTGCCACTGACTCTATAAGGGAACCACTTAATAAATTACGTAAGTTTTACTGAATGGATGCACATTTGCTTAAATGAAGAAATCATAATACAAACAGAAGTGCAATGATTCCTAGTAAATCTAAAATCCCACAGCTATAAAGGGGAAGGTAATTTGGCTATGATACCACTTGATTAACTTTGTTGAAATTATGTTCAATAGACCATGTTTGGTTTTCCTCGCAGCCTAAATTCAGGTAGCTTCTTACTCTGAATCTATTTGCTTCATTCCACCACTCACAGACATCCGAATGGATTGCAAATTTAATTACCCATGGAGAACTATCAAAGTTCAAATAAATGCATATATTGTAGCTTAGATTTAGAGATACATTGCAAGCATTTTGCTGTCACTTCATCTGGTATGTAACTAAACGTTAGTTGACTTGAAGGACAAAGGGGAAATAGCATGCTTTGCCAATTATAGGAAAGAAACAAAGACCTTAATATATAACGTATTTGTAATGTTTATTAGGTCTCAGGCCCAGAGACTCAGGGCCTCTGTTTAAAACACAAAGTATATATTTTCCTGACTGCCAGAGCCTATGGCCTAATAATAACAATAAAGGAAATCTTTAAAGATTGAATGTCTGTCCCTTCTTAGCTTGGACATGGCTAAATCAAGAAATTATCTTTCCTAATTTTTTTGTAAGTTTCTTACATGATTAAGGCCACGAAGGAACGTTAACCGTCTTAAAAAAAAAAAAAAAAAAAAAAAAAAAAAAAACAGATACTTTGCAATTCCGGTATAACTTCTAAGAAAAATATTAATAAGCACCATAATTACCATAGTTCCCAGACCTGAGGAGTTGGTCTTGTGTGCAGAGATATCCCGACTTCTACTCTAGGGAGACACCTGGAGAGAAGGCCCAAGTTTCCTTATAGCCACTTTACAATAAATTCTATGTAGATGTCTGCATGGCTGCCTATGTATCTTGACTGAATTCTATCCTCAGTAGCACAAATGTCAGGACCCAGTTCCCTGTAAGAACATGGTTTGGCACAGGCTTATAGCATGGTTCTCAAAGTGTTTGAGGGCAAATAGTGGCCCTGATTAAAATGTTCTTGCTTGCTTGAAATACATATCACTAAACCTGCCTTGTAGGAGATATTGAGGCAGGAAGGCAGGGAATGGCAAAGCTGATTGGGGGACTAATTGTGGTCAGATTCCAGACTATATGCACCAAATTATTATCTAGACCTCGTATCTGGAGGTCTAGGGTTCCTGCAATGTGAGGAGGAAGTAAAAAGGAGACACCATACCACCATTGAAATTATACTACTAAAGTTTTATTTGTGGTAGCCAAACCTAATACTAAGGTGTACTTCTGTGGTTTTGTTTGTTCATTTTTTCTTCTCTTTTACTTGGCCCAGCATTGTTCTGCAGATCCAGTTCTTCACTTACCCTTCACTTCATTTTTTAAAATAAATTTTGCTACCATTTTTGCTTGCTTCATTCCATTCTTTGTTCAAGAAAGAACCCAGAAACTAGCTCCACTAGGGTGTTCCAGTACCTCAGAACTGGGTAGCATTAGCTAAAGGTGCAGAGGGGAGACAGACCACCTGAGAAACCTCTGTTTATGTAACCATGGCTGTTTATGCTCTCTCCACTCTTGTGGGAGTGAGCCAGTTCTGAGAGCAGAACCACCAAGAAAAAAGGAATTCAAAGGGCAGGGGAGGAGTTTGCTGTCTTGAGAAATTTGGTGGCAGAGGTAGTAGGATTGGGCTTCTCTGAATGGGTACAGCAGTGCAGATGGACATGGCTTTGTTCTTTTTGTGAAGTTTCAGGTATGACTGTTGGTAACAACCTCACCTGTCAGGCTTGACACGTTTATTTATCTTCTCCAGCCAAGAGATTCAAGTAAGGTGCTGAGCACACTTTTTGCTTCTAAACTGTTGTGAAGGTTTTTGTTTGTTTGTTTTGTTTTGTTCTTTTTCCTACCTTTCTCTATGTTGAGGATCTACAAGACTTATTCCCATGGCATCACGAAGGGTTTCCTTCCCCTTTCCCTGGGGGATGAAGGAAGGGAATGCATGGCCTCTCTTATTCTTTTAGCAGCAATAGACTTTTTCTTCTCACTTGCCTCATTCCATGCATGTGAGTTAAGTAGCCAGATAGTTTGCTATGCTATGTACTTCCTAGAGTTTGGTGTGCTTTGTTGTCCATTGTTTATTTGCTGTATTTTGCTACCCCATTTTGGAAATTTCTCTCCACTTACCCCAGTTTGTCAGTGTTTTTTTCATTTGGTTTGTTGTTTTGGTGCAGAGCACCATCCTGCCTTGCCATGTAGCAGAGAGTTCAGCTATATTGTTACACAGCCAGACACTGTCTTGTGACAAGTGGTGTTATTTTTTCTTCCCTTTTCTTTTTTTAACCAGCTGGTCTTACAAATCTTCACCCTTGAAGATAGGAATTAAGCCTTTGATTTTGAAAAAACATGTAGGTTTCTTCTTTTCTCTTGAATTAATTTAACTGGCACAGTTGTCTTCCCACACAGGAAAGAAATATTTGTCCTCATAAAAAATTCCCACAGTTTCTCTTTCTGGGTTGCCAGAGAAGTAAGTCAAAACTGAAGGAGCTAATCTGCTGTCAATTAGCCATTGGATTTCCTCACCATGACAGCCAAGATTATCTGAGTTTCTCAGAAGAGATCACAAAGTCCATGGACAGAGGGTCTCTTTAGTTGTAGGAGCAGAAAGTGAGAATTTTGGCTGGCCTATCCAGGGACAGGAAAGACCAAACTTCCAATACCACACATGTGTGAGGCACATTATCTGCCTCACATTTTGAACAGAGTCCAAGCAGAGGTATGGTCTCATGTCCTGTGACCAGTTCTGCACTTGAAACAGGAACTCTTTCTGTTTCTACTCCTGGGTTTTCCATTAAGTGACATGGGTGGATTTAGATTTTTGCCAATCACGACAGCTATAATCTTAGTTTTTCTTTTTTGTCCCTTTCTGACCGTTGATCTGTTTTTTTGCACTGTTGAACATCAGGAACTGAAAAGGGGACATGAATTAGAGTATTCTGTTTCATCTCTGGGACTTTTCTTAGTGGGGGAAGAAGTTGTTAGAGATAGCAGACCTAATTGATACCTTTACAGGTGGAATCCTTTGACTGAATCCTTTCCTACCCATTCATAAAAGACTATGGAGGTTCTTCTTAAAGAAATCACTATTAAATTTGGATGATCTCATTTCCTCCAGAGTGACAATGGGCTTTCTTTTACCTCTCGAAAAACTCAGGGGGTAGTAATGGCTTTAGGAATAAAGTACCCCCTCCAGTTTACCTGGTGGTTTCTATCTTCTAGAAAGGTAGACAGAAACAAGCAGACCGTAAAGCAAGCACTGCAAAAACATTGCCACGAGATGTCTACATCTTGGCTGTCATTGCAGCCAATGGCATCCTGAAATTTCATCACTTCCTCCAAACTGGGCTAAGTTTGAGCCCATCTGAGATGTTACATGGGAGGCTATTTGTAACCTCTGATATGACAGTAGACCCAGAGAACATGAGACTCTTACACTATCTAATTAATCTGGGCAAAGTACAATAGACTATCTAAATGTATGGGAATCTGTCCTGCCAGCTCCCAGCCCAAGGGAACCACCTAGTATCTGCCCTGGAAACAAAGTGCTCCTAAAGTCTTGGAGGTAGGGAACCCCCACAGAACAAAGCTAAAATGGAGGGGTCCCTTTTCAGTGATCCTAGCCATATCCACTGAGGTAAGGTTGCAAGAGATAGATAATTCTATTCATCTTTCAAGAATAAAGCCAGTCCCACCTGAACTGTCTGAAAAAAAAATGATCACCCAAAAGGAAAAAGCTATTCCTGTGAGCCTCTGAAAGACTTGAAGTTATTCTTCCAAAAACAAGATTCCATTGCTGCTACAGATAAGCAACAGGATCTTGTGAAGCCTATTGCTGTCAGACTCTTATTTATCTGACATACCTCTTTGACATGCCTTCTTCTCTACAGAAAGCATGGAAATCTGACCTGTTCCTCATAGCAAAGTTTCTTTCTCCTATTAAACAGTTAAATGATCACTGATTTATTTCACTGTCTCCTAACAGGTTTTTCTTTCTTCAAACCAGCCAGTTGAGCTACAGCAACCTCTGGTAGTTGCAGCTTACATAATACCTGTAGGTAAGGTCTACAGCCCTTGTCAGGGGAAGCAGTTGGAAGACAGAGACCTCACTCCCTCAGCAACTAATAAGGAATTATGAGGATTTATGTCTCAGGGAGAAATGAGGCAGTAAGGCAGAGCATTACAAAGCTAGTTAGGGGAGTAAGTGATTTCAGGACACGAACGATTCTCAGAACCCTGTATATGAAGTTCTCATGGGTTCCTGTGATATGTGGAGCAAATAAAAGGACACCTTTGATGGCACACTACTGAGGTTTCCGTATGGTAAGCCTGCCTTACAGTCAGGATGTACTTTTGTTTTATTTTTTAGTTTTTCTTCTCTTTCAAGATTATGCTGCAGAGTCAGTTTCTCTTATTTTTCACTTTTAATTTTTCAAATAAACTTTGCCACTATTTCTGCTTGTTTTGTTCAGTTCTTTGTTGAAGACAGAACCTGGAAACTCCAGCATCAGAAGCAGGTTCCAGCACCCCAGAACCTGCTCACAGTATCAGATGTTGAGGTACATAGCTAGAAAATAGACTCATAAGTAGTTTAAACACTTTTTCATCTCTCTTTTCAAGAACAAAAAGCAGTTCCAGGAGTGTCCATTTCCCTCACTCTAGGCTTCAGTTGAAGACTACTAGTGAGCTCTTTCCCAGAATAAGCTCCTCTGATCTACTTCGTGAGGAACCCTTTATGTGTCTCACAGTCTAGGATAACTTGAAGACCACTCCCACAGTTTTTCAAGCTCTTCACTCAAGTAAAAGAAATTGTTTGCACCACATGTAGATATAGTGCCTAATAAATGTTGTGGTGTAACAAATGCAAAAGATCTTATTACCTAACTTTTCCTGTATTTCTGATGCATTGCATAAAACTTAGTTCCTCTCTAGGACTTAGCACTTTCTCAGCAGCTATTTCCCTTATTTTTTTTATTTTGTCACATAAAATATATATATTGTGATGTTTGAGCCCCCCCCTTGTCATTTCACTGACACATAAAATAACCTAAAATGATACTAGTGTAATTCTAATATCTCACAAGGCATGAATCCATGAAGGCTTTGCTAACACTGTGGCTAAACTCAAAGCAGCAGAACTTTGACAAGAATCCCGGTTTCACTAAACACTGGTTCACTATACTTCTATAGTGAATCTATAGTTCACTATAGATTTCTGAAATAGTACATTACCATCCAATTCATAATTTTACACCAGTTGAACTCACAACTTTGTGCCATGTTCTTGCTGGATGCTTTTAACTACTTCATTTAACTGAAGGCATTTTAAAATAGCCTAACAATTCAGGGCAACATTTACACTATAACCAATTTTGGAAGAAAACATTTCGTCATAAATGAATTTCAGCAGAACATTTTGGCGCAAGGGGCCATTCTAAGGTTGTCTACTCTCTTGTCTAGGTGCCCTCCTCCCCATAACTCAGTTTGGAGTTGCTAGGTAACGTGTTGAGCACCACGTCAACACTTCCCACTACCACTGTTCAGCAGGAGGTTTCCCTCTTTTCTTTCCTCTCCGGGCACCGCAGCAGGAACAGAACCTCAGCTCTTTTCCTCTTTTCACTTCACCTGTTCTTGCTGCTGGTCTCGCCCGAGCACCCGGACCCTTTCCCTTCCAGTTAAGAAGAAACACACATAGCACTCAGAGTCTTGTAAATAGTTTCATTGAGAGTGAGAGCGGCTTTCTCAGCAGTCTGTGGGGAAAGGTGTCAGTGCCCTGCCGATGATCTGAAGCTGCTCTCCTCTATGGGCTCCCCACTGCATTCCGGGAACCTTGGGATTTGGTGGAGCTCTTGGTGCGCGCTTTGCCCGGCTTACTGCAGGACTGGTCTGCTTTATCAGCTTCAGGCTTCTGGACCTCTTGCTTCTCCTCTTTGAACTTGGAGCGGGATCTCTTCTGGTCACTAGGCTCAGGCCCGGGGTCTTGCCTGGAGGCGCGTGCTCGGGCCTCCTCCCTCCTCGCCCTGGCTCTGGCCCGCTGCCTGGCCTTGGCCGCCTCCAGCTTCAGCATCGCCTCGCGTCTCCACACCTCCCGTGCCTTTTTTGCCGCCTGGCGACGGGTGCGGCGCCTCCGCGGGTTCTGTGGCCTGGTAGGGTTCCTCCTGGAGGAGACGCCGGCCTCCGCCAGCCTCTGGCGCCCCGACTTCTTCCTGGGCTTCGGAGTCTTCCAGACTCGGAAGCAGTTTTCCGAGTTGATGCCGCTCACCCGCAGGAAGGCGCCACTGCCCTCGGGCCCGGGCGCTGCGCTTGAGCCGACGGGGTGGAGGTTCCTGCGAACTTCGCAACCCGCATTGCCCAGCGCCGTCTGGAGCGTGGTCAGCGTCAGCCCCTTGTGTGCCATAATGGCCCGCAGCACAACCTGGGACACTTGGAGCACCGAGGGCTCCACCCCACTCCGCGGTGCCCTCACAGGCCGCTGGGCGCCTCTGTCTGCGCCTTGGAGGGCAGTACTGGGCCCAGCGGCCTCGGCCATGGCCCCGCTTCCCGCTGCGCGGGGCCACAGGCTCTCAGAGATGCCTTTGGGCCTCACCAGTGAGACAGCACCTGTGGCTAAGCCGTCACAAAGAGGGCTGGGCCTGCCCCACCCACGTAAAGGCCCTTTATACTTTTCAGTAACCAATCAGAACACACTTCCTTCTGTGTCTAAACCAATCCAAGCCTTCAGTGGCTCTGAGCGCATAACCATCCTACAGAATTTTCAGAGTTTCCATGGAGCTGATATTTAACTCCTGGTCTCCATTGCTCTCAGAAGTCCATTCTTCTGTGGCCCTAAACATTATCCTCATTTCCCTAACACAGGGCTGCTGTCCACTGTCCTAATCAAACAATGCAAGCAATATGATAGTCCTGAAACACAGCCTGGCCCAGATATCCCACCATTAGGCCCCACAGGTTAATTATCTGCAGTCCCTGCTCCCGGTTGCTTTGTAGGAACATGAATCCAATGGAGGACCAAACACTGGACCATTACGCAAAACATTGGTTCTCGCACCTTAGCAAATTCATGTGCCTCGTTCAAGTGGACTGGTAAAATACAGATTTCAAATCGTCTTAAGATCACCAGACTCATCAATATTCTTTGACTATTTATTGGACTTTTCTTCCTCTCATCCGCCTACGATTGTCAATTCTAGATCAACCCCATTCTCCTCTCAAGTTCCTGATAAACCTTTCTTCACTGAAGCTTCCCTCAAATTGTTCAAGCCTAAGAATTCCTACCTCTCAATTACTGGAATTACTTTTGAATCTTGTGTGGGTTTTCTTTGTATAGAATTAATTTGGTGAGCAAGTGCAATGTTCCACAGTATTGTTTTAAAAGAGGAGAAAGTTGGCTGTTGAGCTGTAATACAGGCATGAATATCCTAGTTCTTTCAAAGCTACATGCCCTGGATACCTCCCTTAATATCATGGGATCCTTATCAAAAATGATGGCAAATACTGGGTGGGAAATCCAACGTATTTCAGCTCCACTTCATCATCATCATAAACAGTCTTGTCCCTCAAAAACTAGACTGCTGATATGCTAAGTTTTCTTCTTATGTGAGTTCTTATTGACAATGAGCTTTCAAATTTCTTAGATTTTAGAAGAACAGAGCCTCTATTTCTGACATTTTTTTCTGATTTCCCTTATTGGATACTTGGGAAATATATCCCTTCATCATTCCTGCTCCACTTCCTTCAATCACCAAAATAATAAATAAAAATTGTAATTTATACTTACTTTTGAGTAACTTTTTAAAACCAATTGGGAAAGCCTCCCGTCTTTGGAGAAGCTTCAAGGGAGAATTATTTTTAAACAACATCTTTTTTTCATATGCAAGTAACAACACCATTACCTGTGGTTGGATTAAGTTGAGGAAAACCCCTTTAGTCCAGTACATTAAGACCATATGCTATGGCTTGAATGTGGTTTGTCCCCCCAAAATCTCACACTGAATTTTAGTTGCCATGGTTATTCCTAGAATTGATATATCAGACAAAAACAAAGAAAAATGGTTTATTTAGAAACACAGGCTTTAGTGGCTATGTTGTATTAGAACATTTGAAATATTTAAAGTTGTTTATGAACACCTAGAACATAGAAATGGTTGTTTTCAACGTTCTTCCTTGTAATTCTACACAAATGCCTGAAGTTGTGGCTTCCTGTAGGCTCAGCGCTGATCACAAGTGTAGAAGCTTGCACTACATCCACCTAAACTGGCTTGAGTAGGGTTGAAGTGTATAGGATAATGCTTTCAGTGTTTGTTTCTATGCATATCTCCAAGGATTAAATAGGAATGAAAACTGCAAGAGTTCATGAAACTGAAATTTGATTTTCACCAACATTCTGTTGTCCTTTTCATTGTTGATGTGTAACGATTTAGTAGGATGCTCTTAACACAGTGATTATGGGTAGAATCAACTTTCTCCTCTATTTTAAGATAAACAGCAGTTTCCATGTTTCCTTTAGGAAGCTTTCTGTCATAGATAGTAACCGTGGAATATATTTTACAGTTCAGGTACTGAAGCAAATCCACACACTTTTTCAAATAAAATAATTCATACATCATATTTGAAATGTAAGAAAAGAGGAGTAAAGACACATATTTTTATGTAAGAAATTGTACTGTATTTCACATGTCAGAAAGGAACATTTCCCCAAATAACCAGTGAGCATGATAAGCAGGAAATTGTTCTAACCTGTTGTAAAATAGTCATGGACATGGACCGTTAGTTAATTTTCTTCTGCCCTCAAGATTTCAAAATACTAATCAATGACTAATGTTAATATCACTTTATGTTGCTGAGCCCTTTGTTATTGTTTTCAACCTCATAATTCATAGATTGAAGCCTTCATTCCAGAGAGTTCCACACAACTGTATAACTTCCATCCATACTGATCAAGAGCCATAAATGAAATCTCTCATTGACTCTTTTTGAATCAGACCCTCGCTGTCATCCTTGGTAATATCACCTAAGAAGCCTAGAGGAGAGCTCTGAAGAGAACGCATCCCAATGTCAGATATTTCTTGGCCAAGAAAAAAAATTTCTCCTAGTTCATAGGAAACATTTGATCATGCTCCTTCATTTACAAAAGTTCTTTTCCCTTTTTAATGAAGGCTTGTATGTGCCACTTTGAAAATATGAAGAAATGAACTCTGACCTAAAAATCACTACACATTCCATTACCTGTACTCTTTAAATTGATACTTTTAAATTGTTCAGTTTCTTATTTCCATTTCATGAAAGCACTCCCCAAAGAGATAGACAATTGGCTGAAGCTTTCTGTCCATTTGTCCTTAAATTTGACTGGCTTTAAATTATATGAAATAACAGTAGCCAAAAATTACCAACCATAAATGTGCTTTATGTAAAATTCAGTATTTTAAAATTTACTTTCCACTTTCATCTATAAAGGTTAAATAACCTGCAATACTTCACTAATTTGTTTTTTAATTAAAATATTTTAAAAGAAAATTTCTATTCTGTTCATTATCTAGCAGACTGCCTTTTGATTATTGAGCAGATATAACAGACAACATGGCAAAATAGAGGAGAATCCTTGTTCAGAGATACTCAGAGAAATTCAATTAAAAAACAGGTAATTGGAAAAAATGGGAGGGGAATACACTCTGAAACCAAAATCAGTCTGAAATAAGACACTCATAGATCAAGAAAAACATAAAAGACTTAATAAATTTCCAGCCAGCCCACCTGGTTGCCAGTAAGTCACTGAATCAGGATGATGCCCACCGTTGTTAGAATCTTAAAAGAAGAAGGAAAAGAAAAGGAGGAGGAGGAGGAGGAAGAAGAAGAGCAGGAAGAAGAAAGAAGGAGGAGGAGGAGGAAGAGAAACAGGAGAAGGAGGAGGAGGGGAGAAGGGGAGGAGAAGGAGAAGGAGGAGGAGTAGAAAGAGAAGGAGAAGGAGAAGGAGAAGGAGGAGGAGAAGGAGAAGAGGAAAAAGGAAGGATTTACCAACCAGTGTGGCTAAATCAAACCATACAGGATAGACTTGGGATATAAGTTCCCCTGCCTCTTCTGCCTCCCTCCAAACAGAGACCATTGCAGCAGTATATTCCAGTGACACACAGAAGTGAGTGAACTGCTTCTTCCCTGACATTAGGCCAGCTTTCCTTTTTTCTTTTTCTTTCTTTTCTTTACTTACCTTTCCTTTTGTGCATGAGAGCACCAACCGGAACTGCTAGGAACAACATTAAAAACTTGAGAGATGCATAATGTATGGAACATCTAACACCTCCCCCATGACCTATGATTAGAGAGGCACAGGAATTAAACAGTCTTACACCTTGGAACTACACAGTCCCAGGCTGTTCACACATCCCCTGTGTGCAGGTGCAGAAAAGCACCCCATAGAAATCCTATCTCACCTGAGGAAGTTACAAACTACAGCAGAAGTGGGTGGCTGTGGAAACGGAACTTGTAAAGCAACGTTTGGGAATTTTGCACTTCATCTCAGAAAAACAGTGATTATTAGGACTGAGCAGCTTTGGACAGCAAAAGCAAGAGTGGAGGACCAGATGATGCCACAGCATCCCACCCCATGCAGCAACAAATGACTTGAGAGGACAGAGGCTTGCCAGTGGAAGAGGAACACAGATGGTTGGGCAAGGACCAGGAGGAGTCAGTGGCACATGACACTGGGAACAGCCCCATGTGTCTGTCTGAAAGCAGCACAGCAATGAGGAGAGAGACATGGAAAGAAATAGGGTAAGGACTGGGAGGCCATTAAGGGACATATAAACTACTGGCTGAAGACTCTGGCCCTAGGCCTCCACATCTGGAGGCCAACATCAGTCTCAAATCTAGCACAAACTCGACTGCAGGCTTGATAGCGTTGTTCAGTAATTTTGTGCTCTCACAGGCCACCAGAAGAACTTTGATTTTTTAAATTTTATTTTATTTTTTTCTTTTCCTTTTCTGTCCTTTACCTATATTTTCATTTTTCTTTCTTTGCTGATTTGTTTTCTTTTCCTTTTTTTGTCTTTTACCTATATTTTTATTTAAATTTTATCTTGTTCTCTTTTAAAATAGATTTATTTTTATCTATTCATCTTCTTTCCCTTTTTTCCTCAATTTACTTCTCTAGAGTTAGTCATATTTTTATATGATTGAATGGTCTTTCTGAGTTTTCTGGTCAACTTAATCCTTTGTTTACTCCTTGATTCTTTCTCTGCTGCCCTCTTTTCTACTTTTCCAAAGGTCATGTGATCATTCTTTGTCCTCCAGCTTTGTTTCAAAACTTTGTTTCTTTTCAATTATCTCTGTTCTGTGCACTATCCTTCTCAAATTTCCTCCACTGCAAGGTAAAACCAAGGGAAAATACTTTACAAACTCCTGATTTGTGATCAGTTTTGTTATATAACTGTAGGCTTTGCTGCTATGATTTAAGATACAAAATTAGTAATTACCACTGTTGTCAGTTTCTAAATTGTGCTTGCTAATCATGCTACTTTAGCTAGGATGCTGTATCCATTGTAATCTCACTTCTGTAACAATACTGTGTTCTCACTTCTGTAACAATACTGGAAAACTCTGGGGTAATAACATTACAGCATCCTATCACCAAAGGACTGGGGATTGAGCCGAACAGACTCTTACATCTGACTCTTAATTAATTGAGAAGGTATGATGTTGGGACAGACACAAATCCCAGAACCTCCTACCCACAGACAACATCCCTGGAGAATTGACTTTTCCTAGAGATGCCTTGATACTAGAGAAAAAGCTACTTTTAAAAAATGTGCAAGGTTCAATACAGAAAACAAAATAAAAATTTTCTGAAATAGAAAATGACAAGATGCAGAAACACATTGCAACCTCAGACCTCCAGCCTACCCAGAACAAATCCAGAAGACATAAGATAGAGGAAAATGGAAGATATACCCCTGAAATTTGTGAAATGAAAGCAACCAAAGTGGAGAAACAAACCTGTGAGTTACAGAGTAAATCAGATCACAAATAATCTCTCAGGTAAAAGAAAATATTAACAATAATAAAGGCAATGCTTCGAATTATTCATAATAGATATGGATAAAAAGATGAAAACTGTAGAAAAATGATGGAAACTGTAAATGACCAATAAAGGAAAGAAATAGAATTCATGACATAGATTTAAACAATAAATAGGAAATAAAACATTCATTTAAAACTAGCAAAAAACACTTGAACAGAAGAAAGACTTTCAGATCTTTAAGAAAGAATCATATCTAGTGATCACAAAAGGAAAGATCTCCTAAAAATAGCAATGGATCAAGAAATAACATTTAAATAGCTGTAAGATGATGTAAAGAAAAATAAGACTGATAGTTGTCAGTGAAACAAAAACCAGGAGTCAACACAAATGTCATAAAAAGACTATTTACAAAAGTAACAGCAGAAAATTTCCCAAACATGGGAAAAGAACCAGACATACAGATAAGTGAGGTATATAAAACTCCAGTTAGCCATAGCCAAAATGAATCTACATCCAAATAAACAATAATCCAGATCCAAGATATTCAGCATGAGAACAAAATATTAAAAGCTACTAGATAAAAGAAACAGATCACCTAAGGGGAAAGCTCATCATAATCATGGTAGACTTCTCCATGCAACCCTGAATCAAAAAGAGCTTGGAGTGAAGTGCTTCAAGATCCAAAACAAAACAACTTCCAACCAAGACTGATGTACCCTACAGAACTATCTTTCAAAATAAATGGAGAAATACACTTCCATGACAAAGACCAGCTGAAGAAACTCATGACCACCAAACCAACCAAACAGTGCTGAAAGATATTCCACACAGAGAAAAAAATGAATATAATTGCAAGAACAACAACAGAAAGAAATCACCACGCAGTGCAAACAATTAACAGAGTGGAGAAGCAGGGAACCAACAGCAGGAAAATGACATGAAAAAGACAAGCCAATACATATCAGTTATAATTATCAATCTAAATTACCTCAATTCACCAATCAAAGGAAACAGACTGACAGAATGAATCAAGGTCCAACAATATGCTGTACACAAGAAACACATTTAACTCAAAAGGAAATTAATAGGCTAAGTGTTAATAGACTACGTAATTAACAGACTAAGTGTTTCACAAAATCCAGCACTTTTTCATGACAAAAATTCTACAGAAAATTGGAATACATGGTCACTATTTCAATTTGATAAAAACTATCAAGAAGATGCCAACAGCCAACATCACACTACATGAACAAAAACTAAAAACTTTTACTCTAAAATCAGAAATAAGACAAGGTTGTACACTATTACCATCCCATTCAATATAATTCTGGAAACATTAGCCAGAGTTATAGATAAGAGAGAAATAAATTGAGTAAGGATAGGAAAACAAGAAATTAAATTATCATTATTCACAGAGAACATGATACCTTACATAGAAGATTTCAAAAACTCCACTGAAAGACTTTTAGACTTAAAAACCAAATTAAGTTGTGTAGCTATATACAAAGTCAATACTCAAAAATTAATAGCATTCCTATACACAACAATTTCACTAAGAGAGAAATTAGAGAACCATAACTTTCATAATAGCACGCAAAAAATGAAATACTTAGGAATTAATTTAACAAATTAAATAAAAGACCTATATATTAAAATTATGGTACTCTGAAAAAGAAAATTAAAGAGAATATCAGAAAATGGAAAGATAGTCCTTGCTCATGGATAAGAAGAACAAACCTAATGAAAATGCTCAGACATTCCAAATTGTTACACAGGTTTAATGAAATCCCAATCAAAATACCATTAGTGTACCATTAGAGAAAACATTCATAAAATACATTAGAAAATGGAAGAAACATAGGATAGCAAAAGAAATTTTGATATTCCGTACAGGGAGTGGAAGGTGTGAGACGTGATTTGCAGTTGTGGGGAGAAGTTTGGATCATTGCTCCCAGCAGGTAAGACCCCACCCAGCATCCTATATCATGAAAGGATGCAAGAGGAGGTCCATACAGGCCTCCTACATGAGCCACATGCAGTGACCTCCATTCAGTCCTGGGAGCTGATGGTTGGTGGGGTGAGAGCACATTTCCAGAGCACATGGAGAAGGCTTTGGAACATCACTTGAAACCCACAAATAATAGGAAAATGACAAAAAGAGAGAGCAAAATGCAATCTCAAACCTCCAGCCTACCCCAAGAAAAACTAGGAGCCATGTACATAGAAAAAAATACCTGAAATTCCTGAATGGTAACAACTGAAACAACCCTGGGAAGCTATAAAAGAACTCATCAGAAATAATCTCCCAGGTAAAAGAAGAAATGATAAATGTAATGAAAGAAATACTGATACATCTAAAGAAGACATAGTCAAAAAATTAAAGGAACCAGGCAAAAAGATGGAACCCTTAATGAACAATATAAGAAACAAACAGAATGCATGAAGCAAATTCAGAGATATACAGGAAATCAAAAATTCCACTGAAATTGGCAAAACTGCCTCAACAAAAGTGAAGATAGAATTTCAGACCTCAAAGACAAGATAGCAACTAGGGAACAGGAAAGGAAAGGTCTTTTAAAAATAACAAGGAATCAGGAAATAACAATTCAACAGCTGCAAGATGATGCAAAGAAAACAACATAAAATTGATAGATATAAATAAAAAAGAAGGGGCCAACACAAATGATATCAAGAGGCTATTTACAGAAGTAATAGCTGAAAATTTCCCAAACATGAGAATGGAAACTGACATTGAGAACAGTGAAGCATATAGAATTCCAAATAGCTATAACCAAAATAAAACTACAACCAGACATATAATAATCAACATCCCAGAAATCCAACATAAGAATAGAACATTAAAGCTGTTTGAGAGAAGAGATAAATCACTTATAAAGGAAAACCTATCAGAATCACAGCAGACTTCTCAACACAAACAATGAAGTCAAGAAGAGCAAGGTGAGCTGAGAGAAACCAACTGGAAGTGCAAACCCAGTACTATGACCAGGAACAGATAAAATCTCAGCACCGAAGCTGGAACCTGCACCTCTGGAAACCATGATTTGACTTTCCTGCCCCAGCTGCTGCATCTGAATCGGCACAGCAGGGATAGAGACACGCAAGCTCTGAGAGTGGGAATCGGTGAACTGAGTTGAGAGCAGAACTGGTGGGGAGCCCTGCATCGACCTGCAGTGAGTGAGAGGAACAAGGACCCCTCCATAGATAAGGAGGCACCAACAGAGGACATTCTGGGACTGGGCAGACTAGCCAGAACAGGATGCTGCAGTGAATTCAGTCACATATTCACCTCTCAAGTGGGATTGGTGGAGAGCACCTGACCTGGGTGACACTGTGGACTAAGACCCGTAGGCTAGCCCAAACCAGGTCTCTGCACCTGGCAGTGCACCCTAATGCAGTAGAGCCTTCAGCAGGTTGACTGACATGGGGGGGGCAGACCCAGCATAGGTTGCCACGGTATGTGTCTCCCTAGTACACTGCAGTGGGCGGGAACACCTAGCCGGCATGATTCAAACAAACTGTAACCCACAAAGAAAGAAACTGGGCCTCCTATATACACCTATATGGAAGGGACAAAAAATATGAGAAGAGGAGGCAACAAGAAAGGGTCTTTGGTCCCCAGTCCTGAGAACACTGATCCAGGAAAGGTACCTGCAAAGGAGAATGAGGACAGAAAACATGCAATATCAGACAGAGCACCAATAGACATAAAGTGATATCTCCAGAGCCTCATAGATGAGTTCAAAAGTGAAGTATTTAATGAAATAAAGCAAGATATAAGTAGAATAGTTAGAGAAATGCTAAGCACTGCCCAAGAAAAAACAGATGGTGGAATGGAAGAACAGAAAAAAAGGGGAGAATTGTTTGATGGAGAAAATAGAGAAAACATAGAATACATGAATCAGGTTCAAAGAGATTACCAGGAAACTAAAAACTCTATTGAAAGCTGGCATAACAGCTTGAAAGAAACTAAGGATAGATTATCTGAACTGGAGGACAGATTTGTAATGTGGGAGCATCAAATGAAAAACTTCTTAAAAATAATAAGGAAACAAACAGCAATAATACAAAGGCTAGAAGATGATAAGAGGATCTATAACTTAAGAATGTAAAGGAAGAAGTAGGGACACAAACAAATGAACTAGAAAGGCTATTCACAGAAATAATCCAGGAGAATTTCCCTAATTTAGCAAAAGGTAAAGATACTCAGATGTATGAGGCATACAGGACTCCAACCACCTACAACTCAAACAGAACTACACCCAGGAATATAATAATCAAAATTCCAGAAATCCAGTATAAGAAAAGAATATTAAAAGCCATCAGAGACAAGAAACAGATCACTTACAAGGGAACACCCATAAGAATTACAGCAGACTTCTCAGCACAAACCATCAAATCATGAAGAGCATGGGGCGAAATAATTCAAGCTTTGAAAGATAGTAACCTCCAGCCAAGATTGATATATCCTGCACAACTGTCCCTCGAAATTAATGGAGGAACAAGGTGCTTCCAGGATAAAGAGGAACTAGGGGAATTTGCAACCACCAATTCAACTCTACAGAGAATACTGCAAGACATTCTAAAAGAGAAAAATAACAAGATTCCAAAAACAGTAACAGAGAGGCCACAATGAATGGAGTAGAAAGTGAAATGAAGAAGACAAACTGACAACTAATGACAAGAAAAAGCTCAACAGAAACGAGGCAGAGAAGTTTGGATATAATTTCTAATATAGATGGCCTAGATACCCTAACTTGGAAAAAATAGAGAATAACAGGCAGAGTGGATCAAGAGATAGGGTTCACCAAGAGCCTCTTTATAGGAAATATAATTAGCCTGAAGAAGGTCATATGGACCAAAATCAAACATGAGAAAATGGAACTCGATATGATAGGGAACCAGAAAGTAATAGGGGTAACTAGACCAACATATATGGATAGGTTGAACAGACAGGCTTTAAGAAATGAAGAAATATAACTAGAAATCCAGCCCAGGAATGAGAAAGTTCAGAAACACTTATATAAATAGCAGGCTGACCCCCCCCAATACAAAACCTGGAGTGTTGGGAGACCCAAAAATATACAGTTCATTATGGGGAAGTAAAAGGGAGGAATAGTCCTCAAAAAAAAAAAAAAAACAGCAGAAGATATAGCTAAAAGGGTATCAGGATTAAAACCCCTATTACTTGCACCACTCTGCTTGGTTGGAACTCGTTCTGTCCTCAGATGGCTGTCCATAGCATCGGGGACATCTTTAATTGCCTATTAACTCAACCAGAATCCATGTATGACTTTTACTGTTGTATCATGATTGATCTTAGTTAAATCTGACTTATTTTATTGCTGCTTATTATGAACAGATTTTATTCAAAACCTGTAAGGTTGATGGCAACAAGTTGAGGAGTACAGACAACTATACTGAAAATGACAATGATTCACTATGATATCCATTCTGATTTGATTACTACCTGTTTTTGTAGCTCTATACTATATATAAAGTTGTATTTCTGTTAATTCTGTTATGTACTGATATGCTCAATTATACTTTATCTGATGATATAGCCAATTCTGTTGATGATAACAAGAAACAGCACAGTGACCGGGATAGAACTCCTTATACTGCAGATTTATATGTCTTTTTAGTTTTATATGTCTATAGGAAAAATTTTAATTCTGTACTGCTTTGTTATGTTTTTCCCTCTAACATAGAAAGGATAGAAATGCATGTTAAGACTCGAGCTTAGGTAAAACATATAAACAGTTTATGAGCACTGATCTGATGACACATGATGAAATGAACAAAAACTTTGAAAGAAAGAAAGTGGCACTGCAGTACCCAATCCTGACTCCGGAGTGTTATGATGTGAAATCCAGCAATATTATTAAACTTTGTTCAGAAGGATTTTAATCTAATATGCTCTGTTAGGTCTCAACATAAATGAAGATATAGATAAACGCATACATGTCTAAGTGTATAGGATTGATAGCCATTTTAATTTTTGTAGGATAATTGAAAAGAATGTTTTGCAGTCTCCTTGGTTGAAATCTCAACATATAAATAGTTGTGTATCTTAAACAACTATTTATAGGGGGACAATATGTATACATCAGCTAGTAATTTACTACTGTCTATTTTTTTCTTTGAAAGTATGTACTATTTCTGCCCATTTTCTATCTTGTTTTGTCTTTCTTTAAATTAAAAAAAAGAAGAGTATGGTGGGAAGTATTTCAGATCCTAAAGGAAAACAACTTTCAACCCAGACTCATGTACCCTGAAAAACTGTTCTTCAAAATGGATGGAGAAATAAGATACTTCCATAACAAAGAACAGCTGAAGAACCTCATGACCACCAAATCAATTCTGCAAAGAATACTGAAAGACATGCTACATAGACATAGGAAAAAATCACTAGGCAAAGCAGACAATTAAACAGAATGGAAAGATAAAGAATCAATAGCAGAAAGATAACATGTCAAAAGTAAGCCAATACATATCAGTTATAACCATTAATGTAAATGGCCTCAATTCACCAATTAAAAGAAATAGACTGACAGAATGGATCAAGAAACAACATCTAACCATATGCTGTATACAAGAAAACTTTGTAACTCAACAGGAAACTCATAGACTGAAAGTCAAAGGATGGAAAACAGTACTTCATGCAACAGTAACCCACCAAAAAAGTAGGAGTAGCTATTCTGATTATAAACAATGTGAAATTCAAAGCAAGTATGATCCAAAGATATAAAGAATGTCACTACATACTACTTAGGGGAAAACTTCAAGAGGAAGATATAACAATCTTAAAAATATATACACCTACTTTAGGAGCACCCATCTATACAAAACAAATATTAACAGAAAAAAATCAAATATGCAATAACACAATTATAACAGGAGACCTAAACATGGCATTGACACAAAGGGACAGGTCAACCAGACAGAAAATCAGCAAAGAAGTAACAGAACTGAATCACACCTGTGAACCAATGGACTTGATAGACATATGTAGAGTGTTCACCCAAGAACATTAGAATATACATACTTCTCAGCATCACATGGGACATTCTGTAAAATAGGAAAATAGTTCGCAGAACATCCTTAAGCAAATGGAAAAGAATTGAAATTTTTCCATGCATGTTATCAGATCATAGCACCATGAAACTAGAAATTAATGGCAAAAATAACTGCAAAAACTCCACAAACACATGGAAATTGAGTAATACACTCTTGAGCAATCTAGGGTCACAGAGGAAAACATTGAAGAAATTAAACAATATCTAAAAGCAAATGAAAATACAAAAACAATATATCAACCTGTGGTAATGAAAGCAGTCCTCAGAGGAAATTTTATTGTTGTAATTTCCTACAACAGGAAAACAGAATTAACAGAAACAAACAACCTGGTTGTACACCTCAAAGATTCAGAAAAAGAAGAGTGAAGCCCAAGGCCAAAAGAAGAGAGGAAATTATAAAGATCCAAGCAGAAATCAATGCAACAGAGAATAAGAAAACAATACAAAGAATCAATGAATCAAAGAGTTGGTTCTTTGAAAGAATAAATAAAATTATTAAGCCCCTAGCTAACCTTATTTTAAAGAGGAAAGAAAAAACTCCAATTCATGCAATAAGGAATGAAAAGGGTGAAATCACTACAAACATTATGGAAATACAGATGATCATTGACACCTACTTTGGAAACTTCCACTCTCATAACCTCTACTCTCATAGCCTTGACAACACAGAAGAAATGGACAGATTCCTAGAAACATATGAATTACCAAAGCTGGGTCAAGGAGATGTAAAACTGCTGAATAACCCAATTTCAATTAATGAAATTGAAAATGTATTTAAACCCTTACCAACAAAGAAAAGCCCAGGCCCAGACAGATTCACTGTGGAACTCTACTAGAAATTCAAAGAAGACTTAGTGCCAACACTCTGCAAACTCTTCAATGAAATTGAACGGGGAGTAATTCTTTCTAAGTGACTCCTTGAAGCAAATATTACTCTAATACCAAAACATGAGAAAGACCCAACGAAAAAAGAGAATTACAGGCCAATCTCCCTAATGAACATTGATGCAAAAATTCTCAATAAAATATTGGCAAACAAGATGCATCAAATCATCAAGAAAATTATACACAATGACCAAGTGAGATTCATCCCAGGAATGCCAAGATGGGTCAACATATGTAAATCAATAAAAGTAATCCACCATATCAATAGAGCCAAAAATTAGAACCACATGATCATTTCTATAGATAAAGAAAAAGCTTCTTATAAGGCACAACACTTATTCATGGTAAGAACTTTACAGAAAATTGGAATAGATGGTCTTTAGCTCAATATGATAAAAGCCATCTATGACAAACCAAGAGCCAGCATCGTATTAAATGACCAAAAACTGAAAGTCTTTACCCTAAAATCAGGCACAAGGCAAGGATGTCCATTATCACCACCCCTGTTCAATATAATGCTGGAAATACTAGCCAGAACAACTGGACAAGAGAGAGAAATAAAAGAAGTAAGGATAGAAAAAAAAGAAGTTAAATTATCATTATTTGCAGATGACATAGTATGCTACTTAGAAGACCCCCAAAACTCCACTGAAAGACTTTTAGGTATAATAAGTAAATTCAGTAATGTAGCTGGATACAAAGTCAACACTCAAAAATCAGTAACATTACTATACACAAACAACTCACTGAGAGAGAAATAAGAGAAGTCACACTCTTCACAATAGCATTCAAAAAATGAAATACTTAGGAATCAGTCTAACAAAAGAAGTAAAAGATCTATTCAGGGAAAGTGATAATTCCCTGATAAAAGAAATCAAAGACCTCAGAAAATGGAAAGACATTCCTTGTTCATGGATAGGAAGAATAAATATTGTGAAAATGGCCATTCTCTCAAAATTGTTATACAGATTTAGTGCAATCCCAATCAATATACTGCTAGCATACCTCACAGATCTAGAGAAATCACTCGTAAAATTCGTTGGAACCAGAAGAGATCTAGAATAGCAAAGGCAATTCTAATCAACAATGGCAAAACTGGAGGCATCACAATCCCTGACTTGAAGTTATACTACAAAGCTATTGTAATAAAATCAACATGGTACTGGAATAAAAAGAGACCTGAAGATCAATGGAATAGATTAGAAGATATAAATACAACTACAATCACACTCAGCAACTTTATCTTTAATAAAGGGGCCAAAAACATTCACTGGAAGAACAATAGTCTCTTTAATAAATGGTGCTGGAAAGACAGGCTCTCCATATGTAGAAAACTAAAACTAGACCCATGCCTATCACCATAAACTACACTAAAGTCTAAATTGATCAAAGATATAAATATTAAAACAGAAACAGTAAATCTGTTGGAAGACAAAGTAGATAGAAATCTAGAAGACATAAGAGACATCATGAACAATAATCAAACTGCCCACAAAATACTTCACAGAATCAATAACTGGGATCACATCTTATTAAAAGAGTTTCTGCATGCTGAAAGAAATCTCCAGCATAGTGAACAGAAAACCCACAAATTGGGAAAAAATCTTAATGAACTGTCCCTCTGACAAAGGACTTTTGTCTAAAACATATAAAGAATTTTTAAAAATTAGATCCCCAAAATTCAAAGACCCAATCCAAAAGTGGGCATCTAAGATAAATACATAGTCCTCAGATGAAGAAATACAAATGGCAAATAAATACAAGAAAAAATGTTCATTCTTAGTCATTAGAGTAATGTAAATTAAAACCACACTGAGATTCCATCTCACTCCAGAAAGAATAGCCAGGATCAAGAAAACTACCAATAACAAATGCTAAAAAGGTTGCAGAGATAAAGGAACTTCTCCACTGTTGGTTGGAGTGCAGACTTGTGCAACCACTGTGAAGGTCAGTCTGGAGATTCCTCAGAACTCTTGGATTGGAAACCCCATTTGGCCCAGCTATTCACTTCTGGGCATATTCCCAGGAGAATTGAAAGCATCATATCACAGTGATATATATGCACCCATGTTTATAGCAGCACAATTTGTAATAGCCAGATCTTGGAAACAACCTAAATGCCCATCAAATGAGAAATGGATAAAAACGTGTGTTATTTTTATACAGTGGAGTCCTACTCAGCTATAAAGAACATTGAGATATTTATAAGTAAGTGGATGCAACTCGAGACCATACTCACAAGTAAAATAAATCAAACTCACATGTGTAAATTCTATACAGTCTCCCTAGTGTAAGAAATGGTAAGAGTACATAAGGTTTTATGGCAATCATGGTTTCCCATTATATTGCTTTGAAATCTTATAATGTTTTCATTTATTGGTTGGAATGATTTTATTGTTTTGTTTGATTTTATTATGTGTGATGGTATGAATAGCTCTTTTGAAGAAAACAAGACATTATGGCAGCTATTGCTGATTTACTATCATCTTGTTGTGAAGTCCTACAAGCTTTTATTTTTCTGTTTTGATTCATTCTATCCTGTTGTGCCTTATTAAATTTTATTATGTGTGATGGTATGAACAAAATTTTAAAGAAAATGAGATATTATAGCAGCCATTGTTCATTTTCTGCTTTTTGGTTTTGAAATGTTCTCATTCTCTTGAATAATATAACAAAATATACTATTTTGTTATGTTTGATATTTTTGTGTGTGAAAGTAAGCTCAACTATTTCAAAGCAAATAGACATCATAGCTACTACTGATATCCAGGTGTCTTGTTGTGAAGTGCTATGTTGCTTGCATGTTCTGTTCTGATTTGATTTGTTCTTTTCTTTTTGTTTTATTCTCTTTAAACTTAAAAATTAGAAAAAAAGAAAGTCTGGGCAACAAAGGCAATGCAAGAGGCATCACAAACCCTGACTTGAACTTATATTTCAAAGCTACAGTGATAAAATCAGCATGGTACTGGCAAAAAAAAGACCTGAGAATAGTATAACAGTTTAGAAGATGCAGACACAATTACAAACACACTCAGCCACCTTATCTTTAATAAATGGACTAAGTATGTTCACTTGAAGAAAGATAATCTCATAAATAAATGAGTTGGATAAAGTGGTTCTCTACATGCTGAAGACTAAAGCTAGACCCATGTCTATCACTGTGTACTAAACTAAAATCAACATGGATCAAAGATCTAAATAATAAAACAGAAATACTAATTCTTCTGGAATAGAAATTAAGACACATGTGTAAGCAGAGAGTTCATAAAGAAAACTCAAAATACATGGGAAATACTTTGAAGAATCAACAACTAGGATCCCATGTTATTAAAAATCTTTTGCATATACAAAGAAATCAGCAACAGAGTGAAAAAACCCAGAGAGCCAGTTTTCCCTAACAAAGGATTTCTATATAAAACATATGAAGAGTTAAAAACAACCATGCTCTCAAATTCAAAGAGCCACCCCAAAAAAATGGTGTCTGAGATGAATATACACTTCTCAGATGAAGAAACACAAATGACAAATAAATATATGTAAAAATATTGAACATCATTTATCAGTCAAGGGATACAAATTAAAACAACACGGAGATTACATCTCATCCCAGAAACAGTAGCTATCCTCCAGAAATCAGCCAATAACAAATGTTGGAGTGGTTGTGGTGAAAAGGAACCCTTCTTTGATCTGGCCCATGGATCAATCCATGGGGTATATACCTGGAGGGGGTACGGGAATGAGTAAAACAGGGTGGGAGACAAAGAGAGATGGAGACAAGTTGAGGAGTCCAATCAAGTCTCATTTATTCAGGAAGTGGCTGCATCCTTTATGGGCCAAGGCCGGGCTAGTGGGACAGGAAGAGGCTACAGAGTGGTTTCTGATGGGTCATCGTCACGTCCAGATATGTGACATAGGCAGGAGAGGATTATGGTTAAGGTAGGCAGGCACATTATGTGCCCATAGGAGAGAGAGGCAGGGAGGCAGCAATGGGGCTGTCACGCCACTCCCTACATTTCCTCCCTTTCTATATTATTTAATCAGGAGTATGGCAGGCCCTGTGAGGACAGCGCCTGTGTTAGGTCAAGGACCTCATTACATGAACCCAACTGGGCCTTACCCGTCATGGGCTTGCAGGACAGCAGTTGGTCCTGTGCCTGTCTTAGGCGGCCGGTGGTGTAATATGTATGTCCTAGTTGCCTGTCTCTGGCTGCCCCAGGGTGGTTAGGCCATGTTGTCATATGGGCCACTCATGGGAATTCCTTTCTGGTAGGTTTGTTGATCTGCTATCTCCAGCTGGTGATAGTGTACCTGAATGGGCTTTGCCATAAACGCATCTATCCGGTTATTAATGAGCATCATAATACTCTGAAAAATACAAGGACCCACAGAGAGGAGAAGCAACAGGGCAGCTAGGGGACCCAAAAGGGGCACTAGGTAAGGGAAAAGTCCCCGCCCCCACATCGAGGAGAGGAGGTTAGCAGCCATTTGTTGTCGCTGTTGAAGTCGTTCTTCTATTTCTTGGAGCTTGCCTCGCACAACACCGGACTGATTGACATAGAAGCAACATTTTTTCCTGTAAGACAAGACAGATTCCCCCCTGCTCTACCATGAGCAGGTCTAGCCCTCATGGTAAGACGACCTCTGCCAGTGTGTCTAATTGGTTTTGGAGAGTTTTTATCATAAAGGATAAAGCTTGAACATCTTCAGACAATTGGTTGGACAGGTCAGTATATTTATCCAAGGCAACGGCGAGGCTAGCAGTACCCGTGGCTACAGTGCCAGTGATGCCCATTCCCACCAAAAGTGGGACGAGTGTTACTACTCATTTTTGGTGGCCAGCAATGTAATCAAGTGTTGGCACCTGAGACAATATCTGTGTCAGGCAGGAGGGAAACAGTTATGCATGTACCTGTCCAGTTGGCTGGAATATAGGTATAGACCCTATTATTACCACAGACAAAAATGTGTCCCATCAGGGGGCACATGGGGCCTGTATGATTGACAAATTGAACACAGGTGGTGGACAGGAGCTGGCCCATATCTATAAGGGTAGAATCATTTTGGAGAGAGCCCTGTAGGCAGGTCATGGATATGTTGGGTGTTATTAATGGCTGGACTAGAAATGATTGGGAAGGTCTACAGGTAAAATTATGTGTATCATGAGAGGGGTCAATTGTTGGGTTGGAGGGAATGGCTAAGGGAATAGGAGTGCCTAAGGCCATGTACAACCAGCAGTCTTGCGCTAAAGCAGGGTTAGTGAGGTTAAGTACATGGTGAGTGGCTGAAAAGATATCATAAGTTTGTGGGTCTAAATCCACACCCCGTGATTTGGGGAGAGCTAATGGGTGGTAATTGATCTTTGGGAATAGACTGTCTTCTATTTCTTTTAGTTTTTCCTCAACTAAAGTTCTCTCATTTTGTCTTGAGGACCTCCCTCATCTGAGACATGGATTGGAGCCCTCTTATACCAACAGACTGGCTTGTTGATTTTGCCTTTGCAGAAGGCTTGGGTGTATATGGGGCTTCTCAATACAGGGGGGGGGTGAGGCCCCAATTGCCTCCGGCTGCTGCCATTTTTATTTTTGTAAGTATGGCTGTAAAATAAGTGGCATTATCTAAGCCAATACATTCTTATACAGCATCATAACAGGAGCTATGCATTTCTATCTGATATGACTTACACTCCTGTGGGTAAGGCCCTGGTTGGTTATTTTGTTTGTGTATAATTTGGGGTTTAATTTTGCATTCCCAATTTTGAGTTGATCCCCCTGTAGGGGGGGCCTGGCCACGAGAACTCCTAGCTTATTACCACAGTCTATTTGACTGGTTTGTGTTCCTCCAGACCAAGAAGAACCTTGTCTGCAGTCACAGGGGGTTCCGTACATGGCTGTCAGCAGTTGTAGTCTGTTTGGCGGGGGTCCAAATCCACCATGGGTGTGGTACAGTCTGAGGAAAAGGCTGAGTAGGCAGCATAGGGCTCTGGGGAGTTGTGTCATCTGTAAGAGAGCACAGGGGGTTGTGCCTCAGGAAATGACATTATTCCTGGGCATCACATGGGGTCTTTGAAGAACTGTCTACTTGTTTTACAAGGCACTCAGGTAGCCATCTAGCCTCTCTGTCTTGTTGAGAGTAAACACATACTGAGCCTCGTCCCCAGATAAGGACTGGGCTGGGACCATTCCACATGTTGGTTAGTGGGTCCCTCCAGAAAACAGACGCAAATCGTGTTTGAGTTTGAGTGTGCCAAAATCAAGATGCCATGGAGCAACCTGAAGCATCCAGGGTCAGAAAATTTAAAATGAAGAAAGCATGTGAAAGGATATTTCTAGGGGACCTCAGGTTGGGTACCATGTCCCCCCTTTTATTTTGTCTATGGTGAGTTTAAGGGAGCAGTGTGCATGTTCAACAATGTCTTGTCCCTAAGGATTATAAGGTATACCTGTGGCGTGGAGGATATTAAGGCACTTGCAAAATTGGGTGAAGGAGGTACAGGTATAGCCAGGGCCATTATTGGTCTTGAGCTGTTGAGGACATCCCAGAACTGAGAAGGCTGACAGAATATGGGCTATAATGTGTCTGGCAGCTTCTCCAGTCTGGAGAGTGGTGAAAATGAAACCACTGTATGTATCAATAATTACGTGTATATATTTCAGGTTGCCAAACTCACTGAAATGAGTAACGTCCATTTGCCCCAAGGCATTAGGGATTAAACTTTTTGGGTTGACTCCCAGGTGTTGAACAGGTAAGTGGATGGCACAAGAAGGGCAATTTTTTACAATTTGTCTGGCCTGCTCATGAGTAATTTTGTGGAGGAGGTGGAGGGTTTGAGCATTGAGGTTATGTAGCTGATGGGCCTGTTGGGCCTCAGACACCTTGGAGTCATCTGTAGGCTTGAAATGAGTCATAAAGACCTGTGCTCATGTGGCAACATCAGCCAAATGATTTCCTCGGGCAAGGAGCCCAGGGAGGTTGGAATGGACCCACAGATGACCAATAAAGAACTTATGATGGTGAAGACATATGAAATCTTGTAATCATTTGAACAAATTTGCAGCCGGGGAAGCATGACAGATGGTAGCAACAGTCTCTAATAGTGGAACAGACTGAGTGAGGTAAGCACTATCAGTATACAAATTGAAGGGTCGGTCAGGGTAAGCGGTAAAGACTGCAAAAATAGCCTATAATTCTGCTAACTGGGCAGAGGAGGTGCCTGTCTGGAGGGTAAAAACATTGTCTTGGGATACATAAGTGGCCGTGCCAGAGGAGGAGCCATCAGTGAATAACATCGGGGCGCCAGGAAGAGGTTGTAGAGCTGTGATCTTAGGGAATATAAATGGGTGACAGTTGGCAAAGTCAACCAGCTTATTTGGAGGTTAATGATTGTCAATAGTCCCTGAAAAGAAAGCTAAGGCAATAGGCCACACTTCTGTAGTCTGAAGAAGCCAATCTACTTGGTCCTTTGTAAAAGGTTGAATGATAATGTCTGGTTCTTTGCCAAAATCACATTTTCCTTGCTTTCTACCCTGAATTATTAGGTCTGAGACAGCCTGGAAATAAGGAAGGAGTGTTCTTTTTGGGGAGACTGATAAATGGACCCACATGAGGGGAACTTGTTGCCAGAACACTGCTGTGGGACAAAGCTTTGTATTGAAAATGAGAAATTGCAAAGGCTGACTGTAGTCCATAAAGGAAACAGTTTGTTGAGCAATAGCCTCTTCTACCTTATTGAGAGCCCTCCTGGCATCAGATGTAAGCTCTCAGGGGGAGATTGGATCTATGTCTCCCCAAAGCAGCTCATAATGGGGCTGTAAATCGTGTTTAGTTAGTTTTAAAAATGGTATGAGCCATTTAATGTCTCCCAGTAGTTTTTGGAAGTCATTAAGCATCTTGAGGCCATCAAGCCTCAGTTGGGGTTTTGGAGAGAGTATTTGAGTGCCTCATAATTGAAAACCCAAGTATGTATATGGATCAGTAAGCTGTACTTTATCAGGGGCTATTTCAAGTCCAGCCTCTTGTAAGGCAACCTGTAGTTCCTGGTAGCACCTTAAGGTTTGGTTTTGGTTATCTTCTGCTAAGAGGATGTCATCCATATAATGGACAATATATATATTTGGCCAATGATCTCTGACCGGCCAATGATCTCTGTCGCGGTGGCAACAAAAGACTGACATAACATAGGGGAATTAGCCATCCCTTGTGGGAGGACTCGCCATTGAAATCTGTGCATAGGTGCTCTGAAATTAATCAATGGAAGGCTAAAGGCAAAGCGTTTTTGGTCATCTGGATGCAAGGGAATAGAAAAAAAGCAATCTTTAAGATCTATAGCAATTTTAAAATAACCTAAAGGTATAGCACTGGGTGAAGGGAGGCCTGGGTCCCATTATGATCATAGTCTTGTTCATTGCCCTGAGGTCTTGTAGTAGTCTCCATTTACCTGATTTTTTTTAATGACAAAAATGGGAGTATTCCATGGTGAATCACTAGGCATTATGTGGCCTGTATTTAACTGGTCCTGCACCAGCTGTTGAGCAGCCATAAGTTTTTCAGCAGTAAGGGGCCATTGATTGACCCATACGAGCTCTTCTGATAGCCACGTAATTTGTTTTGTATGGATCACAGGAGTGTCAATGGCCCCTATGCAAAATGCCCTAACCCAGCTTTGGCATTGTTAGGGGTGGGAATGATGGGATCAGTAATGCCCGTGTTATTTTTTCCTAAGCCCTGTTTTGGCAGGTAGCCCTTGTTAAGCATTTGCACTGTGACAACATTATTAGGGCTTCCCATAATTAATCCCATTTGGGAGAGTAGGTCTCTTCCCCATAAATTAAGAGGCAGACTCTCTATGACATAAGGTTGTAAGTATCCCTGATTACCTTCCTGATCTCTCCAAACCAATTGTTTGGAACTGTGTTGTGGATTTTTTGATTGTCCAATCCTTTGGAGGTGTGTTAAAGTTGTTTCTAAAGGCCAGGTAGCAGGCTACTCCTCCTTTTTGATAATGGTAACATCTGTGCCCATATCAATGAGGCCTGACATTTTTCCATCTAAATATAGTCATGAGGGGCTTTTCTTTGGAGATATGTTGGGCCCAAAATACATCTGAACTCCCCTGTAGGGAGTTATGGACTTGTTAGATGTTTGAGCCAACAGCAATAGCAGCAATTGAGCAAGGCGTTGCCCTGACCTGACTGGTATGATGCCAACAAGGGGAGAAGCCATGACTTTCATTTCCCCTGTGTAATCACTGTCTACTATCCTGGGCAGAATTTGTAATCCTTTAAGCATAGTACTACTACGCCCAACAATAAGTCCAAAAGTCCCAGGGGGAAAGGGTCCATAGATTCCTGAGGGCATGACCTGGACACCCATGTCAGGGGTTAATACTGTGTTGGAGATGGAACAGAGGTCCAATCCTGCACTCCTTGGGGTTGCCCTGAAGAGGTCTGAAATGGATTGTTGTGTGCTGGGACAAACATTGGAGCCCCAGGGGTTTGTCTGGAATTGGGGGCCTGGGGCTAGCCCCGTGTTCTGTTTCCCTGTGGGGGAAGAGGGTTACCATGAACATCCCTTTTGGATTTTCATTCATTAGCCCAGTGGTCTCCTTGTTTGCATCTGGGACATAGCCCTGGTTTTTTTTTATAGAGGACTGGTTTTGATTTTTACTTTTGCAATCACGAGCCATGTGACCACTTTGGCCACATTTGAAACAAGCGGCATCTTTTTTAGGATGAAAGAGGAGCTGTTTAACTGTGCAACCTTGTGTGCCATGGCCATGGCTAGGCCTTGATGATAAGCAGGCCCAATATCTGCGCATAGGCGAATATAACCCGATAGGTCCTCCTTTTTGTAATGCGGTCGAATTGCAGCTTGACAAGCTGAGGTTGTATTTTCATAAGCCAATTGTTTGACCAAGGCAGGGTTTGTTTCTGTGGAGCCAAAAAGATGCTCCGCCACCTGTAGGAGGCAATCAACAAAGTCTGAAAAGGGCTCCTTAGGCTTTTGTTTTATTTGGGTGAGAGACAAAGTAGGCTCGCCTCCTGAAGGGAGCTGTTTCCATGCTCTAGTGGCTGCCATATTAATCTGTGCAAAGAGGCCCGAATCGAACCACATTTGGGCCTCTTTTTTGGTGAAATCTCCTGTTCCTGTAAGCATAGCAAGGGTCCAGGGGTTTTGCCGTGCGGCATTATCTCTGGCCCTCGCATTGATCAAAGAATTCAGATTTCCGTAATAGATAATTGTTTCCAGAGAGGGTGGCTTTTGCTAAGTCTTTCCACTCATTAGGAATAATCCAGCCCTGAGTCAAAGAACCTAGAACCGCAATGGTATAAGCAGCAGTTGGGCTGTATTGAGAGACTGTGGCCTTTAACTCTTTTAAGGCTGTCACGGTGAGAGGTGTGTGTATCCTAACTGCTTGTGGTTCAATGCCCTCTTCAACATCCCACGAGGGAACAATGGCCTCCATGACTGGGAACGCCATTTTGGGCTGGCTGCCGGACGCAGGTGCCATTTTAAGAGTGCCACGAGGCTTGCCGGAGGCAGGCGCCATCTTAGGAGCACTATAAGGCTGTGTAGCTTGGAGGGCCTGCAATTGAGTTGAAAGATTTTGGCATTCTTTTTCTAGCTGTATCTGTTTTGAAAGATCCCTTTTTCATTGTTCTAATTCTGTTAGCATGCTAGAAGGTTGAGGGCAGACACTAAGTGCATCATCATAGTCAGGGGGCAGCTTAATGGCGGCCGGTGCTGCCACAGGGTCAGAGTGGCTTGTTGTAGAGGCTTGTTGTGCTAGTTGTTCCCAGTTGACCTCTTGAAAATCAGAGAGGTGGGGATATAAAGACTTATGTGAATCCCCAATTGGCTGCAGAGGCACGGGGGGGGGCATTTTGGAACATGTTGATCATGTCGACAGCAGGAAGTAGTGGCAGATCACCATCTTGGAGGACCTCTAACAGGTCATCAGCCTCTGCATCTGAGAGGTCAGAGGCTTCAGATTTTTTTGAGGACGGTTTTGGAGTAGGATTAGTGGAGTCACACAAGGTAGCCTCACCTTGTGCGACCGTCTCCTCAATCTGAGGATCTGCATGTCTCTGGGTAAGCAGCTCAGAGATTAAATTCCAGTATGCAAAGGTGGTCACTGGAACCTTTCCAGGACCCAAGACCCTATAATAATCTTTCAGAGCATCTCCTACTTTTTTCCACCTCTTGGTATCTATTGAGCCCTCTAGGGGAAACCAAGGGCAAACTTTATGGATAAACTGAAAATACTGCAACAATTCTTTTGTTCTAACCCTTACCCTTCTTGTCTTTAATGCCTTGCTAAGGCCTCCCATGAACAATTCATGTTCGCTCAATGCTTGACCCATGTTGGGAAAAGGGGTTGCCATTCATTCACCGTGACTCAGGTGGCACGTCGGGCAGTCGTCCATGCAGGCCTCGGTCCTTGATTCAATTTGCTTTCACTTTTAGCCGGCATTCTCAAATGGCTCCCTCATTGACTCCCCCATGCCAGGAACCCCCACGCTGGGCGCCACTTGATCTGGCCCTCAGATCAATCCATGGGGTATATACCTGGAGGGCTGGGGATGAATAAAACAGGGCAGGAGACAAAGAGAGATGGAGACAAGTTGAGGAGTCCAATCAAGTCTCATTTATTCAGGAAGTGGTTGCATCCTTTATGGGCCAAGGCCGGGCTGGTGGGACAGGAAGAGGCTATGGGGTGGTTTCTGATGGGTCATCGTCATGTCTGGGTATGTGACATAGGCAGGAAAGGATTATGGTTAATGTAGGCAGGCGCATTATGTGCCCATAGGAGGGAGAGGCGGGGAGGCAGCAATGGGGCTGTCGTGCTGCTCCCTACACTTCTTCACCACTGGTGGGAGTGTAGACTAGTGCAATCACTGTGGAAATCAGTGTGGAGACTCCTCAAAAACCTAGGATTAGAGGTCCAATTCTACCCAACAGTTCCTCTTTCCAGTATCTTCCCAAAGAAAATCATGCCACGGTGATATATGTGTACCTACGTATATAGCAGTACAATTTGAATAGCTAAATCTTGGAAACAACTGAGATGCCCATCAATGGAGGAATAGATAAAAAAAGATGTGGCATTTTAATATATTGGAGTGCTTTAAAAAGGGGAAAATGGATATTTTACTGTAAATGGATGCAGCTCAAGATCATACTCATGAGTGAAATAAATCAGGCTCACATGTGTAAACATTATATTGTTTCCCTAGTCGGAGAAACTGGAAGAGTAAAAAGGTCTAAAATGTACAAGAGACTCAGAATCTGAACCATGCCTTCCCATGAGCCAGAGTCTTCCATGTGGAATGGGAAAAGACACAGCAAGAAGCTGACACATGCCTTCTTGTGACTCAGCTTGTGCATGGAACTCAGGGTGAGATGATAGCAGTTGAGATGAAAGGAATACCTTGATGCTTGTATTGTTTGATTGACTTTGCAAGCCTGGGGATGTTGGTCTGGGTATCTATTTGGAGGATGACAGTGTGCATTGTGGTAACTGGGTGGGGAGGGGATTTCCTTCTGTCTTGTTTTGAAAGCCAATGTTTTGTTCCATTTTATTGTTTTGTTTTATTCCTGTATCTGGTAACCCGAGCAACTATTTTGAAGATAACAATATGCAGTGTAACGATTGTTAATTTCCTATCATCTCATTTTGAAAATTTGTATAACTATTGTTGTTTTTTGTTGTTGTTGCTGCCTCTGTCATTTTGCTTTGTTATTTTTGTTTTTTAGGTTTGTTTGCTTCTTGATTTTTCTGGTTTTTTTCTTTTTTCTCTTTAAAATAAAATTTAAAAATAGAGCAGTGATACATACAATACATATATTGAAACAGGAAGAAATTTTTCAGAATGAAAAAGGAAAAGGATGCATGAAAGGGAAAAAATGGAAGGGAGAAAGTACAAGTCAGTTAAATTATTAGTGTCTCTTAGTTCATTAAGAAGGAAGGTTTGTGGTGGTATCTATTGGAGGAATTTTTACGCCCATATCTTGTACTCTGAGCAAGTACTTTAGAGCTAACATACTATGTGTTATCTATTGTTATTCCTTTATTATTTTATGAAATTTGTATTAACTTTTTTCCATAAAAAAGGACAACTATATCATAAACAAAACACAGTGCCTTTGTACAATGTCACTATCAGATGATACAAAAAATCATTGAGGCAGAACTACTCTCTTTTTGAAAACTAATACATGAAGGATTGATGCTACTCACAAGTGACTATTACTCTACAAACCAAATACAAATACATTTAGAAGCCAAAAGAAATATTAACCACCTACATTCTCTAATAAATGGACAGGTTACCGAGTTGTTATTTTTACTAGAGTTTTTAACACTCTTAACTGATTTACCTTGAATATCCCAGGCTTGCCTTAATTGCAACCTTATCTTGCTTCCTGTCGATGTCCGCTCCCGGCCGGCAGGAAGGACACACGACAAAGTCTGGCAGTGGACAACCTTTTCTTTTATTTTTCTTCTCCGTACAGCCTGCCCTGGGATCGCTCCCAGCTGAAGCCTCCTCTGGTCCGCTCCCCGCGGCTCCTTTTGTGCTTCAGTCTGCCCCAAAGCCTCTACCGGTCCGCTCTCCGCGGCTCCTTCTGGGCTTCTACTTCCGGGCTTCTACCTGGCTTCTTCTTCCGCCCAGGGGTGGCACCGGTATATATACGGGTACAGTGTCCAATCATGTTAAAGTAAGCAAGGCAAGCTGATTGGCTAACATCATCAGTTGCCAGGCAGACTATATTGTTGAGCGGGTTGTTTACGCGGTAAGCAGGAAACTAACATATTCGATGGGAGGGGTAATCTACCTCAGGCTTTGCTCTTTACCACAGGCCGCACGTCCGCCGCGCAAGGCGAGCTATCACAGACGCGGCTCCCAACATCTCCCCCTATTTTATTTTTTATGAATGTGCGCATCGTAGCCCTTCCTGGACTGGGTGCAGAGGCTTATGCCCTATGTGTAGGTCCACCGTAGGTCCTTGGCTTAGACCCTGGTTGGCCATGCCATGGTCTGCCAAGGCCCTGAGGCCCTCGTCCTTTTTCTAGGGCCAGGCACAAACTGGACGGAATCTGGATGCACACAAGCTTGCACTCATTTCCTCTCCGTAAAGAAATCCCCTCGGAGAGAAATTTAGACCTGGGCAGCATCTAACAGTCCAGCGGCTTACGTGCAGGATGGGGTAGGGCCTGGCTTAGGTCGAGTCGTGCTGGGGAGGCACGCTCTTACCCGTCATTGACTCACCTACCCTGCTGTGTATTGTCACCTTATGGAGGAGAATGAGGGATGCCCACCATATCTAGACTCGGTCGTGGGCCAATTGAGCAAGCCATGCATATGCCTGAGGATCTTCTTGTCCATTTCGGGCTACCGCTATTTCTATTCATCTTATTGGTTGGTCTGTGATGGATCTCCAGTAGGGCAGGTCTGATCTTCAGTCGAGGGCTTTGTTGCCCGTGTCAGTCTCTCCGGTATCCACAGTGGTTCTTGTCCCGGTTCCTGTGGGAAAACACAAACCGCGCCTCGGTTCCAGCTGACCACTGGATCCGGGCCCATCCATTGTCCTGTCAGGACATCTTTCCACTTCACCCACCCTTTATGGTTGGGGGAAGGGTTGCAGTGCTCCACAGCTGGGGAGCGATTATCATTATTTAAATTTAAAAAATTGTGTGTGAATAGTGCCATGGATAATCGTGCCTTTGGGGCCAGGCCTTGGCCTACTCCCCCTTTTTGTTTTTGTAAAATTTCTTTGAGGCTTCTATGAGCCCTCTCAATGATTCCTTGACCTTGGGGATTGTATGGGATACCATGTTTTAATTGAACCTCCATCATTTTGCAGAACTCATTGAAGGCTTTGCCTATATAGGCTGGTCCATTATCAGTTTTTAATATTTTTGGTTTGCCCCATGCGGCCCAAGCTGCCAGGCAATGATTGATCACATTAGACACTTTTTCACCTGTTTCTGCTGTTGCAAATATGACGTGAGAACAGGTGTCTGTGGAAACATGAACATATTTAAGAGTCCCAAACTCCTGTATATGTGTGATGTCCATCTGCCAAACATCACCAGGGATCAAACCTCGAGGGTTTACTCCCATCGGTATGGCAGGTTTGTATGTGGCACAGGAGTCACATAGTCGCACGATATCTCGTGCATCTGCTCTAGAAACATGGAAATGGTTTGCTAGTGTCCTGGCATTAACATGAAATTTATCATGGAAGGCACGGGCTCGCTCGATTGGTGTTAGTAAGGTAAAAATCCATAACGGGCGAGTGGCAGTGTCAGCAGCCGCATTCCCCTGTGTCATGGGCCCCGGCAGGGATGTATGTGCTCTTATGTGGGTGGTGAAGACCTTATGGTGTCTGTTCTGAAGCAATGTCTGGATAGACAGGAACAGTCCAGCCACTGTGGAAGTGGATCTAATTAAACTGGCAGTCTCAAGCACTTGCATAGCATTGACCACATACCTAGAATCGGAGACAATGTTAATGGCTTCTGAGAACCGTTCAAGAATCATTTTAACGATCTGCAGTTCTACCACCTGAGGCTGATCTGGTTTAAATTGTATGGTAACCGGGGGCTTGCCTAGGATCACATAGGCGCCTATCCCCGTCTTGGAGCCATCTGTGTATATTGTAGTTGCTAGGACTAATGGCTCAGAGGCAGTAACCTTTGGAAAAATTATAGGGTGCTGAGTGACAAATGACAAGATAGGGTCTTTAGGGTATTGATTGTTTATATCCCCATGGAAAACACATCTCAGAATGGCCCATGTATCTATGCAGGCAGCCAGGGTCTTGATCTGGCTGGCGGTATAGGGTACTCGGATGGCTTGTGGTCCTGAGCCAAAATGTTGGACAGCTCTATCATGCGCTTCAAGGGCCAATGAAGCGACTGCCTCCGGGTAATGCTCTATGACTTTTGCAGGTGAGACCTTAGGGTGTATCCACAGTAATGGTCCTTTCTGCCAAATCACCGCTGTAGGCTGTAGACTAGTCTGTAGCAAACAGACATCAAAGGGTCGCCCTGGTTCAATTCTGTGTAAGGTAGCCCCACCTAAGGCTTTTTCCACTCTCTGTAAGGCAGCTCTTGCCTCAGGAGTGAGCCTCCTGTGGGAGGCTATATCTGGGTCTCCCTTCAGAAGGTCGAACAGGGGTTTGAGATCTGAATTTGGTATATGTAAATATGGCCTAATCCAATTAATGTCTCCCAATAGTTTTTGCATGTCATTTAGGGTCCTAACGCCATCCGTCCTAATGGTGACCTTCTGTATAAGTCTGGAGGCGACACTGAGGTCCACACCTGCTGACCCAGGGGTGGCCCTTGTTGAAGGCTGCCATCCTGAGCTGTCCTGTCTCTGGGGCGGGGGCCCGCCTGTGAAGGGGGCCCCCTCTGGCCGTTTTTTGGCCCTCTAGCATCTCGTCCACAAATACGGTTGCCCTGAGCATCAAAGACCGACCTACACTCCTCAGCTTTGTGTGATCCCCTCTTGCATCGCCCACAAACATATGGTTTTTCATTCCTAGGACGAGGCCTAGCATCTGCATTGTTTGGGCAATGACGTTTAATGTGTCCTGGCTCCCCGCAGGCAAAACACCCTCTAGCCTTACATTCCCCTTCTAACCCGCGAGGTCCCCTCTGCTGTACAGCCGCGGCCAGGAGAGCAGCCACTCCCGAGTTGGAGAGCGGCCCCCCTATCTCTCTGCATATCCTAATCCAGGCGTTGAGGTCCTTGTTCTTATGAGGAGCTATCGCTGCCTTGCACTCCTTTGTACATTGCTCAAAAATCAGCTGTCTTACCAGCGGTTGAGCCACTCCCGGATCAGGAAATATCTTATCGGCAGCATCTTGCATTCGGGCCACAAAGTCAACAAATGGCTCTGTGGTACCCTGAATTATTTTTGAAAGACACAAGGAGGCAGTTCCGGCACCACTTACTTGCTTCCAGGCGCGGAGCCCTATGGCATTGATTTGTTCATAGACAGCGCCGGGGAATTGAGTCTGATCATCAGCGTGCCGACCTTCTCCCATAAGCATTTCCTTGTTCCACCCCCGGTTTCCCCGATTGGCGTTTCTCTCAGCCTGCTCTGCAGAGAACTCTGCGTACCAGGCTCGCCAATCCAGGTAACTGCCCGAGGGCAGACACGCCTTTGCCAGCTGAATCCAGTCCGCGGGGGTGAGGGGCCCAGAAGACAGGTTCTCCAGCATGGCAATGGTGTAAGGCGCAGTCGGCCCAAAGGTTGTAACTGCATTTTTAAGTTCTCTAATCTGCTTTATCTCACAAGGCTCCCATACATTGCGTCCCTGGCCCATAGCTACTTGTACAGGAAATATCCCGTAGGGGCCACTATCTATCCCAGGTGGATGTACCTCATGAGACAAGCGTCCCCCCTGCCAAAGCCGCCTGTAAAAATACCGACCCGCCGGCGGCGGAGCATAAGACAGCGGCCGTGATTGGGCGGAAAATGGGGGCCCGTGCATCACTTCCTGTTCTGGCGAAAGGGGAGGGAGCTCCCAGGCGGCCGCCTCGTGGCGAGGGATCGCCTCCCTCTCGCGCCGGGGAGCGCTCAGGAGCTCCCCACTCCTCCGCAGACCAAGTTGAGCGGAGCGCAATTCGCGGGGCAACACTGGAAAAGAACCCTGCGACTCCTTATTGAGCGATTTAGGCTCCTGACAGCTGGTCTCTTTGGCCTCCTTGCCATTCAACTTTCCCTCGTCCTCGGAGTCAGACGACTCCGAGGCTAGAGCCCCGTCCTCCTCCTTAGCATCCTTGTTCCCCTTGACGGGCCCCTCTCGGGAGCTCTCTGACTGGGCCTGCTCAGATACCCTGCGTACTTTTGTAAGCTCTTGAGAGCTTTCTCCACAACCACCCTCGCTCTTAGTGTTGCTACCTAACATGTTTCCCATCTTTTAATATGTTACTCACCGCGTGAGGCCCAAGGAATCCGCCACTTACGCGTGAGCCTGAGGGGAGTCTAAAAGCCCTGTAGGTGCGCGCCACCCAGAGCCCAGGCTTATCCCCAACTCACCTGTCTCGCAGCTCTGTACTGGAGCGTTGTCCACTTCCACGTCTCGGGGGTGATCAGTCCCCGGGCGGGCCTCCAAATGTCGATGTCCGCTCCCGGCCGGCAGGAAGGACACACGACAAAGTCTGGCAGTGGACAACCTTTTCTTTTTATTTTTCTTCTCCGTACAGCCTGCCCTGGGATCGCTCCCAGCTGAAGCCTCCTCTGGTCCGCTCCCCGCGGCTCCTTTTGTGCTTCAGTCTGCCCCAAAGCCTCTACCGGTCCGCTCTCCGCGGCTCCTTCTGGGCTTCTACTTCCGGGCTTCTACCTGGCTTCTTCTTCCGCCCAGGGGTGGCACCGGTATATATACGGGTACAGTGTCCAATCATGTTAAAGTAAGCAAGGCAAGCTGATTGGCTAACATCATCAGTTGCCAGGCAGACTATATTGTTGAGCGGGTTGTTTACGCGGTAAGCAGGAAACTAACATATTCGATGGGAGGGGTAATCTACCTCAGGCTTTGCTCTTTACCACAGGCCGCACGTCCGCCGCGCAAGGCGAGCTATCACAGACGCGGCTCCCAACAGCTTCCCTCCTCTATTTCATGTGCTTTGAAACTATCCACTCTGTAAATGACTCTCCTAGCCAGGTGTGGTGATGCACACCTGTAATCCCAGCACTCAGGAGGCTGAGGCAAGAGGATCATTGCAAGTTAGAGACCAATCTGGGCTACAGGTTAGCCTCAAGGTCAGCCTAACTGCATAGTGAGACTCTTTGTCAAAAGACAAAAAGTAATAATAAAAACTATACTCCTATAAGTTAAACCAATTTTCTGGAATGTCTTCTATTCCAAGTAGAAGAATATACTTTATCATTTATGACTGAATTAGTCACTTCCTGAAGTTATCTCTATTTGACTGTACCTTCATGAATGGTTTAATATTACTGCAGGAACTGGCATGGTATCACAAGAGTGTGTGTGTTATAGAAATGAGTCTAGCTTCCTCTCACTCGATCTCTTGCCCACTTGTATTCTCCTATGGGATAGTACACCAAAAGGCCTTCCTTGATCTTAGATCTCCTGCTAAATTGTGAGCTAAATAAGTTTTTTTTTCTTTATAAATTACCCCCTTTGTTGTATTTACTTATGGAAACACAAAACGGACTAAGATATAGGTCTTCCTTCACCTTGGCTTATACTAGTTTTGGTCCCAAGCACAATGTCTTTTTAGGCATTTGAAATAAAAAATTGTAAGGATGTGTGTAACTGCTGTCTGTAAGTACATTGTGACATTAGATGAAAATAGTGTTTGTCAAGTGTTTTGTACAGTGCCAGGAAAATACTCCTACAAAAAAATAGGTCATAAGTGTTAGCCATGTAGCCCATGATAAATTGCCCACAGTTTTCTCATCTATAAAATCAAAGTAGCAATATCAACTTGGCAATATTGGCATGATATTAGTAGAGATTTATAATAAACTGTCAAACACTGGGACTGTTACCTAAGAGATTATCTAATCAATAATAATAATTTAATATATTCTTGCTATTTGAAAAAGAAATGTGATTAGACAGGGTAGATTTCCAACTGTTCAGCTGAATAATTATAACACTTTGTACTGACTAAACCCAATACAGTCTTTTGCAGAACAAAGCGCTTCCATGTGTCACCAAGCTAGCCAAAAGTGAAATTCTGATAAATCATTTAGTGACCTGTGAGCAAGAAGTAAGTCTCAGGAAGCCCACAGGGTAACAAGAAGTTAGAAAAGGACCCACATATTTCTCTAGGTATATGGTTTTGGAGGGTTCACTGTAGGAGATTAGTGTATAACACGGTGATGACATGTAAAATTATTGTAAGAAAGCTTATTAACATACTCAAGAATTTAGAACCAATTAGGATATATAAGCAAATCAAGATTGCTGTAGTAGTATTAGATCAAAACGGCATTACAAACAAAGTGATGTGGTATGTCCCTGAAAAATAAGAAAATGTGCAAATTTCATGTGAGCTTTATTTTTAGTCTTTGTAAGAATAATAACAATAACTATATATAACAAATCTTCCTAAGTGCCTAATATATTTAAAAGTTATGTCAAGTATTTTAAATTTATTAATTTAAACTATTTATGAAATACCTACTATGTGCTGATCAGCACTATCATACATGAGAATAAGGCACAGTATTTAATAAGTTGAACATAATTTCTGCTCTAACTTGTCATATTTTTAGTGAATTTCATGGATTATCATCATAATCTTTCCTAAAATATCTTATGAGTATTATTAAACAAATTTTATAGATAAAGACTCTGAGGAACAGCAAAGTTAGATCATTTTCTAGAAATCATGAGATTAAGAGTGATTTCAGCAATACGGAGGATAGGAGGATTCTTACTATGCCTCTTCTCATGGACATAGCAAGTAAACACACACAGATGATTTCACTCCAGAGAAACTCAGAATCCAATTAAACACTCATATACATTGTACCTATTTACTCACTCAGTTTCTCACACCAGGAAGACAATACAATGTTTACACATGTGAGTCTGATTTATTTCACTCATAAGTACACAAGTTGCAATCACTTACCTAAGAAACTATTCAAAAGAAAGAGAAACTAGAGCAGGGGAAGGAAAAAAAGAAGGAAAGGAAAAGGAAAAAATACAAGATAGTTATACTGCTAGTTTCTCTTAGTTCATTGGAAAGAAACATTTGTGCTAATAGTTTGGAGGATATTTTTATACCCATATCTTGTATACTGACTAACTACTTTCAAGATAATAATGCACAATGTATCACCTATTGTTATTCTTCTATTGTTTTATTTTAACATTTTATTTTATTTTTTCCAAAAAATTCTCAGTGGTTTTACACACACACACACACACACACACACACACACACACACACACACATTCTCATATAAGCCAGACATTTAAGAAAAGATCCACATCAGAAAGGATAGTCAGAGATACACTCAATCAGTGATCCCACTCTGAGCACAGCACTTAATAATTAGAAAGGAAACTCCAACACCTAGCCTCTTCCCAAAGGAAGAACCTGTATCTGACATTTAACACCTGATTGTTACAGTCTCTGATAGAAGGTTTGGCTCTTAAATCACCATGTGTGAGGAGTGGAGGATCAAGAGAATGGAGGATTTTCTTCAAGCACAAAAAACAAAGAAGTGTTTTGAACTATATGAAAAGTCTCAGCAGTTGTTATGCTCAGAATCAACCCAAGTTCCAATTTCCTCCTGGAAAGAGTTTTGCAATGTATTTTTCTACCACTTCAGGGCTCAAACAAGCAAGTGATCCCATGTACCAAAATTAAACCTCTTCAAGCCTAAATGTGATGTTATTCCCTGTACCTTCTTCACTGCTCACTTCAGTGATGATTCCTGCTCTCCAGTCTCTCCATGGAAAGAAGTTGAAGGATTATAGCAACAGTAATGGAAACAATGGCATTTCCTCTCTTCTCTGGCTTATCCCAAAAGTATACTTTTGCAGTCTCCAATTACAGAAAGGCTTGGAGGTCCTAAAAGGGAAGTATAACACTCCCTGCACCTTCTTCAGCAATATTTTTTTCAATTTTTTTATTTTAAAGAGTATAAAACAAAACAAAAAAAAAACACAGAAAAAAGCAAATCAGAACAGAACAATGCAAGTGATACAGGACTACAAAACAAGACAACAGGAAATCAACAAATGGCTACCATAGTCTCTTGTTTTCTTCAAAATAGTTGCCCATACAGCCACACACAATGAAATCAAACAGAACAGAACAGAACAAAACCAATGGAAACAAAAGAATAAAAGCATTACAGGGACTTCAAAAAAAGATAATAATTAACAATGGCTACTATAATGTCTTTTATTTTCTTCAACATAGCTGTCCAGACCTTCACATATAATAAAATCAAACAATACAAAACAGGCTAAAACCAATCAAAATACAGAATGAAAGTATTACAAGTCTTCAAAACAAGTTAATAAGAAATGAACAATGGCTACTACAATGTCTCTTGTTTTCTTCAAAATAGTTGTCCATACATAATAAAGTCAAATAACACAAAACAGAATAAAACCAATCAAAACAAAAGAATAGATGCATTGTAGGACTTCAAAACAAGGTAATAAGAAATCAACGATTAGCATAATATATCTTATTAACTTCAAAATAGCTGCTCATACCATCAAAAACAATAAAATCTAACAAAATAAGACAGAATAAAACCAAACTTAACAAAATTATGAAAATGATACAAGAATTCAAAACAAGATAATGGAAAATCTTGTTACCAGTGGTTACCACTTTCCCTTTTTATACGTTCCCTTATAGTATCTATTGTGCTTTTTGGATCCCACTAACTCATTGAGTTTTTATGCTAGGGAGACAACTTTGTGTTCACCTGTATGAGTCCAAACCATTTCATCCATGAGCCTTATCTCCAATTGCATCCATTAATCTACAAGAGCCTCAAGATTATCCTACTATATACATCTGGGTAGCTTTCCATTGTATGAAAATACCATATCTTTCTTATTCATTCTGTAGTTGATGGGTCCTTGCTCTTTTCTGGTCTCCTGTTGCATGGAACAATTGTTTTCTCTCTTTTGATTTTCAGCCTATGATTTCCTTTCATGTTAAGTGCGTTTCTTGTATACAGTGTATCCATGGATCTTGTTTCTTGATTCATTCTGTGTTTTTTTTTATTGGTGAATTGAGGCCATTTACATTAATGGTTACCACCAGTATGCATTGGTTCATCTCTGCTATGCTATCCTCCTGCTGTTGAGCCTTTACTTTTCCTCTTCGTTCAGTTGTCTGTCCTATTTGGTGATCTTCCTCTGTTGCTGTTCCTGGAACCATGGTCATCTTTATCTCTCTTAGAATATTCTTCAGCACTCTCTGTAGAGTTGGTTTTGTAATCATGAATTCCTTCAGCTATTCTTTATCATGGAAGTATCTTATTTTTCCATCAATTCTGAAAGATAGTTTTGCAGGGTACATCAGTCTGAGTTGCTTTCCTTCAGATTTCAAACACTTCACTCCAAATCCTTCTTAACTTGATGATCTGTGTTGAGAAATCTGCCATGATTCTGATTTGTTTTCATAGGTGATCTATTTCTTTTCTCTAACAGATTTTGATATTCTGTTCTTGTGCTGAATTTATGGGATCTTGATTATTATATATCTAGGTGTAGATATTTTGGTTCTGGCTATTTGGAGTTCTACATGCCTTGCTTATCTGCATATCAGATCCTCTTCCATGTTTGGGAAATTTTCTGCTATTACTTATGTAAATAGTCTATTTCATTTGTGTTGACCCCCTACTTTTTGCTGATACCTATCATTCTTAAATTAATTTTCATTGCATTGTCTTATAGCTGTTGAATTGTTATTTCCTGGCTCCTTGTTATTTTTAAGAGACCTTTTCTTTCATGATCACTAGCTGCAATCCTGTCTTCAAGGTCTGAAAGTCTGTTTTTAGTCTCTTTGAAGTGGTTTGACAGCTTTTGGTCAACTTTTTAATTTCCTAGATATCTCACTGAATCTGTTTCACACATTGTAATTCCTTACTATATTGTTCATTCAAGGTGTCTATCATTTTCCTATACACCTCTTATTTATCTATGTCTTCTTTAGCTATACTCAGCAATTCTTTTACTATGTCTATGATTTCTTCTTTTATATGAGACATTATTTCTGATCTGATTACTTCTACAATCTCATGAAGTTGTTTCTTCACTTCAGTTGCTCTCCTCTCAGAGATTTCAGGTGTGTGACTTCCATTTTCTTCATGACTGTATCTCCCAGACTTGTTCCATGTGGGCTAGAAGTGTGAGATTGCCTTTTGTTCTTTTCTTAGGTTTCTCCCAACAAGCCAATTGTGGAGTCCCAGTCACTTCCTATGTTGGCTGCCCCTCCAAAATGTAGGGGAATGGTACAAGCACCTGGGTTTCTCTGAAAACAGGTTTCCAGTGAGCTAACAGGGTGTGGGACAGGCTTCTCCAGCTATATGCAGCTACACTGAGGCTTCCTTGATGGCCAGGTATGCATTATACCAGGGCCTACTTCTCTCAACCTGTGTATTTACACTGGCACATCTCTACCAGTGGCAGGCACACAAGGATGTGTTTGTCATTTTCCCAGTGGGTGCTGGCTGCTCAAAGGAAGCAAGGTCTCCCATGGTGGCTGGCAGATGTACAGGGGTGGATCAGGCTGTGTCTCCTTGCCTGTACTGGCTGTCCAAAGGAAGTAAGCCTTCTGATGGCTGTGGCAGGCGTGCAGGGGTGGATATGTCTGTGTCTCCCTGCCTGTGCTGGTTGCCTACAGGAAGCAAGTCTTCCAATGGCAACAGTGGGCATACAGGGATGGATGAGGCTGCATCTTCCTGCCCATGCTGGCTGACACAGGAAGTAAACCTTCCAATGGTGGTTACAGGCATGCAGGAGTGGATCTGGCTGTGTCACCTTGCTGAAGCTGGTTCTCTTAAGCAATAATTTTTCACAAAATTATTATCCCTGTAAAAATATATGAAAATAGTGCTTTCTTGGTCAGAATATTAAGCACTCCCAGAACCTCCTTCTTTGCCTTGCTATAGCAATAATTCCATGCCCTACGATCTCTATGTGAAAAGAAGTCGGAGGTCTTTCCTCTACGAGGAAAAATAATGTCACTGCTTGTGTACTCTTCCTTAGCTTTCTTTAGTGACTAAAATCTTGTCATCTCTCATTTTTTAATGAGAGGGCAGAGGACTTCTTATGCCAAAAGCAAACATGAGAACTCCATGCACCATATTTCTCAGATTGTATCACTGCAGTAACTGCAGACCAGAAGTCTATCTCTGTTAGAAGGGTGTAACACCTCTTCTTTCTTGAACAAGGGAGTAGCTAATCCCCATACTTTCCTTAGCTTGATCTAACAATAAATCTAGATCTTTGGACTCTTCCTGGAAATAGTTTCTACCCACATGGAACACCCCAACATCCTTTACTTGGACTAATTTCTGAATCACTAAATGTTAGAATTGATAGAGTTTTGCACTGTTGAGTATTCTGGACCACAGAGAACCAAAGGATGACTTAAACTTGGAAATATTTAGAAGCTATCTTCCCAGGTACATGGTAGCAGTCTGATCAAGAATACACAAATCAGGGGGCAAGGGATTTAGCTCAGTGGCATAAGCGCCTGCCTTGCAAGCAGGCAGTCGTGGGTTCGATCCCTGGTACCAATAAAAAGGAAAAAGACTACACACACACACAAAAATAGAATACAGAATACAGAAATCAGCCTTAGGCCTTTTATTTGGTGTAAGACGAATGAGTAGGAGGTAAATTTTGGTTCTCAGCTTCTCTGCAAGAAATAAAAAAAAAAAAAGAACTGGCACACATATCAAACATCTCAGCTCCTCCAGCTGCATCAGAAAGGACTGGTTTCTATTCCATCTTTCTCAAGACAATAACACAACTCTAATTTCTTGGGAGTAACTAAGAATAAAGACACTAGGTTAGACAAATACAAAAAGTTTACGAGCAACTAGAATCTCTGGCCAGACTTATTGGAACATAAGATGTACCTGCATAAAATAAGTATGCCAACATTCAAAGGAGGAAGTTCTTTTATCCCATGAAAAAACCCAACACAGTCAAGAAAAATGAAGAGACATCAAAATATGTCCTAAATAAAAGAATAAGTCAACATAAGCCAGCCATAAAGAAATGGAGGTATATTCCTTATTCAAAAGGATAATCATAAAGATGCTCATTTGAAATTGGAAGAGCAGTGAATAGACAAATTGAGAATTTTGAGAAAGAAAAAATAAACTTAAGGCAATATGAAAAAAGAAACCACCAAGCTGAAGAATACAACAAATGAACTCAAAATTTCAATAGAAAGATTTACCAGTAGAATAGGTCAAGCAGAAGAAAATATCCATTTGGAAGGTTACTGGAAATCATCTAATTTAAAGGAAAAAAAGAAAATAAAAGAGTAACAAAGAATAAGACAGCCTGTAGTGCTCATAGGATATTATCAAGCAAAATAATGCATTAACACTGTACCAAAAAGAAAAGAAGCAAAAAAAAAGGGGTCAGAAAACATATTCAAACAAATAATGGCAACAAACACCCAAAATACAGGGGGAGGAATTGGAAATCCAGAACTAGCAAGCTCAATGGACATTTAGTAGGATGAGTCCAAAGAGATCCATAGCAAAATACAAAACCAAATTGTCAAATAATGAAGACAAAGAATATTGAAATCTTTAAGGTACAAATAGTACACATATGAGGTACACTGTAAAACCAAGTACATATTTTTCCAGAGAAGCCCTGAAGATAAAAGGAGATAAAGTGATTCTCACAAAAAGCTAAGAGAAATCACTTTCAACATAGAATATCTTGCTCATAAAGTCTATCTTTCAAAAATGAAATGTAGATCAAAAATTCTCAGGCAATCAAAATCAAAAGAGAAAATTTTATCACAGCTAGGTCTGCCTTACAAAAATGCTAGAAAGGTCGTTTAAGCTGAAAGAAAAGATCACTGAGTAGCAATATGAGACTATGACTCATTGATAAAAATATATATAATCAAATTTAGCACACTCATATTGTAACAGTGGTGTGAAAACCAATTACTTTGATAGTTAAAAGAGAAAACTATTAAAAATACAACTATAGGGGGCTGGGGATTTAGCTCAGCGGCATAAGCTCCTGCCTTGCAAGCAGGCAGTCGTGAGTTCGATCCCTGGTACCGATAAAAAGGAAAAAGACAAAAAAAAAAAAACTATAAGGGCCAGGGATATAGGTCAGTGGCACAAGTGCTTGTCTGGCAAGCACAAGGTCATGAGTACCAAAAATTCTAAATTTAGCACACATAAAACACAAATACAGCTATAGAAATTTGGCAAGGCACTGATACTGTTTAGATATAGTTTGAGTAATACTCAGATGTGTTGAAGGCTTGGTCCCCAGAGTGGCAGAGTTGACATGATGGAAGCTGTATAAAGTGGGGCCTTTTTGAACTTGGATAGGTCATTGAAAGCACCACCCTCAGAGGACAGCAATGCAGTTCCTGAAAGACACCAGGTAGTTCTGATGCCAATATTTTTTTTACAAAAAAAGCAAGCCATTGATCAACCAAAGAAACAAAAAAAAAAATCAGTAAAGAAACATCAGAAGTGAACCAAATCTGTGAACAAATGGACTTAGTAGGTGTTCATAGAGTGTCCTACCAAATAACATCAGAATATACATTATTCTCAATTGTTCCTGGGACATTCTCTAACATAGAACATACACTAGCCCATAGAACATGCTTAAGTTAAACGCAAAAGAATTGAAATTATTCCATGCATATTATCTGACCATAATGCAATGAAACTGAAAATCAATGGTAAAAGAAACCACAAAGACAACATAAACACATGGAAATTAAATAACACACTCATAAACAACCAATGAGTTACAGATGAAGTTAAAGAATAAATTAAGCAATTAACAAATGAAAATGTGGATAAGAAAATACTGGAACCTGTATGCAATGAAAACAATTCTAAGAGGGAAACTTATAGCAGTGAATTCTCATATTAGGAAAACAGAAGGAGCTCAAATAAACAACCTAACTGTACACCTCAAGCTAGTAGGAGAATAACAACAGTTGATACATTGTGTATTATTGTCTCCAAACTAGGTGCTCAAATTACAAAACTAGGTATGAAAAATTGATCAGACAATATACACATAAACTTTTCTTTTCAATAATCTAGTAGAAATTAGTAGAATAGCTATCTGAACTTTCTTGTGTATTTTTTCTCCTTTTCCCTTCCTTCTCTTCTCCTTTCCCCAATCTTTCCTTTTGAATAGTTTCTTCTCATTTTGCAATATCTATTGTATATTCTGGATCTTACTCTTTCAGCTTCTTACTCTAGGGAGACAATATGATGTTTACACATGCAAGTCTGATTTATTTCACTTCTGGAGACCATACTCTTTAGTGAAATAAATCACACACACATACATGTAAATATCACATTGTCTTTCTAGTGTGAGAAATTGAAAGTGTAAATAAGAACCAAATTGTACAGTAGTGTGAAATAAGAAATTGTTTAAAAGTAAACAGGAACTAGGAGGGGAGAGTGGGAAAAGGAAGAAAAAAGAAAATGATAAAGAATGGATGAAATGGAAACAAGTTCTTTAAATAATAAAGGGAAGAGGGGTTCAAAAGAGGGAAGGGGAGTGGGAGGAGGAAAACAACATATTAAGGTATATTATGTACAAGTATAAAATCCCTATGAAGAATGTAATCATTGTATATACTTAAACTTTGCCAATATATTTAAATAAATTAAAAAATCAAAACATCAGGCCTTATCCCTGAATCTTTTTGGTTTCCTGTAACATTAGGTGATGTCTCTCTTAGGTGTGCTCCCAACATGATACCATCTGTAATGTTTCAACGTGACTAGAAGGCCCTTACCAGAACTGATCACAAGATGGCACTATCTTCTAAAATTTCCAACATTGTATGCTAAACAAATCTTTTGTCTTTATAAAGTACCCACCCTCAGGTATTTTGATATGGTAAGAGAAAACTGACTAACACTATCTTATAAAGTATAAAACATACAAAATGTTTTTTTTTAAAAATCAAACTGTTTGAGGGTATGATCAAAGTGTAGTATTTGAGATCAAAGTCACTGTAGCCTAAAATAGCCTACTGTTGGTATAAAATATTCTATGTAAACATTATGGCAACAACAAAATAATCCTTATGGATTCAAATGAAACCAGTATAGAAAATCATCAAAAAACAAGGGAAGACAGCAAAAAATAAAGACAGAAACAAAAGTTCTATAAAATGAGTAGAAAACAATAAACAAAATGGCAATGGTCCTTAACCTATTAATATTTACTTCAAGTATAAACAGATTAAATTCTTTAACCAAAGACATAAATTGGATGAATGGATTTTAAAAGTCTCATTTCCCACATAGAATACAAGGTAAGATGGAAAGAGATGGCCCAGGCAAATGAAAGCCACCAAAAAATACAAGGATAGCTACATTTATGCCAAACAAAGTAAAATTTAGTTCAAGACCTGTATAAATAACAACAGCTAAAGAGAAAGAAAGTTCTTAAAGAGTGGTAAAAGAATCAATTCACAAATGAAATAAATATATATGTACCCAACACTGGGGTACCTAAATACATAAAATAATAATAGATCAAAATGGACAAATGTACTACAAGTCAACAATAGTAGATTTTAATGTCATACTTTCAGTAACAAGAGGATCATTTCACAAAATAATAAGAAAACATTGGACTTAAACTACATTTTACACAGACATTTACAGGATATTTCATTCACAACAGGACATTTTCCTAAGTATAAATGGGATAATCTCCATTACAAATCATATTAAATACTTTTTCTATCTTAAGACAAAAAGCAGAAACTGGAGAAATCTTAGAAAACAAAAAAATATGTAAGAATTAAATAACATGGTCCTGAACAAAAATGACTCACAGAAAAAATTAAAAGGAAATTTCAAAAATATCTCTATAGGTAAATGGATGCAACTTTAAAACATATTCATAAGTGAAATAAATCAGACTCGCATGTGTAAACATCACATTGTCTCCCTAATGTAACAAACTGAAAGAGTAAATAGGATCCAAAATGTAATATATATATATATATATATATATAGTGAAAGGAAAAGAAGCTACTCAAAAGGAAAGAGTGATTGGGATAAGGGAAAGGAGAAAAGAAGAAAGTGAAAAGAATATATATATGTATATATATATATATACATATTTAACAATTATACTACTAATTTCTATTAGTTCATTGAAAAGAATGGTCTGTGCTTGTAATGTTTGATCAATTTTTCATGTCTATATCTTTTAATTTGAGCAATTACTTTGAAAATAACAATATGCAATATAGTAACCATTGTTAATCTTGCATTATCTTGTTTTGAAGTTCTTTATCATGGTTTTTATTGTTTTTTCTCTTTAAAATAAAAAACAAAAATATCCTGAGATAAATAAAAATGAAAAACAACCAACTAAATTTTAGGAGATAGAGCAAAAGTGGCCCAGAGATAGGAGTCTATAGCAATAAGTGCCTCGGGCAAAAACAAAAGCAACCCCCTCAAAAGAATATATTCAGGCAAAAACAAATGTTACATCTCAAGTAAATAGAAAAAGAACAAACTGAGTCCAGATGTAGCAGAATGAAAGAATAACAAAAATCAGAACAGGAAAAAAATGAACACTAAAAAAATAGAAATGATCAACTAAACTAAAGACTCCACCAAGAAACTTAAATTTGACTAATTCATTAAATTTTCAGCTCACAAAATAAACATAAACTTTGGTAATGTTTCTATTAACCAACAACTATCTGAAAATGAAATTAAGAAAACAATTGAATTTACATATCACAAAGATACTAAGAAGTAAATATAACCAAGTGCATGAAAGAATTATTATCTGTAAATTATAAAATATTGATGAAAAAACTGAAAATACAAGTGGAAATATGCCTTGTATTCATATATCAACAAAACTGATATTGCTAAAATATCAGCCAAAGAAATCAAAGGCTTCAGTGTAATCAGAATTCCAATGCCATTTTTCACACAGGTAGAAAAATGGTCCTAAAATTCATTTAGGTCAGAAAAGTCTCCAAATAATCCAAAATGATTGTTAGCCAAAATGTACAAGCCTAGAGGCATCATGTTCTTGATTTTAAAATATGTTACAAAACTATTCTAAGCCACCCAGGATAATACTGGTCAGGAAAAAAAAAAAAAAAAAACAGACACATTAACCAATGGAAAAGGACACAAAATCTAGAAATAATTCCAGGTATTTATGATCAATTGAATTTCAAGAAAGTTGCCAGGAACACACAATAGGAAAAGTAGAGGTCATCAATAAATGCTGGGAAAACAGGATGTCCCTATGCAAAACATGAAATTAGGCCCTTCTCTCATAACATATAAAAAAGAACTAAAAATAGATAAAATACTTAAAGGTAAAACCTGAAACTGGAAACCTACTAGCACAAAACATAGGTGGGGTACTGATTTCTAAGAAGGGATTCTAAAAGCATTGGCAAGTAAAGCAAAAAAGAACAAATGGGGCTGAATCAAACTAAAAAACTTTTATACACCCAAAGAAACAATTAGTAGGAAAGAAAATAACTTATAAGTTCAGAGAAAATATCTGCCAACTATTCATTTGATAAGTGACCAATATTTAAAACCTATAAGGAACTCAAACTACTCAAGAGCAAGAAAAGAAATAGCCTAATTAAAAATGGGCAAAGAATCTGAAAAAGAAGAGACACAAATAGTCAACAGTTATATGAAGAATTCAACATTTCTAATCATCACAAAAGCAAACTAAAACCACAGTGACATATTACTTCCTGCTTGTTAGAACTGCTGCTACAAATAAGAAAGACAAATTTTGACAAGAATGTAGAGAAAAGGGGAATCTTGTACACTCTTCGTGAGAATGTACATTAATACAAGCATTTTGAAAGATCATACAAAAGTTCCTCAAAAACCTAAAATCAAAATTACCATAAGACTCAAGAATTCCACTTTTGGGTATACATTTACTGGAATAGAGAGCTCTATATTGAAGAGATACCTGTATATCTATGTAGACTGACGGACACATCATACATAATGGTCAAGATATGAGAGAACCATAACTGTACATCAGTGAATATATGGATAAAAAAATATTGTCCATATACAGAAAAACTATAAAATCTCTAAAAATTAATGACATTCTGTCATTTGTGACCAAACGCATAAAACTGGTGGGCATTATGCCAAGTAAATAAGTCAGTCACAAAAAAAAAATGCTGACGATCTCACTTGCCTGTGGAATCTAAAAATGTGTACGCCACAGAAATGGAGAGTAGTGACCCATGTACCAGAGGTTAAAGGTAAGGCGAAGGGATGGGAAGGCAGAAAGATACTGATCAATGGGAGTAAATGTTCAATAAGACTGGAGGAATAGATTTTTGTGAGCTATTGTGCTGCATATCCACTCATAATGGTATGATAACACATAATGGTATAATAATAATAATAATAATAATAATATATTATACATTTAAAGATATATCATTTAGGTGGATTTTTACATTCTTCCTCTGAAAGATGAGATGGATATATTTGATTGATATATTAATGTGTACATAGATCAAAATATTACATATTATATACATATAGTTATTATTTATTATTAAAAATAAATAAATGAATTTTTTTAAAAGTACGCTTTTTAATTTAATCATTTTATTTTATAGAGAGGGAAACAAAAACAATGATACAGAATTTCAAAGCAAGATAATAGGAAGTTAACAATGGTTAATATATTGCACATTGTTATCTTCAAAGTAGATGCTCAGATTACAAGCTATATGTGTGTAAAACTAATCAAACAATATAAGCACAATTCATTCTTTTCGATGAGCTAGAAGAAATTAGCACTATAATTATCTTAGCTATGGTGTACTTACATGTATTTTTTTCTTTTTTCTTCCTTTTCTCCTTTCCCTCCTTCCAGTTGTTCTTTCCTTTTGAGCAGTTTCTCTCCTTTTCACAATATCCATTGTATATTTTGGATCTTATTTACTCTTTCAGTTTCTTACACTAGGACGACAATACAATGTTTACTGTTTTATTTCACTTCTGAGTGTAGTCCCTAGTTGTAAGCATTTACCTATAAAAGCCTTGAGTTTATCTTTCGTTACAGCTCAGTAATACTGCATTGTATAAAAATGTTGCACCTTTTTTAACTCATTGCTTAGTTCTTGGGCAATGGAGTTGTTTCCAAGATCTGGCTATTACAAATTGTGCTATTATAAACATAAGTGCACTAACATTGTGGAATGATGTCTTCAGTTCTTCTGGAAAAACACCTAGAAGGGAAATAGCTGAGTTGAATGGGACTCTATCCTAGTTTTTTAAAGAATCTCCGCACTGATTATATCTAATTTTTTGTTGCCAGTTTTATCGACCTTCTCCTTTTATATCTTTTTAACTTCATAACTTGTTTCCTTACCTTAGATTATAAAAAACATACCCTATGTTTTCTTTTAACATTTTTACTCTTTGTAAAGAGTACAACTGGCTTTAATTGTGTGTGTACATAATGAATATTGATACCCTCCTCCCATAGCCAGGACATGTCGGGTTTTAATTGACACCTACTTTCTCTGGAGGCTTTCCTGCCAGAATGAGTAGGTTAGATTAGAGGAGAAGTGCACATATGTTCACAAAGTGAAAAACCAATCTCTCCTGATTAATCCAGAAATGAGTACAAAGGTAAGGGGAAGATATAGGATGAAAGTTGATAGGGCCTACCAAAAATAGTCTGTAGCCCTTCTTTACATAGCAAGAAAAACTAGTGCTGGAATTGCCAGCTTACTCTGAATATTTGGAACAACATCTCCTGGCTATTTGCCCTTGAGTTACTTTTCTAATAAATCCCAGCTGCTTTGCATCCTTTGAATCTGTCACTTAGAGAGTTGCTGTAAGCATCTTCCTAACTAATCCCCTGAGACAGTAAAAACAAAAGTCAGGCTGCCTTTAATTGCTCTGAGTAAAGATGTCTGCAGAGACTGCTACACTTAGAAACTTTGGGATTATCTAAGTAGCAAATGCTAATGAGGCTCTGAGGATTTCAGTTCAATGCTTTCTTCCACTCCCCTTAGACTTGTTCCCACAGACAGAACAGAGAACGGAAGCATGAGAGGTCCATACTGGGCAGGACTGGCTGGGACCCAAGGGTCTCCTCAGAGTATGCTCAATACTATTATTCTGCTCTCCCAGGGGGAAAAGTTTGCAAGTTCAAAGTTATTTTTATTGACTTAACTAGCCTGTGTTAGGCAGTTCTCTGTGTTATAATTCACTGGGGAAAAGAATGCTTTTATTTGAGATTATTAAACCTGGAAAAGGTATAATCAGTATTTGTGTCTTTGTTTAGAGTACTTCAAAAAAGCAAAGAATGGAGAACTCATATCCTGAACAGAGACTTCAATGACATTGTAAAACTTCTTTAAAGCAGGTCAAATAACAGAAAGTTATCCAGGGACTCAGATCTATGGAGACCCCTTCCCTAGAACCAAAAAGTAATCACATCACTCCTTCATTTTTTCAAATCATATAGTCACCCTACTATGTGCCAATCAGGATGCTGAGTGTTACCAGAGACTGAGAATAAAGAACAGTCTTTGCTTTCAGATAAGTAAAATTCTAGAAGGGAAGAGAAGTCTTTCGAAGCAAACATTATGACAAAGGCTGTTTTAAGTTCCATAAATAAGCTGAGGTTCACATCTGTAACTCCAGCACTGGCAGCAAGGCCAAGACAAAAAGAGTGTAATTTCAAGTCAAGTCTGGACAATTTGTGACTTAGACCCTGGATCCAAGTTAAAAAAAAAAAAAAAAAGATGGCTGGGGGTGGGTGCACTAGGGATAATTCAGTGCAAAGATCCTGGGTTCAATCCCCAGTACCAGAAAGACAACTCAAAACATAAGCAGAAATTTGAAGATATTCAGCAGTGAGACTATATACTCAATTTCTGACTGGAGATGGAGAGGTCAGGAGACACCTCAGGATTAGGCATCTAATCTGGATCTCTAACATTTCAGATTTATTCTCCTTCCATCCACAAGATCCTAAATCAGACATCCATTATCTTATTTTTTCAATCATTCATTGAATGATTTTTTTCATAATGATATAGGAAAACTATAATTCCCAACCTGTTAGCTGTCAGATGCACCAAGTTTGTAGTCTCACAACATGGAAGAATAAAGTCTCGAGCCAAAGGAGGAAGTTATGAGAGTTTTACTGGAGAAGAGGAATAGCTCCTGGATTTTCAGGTGGGCTCCTGTGTGGGTGTCCATCGAGGCGCTGCGGCAGGGTGATATATAAAGCAAAACCACATGCGGGTCAAACTAAATCATGAGTACAGCGGCAGAGAGCAAGGGTACATGAAAAGAACAACGGCATTTTTGAAAGGGAGAGGAGTAGTGTCCAGATGTTCTGGTTACCTGCCTGATGCCTACCAGGACCCACCGGACCAGGTGGTCCTACTTACATTATAATCTCAAATTGCTGTTTATCTTTAGGGGGCCTTGCAGGCCTTGCTAGTGCTTCTCACATTTGCCTCCAACTCCAATTCTAATTCCAATGTTTTAATTTTTTTTTTTTTTTTTTTTTTTTTTTTTTTGTACCAAAGATCGGGCAGGCACTTATGCCGCGGAGCTAAATCCCCGGCCCCTGTCTTTCTTCCCTTTTTTTTTTCTTCCTTTCTTTATTTTTTATGCTGACTTCAAGTGCCCAGTCCTCCCCGATTACTTGTTAAAGTGTATCTCATTTATCTGTCTATAATAATATAACCTACAAAGTGCCAAGGTCAGTTGTAGGTATACAACAGTGAAATAATGAAAACGGTGGAAACAAAGAAATGCCCTTGTCCTTCATGAGGTTTACATTCTGGTAGGGTAGATAAGTAAACAGAAAACCTTGAGTGAATATAGAATTGAGGAAAGAGCTAGGTAAGGAAAAGGAGGGGAACTCACCTAAGAAAAAAGGATCAGAAAAGGCCTACTTTGAACGTGGCTCATGGGTGGTGAAAGAGTTTTCGGCACAGTTAGAAGACAGAATATATGTATCCTACTGGATTTTATTATGTGTGATAGTATAAACAAAATTTTTTAGAGGCAAAGAGATAATACAGAAACCATTGTTCGTTTTCTGTTAACTAAGTTCTAAATATTCTGTAATATTTTCATCCTCTTGAATGGTTTCACACTGTCTTGATATGTTTGATGCTATAGTATACAAAGTTATACTCAAATATTTCAAGGAAAGAGACACTATGGTAACTACTATTAAGTTGGGTTATCTTGTGGTGAAACACTATGTTGCTGAAATTGTTCTGCTTTTTTGTATTGTTATATTATTATGTCCTCTTTTATCTCAATCTTCCCTTTTTTAAAAAAATTTTTTTATTATTATTTTTTAAGGGAAAAATTTTTTAAAATTAGCAGAGTATATTATAGTAACTTTTTTTATTTCCTATTAACTCGATTTGAAGCCCTGAATTGCTCTCACCATCTTGTTTTGACTGATTTTACTCCATTCTGTTCTGTTTGATATTATCAAGTTTGAGGGGATAGGCAACTACTTTGAAGGCATTAAGATTCACTATGATGCCCATTCTGGTTTGACTATTATCTTCTTTTGAAGTTCTGTAATGTCTCCAATGTTTAGGTTCTATTGGTTTTGTTCTGTACTGTTCTGTTCAATTTTATTATACCTGATGATACAGGCAATTCTTTTTGAGGTAGCAAGAGGCATTATGGTAACCATTGTTGATTTCCTTGTATTCTGTTTTTACATCATGTCCTATGTCTATCCTTTGTTTTGACTGACTGCTTTGTTTTGTCATATTTGGTTTTATTCTCTTCCAAAAAAAATAGTAATAAGAACTGTGGGAGGAATAAAACCCAAAATGTGTAAATGTTATTGTAAAAAAAAAAGAGGAAAAGAAAGTGCTCTAAAGGACACAACTGCAAGTGTGTTTAGGTGTGTAACATAGATGACCATATTACTAAGTTGTTGCTGGGTCATTGAACACAACTGTTTGCAGTCTCACTGTTTGAATGTCCACTTTGTATGCTTAATTTTGTAACTTAAACAACTATTTCTAAGATGACAATATGTAATCTATTAACTAGTGATTTCTTACAGTTTTTTTTTGAAATTCTGTATTACTTGTACCCTTTTACTATTTTGTTTTATTTTTCTTTAAATAAAATTAAAAAAAAAAAGAAGACAATATAAAGTGGCCTTTTATTTTAAAGATGTGGAGAGAAGTTCCATGACTGCAGGGGCCTGGCTTTCTCTGCCTGGCACATGGTGTGGGAGGCATATGTATAGCTTTGGTCTGGGGTGGTGGTTAAGGGGCATTACTGATGCACAAGTAGCCCATTGGAATTTATTTCATAAATTGCCTAGGGATGGGAAAGGTGACCTCAAGACAAAGCCCCTTGGTTCCGCCTCCTGGCCTCCCACCGCTGCATCGTCCTATCCAGGGCAAAATCCTTTCAGGTGGGGTGCACCGAAGTAAACTGAGTGTAGAAAGCCCTAAATTCAATCTCTAAAATAACCAATATAATAATAATTTTTTAAAAGACCCATACACTAAGACTTAAGGGATGAGAATGAGCAAATTTTGGCAAAAGGTAAAGAAAGAGCATTCTAAAATGATAAAAATAACATATGCAAATAAAATAGGAAAGAGGTTGAAAGATTACTTTCTGAAATACAATGAATAAAGAAGCACCAGACTGAGATGAGGTTTGAAAATCAGAGGAGGATGCATAATCTTGCTATTGTTAGTAGGTCAAAAAAAATTTTTAAGTAATTACTATTAAACATTTACACTAGAATTATAGTGTTAGTAGAAAAATAAATTTTAAATACTTTTCTATTGTACAAAGATTTGATCATTTTGACTGTAGTAGCTAGTAAAATAACCGAACACAAAAAGCTGATTGGGGTCACAACCAGCCTTACAGAGTGCACCAAAGAGAAATGCAAGTTTCCTGCCAGACTTTCTGCATGTGAATGGCTGAGCACACCAGGGGTTCACACTCCCACTGTAGCCCCCAGGGACAGTGGCCCTGCTGCAGAAGACAGAGGATGTAACACGACCCAGAGTACCTCAGATGTTATATTAAGTGCAATATAAAATTATTTTTTAAGTTAATGAACAATAGGAACTGATTTACATTTTATGATGATTCTTCTTTCAGTGAGGAAAAAAAGATAGAACAAAGGTAAAATGAAAAGACCAGTTAGGATGTGCTTGAAGCCCAGGAACTAGATAATCACATATTGGGTTAGGACACACACACACACACACACACACACACACACACACACCATATGTACTTTCACAAAAGATTCCCCTAGACTTCCTGATGAATTAAATGGGGGAAATGGAGGAAGCAAAGATCCTAGAGTCACAGAATTGAGTGAGGTAAGATAGAAAATATAAACCAGTAGAAAGAAAGCAAAGGAAATCTTAATTTTAAAATTGTACTTCAGGACACATTCAAGGTTACCCAAGGTTACAAAACTTCTTTATGTTTCAGGAAATCACTCCAAAATTCCAAAGGTACGATAAGCCTATAACCTATAACACTTCTCCTCTGTAAATTAAGCTCTTGTTTTTCTCCCAATACTATAGATTCACAAATTCCATAAACTTCTGGCCTGAAAGAAACAGCAGTATTCATTCGGTACCACATCTCTACATGTCAAACATATGCAAATGATGAGCGTTCTAACCTAGGCCACTGGTGAATAACCTAACAGACACTAGTAATATACATCCTAGATAATTCATCTTGAGAGTCTCCTCAATAATGTATAAATATTCCCAGCCCCGGAGCATAATGTCCATCTCCTTTGAGCTCTCATACTGTTTTCTTTGAGTGTATACTTTTTTGACTTTGCTTAAGAAGTCTGTCTGGGCTTCTCATTGAAGAGTCCTGCAAGTATTTTCTGTGATAAGTCAAGAACTTGTTCTCTGAGTGGGTGTAAATTGAGATCTCCACCTCCTCTTTAGGGGTGAGGCAGTATGGAAGAGAGAGAGAGAGAGAGAGAGAGAGAGAGAGAGAGAGAGAGAGAGAGAATTGACAATTGATTCTATGTTTAAGACGAGGGCTTATGATTTTTATCCTTGCTTCTGTTCATGTGATGCATTACATGCATTGATTTATACATATAGGACCATCCTTACATCCCTGGAGTGAAGATACTAGGTCATGATGTATGATCTTTTTGATAATTTGTTGTATTTTTTTGCCAAGATCTTGTGGAAGATTTTTGCATCAATGTTTATTAAAAAGATTGGTCTGTCAAATGGCCAACAAATACGTGAAAAATTGTTCAGCATCTCTGACCATTAGAGAAATGTGAATTAAAACAACACTGAGATTCCATCTTACCTCAGAAAAAATAGCTATCATCAAAAAGTCAAATAATAAGAAATGCTGATTAGACTGTGGGGGAATCAGGAACCCTCCTACATTGTTGGTAGGAACACAAACTAGTACAACTATTTGAAATCATTATAGAGATTTTTCAAAAAGTAAAAACTAGAAATTCAACCCAGCTATTCCACTTGTAAGTAATTTCCCAAAAGAGTTGACATTGTATTATACTCGTTGCCATGTTTATAGCACCTCAACTCATAATAGCTAAATCTTGAAAGTATACCTATCATCAGGTTAAAAAAATGTGGTATTTATACACAATGGAGTACTATTATGCCAAGAAGGTGGACAAATTTGAGTACTTTGTAGGAAAATAGATGCATCGTGAAATCAAAATGTTATGTGAAATAAATAAAACACACAAGCTCAAATATCACATGGCTTTTCTTATGCTATGTAAGAAAACCAAAATATAAATAAAGACCAAATAAATGATAAATAATAGGAAATGGGAAGATAGATCTTTTGCAAATGAGATTAAGAGATAGAGGAAGGGGGTCAAGAAGAATTGAGATGTGTTATGTACATGTACCAACTACCCATAATAAATGTCATTATTATGTACTGCAAATAGGCACTAATAGAAAATTAAAATTAAAATTAAAGAAGCCTGAAATTTCTAAGACACGAAGACACCCAAGGCTATTCATATAAGCATTCCTTAGGATAATTTCTGCTTCTTCCCTTCCAGACCTATCACACCTAAACTTCCTTAAGGATACTATTGGTCCATAAATTAGCTTAGTTGAGAAAGTAATGAGCAGGAAACCAATCTTAAAGGAGCAGACTGAGATAATTCAAGGAATGCTTAAATATCCATCTTTTAAAGAAACTTGGTTCATACCTTTTACCTGTAAAATGGGCCATTATCCTAAATTGTTATAATTGATACATTATGTCAACTTGAGAAGTTTAACTAAGAGACTCGGCATTAAGCCAAGATCCTTACTTAGTAAATATCCTCAGCCTCAGCAAAAGCAGGGCACAGAACTTTTGAGAGTGCTACACTAAACCTGGCAGGGGTGGGGAGATCAGGGGTGGCCTGCGTGCAGTATAAGGGAGGAAAAGAGACTTGCTCTTCCCCACTTTTTTCTCTGGTTGCTTTTGCTGATTGCTGCCTTAAACTGTTGCCCCTGTGCTATGCCACCCTGCCTTGGAGCCAGTTGATTACGCACTGAAACTTCCACAAACTGTGTGCTAAACAAACCTTTTCTTTCTTCATTTTGGGTGTTGGGTATTTTGTCTCAGCCATGAGAGAAAATTAACCAAGACAGGAGTGGATGATCTTTTCTGTAGGTTTTCAGGCCTCAAGAAAAACATAAAAATGTTCCCAGATCCAACAAATAACATGCCTGTCTCCTTTGAGGGCTCACAGTCTATTTTTGAGTGTATAGTTTTAAAATTCTGCCTAATAAGTTTTAAAAAAATTTTTAAAATTCTGCCTAATAAATTCCTTTATGTTTCTTACTGATGTGTCCTGAAAATCCCCTTTCAGTGACGGAAGTCAGCAAACCTGTAATCTGTCCTATTGATGAAATGAGTCACAGCTCTCTATGCCTGGTTTAAAGGCTTCCTCAGACCCTGTCTGGACATAGGGAGACTTCCTCTGTGCCTGTCTGATGATAGACTGAGCAACTGGACATCTTGATTTTGTGGACTAGTTATTCTCTCCTTATAATAAGAAAATCCTTAAATATTGTCACGTGACTTTATGATCCTACAGGTCAAATCTGGGCTTGATGATGTGACTTGCTTTAACCAATGCAGTGCAGGCAGAGTGACAGTAGGTCATATTACAGTTTCAAAAAATCTGCTATATTCTACTGATGCTTCTAGGGAAGGAAAAGAACAAAGGATAAGAACCAGCTAAGGCCTCTCTTGTTGCTTTCAAAGGAGGTCCCTCCCAGAAACTTCAGATTTTGTCTAATTCTTTGACCAGGTCTTAGTCAAGGGACCATCTCTATGAGCAAGGATGCCCCCTCAAAAAAAATTTTTTTAAGTCAGGCATACTCCTACACTCTGTAAGATTAAAATTTTCTTGAGAAAAAGAAAAGTAAGCATAGCTTTTATGCAAGTGTCTGTCTCTATCATAAGAAGTTATTTTAAGAAGGAAAGATTATGAAAATGAGAGGCTGAATAAAACAGGGATAGAAAAGAGAGCTTAATGAAATGTTTCAGAAAAATTAAAATGAAAGCCAGATTATAATAGATTAAAGAAAAATACAGTAGAGACAGTTTATATAGAGATTTTTAAAATTTCTTTGAATTAGAGCAAATAATTGAGATAAAAGTTAGAAGAAAATCAAGGTCAGCTAAACATTTTTCTCAAACTATAGGTAGGTACCAGAGCCAATTATTTTTAAACAATACTGTATCTCTTCTGTTTTACATATAGTGTCTGGCTTTGAATCCAAAATTAAGTGATATATTTAAAAGTAATTTTTTTCTTTTTTTTTTTAAGCCAGTCGAATTTAGCAGTGTGTGGGGGGGGTGGTATACCAACTTTAGTGACACTAATGTTAATAAGTTCTGATAACCCCCTGCCATCGGACCAGCCTAAAAGTAATTTTTAAAAATTACTTACATTTTTGGCATACTATACAGATAATTTAAAACAGTGAATTAATATTTTGAAAGCCTTTGTGGAAAGTTGAGCAATATTCATCACATGTTGATAAATTCAGAACAGAGGTAGAAATTAGGAAAAGCACCAAAGACAGTCTAGAAAAAAATTTGTTTGAGGAGTCCAGCTTGTTTGGGACCCTTGTGCCTTCTGGGTGCACTGGAACAGCTAGGCGGGTCTCAGGCGCCTACATCCACCTCCCCAATCCTGGCTGTGCTTGGAGGACTGTGAAGTTCTAAGCAAGCAGGTGAGTGCCACCAGTTCCAGAGGCCTGGCATCCTGGGGTAAGTGCCCTGTGTACTTTTCCCCTAGCCCAGATTGTTTGGGACCCTCGCTCCTTCAGGGTGCACTGGTACAGCTCGGCAGATCTGGGGTGCCTGCATCTGCCTCCCCATTCTCAGCTGTGCTTGGAGAACTGTGGAGTTCTAAGCAAGCAGGCAAATGCCCCTGGTCCCAGAGGCCCAGCAGCCTGGGGGAACTGGGTGCCAGACTCCCAGGAGCTGAGGGCATAGAAGAGGATTTCCAACAGACCCTGAAGAAGCTTTCGAATAACACTTGAAACACAGAAATATAGGAAAATGACAAAATGAAAGACCAAATTTACAATTCAAACTTCCAACCCATCCAAAGAAACCTTAAGAGTGATGTATATAGAAGAAAATATATGCCATACACTGAAAATATTGGACATAATAGCAACAGAAATAAACAAGCAACACCAGGAAGCTTTAAAGGAATTCAAACTAGAAATAATCTCCCAGGTAAAAGAAGAAATGATAAAAGAAATGAAAGAGATGTGAACATATCTAAAGAAAACACAGTTAAAAATTGGAGGAATTAAATAAAAAGATAGAATCCCTAGATGAGCAATATAAGAAACAGAATACATAAAGCAGATGCACAGAGATATACAGGAAATAAAAAATTCCACTGAAAGCTGTAAAAACTGCCTCAATGAAAGTGAAGATAGAATTTCAGACCGTGAAGACAAGATTGCAGCTAGTGAACAGGAAAGGAAAGATCTTTTAAAAATAACAAAGAATCAGGAAACAACAATTCAACAACTGTAAGATGATGCAAAGAAAAATAACATAAGATTGATAGGGATTAATGAAAAAGAAGGGGACAACATGAAGGATGTCAGGAGGATATTTAGAGAAGTAATAGCTGAAAATTTCCCAAACATGAGATCAAAAACTGACATTAGGATCAGTAATGCATACAGAATTCCAAATAATCATAACCAAAATAAAACTACACCCAGACATATAATAATCACCATCCCAGAAGTCCAACACAAGAATAGATTATTAAAAGCTGTCAGAGAGAAAAAACAGATCACTTATAAAGGAAAAACCTAGGGGCTGGGAATTTAGCTCAGTGGCATAAGCGCCTGCATTGCAAGCAGACAGTCATGAATTCAGTCCCCGGTACCGATTAAAAGGAAAAAGACAAAAAAGACAAACAAAACAAAACAAAACAAAACCTATCAGAATCACAGCAGACTTCTCAGCACAAACAGTAGTCAAGAAGAGCATGTAGTAAAGTATTTCACATCCTAAAGGAAAATGATTTCAAACCTAGACTGATGTACCCTGCAAACCTGTCCTTCAAAATCAATGGTGAAATAAGGTACATCCATGACAAAGAGCAGCAGAAGAACTTCATGATCACCAAGCCAACCCTGCAAAAAATATTGAAAGACAGTTTAGATACACTTAGGAAAAAAATCACTAAGCAAAGTAGATAATTAAACAGAAAGATAAACATGCAATGGCAGAAAATAACAAATCAACAAAAAACCAGCATATAACATTTATAACCATTAATGTAAATGTTCTCAGTGCACCAATTAAAAGAGACAGGGAAAAATGGATTAAGAAACAAAATCCATATGCTGTCTACCAGAAATCCATCTAACCCAAAAGAATACTCACAGACTGAAAGTCAAAGGATGGAAAACAAAACTTCATGCAACAGGAACCCCCAAAAAGCAGGAATAGCCATCTTGTTTGCAGACAATGTGTACTTTAAACCAATAATTATCAGAAGAGACAAAGAAGGTCACTACATACTTGTTAGGAGAAAACTTCAAGAGGAAGAGATAACTGTCTTAACTATATATGTACCAAATTTCAGAGCACTCAGTTATATAAAACAAGTATTAACAGAAACGAAAAATCAAATTATCAGTAACACAATTGTAACAGGAGACCTTAACATACCATTGACACCAGTGTACAGAACAACCAGACAGAAAATCAGCAAAGAAATAACAGAACTAACTTACACATGTGAACAAATGGACTTGATAGACATATGCAGAGTGTTCCATCCAACAACATCAGAATACACACTCTTCTCAGCAGTACATGGGTCATTCTCTAAAATAGACCACATATTAACTCACAGAACATATTTAGATAAATGCAAAAGAGTTGAAATTATACCTTGCATGTTACTGGATCATAGTGCTTTGAAATTAGAAATTAATGAAAATAGATACTGCAAAAATCCCACAAACATGTGGAAACTGAATAACACACTCTTGAGTAATCAGTGGGTCACTGGAAAATTAAAGAAGAAATTAAACAATACCTACAAGAAAATGAAAATACAACTACAACTTACTGGAACCTGTGGGATGCAATGAAAGCTATCCTCAGAGGAAAATTTATTGTACTAAGTTCCCACATCAGGAAAACAGAACAAATACAAATAAATAACCTGATGCTACACCTCAAACAGCTAGAAAAAGAAGAGCAAGTCAAGCCAAAGCCAAAAGAAGAGAGGAAATTATAAAAATCAGAGCAGAAATCAATGCAATAGAGACTAACAAAAACAATCCAAAGAATCAACAAATCAAAGAGTTGGTTCTTTGAAAGAATAAATAAAATTGATAAGCCCCTAGCCAGCCATATTAAAAAAGGGAAGAAAAAGCTCAAATTCATGCAATACAGAATGAAAAAGGTGAAAATACTACAGACTCTACAGAAATACAGAAGATCATCAACACCTATTTCGAAAACCTCTACTCTCAAAGGTTTGATAACACAGAAGAAATAGACAGATTCCTAGAAACATATGAAGTACCAAAGCTGGGTCAAGAGGATGTAAAAATGCTGAATAACCCAATTTCTACTAATGAAATTGAAAATGTAATTAAGTCCTTACCTACAAAGAAGAGCCCAAGCCCAGACAGATTCACTGCAGAATTCTACAAGAAATACAAAGAAGACTTAATGCTGACACTCTTCAAACTCTTCAATGAAATTGAAAGGGAAGCAATCCTTCCTAAGTCATTCTTGGAAGCAAATATCACTGTAGTACCAAAACCTGAGAAAGACCCAACTGAAAAAGAGAAATATAGACCAATCTTCCTAATGAACACAGATGCAAAATTTCTCAATAAAATATTGGCAAATAGGATGCAGCAAATCATCCAGAAGATTATATACCATGACCAAGTGGGATTCATCCCAGGCATGCAGGGATGGTTCAACATACATAAATCAATAAATGTAATCCACCATATCAAAAAAGCCAAAAGTTAGAATCACATGATCATTTCTATAGATGCAGAAAAGGCTTTTGATAAGGTTCAACATTCCTTCATGATAAGAACTTTATAGAAAATTCAAATAGATGGTCTTTACCTCAATATAATAAAGGCTATCTATGACAAACCAACAGCCAGTATCACACTAAATGGTCAAAAATGTAAGGCCTCTACTTTAAAATCAGGCACAACACAAGGATGTCCTTTATCACCACTCCTATTTAATATAGTACTGGAAATAATAGCCAGAGCAATTAGACAAGAGAAAGAAATAAAAGGAGTAAAGATAGGAAAAGAAGAAGTTAAATTTTCTTTGTTTGCAGATGACTTGATACTCTACATAGAAGACCTCCTAAACTCCATTGAAAGACTCTTAGATATAATAAATAAATTCAATAATGTAGCTGGATACAAAATCAATACTCAGAAATCAATAGGAGTCCTATACACTAACAACAAAATCACAGAGAGGGAAATAAGAGAAACCACACTCTTGACACTAGCAAGCAAAAAAATGAAATATTTAGGAATTACTCTTACAAAAGAAGTGAAAGACCTTTACAGGGAAAATTATAATACACTGAAAAAAGAAATTGAAGATGATCTCAGAAATGGAAAGACATCCCTTGCTCATGGATAGGAAGAACAAACCTTGTGAAAATGGCCATTCTCCCAAAACTCTTCTACAGATTCAATGCAATCCCAATAAACATACCATCAACATATCTGATAGATCTAGAGAAATCACTCCTAAAATTCATCTGGAGCGAGAAGAGACCTAGAATAGCAAGGACAGTTCCAAGCAACAAAGCCATGGCAGGAGGCATCACAATCCCTGACTTGAAGTTATACTACAAAGCAACAGTAGTAAAATCAACATGGTACTGGAATCAAAACAGAGCCAAAGATAAATGGAATAGATTAGAAGATAACAACCATAACTACAAACACACTCAACCACCTTATCTTTGATAAAGGAGCTAAACAGGTTCACTGGAAGAACAACAGTCTCTTTAATAACTGATGTTGGAAAAACTGGCTCTCCATATGCCAAAAACTAAAACTAGACCCATGCCTATCACCATGTACTAAATTAAAATCTAAATGGATCAAAGATCTGAATATTAAAAGAGAAACACTAAATCTATTGGAAGACAAAATGGATAGAAACCTTGAAGACATAGGGGTAGGTAGAAATTCATGAATAGGACTCAAACCGCATGGGAAATACTTCCCAAAATCAATAACTGGGATCACCTCTTATTAAAAAGTTTCTGCATATCAAAAGAAATCTCCAGCATAGTGAAAAGAAAACCCACAAACTGGGAAAAAATCTTAGTGAACTCTCCCTCAGACAAAGGACTTCTGTCTAAAACATATAAGAATTAAAAAAATCAGACCCCAAAATTCAAAGATCCAATCCAAAAATGGGCATCTGAGATGAATACACACTTCTCAGATGAAGAAATACAAATGGCAAATAAATACATGAAAAATGTTCATCAGCATTAGTCATTAGAGAAATGGAAATTGAAACCACACTGAGATTCCATCTTACTCCTGAAAGAATGGCCAGGATCAAGAAAACCATCAATAACAAATGCTGGAGAGGCTGTGGGGAAAAAGGAACTCTCCTGCACTGTTGGTGAGAGTGTAGACTGGTGCAACCATTGTGGAAGTCAGTCTGGAGATTTCTCAAAAAGCTGGGATTGGAAGTCCCATTTGTTCCAGCTATCCGACTTCTAGGCATATCCCCAGAAGAACTGAAAATATCATACCACGGTGATGTATGTGCACCCATGTTTATAGCAGCAAAATTTGTAATCGCCAGATCTTGGAAACAACCCAAGTGTCCATTAACTGAGGAATGGATAAAAAAGTTGTGTATTTTTATACAATGCAGTACTACTCAGCTATAAAGAAGGATCACATTGAGATATTTATAAATAAATGGATTCAGCTTGAGACCATACTCATAAGTGAAATAAATCAAACTCACATGTATGAATACTGAATAGTTTCCCTAGTGTAAAAAATGATTCAAATATATAAAAGTATGTGGTAATCATGATTCCCCATTATGTGGCTTTGAAGCCTTATGAACTTTTCACTCATTAATTGGAAAGGCTTTATTTTGGGCTGCTTGATATTATTGCCTATGATGAAATGAACTGCTATTTTGAAGAAAACAAGAGATCATAATAGTTAGTGCTGATTTAGTAACATCTTGTTTTGAAGTCCCACCAAACTGTTGTTCTTCTGTCTCCACTGGTTTTATCATATTGTGTCTTACTGGATTTTATTACATGTGATAGTATAAACAAAAAGTTTTATAGGCAAAGAGATTATATAGAAACCATTGTTCATTTTTCATTAGCTGGTTCTAAATACCCTGTAATACTTTAATCCTCTTGAATGGTTTCACACTGTCTTGATATGTTTGATGCTATAGTATACGAAGTTTTACTCAAATATTTCAAGGAAAGAAACACTATAGTAACTACTATTAAGTCGGGTTATCTTGTGGTGAAGCACTAGGTTGCTGAAATTGTTATGCTTTGACCTGTATTGTTACATTGTTATGTCCTCTTTTATCTCAATCTCTCCCTTTCTCTTAAAAAAATCTACTTTTTACTATTATCTTTTTAATTAAGGGAAAAAATAAAAAAATTAGCAGGATTTATTATAGTAACTTTTTTGATTTCCTATTAACTTGATTTGAAGCCCTGTATTACTCCCACTATCTTGTTTTGACTGATTTTACTCTGTTCCATTCTGTTTGATAGTATCAAGTTTGAGGGTATAGGCATCTACTTTGAAGGCAGTAAGATTCACTATGATTCCCATTCTGGTTTGACTATCATCTTCTTTTGAAGTCCTGTAATGTTTCCAGTGTTTAGGTTTTATTGGTCTTGTTCTGTACTGTTTTGTTCAATTTTATTATACCTGATGATACAGGCAATTCTTTTTAAGGTAGCAAGAGGCATTATGGTAACCATTGTTGATAACCTTATATTCTGTTTTCACATCATGTGTTATGTCTATCCTTTGTTTTGACTGTTTTGTTTTGTCATATTTGGTTTTATTCTCTTCCAAAAAATGTAATAAGAGCTATGGGAATAATAAAATCCAAAATGTGTAAATTTTGTTGTAAAAAAGAGAGGAAAAAAAGTGCTCCAAAGGATACAACTGCAAGTGTGTTTAGGTGTGTTAAGATAGATGACCGTATTACTAAGTTTTTGTGGGATCATTGAACACAACTGTTTGTAGTCTCACTGTTTGAATGTCCACTTTGTATGCTTTAAGCCTGTAAGTTGAACAACTATTTCTAAGATGACAATATGTAATCCATTAACTAGTGATTTCTTACTGTTTTTTTTTGAAATTCTGTATTACTTGTACCCTTATACTGTTTTTTTTTCCTTTAAATAAAAAAAGAAGAAAAAATTTATTTGAAAAGTTATGGTAACAGTAGTGTAAAAGTGCCTTCAATAAACTCACAAATAGATTGTACATAACTAGTAGGAAAGTAATTAAATGAGCTGGGAGACAGAGCATAGATCCCAGCCATATGATGGCTGCATTTCAGAGAACCCCAGAGTGCAAACTGTGATGCCAGTTAAAACTCACACACTTGAGAAAAGAACTTTGCATACTGAGCATTGTGCAGGGCTGACATCTCTACTTTATTGAGTTAAGATTCTGTGAAGTTCCCTAATCTCCCTTTCCTATATGTGCTCCATTGTGACTTCTCTGATAAAGTGTCTTATTTAATTCCAGCACTTCGGCCTTTTGTGAAGGATTTACTGGTGCATCTTTCTCAGGCTATAGCAATCACTATGATTTATCTTTCCAATGGTCTTTTAATAGGGTTTTAATGTTTTGGAAACAGGATTCCAGTGGTGTACAGTTTTATACTTTATGAACTGATTTAGCAACACAGGTAAAAATGTACCTTTTACAGCACTACAAAATTTTCACAGACTATAACTGTTTTGCTCATGGAAATCTAAACAGAAACTGTTACTGTCCTGAAGTACTTTACTATTATGTTTTATTCATCTAGTTTCAGGGAAGGTCTAGTAAAAGACAAATGGTGGGACAGAGGAAACTTACAAGCAAAACCAGCCTAGATCTTTGCACTTACTATGCTTTACGTTATGAAGAATGAATTATGTGATTTTTATATAACCATTCATACAGAAATTAGTTGTCAGAATCATTGTATTCTGAACAGTATTCAGTAATTAGGAATCATAGTTTTAAGCTGCATGTCGCTGTTTACCTTTAAAAAGTGTTTCAAGAGCTTTGATGAAATACAGTCCTCTGGTGACCGGTACCAGAAAGCTAGAGAGCATATTAAGTGTGTTAGGATTTCTTTAAAGAGTAATGTTGACCAAAGGGTGTGTTACTCCCCCTTGAAGAAAAAGTTTTTAGTGCATTGTATGTAAAATGGGCTTCTCCAAAGAAACTGTTGCTTTCTTCAGTTTCTTTACATCTGAGTTTAGGCACCTTTCTTACATAACCAAGAGTACTCAAATAGAAGCCTGCAAATGCCTATACTTTTAAAATACAGAGCAGTGTTCTCTGTTTGTACTTGTATTACACAAAGAATATTTTAAAAGCATGTTTAAAATTTAGATTTTATACATTTTTAAAGTATGTAGTACATATTATGAGTAATTTTGCCATTGTTACTGAGTCTTACTATCATGAATCGTTTCACTGTGAGGTGCTCGTGTACCTCAGCTTGACAGGTTTCACGTGCGGCCCCCACCCCACCCCTCCTCACCCACTTCAGCTCATCCCATCGCCAAAATGCCCAGAGGAAGGCCAGCTGGCTGAAGGGGCTGGAAAGCAGAAGCCCAAGAGGAGATTCGCAAGGTTTTCGGCTAAACCTGCTCCTGCAAAAGTGGAAATGAAGGCAAAAAAGGCAGTGGAAAAGGATAAATCTTCACACACACACACACACACACACACACACACGTGTGCGCGTGCATGCAAAAGGGAAAAGGGGAACAATTGGGAAAACAGGCCGAAGTGTCTAATTAAGAAACCAAAGATTTACCCGCAGAAAATGGAGAAACCAAAAGCGACGAGTGTGCACCCTCTGATGAAGCGGAAGACAAAGAAGCCAAGTCTGATTAATCACATACACCGTGTTTTATCATTGGCCCTTGTCTCCCTTGCTACATAACCCAGAGGAATATTTTTATCAACTATTTTGTAAGTGCAAATTTTTAGTAGTTCTAGAAACATTTTTTTAAAAGGAAATCCCACCTCGTCACATTTTTTAAGTATATATGGTTTTTTTCCCATGAAATCATTTGTGGTTGTTTATCTTTTGGTACAACCAGAAAATAGTAGAATATTGAGTTATGGGTAGGCTTTGACCGTCTTGGGTGTCAGTTTAACATTCCAGGGGGGCTAGTTCTATATCCTGCAATATCAAACATAGTAAATGGCAAATTGACATCCCAATCATGCGTTTAATATGTCTTGAATATTTTAAATGACTTAAATTTCTATGTTGTTTTTAGTATAATTGTTTCCTAAAGAAAACTACTTCCTGACTGCTACTCCCAGAATCCTGTGCACTCCAAAACACCTTTGGTAGTGGTATTCCAATTTGCCTAATTTTGTTAACGTGCTGTGAAAGATCGGAAACTTGAGTATGCAGTGTATATAATATGAAATTAAGAATCAGTGGGACTTCAGTAACAGTTTATTGATATTTGAAGATACTGGTACATAATCTTACAGAAAATTTGCTTCCAAATTTCAAGATGGAAAGTCACTGGACTTGGCTTTTTAGATTTTTGGTATGTGTGTTAAGAATTGTGTGCATCGGGGATTTAGTTCAGCGGCATATAAGTGCTTGTTTGGCAATTACATGGTCAGGAATTCGATCCCTGATACCAAAGACAGACAAACAAACAAGTAAATATGTGTACAAAGTGAAACGCTTGTACTGATCTTCAACACAACCAATAAAATCTCAAATATGGAAGACAAAAAAAATCTTCTCGCTGCATTGAATGCTTTCTTTGGCCCCTAGGAGAAAACTTAATAATTGTACCTAAAAAACTATGGACAGATAGTGTAAGAGTATAAGATAAGGTGAATATTTTTATTTCCATTTTCTATGAATTCAAGGCTCAGTTCTTTCTTAGCCACTCTAAGTAGCACCTCACTCCCAAGAGTTAAAAGAAAACATAAAGACTTAAAGCTCCCATTGTAATGTAAGGGGTAAAGATTCTGTGTCCTGAGTGTTACTAGCAGCACCAGACTTGCTTTCATGTTTTCTTGAGCCAGAAGAAATAGCTGATTATTGTATATGCAAATTACATGCATTTTTAAACTATTATTTGTGAACTTATCTACCTGATTATGATACTCGGGTCCATATACAAGTAAAATAAGATTTAAGACAGAAGCCATTATACATTTTGCACTATTGATGTGATACTATAGCCAGCTAGGACTTTACCTCATCACAGAAGTATAAATACCACTACACACTATTATACAAAATTATATGTATCATAGTCAAGCATGATGTCTTAGTTATTTTTCTCTTTCCTGAGACAAAATACCTGACACTGAAAGTTAAAGGAACAAAGGTTGGGTCAGTTTGTAGAGGTTTCAGTTCATAGTCAGCTGGCTCCGCAGCAGCATGGCATGGCAGAAAGATAACACAGAGGAGAAACAGTTCCTGGTAAAGCAAGCCAGGAAGAAGGCAGATGACACTATGGCAGCAAGAAACAAATGACAACAAGTGGCAATGGCAGCTTATTTCTGCCCCTTAAGGGCAGGTAACATTCACACCCATAACTATGCCAAATAAACCAGTAGACTAATTCAGTAATCACACATCCTTAATCCAGCAGCACACATTCTAGATCTAGCAACCTCTGAAGAAGCCCTGCTTATGACTGCATGAGGTTTTTGAGGGGACATCTAGATACAAGCCACAACACATGGGAAAATAAAAAAGAGAGAGAGAAAATCTTGAAGGAAATCAGAAGAAAAAGATACGTTACATATGGAGGAACAAAATATTAAAATTACATCAGAGATTAAAATGACTTTTCATTAGAAATGATCATAGTAACATCTTTGAAGTGCTAAAATAAAATGTTAATGCTGAATTCTATGCCAAATGAAAATACCTTTCAAAATGAAAGAAAAATATACTTTTCATACAAACCAAATCTGAGAGAATTTGTTACCAGTAGACCGGCCCACAAGAAATATTAAGAAAAGAGTGTGAAGGTATGGACAACTATTTTGAAGAAAACAAGAGACACTATGGTAGCCACTGTTCATTTCCTGCTTTTTCTGAAATCCTGTGTTATTTGCATTGTTGTACTTTGTTCTGCTTTGTTCTATTTTGCTTTGTTTTATTCTCTTTAAAATAAAAATTAAAAAATATTAAGGAAAGTTATTTAGGAGATAGGAATACAATATCACACAGATATCTATATCCCTATAGAGATCTTTGACAATTGCTAACATGAAGATAAGTATAAAAGCTTTTTTCTTTTGATCATATTATTAGACAATGCATAGTCTAAAATACCCGGATCCATGTATAATAGATTTTGAGCATATGGAAAATACAATGATATAATGATCCACAAAAATGAGAGGGAAGAATTTAATATACTTTTAAAGGTATTAGTCTACAAGCAAAGTGACAATACTATTTAAACTGTGTGCTGAGAGTTTCATCCCATGGTGCAGCTTCCGTGGATCGCTCTGAGCCTGGTAGGACCCCGCCCAGCATCCAGCATCACTGGAGGGCCCCCAGGAAATTCCCCCGAGCAGCAGCACCCAAGTAGGCCAGAGCCGCCTGCACGCCACCTTGTGAGCCAAAAGCATGAGCAATGATCTCCATCCAGTCTTACAGTCTCAGAACCTGGTAGCTGGAAGGCACCTGGTAAGGCCTGTTTGATGACCTCCACTCAACTGGGGAAACTTCCTACAGTAAGGAATATTCTCAACCCAAGAAATGACTGAGGCCTTGCCTTCAGCTTCCCTAAGGGTATATAAGAAAATGACAACATGAAAGAGCAAAATGCAATCTCAAACCTCCAGTCCATCCCAAGCAAGCCTAAGAGACATGGACATAGAAGAAAATGTAAGCCATACACCTTAAATTCCTGAAATGATACCGACTGAAGTAAAGAAACAACTCCAGGAAGCTATAAAAAAAAAAACTCAGAGATCAGGAATAATCTTCCAAATAAAAGAAGAAATGATAAATGTAATGAAAGAAATGCTTAAGACACAGTTAAAAAATTAGAGGGACACTGCAAAAAGATAGCAACCTTGAATGAACAATGTAAGAAACAAACAATGCATGAAACAGATTCAAAGAGATATCCAGGAAATCAAAAAAAAAATCAAAAGTTGGCAAAACCACCTCAATGAAAGTGAAGATAGACTTTCAGACCTCAAAGACAAGATTGCTGCTAGTGAACAGGAAAGCGAAGATCTTTAAAAATAAGGAATCAGGAAACAACAATTCAACAGCTGCAAGATGGTGCAAAGAAAAACAAGATAAGATTGATAGGTATGAAGAAAAAAAGTGACAACACAAATGACATCAAAAGACAATTTACAGAAGTGATAGCCAAATATTTCACAAAAATATAAATGAAAACTAACATACACATAAATGAAGAATGTTGAACTCCAAATAGCCATAACCAAAATATAATTACACACAGACATATAATAATTAACATCCCAAAAATGCAACATAAGAACAAAATATTAAAAGATGTTAGAAAAAAAGAGAAAGATCACCTATAAAGGAAAATATATCAGAATTACTGCAGATTTCTCAATACAAACAATAAAGTCAAGAAGAGCATGGAGTGAAGTATTTCAGATCCTAAAAGATAACAACTTTTAACGCACATTCATGTACCTTGCAAAACTATCCTTCAAAACTGATGGAGAAATAAGATACTTCCATGACAAAGGACAGCTGAAGAACTTCATGACCACCAAACCAACCCTGCAAAGAATACTGGAAGACATTTTAGATAGACATAGGAAAAGACCACTAAGTAAGGCAAACATTTAAACAGACTGGAAAGGTAATAAACCAACAGCAGAAAGGTAACATGACCAAAAAAAGAAAAAACTCCAACATATATCATTTATAAGCATTAATATAAATGGCATCAATTCATGAATTAAAAGAAACAGACTGGCAGAATTGATCAAGTAACATCCAACCATATACAGTATACAGGAAACCCATCTAACGCAAAAAGAAACTCATAGACTGAAAGTCAAAGGATGAAAAACGATACTTCGTGCAATGGGAACCTCCCCACAAAGCAGAGGTAGCTATTGTGTTTGCAGACAATGTGAATTTCAAACCAAGAATGATCAAAAAAGATAAAGAAGGTCGGAGGAGAAAAAAAATGGCGGCTTGCTAGGGGATTGGGCGGAGAGTCTCTCCGGAGAAATCGTATTAGAAGCTAGAATATGACAACATGGAGAGGGCCAGACAAATGGATAACAATTCTTATTAACCAAGACAGTGCAGCTGGAGGATTTAAAGTCGTGCTGAGTCGTGTGAAGGCTGATGATGGGAGGCTGCAAATCCCGCGCCTTTAAATCAACAAACTGACCCGTGGACCCAACAGGAAAAGCTGTGTTGGCTTTTCGTGACTGCTGGAAACTGAGACCTGGGACCCCGAGAAGAGCCAGGACTGCCCCGCTGCACCAGAGGAGATCGTGAAAGGCTCTGGAGCTCCGAAGCTGAACGCTGTGCAGATTTCTGACCGTTCCACGCTGTGCCGGGAGCGCATGCTGTGCAGATTTCTGACTGTTCCGCACTGTGCGGGGAGCGCAGGAAAGGTGGGTAGCATGGTGTGTGGTGGACCGCAGAGGAGGACCTGTGCCGAACCCTGGTGAGTACTGGGGACCCCACGGCTGCTGGGGTTGGCCAGAGAACATCTTGGAACTGGGCAGTGCCTGCCACCACGGGGACATCAATAACACAGAGAGTCTGGTGGCAGACATCTTAGAGTTGGGCAGAACCTACAGCTCGGTGACATCACCGAGTCCCCCTATAGGGAGGTCTGGTGGAAGACATCCTGAAATTGGGCAGAGCCTGAGTGCGTGCTGGCTTCAGCGTCATACAGAGAACTAGTGGGAGACATCTTGGATTTGGGCAGATCTTCTGTTCTGGTGCTCCTGTCACAGAGAGGTCTGGAAGAGAACAGCTGGGATTTGGGCAGAACCCTGTGCCATAGTGACATTAGTCAGCTGCTTCTGGTACAAAGAGAACTGGCAGGAGCTACTGGGGCTAAACCAAGCCCCTTCTTGGGGCCCAATAAGCAGATACAAAATAGTCACAACTCAGTGACATTCAGAAAGTACAGCCTAATTTATGGATTGACTGGCACAGAGGCTGGAGACTAGCCTGTACCGCCCCTGCATCCCAGCCTACCCCAGATAACAGCAAATTGGGGAGGACAGCAAAAACTCAAGTCAGCACGCTTCTGAAAGGTCTTAAGCAATTTGGAGAGGGCCAGAGACCCCAAGGACACTCCAGTCTGAAAGAAACCAGAAACAGGACAAGAGATAAAAATTAAAAAAAATCTCCAGCTGCCCAACATGAGAAAATAAGCCCAGGAGAAGTAAACACTGAAGAGAATAAGCACAGTAACCATCCATTGCTTGACACAGCATCAGCTGAAATTAAAAAATACCTTCATGATCTCATAGATGAATTTAAAGCTGTACTCCTGATCCAAGTGAGGCAAGATATAAAGAGATTAATTAAAGAAATGACAAGCCCCACCCAAGAGAACACAGATGGAAGAACTGAGGAAATCAGAAAAGAAAGAGAAACTTCTGAAGAAGAATTTAAACATAACTTAGAATACATGAAACAGATCCAAAGAGAATACCAGGAAACTAAAAACTCCATTGAACACTGGAAAAATGCCTTGACAGAAACTAAAGACAACCTTCTGAAACTTGAAGAGAGATTTATGGCATATGATCGTGAAAGAAAAAGCCTCTTAAAAATAACAAGGAACCAGAAAGAAACAATTCAAAAACTAGAAGATGACAAAAGGATACATAACTTAAGAATAAAGAATGTGAGTGAGGAAGCAGGAGCAACCAAAAATGAAATACAAAAAATATTCACAGACATATTAAAGCAAAAATTCCCATGTATAGCAAAAAGAAATGATATCCAGATAAAAGAGGCATACAGAACACCAGCTACCTACAACCAAAACAGATCTATGCCTAGACATATAATAATCAAGATTCCAGAAATCCACCAAAAGAACAGAATATTAAAAGCAGCCAGAGAAAAGATGCAGATTACCTACAATGGGAAAATTATCAAAATAACAGCAGACTTATCAACACAAACTCTTAAGTCAAGAAGGGAGTGGGGAGAAATATTTCAAGTCCTGAAAGAAAATAATATGCAACCAAAGCTCATATACCAGTCAAAACTCTCTCTCAAAATTAATGGAGAAATAAGATACTTCCAAGACAAGGAGGAACTGTGGGAGTTTGTGGCCACCAATCCAACCCTACAGAGAGTGCTGAAGGACGTTACAGAGAAAGAGAGGAAGGGATGCCAGGATTCCAGCAACAGTGGCAGAGAGGCCTCAGTGAATGGGGCAGACAAGGGAATGAGGGAATAAGGTGGACAAATTATAGCAGAAAAGTGGAGTAGCAGGCATGAGGCAGAGATGGTAAGCTATAGTCTTTAGTATAGACAGCTCTGAAACATTATTTAAAAAAGGCAGAGGTCATTGTTAATGGTATATAAGAATTTAAAAGACACAGTAGTCCTAGTGCCATATTTAGATTGAATTTAATTTGTTCTGGTCTGTCCACTCATGTCAGATTTGAGAGCACAGACATCTTGACCCAAAAATAGCAGGTTATACCATGGTAACTATCCTTACTTTCCTATTAACTTAAACTGAAATCCTGTATTACTTACATTGTCTTACTATGACTGATCTTAATTGAATCTGAATAATAAGACTATGGGTTGGCCTTGGCTGATTTTATTTGAATTTGGTATGCTTATTAGTATCAACCCTAAAAGTAGAGGCAACTACTCTGAGCATGACAAGATGTAAAGGATATCCATACTGGTATTAACTAGTAACAGCTCTCAAATCCTACAATGCTGTCAAAGTTAAGTTTTTATAAAAATAGGTGATACTATGTTTAACTATAATAAGCCAGTGTTGTGGACAAATCTATTGAAAATAACAAGAGAAAACATAGTAACTACGGAAGATCATCTATATTGTAGTCTTACATGTCTTATCCACTGCATAGGAAATTGTTTTGCTGTCTTGCTATGACTTGGTTTTCCCTATAATACAGAGAGGATAGATATATAGGTAGAAATTCACACATGGGTTTTTAAAAAAATTATTTATGGGAACAGATTATATAATGCAAGATGTAATGAACAGATACTCTGAGGAAGAGATGCTAAGAAACCTGAGGCTAATTTTGTAGCATTGATATAAATTCTAGCCATACTATTGTTCGCTGATTAGAATGACATTGGACTGGTTTCTTGAGTTCAATTTTAGCATATGTAGAGATGGGGACAACTATCACAAAGAGAATGAGAGATGCGATGGTAGTTATTATTGTCTTCCCTAATTTGGAACTTGAGGACCTAAAAAGCCTTCATCATCCTGTAATGATTTGATTAGTTCTATAATATGCAATAAGTATATAAAGTGGGTGAAGATAGAGACAACTATTTGTAAGAAACTAGAGGCAGTTAGATAGACAGTGAAGATCTCCAGTGGACTTGCTTTGAAATCTGTATTTATTTAAATTGTCTTTTTAAATGTTTTGTTCTGTTTTGATATGTTTAATCTTATCCTCTTTGAGATGTAAAACAAATGTGTAGGACTGATAACCATATTACTGAGCTTTTGTTCAATCATAGAGCAGAACGGTTTGTAGTGTCACTTTTTGAATGTCATTCTAAATACTTTAATTCTATAACCTGAACAGCTATTTCTAAGATGACAATGTGTAATTTATCAACCGGCAATTTCTTACCATTTGTTTTTCTGTAATTTTGTATTATTTCTACCCCTTTTTTATCTCCGTGTATTTTTTTGTTTCCTTTTCTTTAAATAAATAAAAAAAGATAAAAAAGGTCACTACATACTAGTTAGGGAAAACTTCAAGAGTAAGAAATAACAATCTTAAATATGTATGCACCTAAATTGGGAGCACCCAGCTATACAAAACAAATATTAGCAAAAACGAAAGATCAAACAATAATATAATCATAATGGGAGACCTTAACAGCCCATTGACACAAAGAGACAAATCAATTGGACAGAAAATCAGCAAAGAAATAACAGAACTAAATCACACCTGTGAACAAATTTACTTATTGGACGCACATAGAGTGTCTCACTCAACAACATCTGAGTATACATTCTTCTCAGCAGCACATGGGACATTCTCTAAAATAGACCATATACTATCCCACAGAACATGCTTAAATAAATGCAAAAGAATTGACATTATCCCATGTATGTTATCAGATCATAGTGCCATGAAACTAGAAAATAATGACAAAAGTAACTGCAAAAACCCCTCAGACATATAGAAATTGAACAATGCACTACTGAGCAATCAGTGGGTCACAGAAGAAATTAAACAATATCTACAAGCAAATGAAAATACAAATACAACTTACTGGATCCTGTGGGATGCAATGAAAGCATTCCTCGAGGAAAATTTATTGCAGGGAATTCCCATATGAGGAAAACAGAACAAACACAAATAAATAACCTTATGCTACACCACAAACATTTAGAAAAAGAAAAGTAAGTCAAGCTCAAAGCCAAAAGAAGGGAAGAAATTATAAAAATCAGAGCAAAAATTAGTGCAAAAGAGACTAAGAAAACAATACAAACAATCAGTGAATAAAAGAATTGGTTGTTTGAAAGAATAAATAAAATTGATAAGCCCCTAGCCAACCTTACTTTAAAAAGGAAAGAAAAAACTCAAATTCACACAATGAGGAATGAAAAGGGTGAAATCCTGTGGAAATACAGAAGATCATCGATACCTACTTTGAAAATCTTTACTATCATAGGTTTGATAACACAGAAGAAATGGACAGATTTCTAGAAACATATGAATTACCAATCAAGAAGATGTAAAACTACTGTATAACCTAATTTAAGTTAATGAAATTGAAAATGTAATTAAAACCTTACCAACAAAGAAAAGCCCAGGTCCAGATGGATTCACTGTGGAATTATACAAGAAATACAGCAAGGACTTAATGCTGGCATTCCTCAAACTACTCAATGAAATTGAAAGGGAAGCACTTCTCCCTAATCCATTCCTGGAAGCAAGTATTACTCTAATAACAAAACCAGAGACATATAATAGACATATAATAATCAAGACCCAACCAAAAAAGAGAACTACAGGCCAATCTCCCTCATGAACATACATGCAAAAATTCACAATAAAATACTGGCAAATAGAGTTCATAAAATCATCAAGAAGATTATATACTACTTCCAAATGGGATTCATCCCAGGAATGCAGGGTTGGTTCAACATATACATATCAATAAATGTAATCCACCATATCAATAGAGCCAAAAATGAGAGCCACATGATCATTGGTATACAGGCATAAAAATCTTTTGATAAGATCCAACACTCATTGATAATAAGAAACCTAAAGAAAATCAAATAGAGTGTCCTTACCTCTGTATGACAAACCATCTATGACAAACCAACAGCCAGCATCATATTAAGTGGCCAAAAACTGAAAGCTTTTACTTTAAAATCATGAACAAGACAAAGATGTCCATTATCACCACTCCTATTCAATACAGTGCTGGAAATACTAAGCAGAGCAATTAAACAAGAGAGAGAAATATAAAAGAAGTTAAATTATTATTATTTGCAGATGATATGATATTCTACATGGAAGACCCCCAACAGTCCATTGAAAAGACTCCTAGGAATAATAACTAAATTTTAATGTAGCTGGATACAAAGTCAATACTCAGAAATCAACAGCATTCCTACACACAAACAACAAACTCAATGATAGAGAAATAAGAGAAGCCACATCCTTCACAATAGCATCCAAAAAATGAAATATTTATGAATCAATCTAACAAAAGAAGTAAAAGATCTATTCAGAGAAAATTATAATAATCTGAAAAAATAAATTGAAAAGGATCTCATAAAATAGAAAGACATTCTTTGTTCATGAATAGGAAGAACAAACATTGTGAAAGTGGCCACTCTTCCAAAATTGTTATACAGATTTAATGCAATCCCAAATAAAATACCATGAGCATACCTCACAGATCTAGAGAAAGCACTCCTAAAATTCATCTGGAGTCAGAAGAGACGTAGGATAGCAAAGGCAGTTCTGGGCAATAAAGGCAAGGCAGGAGGCATCACAATCCCTGACTTCAAGTTATACCACAAAGGCATTGTAATAAAATCAGCATGGTACAGGAATAGAAACAGACCTAACAATCAATGGAATAGATTAGAAGATGCAATTACAACTACAAACACACCCAGCCACCCATCTTTGACAAAGAGACCAAACACATTCCCTGGAATAAAGATAGCCTCTTTAATAAGTGGTGCCGGAAAAACTGGCTTTCCATACAACAAAAACTAAAATTAGACCCGTAACTATCACCATGTGCTAAATTAAAATCAAAATAGATCAAAGATCTAAATATTAAGACAGAAACACTAAATTTTCTGAAAGACAGAGTAGGTAGAACCCCTGAAGACATAGGGGTAGGCAGAGAATTCATGAGCAAAAAATCAATGTGCATGAAAAATACTTCCCAGAATCAATAACTGGAATCTCATCTTATTAAAAAGTTTTTGCATGTCAAAAAATTTTTTGCAGAGCAAAAAGGAAACACATGAATTTTGAAAAAATCTTAGTCAACTGTCCCTCAGACAAAGGGCTTCTGTCTAGGACATATAAAGAATTTCAAAAAAAATCAAACCCCCAAAATTCAAAGACCCAGTCAAAAAATGGGCATCTGAGATGAATAACAGTTCTCACATAAAGAAATATGAATGACAAATAAATACATGAAAAAATGTTCAGCATCACTGATCACTAGAGAAATGCAAATTACAACACTGAGATTCTATCTGCAGAAACAATGGCCAGGATAAAGAAAACTACCAACAACAAATGCTGGAGGGGTTGTGGGGATAAAGGAACTCTTCTGCACTGTTGGTGGGAGTGTAGACTGGCACACTGTGGAGGTCCATCTGGAAGTTCCTCACAAACCTGGGATTGGAAATCCCATTTGACCCAGCTATTCCACTTCTGGGCATATTCCCAGAAGAACTGAAAACATCATATCACAGTGATACATGTACACCCATGTTTATAGCAGTACCATTTGTAATAGCCAGATCTTGGAAACAATCTAAATGCCCATCAACTGAGGAATGGATAAAAAAAGATACGGTACTTTTAAACAATGGATCAGCTATAAAGAATGATCACATTGAGTTTGTTATAGGTAAATGGGTACAACTTGAGACCGTACACATAAGTGAAATAAATCAAACTCATACGTGTAAATACTGTATCATCTTCCTAGTGTAATAAATGGTAAGAGTACATAAGATACAAAATCCTCAACAAATACTATGAAAGGGTAAGAATCTGCTCAAAGGGAAAAAAATAATATCTCAGGGGAAAAGAGAAAAAAAATCTAAATTTATGTAAACACACTTAAGATAGCTAAGATGATTGTGCTACAAATTCTATTAGTTTTTGGAACAAAATAGTTAACATTCGTAGGATTGGAGCAGTTTTGCATGTTTGTGTCTGGTGATCTGAGGAACTCTTGAAGATCACTATGTAAAATAACAATGTTATGTACATTCCTACCACCTTGTTTTTAAGGCCTATATTGTTATTGTTTTGGGTTCCTTGCTATTGTTATTTATTTGTCTTTTTTTCCTTGTTTTTCTAGTAACTCATTTTCTTTTGTTTTGTTTTGTTTTTCCCTCTAATGCAGAAAGGATAGATGTACATGTGGAAGCTTATACATGCCTAGAACTTCTCCTAATCAGTTTATGAGAACTGATTGTATTATACATCATGATATGAACAGGTACTCTGAAGAAAAAGAGACATTATGGTATCCATTGATGATTTCCTATCATCACACTGTGAAATCTAGTAATGCTTTTATTCTTTGTTTAGAGTGGCTTAAATCTATTTTATATCATTTAATTTCAATATACTTGAAAGTATGGACAGCTATTTTGAAGAGAATAAGAGACATTACGGTAGCCATTGTTGATTTTCCTATTGTCTGGTTTGAAGGCTGTAATGCCTTCATTATTATCTATGAATGTAGTGTCCAAAATGTAAAATCTCATTCAGGACAAATAATTGATTTATTCAACAGAAGTTAGAAAGAGAGGGAACAAAAGATAGGTAAGCAACAGTACAGATAAAAAAAGATTCTGAGAACTGCAACTATGAATCATACAACGTAAGATAATTAGGAAATATGGACATTGATTAGATACTTGAAGCTATTAAGGGATTTTAAAATAGTTTTAAGTCTGTAATAGCATTGTGATGCCTTTAGGGTTTCTTATCATTCAGAAATATATTGAAGTCATGTGGGTGAAATAATATGGTGATTGGCATTTTATTCAAAATAATTTAGAAGGGATAAGTGAGTGTAGTGAGGGCAGGGATCGTAAAGTCCAGCTTTGTGCCCTGCCTGGGCCACACTGAGAGAAGAAATTGCTTTAAGCCACATATAAAATATATGATATATTTAATGTATACAAATAGCAAAGCTTTGTATTTATTATAATATTTCTAGTATTAAGAATGTATATGTAATAACAATTTCCAAACAAAAACTTTGATATATTTTTGTAATCCCTATAACACAGGTAGTAAAAATTTACTTTGAAATTACAAAATTATTTTACTAAATAACACATTGTCAACTTTAATAATTAAATATGAAAATATACATGATTACTTAAAAACAATAAATGTCTGTTTTGGCAGGCATTACATATATACAGAGATTAAAATACCATTATTAGTAACTGCCTCATCTTACATACCAAGTTGAACAATTGGATATAATGTTTCATACAAGACAGCTTCTGTCAGACTGACTATGTTGTAAGTAGGAGAGGAGGAGTTTCCATGACACTACATCCTCTCCCACAGAGCGTTCCATTATTCCTACGTGGTCTATGCTCAAGCACGATGAAGTCAAATCATGAAAATTATCACTAAAAGTCATATGGTAAGGTTAAAAGTTTACAGACTTATGGAACTGCGTTATTGCCTGTCCAGTTGCATGCAGCCAGTGGGCTTCAGGTTGGACATGCCTAAATAAGTGAAACACAATTGTGTTTACCACTGTTGAAGTCAAAAGCCATGAACATGGAAATTCATATACTGTTCTATTTTTAAATATTTGGGGCTGGGGATTTAGCTCAGCAGCATAAATGCCTGCCTAACAAGTGCGAGATCATGAGTTTGATCCCCAGTACCAATAAATAAATAAATAAATAAATATTTGATCATTGCTATTAAAATATTTTAAAATACTGGTTAGTCACTTAATAATGATCTCCAGTCCCACACATGTTTTTTGCAAGTGACAAGTTTTCATACTTTTTATTTTTATATTTTTTAGTTCTAATTTTTTAAATTTATTGGTACAGTTTAAATATACATAACCATACGGATCATAGGGAATTCATACCTAAGTATGATATATTTATTCCTCTTTCTTTTATTTCTTCTCGTCATTTCAACCCTTCTTCCACTCCTATTTACAAATATTTGTTTCCAATTTTTACTTCCTTTACATTTTTTCTTTTTCCTTCTTCTCTTTCCCCATCCCAACTCCCTAGTTCCTCTTTCTTTTTGAATAACTTCTTCCTACTTCACAGTTTCTATTTTTTCATTTTGGTCTTTGTTTATTTTTTCAGGTTCTCACACCAAAAAAGCTGTGCAATACTTACACATGTGTGTCCCATTTGTTTCACTTCCAAGTATTGCCTCAAGGAGCATCCATTTCCTTGAAAATGTCTCAAATTTATCCTTCTTTGTAGCTGAGTAATATTCCATTGTATAAAAAAGACATGTATCTTTATTCATTCCTCAGTTTATAGGCATTTGGGTTGTTTCCATCATTTACACATTGAGCTGCTCTAAACATGTCTGCACATATATTTCTGTGGTATAAGGTTTGTAATTCTTCCAGGAAGATACCCAAAAGGGAAATAGTTGGGTCAAATGGTACCTCTAACCCTAGCTTTTTAAGGAATCGCTACACTGATTTTCACAGTGGTTGCACCAGTTTACACTCCCACCAGCAATAAAAAAGGAATTTTTTTCTCCACAACCCCACCAGCATTGTTATTGGTTGATATCTTGATCATAGCTATTCTTCTGGAGTTAGGTGAAATCTTAGTGTTGTTTTAACTTACATCTCTCAAAGGTCCAGTGATGTTGAATGTTTTCCCAATTATTTCTTTGCCATTTGTTTTTCATATGCTGAACACAGTGTAGCTCTCATACTTCCTGGGAGGAAGATGGCAGAGAATGAATAAAGGCAACAGTCAGAATACAAAATCTGAGGTGAAGTGGACCCCTCTCTCTAGAGAAGAGTAAAGAAACTGATCAAAGGCAGTTTTTTTCTTATCTGATTGAGCAAACCTAGAGGGTTTAAACTGGGGGGCAGAGGGACTGTTGTTCCATCATCTTTTTTCTGCTTGGGACTTAGTTTTAAAATAGTGCTTCAAAGAATCCCAGCTAGCCCCACAAGTCCCAGAGGTTCTGAACTCCACCCAGCAAGGAGCAGCTCCAGGTGCCATACTCCAGAGATGCATCCCAGCTAAGCCACGTGATCCAGAGGCTCTGAACTCCCCCCGGATAGGCACAAGGCCCCCATGCCATAAAACAGGGTTGTATCCTTGCTAGCCACCTGCATCTCAGAGGTTCTGAACTCCACCCAGCCAGACACAAGGCCCTGACACCACACTCTGGGGGTGCATTCCTGCTGGTTGCATGGAGGATCCTAGCTCTGCCCAGCCCAGCTTCCCAGTGCAATCCATTGCGGGAATGCCCACTCAGCCTCACAGGTCACAAAGATATTAAGCTCTTCCCAGCCTAGAGCCCCAAAGCCATCCATCAGAGAGTGATCAGCCTAGCCAATGAGTCCTGAAGACTATGAACTCTTCACATTGCAGTGCAAGATTTCTGTTCCACAGTTTGGGAATGCATCTCTGCTAGCCTTATGGGTATTGGAGGATTGAAGTTCTGCCCAGTGCAGCATTCCAGTACAAACAATTGGGAGGGTGCCTAGCCAGCTGCACAGGTCCCAGAGGAAAATGACCAAATGAAAGCACAAGGTGCAGTCTCAGTCCTCCAACTCACTGAAAACAAACCAAGGAGACATTCAAATAGAAGACACTAGAAATCATACAACTGAACATTCTGAAATGATAGCAACTGAAGTAAAGAAACAATATCATGAAGCTATAGAGAAAATCAGATCAGAAATAATTTTCCACGTAAAAAAGAATGACAAATATTATGAAACAAATGTTGAGTATATCTAAAGATCTACTTTTTAAAAACTAGAGGAACATAAGAAAATGGTGGAAACCTTAAGTGAACAATATAAGACAGAATTAGAATGCATGAAACAGATTCAAGGGATATTCAGGAGATTAAAAATTCCATTGAAAGTGGGCAGAGTTGCTTGAACAGAGTTGAAGACAGACTCAAACTTTGAAGACAGGATTGAAGCCTTTGATTGCAAAGTAGAATATCTCTTAAAAATATTAAGGAAACAGGAAACAACACTTCAACAGCTGAAAGATGATGCAAAGAGAAACAATATAAGACTGATACTGTCATGAAAAGGCAGGGGTCAGCACAAATGACATAAGGAGACTATTTACAGAAATAATAGCAGAAAAATTTCCAAACATGGTGAAAGAATCTGATATGTAGGTAAGTGAGGCGTATAGAACCGCAATTAGACATAACTAAAATGTCTTAACACACATATAATAATTAGGATCTCAGAAATTTAGCATAAGAACAGAATACTAAAAGCTGTCAGAGAAAACAAACAGATCACCGATGAAGGAAAGCATGTCAGAATCACAGCAGACTTCTCAACACAAATCTTCAAGTCAAAAAGAGCTTGGAGTGAAGTATTTCAAATCCTGAAAAAAAACAACTTCCAACACAGATTGATGTAACCTGAAAAACCATCTTTGAAAACTGATGGATAAATAAGATACTTCTGTGATGAAGAACAAATGAAGAAATTCATGACCACCAAACCAACACTAGAAAGAGTACTGAAAGATACACTAAAAAGAGATAAACACAACTGCATTTCCAAGAACAACAGCAGAAAGAAATCACTAAGCATGGCAAAAATTGAACAGAAAAAGTGGAAACCAACAGCAGAAAGATAACATGATAGGAATAGTCAGTATACATCAGATATATCCATCAATGTAAATGGTCTCAACTCACCAATAAAAAGAAACAGACTGACAAAGTGGATTAAGAAAATAAATTCAACAATATGCAGTGTACAAGAAACACATTGAACTCAAAAGGAAATTCATAACTACAAGTCAAAGGATGGAAAACAATACTGCATATGATAGGAACACAGAAAAAAGCAGTGATAGGTATTCTGTTTACAGACAATGTGAACGTCAAACCAAGAATGATCCAAAGAGATAAAGAAGGTCACTAGATACTTGTTAAGAGAAAACTTCAAGAGGAAGAAATTACAATCATAAATATATATGCACCAAATATGGGAGCACACAACTATGTAAGACAAATATTAATAAACATGAAAAATCAAATAAGCAATAATACAGTTATAACAGGGGATCTTAACACCCCAGTTTCACAAAGACACAGATCAATCAAACAAAAAATCAGCAAAGAAATAACAGGATTAAGTCAAACTTGCGAACAAATGAATATAGTAGATGTGCACTGAGTGTCCCACCCAACATCAGAATACACATTCTTCTCAGCTGCATATGGGACATTCTCTAAAATAGATCACATACTAGTCCACAGAATTTGTTTTACAAATGCAAAGGAGTTAAAATACTCTCATCATATTACCAGACCATAATGCAATAAAATTGGAAATTAATGACAAAAACTCCCACAAGAATCTCATAAACATGTGGAAATTAAATAACAGTATCCTAAACAACCAATAGGTCACAGAAGAAATTAAACAATATCCACAATTGAATGAAAGTGGAAATACAATTTACCAGACCTGTGGGACACAATGAAAGCAGTCCTCAGAGGAAAATTTATAGCATTAAATTCCCACATGAGGAAAATGAAACCAACACAAATATACAACGTAATGCTGCACCTCATCTTCTAGAATAAGAGCAAGCCAGGCCCAAAGCCCCCAAAAAGGAGGAAATTATAGAAATTAGAGCAGAAATTAATGCAACTGAAACTAAACAATACAAAGAATTAATGAATCAAAAAGTTGTTTCTTTGAAAGTATAAATAAAATTGGTAAGCCCCTAGCCAACCTTATTTTAAAAAAGAAAGAAGTCAAACTCATGCAATAAGAAATGAAAATGGTAAAATCACTACAGACCCCTGAAAATACAGGAAGATCATCAACACCTTTGAAAACTTTTCCTCTTAGGATTGGAAACACAGAAGAAATGAACATACTCCTAGACACATATGAATTGGCAAAGCTAGACCATGAAGAAATAAAAATTCTGAATAACCCAATTTCAATTAATAAAACTGAAAATGTAATTAAGCACTTGCCAACAACAGCAACAACAACAACAAAAAAACTCAATTCCTGATACATTCACTGCTGAATTCCACAAGAAATTTAGAAATGAGTTAATGCCAATACTCCCCCAAACTCTTTAATAAAATTGAAAGGGAAGCAATTCTCCCTAATTCATTCTGGGAGGCAAATATTACTCTGACACCAAAATCAAAGTAAGACCCATACAAAAAAGAAAATTACAGACCAATCTCCTAGTCAGCATAGATGCTAAAATCCTCAATAAAATAGTAGCAAACAAAATACAGCAAATAGTTAAGGAGATTATACACCATGACCAAGTGGGATTCATCCCAGGAATACAGGAGTGGTTCAACGTGTGAAAATCAGTAAGTATAATACACCATATCAACAGAGCCACAGAGAAAAATCACATGATAATCTCAATAGTTGCACAAACAGTTTTTGATAAAGCCCAAAATTCATTCATGATAAAACTTTGGAGAAAACAAGAATGAATGGTCTTTACCTCAATCTGATAAAACTCATTTATGATAAACAGCCAAAACCATAATAAATGGATAAAACCAAAAAGCTTTTACTCTGAAATCAGGAACAAGACAAGAATATCCATTAGCACCACTACTTTTCTTTTATCAAATTTTTTTATTTTAAAAAGATTAAGACAAGAGAGGACAGAACAAAGCAGATCAGAACAGAACAATGTAAGCAGCGCAGTACTTCACCACAAGACAACATGATAGTAACAGAAGCTACCATGTCTCTTTCTTTGAAATAGTTGAACCCACCTTCACATATAATAGTATCAAACATAACAAAATAGTATAAAACAATTCAAGAGAATGAAAGTATTACAGAACCAAATAACCGAAAATGAACAATGGCTACTATATTATCTCGTTTTCCATTAAAAATTTCTTTACACTATCACACATAATAAAATCCAATAAGATACAACATGATAAACCAATGGAAATAGAAGGACAAAAGAATGGTAGGACTTCAAATCAAGATGATATTAAATCAGCAATGGGTATTTTACATTGTCTTGTTTTCTTCAAAATAACTGTTTGTACCATCACACGTAATAAAGTCAAACAAAACAGAATAAAATCATTCCAACTAATGAATGAAAACATTATAAGGCTTCAAAACAATACAATGGGGAATAACAAATACCATAAAATCTTATATTCTCTTATCATTTCTTACACTTAGGGAAACTATATGGTATTTATCCATGTGAGTTTGATTTATTTTGCTTATGATATGGTTTCAAGTTGCATCGTTTATTTATAAATATCTCACTGTGAATATTTCTTATAGCTGAGTCGTACTCCATTGCATAAAAATACCACAACTTTTTTATCCACTTCTCAGTTGATGGACACTTAGATTGCTTCCAAGATCTAGCAATTACAAATTGTGCTGCTATAAACATGGGTGCACATACATCACCGTGGTATGATATTTTCAGTTCTTCTGGGAATATGCCTAGAAGTGGAATAGCTGGAACAAATGGGGCTTCCAATCCCAGCTTAATGAGGAATCTCCAAACTGACCTCCACAGTCTTTGCACCAGTCTACACTCCCACCAACAGTGTAGAAGAGCTCCATTTTCCCCACAGCTTCCCCAGCATTTGTTGTTGGTAGTTTTCTTGATCCAGGCGATTCTTTCTGGAGTGAGATGGAATCTCAGTGTTTTTTTAATTTGCATTTCTCTAATGACTACTGATGATGAACATTTTTTCATGTATTTATTTGCCATTTGTATTTCTTCATCTGAGAACTGTGTTTTCCTATCAGATGCCCGTTTTTGGATTGGGTCTTTGAATTTAGAGGGTCTGATTTTTTAAAATTCTTTATATGTTTTATACAGAAGTCTTTTGTCTGAGGGAAATTTCACTAAGATTTTTTTCCTAGTTTTTGGGTTTTCTTTTCACTATGCTGGAGATTTCTTTTGATATGCAGAAACTCTTTAATAAGATCTGGTACCAGTTATTGATTCTGTGAAGTATTTCCCATGTGACTGATACCAGTTCATGAATTCTCTATCTACCCCTATGTCTTCAAGATTTTTGTCTAATTTGTCTTCCAACAGATTTAGTGTTTCTGTTTTAATATTCAGATCTTTGATCCATTTATATTTTAGTTTACTACATGGTGATAGGCATGGGTCTAGTTTTAGATTTTAGCATATGGAGAGTCGGTTTTCCCAGCACCATCTATTAAAGACAATGTCTTTCTTCCAGTGAACATGTTTGGCCCCTTTATCAAAGATAAGGTGATTGAGTGTGTTGGTAGTTTTGGTTGTATCTTCTAATCTATTCCATTGTTCTTCAGATCTGTTTTTATTCCAGTACCATGTTGATTCTATTACAGTAGCTTTGTAGTATAACTTCAAGTCAGGGATTGTGATGCCTCCTGTCTTGCCTTTGCTGCTTAGAACTGCCTTTGGTATTCTAGGTCTCTTCTGCTTCCACATGAATTTTAGGAGTGATTTCTCTAGATCTATGAGGTATGCTGATGGTATTTTCATTGGGATTGCTTTGAATCTGTGTAAAAGTTTTGGGAAAATGGCCATTTTTCACAGTATTTATTCTTCCTATCCATGAGCAAGGGATGTCTTTCCATTTTCTGAGGCCCTCTTCAATTTCCTTTTCAGGCTATTATAATTTTCCCTTCTTTTATTAGATTAATTCATAATTATTTCATTTTTTGGGTGCTAGTATAAAGGGTGTGGCTTGTCTTATTTCTCTTTCAGTGATTTTGTTGTTAGTGTATAGTATTGATTTTGTATCCAGCTATATTGCTGAATTTATTTATTATATGTAGGAGTCTTTCAATGGAGTTTGGAGGGTCTTCTATGTAGAGTTTCATGTCATCTGCAAATAACGATAATTTAACTTCTTCTTTTCCTGTCTTTACCCCTTTTATTTCTCTCTCTTGTCTAATTGCTCTGGCTAGTGTTTCCAGTACTGTATTAAATAGGAGCAGTGATAAGGGACATCTTTGTCTTGTGCCTGATTTTAAGGTAAAGACCTTCAGTTTTGGGCCATTTAGTATGATACTAGCTGCTGGTTTGTCATAGAAGGCCTTTATTATATTGAGGTAAGGACTATCTGTTCCAATTTTCTGTAAGGTTCTTGTCATAAATGAATGTTGGACCTTATCAAAAGCTTTATCTGCATCTATAGAAATGATCATGCGATTCTTACTTTTGGCTTTATTGATATGGTGGATTACATTTATTGATTTACGTATGTTGAACCATCCCTACATGCCTGGGATGAATCCCAGTTGGTCGTGGTGTAATATCTTCTTGATGACTTGCTGCATCCTATTTGCCAATATTTTATTGAGGATTTTTGCATCTGTGTTTAGGGAGATTGGCCTGCAGTTCTCTTTTTTAGTTGGGCCTTTCTCTGGTTTTGATATTGCAGTAATATTAGCTTCCAGGAATGATTTAGGAAAGATTGCTTACCTTTTGTTTCATTGAAGAGTTTGAGGAGTGTTGGCATTAAGTCTTTGTATTTCTTGTAGAATTCCACAGTGAATCCGTCTGGGCCCGGGCTTTTCTTTGTAGGTAAGGACTTACTTACATTTTCAGTTTCATTTATAGAAATTGGGTTATTCAGCAGTTTTACATCTTCTTGACCCAGCTTTGGTACTTCATATGTTTCTAGGAATCTATCTATTTCTTCTGTTATCGAACCTATGGAAGTGGAGGTTTTCAAAATAAGTGTTGATGATCTGTATTTCCACAGAATCTTTAGTGTGTTCACCTTTTTCATTCCTTATTGCATGAGTTTGAGCTTTTTCATCCCTTTTTTAATAAGGTTGGCTAGGAGCTTATCAATTTTATTTATTCTTTCAAAGAACCAACTCTTTGATTCTTTGGATTGTTTTCTTAATCTCTATTGCATTAATTTCTGCTCTGATTTTTATAATTTCCTCCCTTCTATAGGCTTTGGCTTGACTTGCTCTTCCTTTTCTAGATGATTGAGGTGTAGTATCAGTTGTTTATTTGTATTCATTCTGTTTTCCTGATGTGGGAACTCAGTGCAATAAATTTTCCTCTGAGGATTGTTTTCATTGCATCCCACAGATTCTGATAAGTTGTATTTGTGCTTTTGTTTGCTTGTAGGTATTGTTTAATTTCTTCTTTAGTTTCCCCTGTGACCTGCTGATTGCTCAAAAGTGTGTTATTCAATTTCCATATGTTTGTGGGATTTTTTGCAGTTTCTTTTATCATTAATTTCTAGTTTCATGGTGCTGTCGTCCGATAACATATGTGGGATAATTTCAACTCTTTTGCATTTATTTAAATATGTTCTGTGGGCTAGTATATGTTTTATTTTAGAGAATGTCCCATGTACTGATGAGAAGAATGTATATTCTGATGTTGTTGGATGGAACACTCTGTATATGTCTATCAAGTCCATTTGTTCACAGGTGTGATTCAGTTCTGTTATTTCATTGCTGATTTTCTGTCTGAATGATCTGTCCCTTAGTGTCAGTGGTGTGTTAGGGTCTCCTGTTACAATTGTGTTATTGCTATTTTTTTTTTTCATTTCTATTAACACGATTTATATAACTGGGTGCTCTGGAATTTGGTGCATATATATTTAAGATTGTTATCTTTTCCACTTGAAGTTTTCCCCTGACCAGTATGTAATGACCTTCTTTATCTCTTCTGATCATTATTGGTTTGAAGTTCACATTGTCTGAAAACAGAATAGCTACCCCCACTTTTTTCGTAGTTCCTGTTGCATGAAGTTTTGTTTTCCATCTTTTGACTTTCAGTCTGTGAGTATCCTTTTGGTTTAGATCAGTTTCTTGTAGACAGTATACGGTTGGATATTGTTTCTTGATCCATTCTGCCAGTTTGTTTAATTGGTGCATTGAGACCATTTACATTAATGGTTATAACTATTATATGTTGGCTTATTGTTGACAAGTTATCTTTCTGCTGTTGAATCTTTATCTTTCCGTTCTGTTTAATTTTCTGCTTTGCTTAGAGTTTTTTTCCTACGTGTATCTAAACTGTCTTTCAGTATTCTTTGCAGGGTTGGCTTGGTGATCATGAAGTTCTTCAGCTATTCTTTGACATGGAAGTATCTTATTTCTCCATCGATTCTGAAGGACAGCTTTGCAGGGTATATCAGTCTAGGTTGGAAATCATTTTCCTTTAGGATGTGGTATACTTCACTCCATACTCTTCTTGACTTCATTGTTTGTGCTGAGAAGTCTGCTTTGATTCTGATAAGTTTTACTTTAGAGGTAATTTGTCTTTTCTCTCTGACAGCTTTTAATATTCTATTCTGATGTTGGATTTCTGGAATGTGATTATTATATATCTTTGTGTCATTTTATTTTGGTTGTAGCTATTTGGAGTTCTATATGCTTCACTGATATGATGTCAGTTTCTGTTCTCATGTTTGGGAAATATTCAGCTATTACTTCTTTAAATATCCTCTTGACATCCTTTATGTTGTTCCCTTCTTTTTCATTTATCCCTATCAATCATATGTTTTTCTTTGCATCATCTTGCAGCTGTTGAATTGTTATTTCCTGATTCTTTGTTATTTTTAAAAGATCTTTCCTTTTCTGTTCACTAGCTGCAATCTTGTCTTCGAGGTCTGAAATTCTATCTTCACTTTCATTGAGGTGGTTTTTACAACTTTCAATGGAATTTTTCATTTCCTATATATCTCTTTGAATCTGCTTCATGTATTCTGTTTGTTTCTTATATTGTTCACCCAGGGATTCTATCTTTTTGTTTAGTTCCTCCAATTTTTTTAACTGTGTCTTCTTTAGATATGTTCATCATCTCTTTCATTTCTTTTATCATTTCTTCTTTTACCTGGAAGATTATTTCTAGTTTGAATTCCTTTAAAGCTTCCCAGAGTTGCTTCTTTATTTCAGTTGCTCTTATTTCAGGTTTATGGCATATATTTTCTTCTATGTACATAGGTCCTAAGGTTTCTTAGGATGGGCTGGAGGTTTGAAATTGTATTTTGTTCTTTTGTTTTGTCATTTTCCTATATTTCTGTGTTTCAAGTGTTATTCCAAGGCTTCCCTAGGGCCTGTTGCAAATCCTCTTCTGTGCCCTCTGCTCCTGGGACTCTGGCTGCCCAGTTCCTTGGATTGAGAGTGGGTCACTGGGGGTGGGGCAGGCAGGCCCAAGACCTGTGGAGCAGGTTGAAGGTGGCAGGGAACTGTGAAGTCCCTTGGCTGGTGGGAGCCATGATCCCAAACTCCCAGGTTTGGGATGGTGCAGGGACATTCATCCCAGTCAGCCCAGTCTCTGGAATTGAGGGCTCCAGCAGGCCCAAATCTCCAGAGTCCCATTTTTTATTTTTAAGTTATAGTTCCTCTTGTCATCTTGTAGCTTTTGTATTGTTACTTCCTGATTCCTGTTGTTTTTAAGAGATTTTTTTCATGATCACAAGCTGCAAACCTGTCTTCAAGGCTTGATAGCCTAACTTTAGTTTCTTTCAAGCAATTTTGCTAGCTTTCAGTGAAGTTTTTAATTTCCTGGTCATCTCTTTGAATCTGTTTCAAGTATTCTAAATTTTTTATATTCTTCATTGAAGGTTTCTCTCCTTTTTCTATACTTCTTTATTCTTCCCTCTATGTCTTCTTTAGAGGCACTTAGCAATTCATTTATTATGTTTCTCATTTCTTCTTTTACCTGTAATAGTATTTCTTTTTAAAATTCTTTTATAACTTCATGAAATTGTTTCTTTATTTCAGTTGCTGCTGCTTCAGAAACTGCAGGTATGTCACTCCCAATCTCTTCCATGTTTACATCTCCTGGACCAGTATTGCTTGGGTTGAGGCCAGAGACTGCATTTTGTTTTTTCCTTTTATGTTCCTGGTTTCTTCTAGATAAGTGGGTAGTGGGGTCCCTTGCACTTCCTGTATTGGTTATAATTACTCTGAAGTGTGCTGGTTAAGGATTTCTGCTCTTTGTTGCTTTTCCCAGCAGCTACTGAAGTGTAAGCAAGGGTGGGGCAAGTTGGCCCCTCCCTTCCAAACTGGTTAACTACAGGTAGTCTTTCACCAGATTAGTATGTGCCAGGTGGACAGGGTTGGTTGGGGTTAGCTTTAGGGAAACCTCAGTGGTGGTTATTGGACCATGCCTAGGGGCAGGACTCAAGCAATTTCCACCAATTTACTCCAAACTAGGAGTGGCTGAATGAAGCTGGATGCAGTTCTGGCTCTGGGCTTATACTGCCTGATTCCAAAATGGCTCCTGGATAATCATCCATTCCTGTAGGAGGACTGAGTCCTCCACACTCACTGTCAGCCAGTGCAATTCTCTGGCCACTGCTCCCCTCTGCCACCAAGTTCCCCCAGAGAAGCCTTTGGGCTTGCCAATCACCAGCTTCACTGTGACCATGAATCTCCAGGTTCCAACAGCACTTCTTGCACAGTGGTTCAGGTTCTGGTTGAAAGCACTGCCAACTCCTGCTTTCTTCTGTTTACGTTTTTCTTTTTTTAATTCTCTCTGTGGGCTTCAATTCTCACTTTAGTTTCTTCCTGGATTGAGGGAACCCATTTCCTCCTTCTTGTCTTCAACAGAATGCTATATTCCAGCATCTGGACCATTTTTCCCAGAGAAGCTGTTTACTCTGCTGCTTACTGATCTGCCATCTTTTCGAGTTGAAAAAAATCCCAATTCTATATTTTTAAAAATATTTGTGCAGATATTTTTTGAAATTGCTTTCATGAAAATTTTTCCCACTGATCATTAATTGTTTGAAGTATCCTTCTGTTATTTGTGTATTTGCTTTTTGGTTTTCTGCTATTGGTTTCTTTTGATTTTTTTCCTTAGCTGTGAATTATCACTCCAACTTTTATTCAAATAGGAAAAACAATTTTATAGATTTATTTTGCACTAGCCCATAATGATACTGTGACTGTTCTAGTTATTAACTAACTGTCAGAAGTTGCCTTTATGAAATACATGCTGTCAGAGGCTGAAGTTATTTTTGTAAGAAAACCAAGAACAGTAAGTCCCTGGCTTACAAATGTTTTCTATTCAAGGAGAATGTTCATATGTTGGATTCATTTGTAAGTCTGACAAAGTGAGTCTAATATATCTTTGACATAAACATACAATGTAAAGCATCAAAAAACACATTCAAAAATACTATAACTAAAATATTTTTACAGTTACTTTAAAATAGTTGTACAGTACACCATAACTGTAAACAAACTATTTTCACTTTTATAGTTTCCTTTCAATTGGCTATAGGGGATTGCATGAAGTGAACTGACAAGAAGAGAGTTACTAACTGGGTGAGAGAGGGTAGGTGGGAAATGATAAAGCTAAAAGATGATGAGCAATAGGAGATGGAGGGTGGGGTGGAATTTCATATCTGATGTTGATGACACAGGGGTGTTTTTGTTTTTGTTTTTGATGGATTCAATTTTGTCTACCCTCTTTAAAAATGATCTGGTGATGTCTGATTTCTTCTTCTTCTTCTTCTTCTTCTTCTTCTTCTTCTTCTTCTTCTTCTTCTTCTTCTTCTTCTCCTTCTTTTCTTCTTTCATCATCGTCATCGTCTTTGTCTTCTTCTTCTTCTTTGCCTCATCCTCCTTCTTCCTTTCCTCCTCCTCCTTTTTCTCTTTCTTCTTTTCTTTCTCCTTTTCCTTCTCCCTCTTCTTCTTTTCTTCTTCTTTGATCTTAGATGACTGTCAGACCAGATGACATTCTGAAAGACTGCTGCAACCTTTGCATATTGTTCTACATTGGGGTCCTGTATCTGAAAAACTAACAGTGTTTCTTCAAGTAAAAAAGAAAAATCCTTTAGCCAAATTCTGAGTTGCAAATCTGGTTCTTAAGTTGTGACCTCATCTTGTCTCTCTCTTTGTGCTTTCCTCTTCTTGCTCTAATTCCATTGGGCCCTCATCAGTGAACTCCTCCTGTTGCACAACAAAGAGTTCAGTGAAGTTATCCTCTTGCAAATTTAGCTGCAGGTCACTAAGTTATTAAAGATTTTTTGGACTCCTTATCTATCTTCTCAAGTCTGTGAACTTCATGAAAAACTGTAGGCAAAAGTTCTTCCAAACCACATTTATGGTGACAGCTGCAACCTCACAGCAAGCAAAGCTGATCTTTCTTATGGCCTTGTAGATACTATAGTATCTACAGTACAGTATAGTATCTATCAGTATAGTATAGTACAAAATAGTGTAGTATAGTACAGTATAGTAGTTATCAGTTCCAAAATTGTTGTTCCTGTTTCATCAGTTGCCTTCGCTGCCTGACAAAAAGTATAATGTAAATAATATTTCTCAAAAGTTGTAATAACTCTTTGATCCATGGGTGAGTTCCATTGTATTAGGTGGCAGATGCAATGCTTTGACTTTAGGATGAAAGTAATCCATGAATTGGGGGTGATCTGGTGCACTCTCAACAATCAAAAGAACTTTGCCTGGGTATCTTTCTCCAAACAATATTTCTCTATCTCTGGCATAAACCAGTGGACAAACCAGTCCTGGAAAATGAGTTGTGTAACCCAGGCTTTAAAGTTATACTTTTATACAACAAGAAGAGAGCACATGGCTATGTTTTGAGGGCTCTTGTGTTCTGTGACTGGTAAACCAAAACAGGTGTTAGGCTCATATTGCTTAGAGGCATTGCCACCAAACAACCAAGTAAGTCTGTCCTTTGCTGCTTTAAAACCTGGTATCAATTCTTTCTCTTTACTGATGTAATTTCATTCTGACATCCTCTTCCAGGATGTCAGAATTCCTATCTTATCAACATTAAAATTCTGTAGAGTAGATAAGAACCTTCATCAATAATTTCTCTTAAGTGTTGCTAAAAATTCTCGGGCAGCTTACAATCTTGCCACTTACTTTTACATTGTGAAGTTTGGCTCTAGTCTTGACTCTGTTAAACTATTTGGGGCTGGCAGCAAAAGATACATCCTGTTCACCCCAGTTTTTTTCTTTAAGTCTTCAAACAGGCATTTTGCTTTTTCTTGAATAAGCATTCAACTGAGTGAAGCTTGATGCCATGATCCTGCATCCACACATTGAGGAGTTTCTACATACCCTCTGTCATCTGAATATGCTTTTTGGATATTCGTGTTGACTTCATTGTCATAGCAGACTTCACATGTTCCATGATCTTTAGAATTGTGCCAAAGGTTGAATATTCTTGTTTTAATAACAAGCAATGTCTACCATGTTTTTGCCTTTGTCCAATCTAACTATTTTCACTTTTGTTTCCATAGTTACTGCTTTGCACTTGCACTCCCTAGCAGTCCTCTCCACATCACCACTACTTTTCCTCTTGCTTCAAGACATCCTCAGCTTTGATTGAGCACTATACTGCTGTACACTATCTCACTATACAGTAAACACACAGCTGCACAACTGTGACAGTGTCTGGAAGACATGGAGCTACTTCATAATTTGTTCACATTTATGAATATTTATAATGTGAGGTCCATCAATATCTGTGAAACTTCACAACTCAAATGTTCATAAGTTGACTCTTTACTGTATATAGATTGAAAATGGAATCTTTCAGTTCCTGTGTTGTTGTGATTCAAAAAGTCACAAAATTTTTTCTATCACTTTAATAAAATTGTGAGTAATCTCTAGTCATTTAGTTATAATTCAGAGTGTATGGAATGGTAAAAATTTTTAGTGATCAAAATTAATGAATAAAAACAAACTTTTCATTTCACCCAAAATAAAAATAGACATTTACACTATATACATATATACAAATGTCATATGATATACCATAAATATGCAATTTGGTTTTATGTATTAGTTGGAAAAATAAATTAAAATAATAAAACTTTTAAAAAATGTTTCCTTGTGTAGATTAGTAATAAATTAAATAAATTAGTAATAAATAGAAAATGAACCAAATGAAAAATTATTAACTCCAGGAAAATCAAAAAGCTTTTCAACAAGAGAATGAGATAATTTTAATCTATTTTTCCACTGTGAAAAATAAACACAAAAATTGAACATTAATGTAAAAAGTTGCTAACATAATATGTACATTTAGGGAAATTATGTTCAATAAAAATAGGTAAGCTTTTTTCCATAGTTAGTTAAAATCTATTTTTGATTATCAATAGTTTAGAAAAGATTCTTTAGCTTCATATCTCAAATTATTGGAAATGTCATGTTAAATTTTAGAGTGATTGTCACACATTTGGGAAAATATAGATCTCCCATATTTTTGTTACTGTGAAATTTCAAGATTTTACAAATGCTCTAGTACAATGAGTTGTCCTTGACACTCTTTTACTCTCCTCATTAATCAATTTGTCGTTGGAGTCCAAAGTGCTGCAGTGGAATGATTTAATATAGTCTTCACAGATACCAATATTTCTTGTCACATCAGCAACATAATTGAATCTTCTCCAACTCGCCCATAAGATTTATTATTGGATTACTGAATAATCTGAGAGTCTGTTGGTTAATTCTTTTTAAAATTTCAGTGTAGGGAAATTTCAGGGATGTAACTCAGTGGCACAGTGCCTGCCTGACAAGTGTGAGGTCCTGAGTTCGATTCCCAGTACCAAATAAATAAACAAACAGAAATTTAGCCTCTTAATGATTAATGTCATTGTATAATCTTAATTTTTGTTACAATTAACTTTTATAATGTCAAGATAAATTAATCCTCTAGATAGATATTTTTACTTATTGATATGTTGTGTGCCCTTTGCCACATTAAACATTTTGTATATGTTTTATATAATTTAATCATCAATATTTATATTTATTCAGATGAGGAAAAGGAGGCACTTGGTCATTCACTGAGACTTACACAGCTAAGAGGTGATACAGCTTGTATTTGAGCACAGACAATGCAACCCCAGAATTCATTCCTTTAAGCAAGATTGTGGAATAAAGAACTTTGTATGCCATGTTAGCATTTTAGGACTTCTCCTTTATTAGACCAGGGAACATAGAAGAATTGTCTTCGTTATGTTTTACTCATGGCTTAGATAAGATATCTGATTCCCAAAGTTAGGGAAGAAAAGGTTTATTTCTTATGGTTCTTGGAGATTTCAGCCCATACTCAGCTAGCTCCAAGAGGCAGGATGGCATGGCTAGCTGTGGTACATAGCTGGCTGCAAACATGACTGGCAAGAGAGAGAGAGAGATACCTTCTTTTCACAGATACATCATATGCTGGCTCCAACCCCTAGGTGGGTATAGCACTCACACCACCCATCTGAGCACTAGACAATGAGTCAATCACAAATGATAGATTTGGTCAAGTCCATAATTGCATGAGGCTTGGGGCACCACTGCCATAAACCATGACAAAGTCTAAGAAGAAAAGTGATCCAAATATTATGACTCTTTCAGTCTAAGTCTCTCGGGAAGAAGAACCAGGTCACTGCATCTTTGTGTTCCCAGCACCTAACACAATGTTGAGTTCCTGAAACAAAATTTTGTGGAATGAATGAATGAGTGTCTACAAGTCTTAGCAGGCAATCTCAATGAAATTCTTATTTTTAAAAGATGCAACAGCCCTGAGGGAGGGGTAGGCTTCAATCACCATCAACTGAGATCCTTGGCTACAATTCATTCTGGTTGGGTTAATAGTTTTCTCACTGTTCTTATATTCTTCCCAATAACCTATAGACCTGCTTCTCTCTCCCATGATAGATATATAATTTACACAAACTTCCTCTCAGTCTACCTGCTTTCTCTGGGGATACTCCAACACTGCTGATAGTGCCAGTCAGAACACAGCTTCCAAAAACTACCACAATTTTTGGTTGTTCCATGTGTCAACTACAACCACCTTGCAGAGCTATGCCTATTACTTAACATTCCTCTATAGCTGGATCTACTCTCAGAACCACCCACAGAGCTTTTCTTTTTCCTCTGATCTGAAAGATTATCTTCCAAGTAAGGCAATTTTCTTTCCAAGCATAACCTGCCTGACTTCCAAGAGATTTCTCCATCAAGTGTACAGCTTTCTCAGTTGGAGAGCTGAAGCCAAGTTTCTATTTAGATGGGGAGCTGTTGCTGTGACTGCCCTCCTTGGTTGTACCAAGATTGATCAAGTGTTGCAAGCCTCATACATAGCCTTCATCTCCTCACCAGTGCCCACAGATGAATTATTCATGTTCTCCACTGTCATCTCCTGCCTCCTCCAAAAAGAACTGAGGAGCCCAGCAAAGGCCTCCCATGTCTGATGTAGAGTGGCGGTGAGGGTATGTGTATTATTGTTTCCTTCAGTCTTCATGACAGCAATTCTCTTTGTAAGCCATCCCAATATTTCAATGCTTCTGAAGTTCTTGCACATTATGATGTTCATATAACAGTTTAATAATTTTCTTTGTGATTTTACATGTAATTTACATGCTACTTAATGTGTATGGTTGAGCACTCAAGCTGCAATATAGTTATCTACTGAAGTTAATAAGTAGCCCTGATTATAAAACACCATTAGCAAATGGGAAAAGGTTACTTGAAAGAGAGAGACCATTCTCCCCCAAAGTGCAGTTACATTTTCATAATCTTAAATTTTGAAAGCAGTGCATTTTTTGTTCCTCTTTTTAAAACCATCTCCTTCTACCTACACCTAACTCTCCAGTGGAGATTTCTATACTAGTGGAAAAGATGGAAGGAGGAACTACAGAAAGAACAGTTTAGAAGAAATAGTTAATACTAGGCATTTGGGTTTTTTCTAAGATTTTGCTATTATACAATGTGCTGCTATAAGTATGGGTGTACATTTATCGCTGTGGCATGATGCTTTCAGTTCTTCTGGGAAAATATCCAGAAGAGTGATAGCTGGGTCATACAGGACTTCCAATGCTAGTTTATTCAGAAATCTCTACACTAATTTCCTCATGGTTACACCAGACTACAATCCTACCAATGGTGGAGAAGGGTTCCTTTTTTCCCACAGCCATGCCAGCATTTGTTATTGGTTGATTTCTTGATAATAGACATTTCTTCAGGGTGAGACAGAATCTCAGTGTTTTAAATTGCACTTCTCAAATGACCAATGATGTTGAACATTTTTTCATATATTTATTTGCCATGTCTATTTCTTCATCTGAGAAGTACATGGTTATCTCAGATGCCCATTTTTGGACTTTGAGTCTGGGCATTCTGAAGTTTTTCAATTGTTTGTATGTTCTATATAAAAGGCCTTTGTCTAAGGGACATTTGGCTAAAATTTTTTCCCACTCTGGGTTTTGTTTTCATTTTGTTGCTGATTTCTTTTGATGTGCAAAAACTTTTTAATAAGATGAGATCCCAATTGCTGATTCTTTAAAGTATTTCCTGTATAGTTTGGGTTATGTTCATGAACTCTCTACCTACTACTATGTCTTCTAGATTTATACCTACTTTCTCTTCCAGTAGATTCAGTGTTATTGTTTTAATATTTAAAAGATATGATATTTTTATATAGTGGAGTACTACTCAGCTACCAAGAAGGATAGGCTCAAAGCTTTTATAGGTATATGGATGCAACTAGACACCATATTCATAAGGGAAATAAATCAAAGTCACATGTGGAAGCATATCTCATCTCCCTAGTGTAAGAAACTAAAGGAGTAAGTAAGATATAAAATCTGCAATAGGTATTGAAAAAGGGAAAGAAACTACCCACTACCCAAAGATACCCTCATTGTATCTATGCTTCTAGATCTTTTTCATGTACAGGACAGAAAAAAATGACTTCTAGGGCATGTGGAGTATTTTTATATCACTGATGTCATTCAATCTGTATGGTTTTTTGCCACATGCTGTTTTCATTCAGCAGTCTGAGAAAATATTCTATCATTATTCTGTTGTTTTTATACAATTAGAACATTTTTTAAAATTTTACTTAAGGAGAAAAAAAAGCAGAGAAAGGGTACAAGTTATACAGATTTACAGAAAAAAATAAACAGTAGGAAATCACTAGTTAATGGATTACATATGGTCATCTTAGAAATAATTGTTCAAGTCACAAAATTAAAGCTTGTAAAGTGGACATTCCAACAGTGAGACTGCAAACAGTTCTGTTCAATGATCCAATAAAACTCAGTGATACCATTTTCTATCTTATACACTTAAATATACATGCAGTTATATCATTTAGAGCACTTTCTTTTCCTCTCTTTTGTACAATGACAATTACACATTTTGGGTTTTGTTGCTCCCACAGTTCTTATTACTTTTTTGGAAGAGAGTAAAACCAAATGTGACATAACAGAACAGAGTCAATCAAATCAAAAGGGTGGACATAATAGATAATGTAAAAGCATAATACAAAGTGATCAATAATGGTTACCATAATGCCTCCCGCTATCTCTAAAAGAATTGCCTATATCATCAGTTATAATGAAATTGAACAAAACAGTAAAGAACAAAACTGACAAAACCAAAACATTGGAGACATTATAGGTCTTCAAAAATAGATAAAAGTCAACGAGAATGGGCGTCATAATGAATCTCACTATTTTCACAGCTGTTGCCTAAACTTTAGAACCTGGTATTATCAAGCAAAACAGAATAGGGGGACATCAGTCAAAAACAAGATGGTGAGAGTAATACAGGGCTTTAAATCAAGATAATGGAAAGTCAAAGTGGGTTACTATAATATATCCTGCTATTTTTTTATTTATTTTTCCCTTAATTAAAAGGATAAAAATAAAAAAGTAAATAATGAAGTGGAGATTGAGATAAAAGAGGGCATAACAGCAAAACAGCGCAGATCAAAACAAAACCATTTAAGCAGAATAGTATTTCACCACAAGATAATCTTGACATAAAAGTAGTTACCATATTGTCTCTTTCCTTAAAATCTTTGAGTATAGCTTCGTATACTGTAGCATCAAATATACCAAAACAATGTAAAACCATTCAAGAGAATGACAGTACTACAGGGTATTTAGAATCAACTAACAGAAAATGAACAATGGTTTCTGTATAATCTCCTTGTCTTTAAATGTTTTTGCTTATACTATCGTACATAATAAAATCCAGTAAGATACAACCTGTTTAGACCAATGGAGACAGAAGAACAAAAGCTTGCTGAGACTTCAAAACAAGATAATACTAAATCAATATTACCTATTAAGACGTCATTTTCTCCAAAATAGCTGCTCCTATCATCCAATCTTCTCTGCCTCATTTCTGTTGAGCTTTTTTTCTGTCATTAGCTGTCAGTTTGTCTTCTTCATTTTGTTCTCTGCTCCATTCGTTGTGGCCTCCCCGCCACTATTTCTGGATTCTTTGTATTTTTCTTTTCTTAGAATATCCTGCAGTACTCTCTGTAGAGTTGAATTGGTGGTTGCAAATTCCCCCAGTTCCTCTTTATCAGAACATTTTTTAGTACATTGGTTAATTCATTCAGCTTTAATGGCTATTTCAATGGCTTCTAATATTTAGCAGTCACAAACAGTTCTGAGTAAAAATTCTTATAAATACTTCTTTACACATTTGTGTAGGTATTTCTTGAGAAGGAGATACTGCCAAATTGCCCTCCAAAATGGTCATTACAATTTACACTAGCAAAAAAATGTGTGAGACTCTGGTCTATGTTGCTATCATTATTCATTATAGTTTTCCAAACTGATGATGGGTGAAATATTGTTTCTTGTTTTAACTTACATGTCCTTGATTTCTTTTGGGATAAACATCTTTTCACATACTTGTTTCTTGTATGTATTTTCTTTGAATGAATTTTCTGTTTAGCTTCTGCCGCCCATTTTATTGTTGCTTCTTCTTACTAATAGATATTTGTGATATTAGTTTTACACGAATTATATTACAAGGAGTTTTTTTGGATATAGACATTATCTCTTTAATATTTTAAATATATCTTTGTCATATGAAAGTTTTTTAATTTTACAGTCACATATTGTCTTAAACTCTGTTCATTGACCTTATCTTTGATAAAGGGGCCAAACATGTTCACTGGAAAAATGACAATCTCTTTAATAAATGGTGCTGGAAAAATTGGCTCTCCAGAGACTTACGGGAGAACGTGACAGATAGATAACAGCAGCTATGGAAGCTCTCTGAGATAGCCAGCATTGAATCCAGAAATGGTGCAGTGAGGGGCTGGAGATTTAGCACAGCGTCATAAGCACCTGCCTTGCAAGCAGGCAGTCGTGAGTTCGATCCCTGGTACTGATAAAAACAAAAAAGATTAAAAAAAAAAACAGAAATGGTGCAGTGTGAGGAGTCTTAAGCAAGGGGAGATATACCCCACTGACCCAGGAATAAACTAAGCTGAGAGAAACCAACTGGAAATGCAATTCTAGTGCTATAACCAAAACAGACAAAATCTCAACACCAAAGCTGGACCCGCGTCTCTGAAAGCCACAATTCGAATTTCCTGCTGCCACTGCTCTGTCTGAATTGGCACAGCAGGGACAGAGACACGAAACCTCTGAGAGCAGGAATTGGTGAACAGAGTTGAGAGCGGGACTGGCAGGGAGCCCTGCATTGACCTGCAGTGAATGAGAGGAATGGGGACCCTTCCATAGTCTAGGAGGCTCCAACAGAAGACATTCTGGGACCAGGCAGACTATCCAGAACAGGGTGCTGCAGTAAATTTAGTCGCATATTGCTCTCTCAAGAGGGATTGGTGGGGATCACTTGGCCTGGGTGAAGCCCCAGACTAAGACCCAGTAGGCTAGCCCAAACCAGGTCCCAGCGCATGGTGGTGCACCCTAGCAGTGAAGCCTTCAGTAGGTTGATCTGGAGGGGTGGGCCCAGCAGAGGCTGCCCAGGTCTGTGTCTCCCTAGTACACTACAGTGGGCAGGAACACATAGCCAGCACAATTCAAACAAACTGTAACCGACAAAGAAAGAAACTGGGCCTCCTATATATGCTTGTACGGAAGGAACAAAAAGTATGGGAAGAGCAACAAGAAAGGGTCCTTGGCCCCCAATCCTGAGAACACTGATCCAGCAAAGGTAAATGCAAAGGAAAATGAGGACAGAAAATATGCAATATCAGACACGGAACCAATAGACATAAAGTGATATCTCCGGAGCCTCATAAACGAGTTCAAAACTGAAGTATTTAACGAAGTAAAGGAAGATATAAGTAGAATAATTAGAGAAATGCTAAGCATCGCCCAAGAAAAAACAGATGGTGGAATGGAAGAACAGAAAAAAAGGGAGAATTCTTTGATGGAGAAAATAGAGAAAACATAGAATACATGAAGCAGGTTCAAAGAGATTACCAGGAAATAACAACTCTATTGAAAGCTGGCATAGCAACTTGAAAGAAACTAAGGATAGATTATCTGAACTGGAGGACAGATTTGTAATGTGGGAGCATCAAATGAAAAACTTCTTTAAAATAACAAGAAAACAAACAGCAATAATACAAAGGCTAGAGGATGATCAGAGGATCTATAACTTAAGAATTAAGAATGTAAAAGTAGAAGTAGGGACACAAACAAATGAACTACAAAAGCTACTCACAGAAATAATCCAGGAGAATTTCCCTAATTTGCCAAAAGATAAAGATACTCAGATGTATGAGGCATACAGGATGCTAGCCATCTACAACCCAAACAGAACTACACCCAGGCACACAATAATCAAAATTCCAGAAATTCAATATAAGAACAGAATATTAAAAGCCTTCAGAGACAAGAAACAGATCACTTACAAGGGAACACCCATAAGAATTACAGCAGACTTCTCAGCACAAACCATCAAATCACAAAGAGCATGGGGGGAAATAATTCAAGCTTTGAAAGATAATAACCTCCAGCCAAGATTGATATATCCTGCACAACTGTCCCTAGAAATTGGTGGAAAAACAAGGTGCTTCCAGGATAAAGAGGAACTAGGAGAATCTGCAACCACCAATTCAACTCTACAGAGAATACTGCAGGACATTCTAAAAAAAGAAGAATACCAAGATTTCAGAAACAGTGGCAGAGAGGCCACAATGAATGGAGCAGAAAGCAAAATGAAGAAGACAAACTGACAACCAATGACAGAAAAAGAGCTCAACAGAAATGAAGCAGAGAAGATTGGATGGTAGAAACAGCTATTTTGGAGAAAACAAGACATCATAATAGCTAGTGCTGATTTAATGTCATCATGTTTTGAAGTTCCATCAAGCTTTTGCTCTTCTGTCTCCATTGGTCTTAGCATGTTGTATCTTATTGGATTTTATAATATGTGATAATATAAACAAAAACTTACAGACAAGGAAGTTATACAGAAACCATTGTTCATTTTCTGTTAGTTGATTCTAAATATCCTGTTTGATGCTACAGTATATGAAGTTATACTCAAAGATTTCAAGGAAAGAGATACTATGGTAACTACTTTTATGTTGGATATTTTGTGGTAAAACACTATTTTGCTTAAATGGTTATGTTTTGACCTGTGCTGTTTGTTGTTATGTCCTCTTTTATCTCAATCTCCTTTTTTTATTATTTACTTTTTTATTTTTATCTTTTTAACTAAGGGAAAAATAAAAAATAGCAGGATATGTTATAGTAACCCACTTTGATTTCCTATTAACTTGATTTGAAACCCAGTATTGCTCTCACCATCTTGTTTGGATTGGTTTTCCTCTATTCTGTTTTGCTTGATAATACCAAGTTCAAGAGTATAGGCAACAACTGTGAAGACAATAAGATTCATTATGATGCCCATTCTGGTTGGACTATTTTCTTCTTTTGAAGTCCTGTAATGTCTCCAATGTTTTGGTTTTATTGATTTTATTCTTTACTGTTTTGTTCAATTTTATTATAACTGATGATATAGGCCATTCTTTTTAAGATAGCAAGAGGCATTATGGTAACCATTGTTGATCACTTTATATTTTGTTTTTACATTATGTATTATGTCCATCCTTTTGATTTGACTGACTCTGTTTTGTTATGGCACATTTGGCTTTATTCTCTTCAAAAAAACTAAAAAGAACTGTGTGACTAATAAAACCCAAAATGTGTAATTGTCATTGTACAAAAGAGAGGAAAAGAAAGTGCTCTAAATGATATAACTGCGTGTATATTTAAGTGTATAAGATAGATAGCCATATTACTGAGTTTTGTTGGATCATTGAACAAAACTGCTTGCACTCTCACTGTTTGAAAGTCCACTTTATATGCTTCAATTTTGTAACTTGAACAACTATTTCTAAGATGAGAACATGTAATGTATTAACTACTGATTTCCTACTGGGTTTTTTTTCTGAAATTCTGTATAACTTGTACCCTTTTTCTGTTTTTTTTTTCCTCCTTAAATAAATTTTAAAAAAGATTGACTCTCCATATGCCAAAAACTAAAACTAGACCCATGCCTATCGCCATGTACTAAATTAAAATTTAAGTGGCTCAATGATCTAAATATTAAAGCAGAAACATTAAATCTGTTGGAAGACAAAAATCTTTTTTAAATTTTTATGTAAAGGAAGACTAAACAAAGCAGAAAATTGATAGAAATAATACATATGTTCAGAGAAAAAATAAACAGTAAGAAATCGCTAGTTAATGTTTACATACTGTCCTTTTACAAATAGTTGTTCAAGATACAAAAATGGAACATATAAAGTGGGAATTCAAACAGCGAGACTGCAAACAGTTCTCTTCAACTATCCAACAGAAACTTAGTAATATGGTTTGCAATCCTATACACTTAAACATACATGCAGTTATCCATATCTTCATTTATGTTGAGATTAAACAAACTAAAGCAGGCTAAAGTCATTCTGAACAAAGAATAACAGTATTGCTGGATTTTACATCCTAACACTCTGGGATTAGCACTGGGTACTTTAGTGTCTTTTTTAAAAATTTTATTTAAAGAAAGACTAAACAAAACAGAAAATGGGTAGAAATAATACATACTTTCAAAGAAAATAAACAGTAAGGAATCACCAGTTGATGATTACAGATTGTCCTCTTACAAATAGTTATTCAAGATACTAAAGTAGAACATATAAAGTGGGGATTCAAACAGTAAGATTGCAACCAATTCTGTTCAACTATCCAAAAAACTTAGAAATATGGTTACCAATCCTATACACTTAAAGATACATGCAATTATCCATATCTTCAATTATGTTGAGATTGAACAAACCCAAGCAGGCTAATATCACTCTGAACAAAGAATAATACTATTTCTGGGTGTCACACTATGACACTCCAGGATCGGCACTGGGTACTTTAGTGTCTCTTTTTCTTCAAAGTATCTGTTCATTTCATCATGTGTCATAAGGTCATTTCTCATAAACTGTTTATAGGTTCTACACATGCATGAATCTTAACATGTATTTCTATCCTTTCTGTATTAGAGGGAGAAACAAAACAAAGCAAGGCAAAACAAAACATATTCCTATAAACACATGAAATGAAAAAGACATATAAGACCATTGTACAAGGCGTTCTACTATAGTTCCTGTGTTGTCTCTTGTTATTTCAGTAGAATTGGCTATATCATCAGGCACAGTATAATTGAATATATCAGTATATGACAGTATTAATAAAACTACAACTTTGCCTATAGTATAAAACTTCAAAAACAGGCAGTTATCAAACCAAAATATGTATTGTAGAGTCTTGTCATCTTCAGTGTAGTTGCCTATACTCTCATACTTGATACTATCCATCATATCAGTTTTGAATAAAATCTGTCGATACCAAACAGAAATCAAACAAGCAAGATTCAACTAAGATCAGTCATGATAAAACAGTATAAGTCATACAGGATTCCAGATTAAGATAATAGGAAATTAAAGATGATTATTGTGCTATATCCTGATGTTTTTGGGATAGCTGTCTGTGGCCTCAAATCTAATGCAAGTAGACAAACTGGGACAGAGTAAAATCTATCAAAAAAAGAATAAAATCTACCTAAGCAGAGTGATGTGAGTAACGTGGGTTTTAAATCCTAATACACTATTAACAACATCTTCTGCCATCTTTTTTAAGACTCTCCCTCCCCTTTCACTTCCCTAGGGTACACTGTACATTTTTGGGTCTGACCAAGACATTTGGTTTTAAATGGGGGAGGGTGGCAACCTACTATTTACCTAAGTGGTTCTGAATCTTCTCTCTCCTGGACTTGATCTCTAATTGTATTCCTTTACCTATTAAAGCCTGTCTTTCCAACCTATCCACAAATACTGGTCTAGTTGCCCCTATTACTCTCTAGTTCTCTGTCACATAGAGCATTGTTTCTCATGTTTGATTTTCAGTCCATGTACTCTTTTTCATGTTAATTATATTTCCTATAAAAGGCATCTCAGTGGACCCTACCTCCTGATCTACCCCAAATGTGGTGCTTTTTTTCCTGAATTTTGTGTATCAAGACCATCTACATTAGAGATTATAACCAACCTATTCTGCCTCATTTCTGTTATGCCTTTTTTGCCATAAGTTGTCTGCATGTCTTCTTCATTATGTTTTCTGCTCCATTCATTGAGGCTTCTCTGCCACTGTTCCTGGGATCCTAGTATTTTTCTCTCTCTTTAGAATGCCCTGCAGTATTCTCTGTAGAGTTGGATTGGTGACTGTGAATTTCCCAAGTTCCTCTTTGTCTTGAGCCTCTTGTTTCTCCATTAATTTCTAGAGACAGTTTAGCAGGGTATATCAATTTGGGTTGGAGGTTATTTTCTTTCAGGGCTTGGAATATTTTGCTCCAGGCTCTTCTTGACTTGGTGGTTTGTGTCAAGAAGTCTGCCATTATTCTGATGGGCCTTCCTTTATAGGTTATCTGTTTCTTGTCTCTAACAGCTTTTAATATTCTATTCTTATATTGAATTTATGGGATCTTGATTATTATATTCCTGGGTATAGCTCTATTTTGGTTGTAGGTGGCTGGAGTTCTGTATGCCTCATACATTTCCTTTTCCTATGTTTGGGCATTTTTCATTAATTATTTCTGTGAATAGCCTTTGTAGTTCCTTCTTCATTCACATTCTTTATTCTCAAGTTATAGATCCTTTTGTTGTCTTCTAGCCTTTGTATTTTTACTGCTTCTTTCCTTGTTATTTTTAAAAAGTTTTTCCTTCCATAATCCCACATTGTAAAACTGTCCTGCAGTTTGGATAACCTATCCTTAGTTTCTTTCAAGCAGATTTGCCATCTTTCCATAGAGTTTTTAATTTCCTTGTGATCTCTTTGAATCTCTTTGAATTCATGTATTCTATATTTTTTTATATTCTTCATCCAATGGTTCTCTCCTTTGTTTGAGTTCCTCCCTTCTTCCATCTGTATCTGCTTGAAGGGTATTTAGCATCTCTTTTACTAATCTTCTTATATTTTGCTTTACTTGGCTAAATATTTCACATTTGAACTCATCTATGAGGTCCCAAAGATATCTTTTTATGTCCACTGGTAACATTTCTTATATTGCATGTTTGCTGTTCTCATTCTCCTTTGTATTTACCTGTCCTGGGTCAATGTTCTCAGGGTTGGAACCTGGGGACTTTTTGTTGTTGCTTCCTCTTCATATCTTTTTTGTTTCTTCCAGGAGGTCCCAGTTTCTTTCTTTGTTGGTTACAATTCTTCTGAAGAACACTGGCTAGATGACTCTTCCCATTGCAGTGTGCTAGTGAGTTGCAAACAGGGGCAGCATATACTGACGCCTCCCCTCTGGATCAGTCAAGCTGCTGAGACCTGCAGTGTATTACTGTGTACCACCTCCCTTCCAGTTTTGAATAAAATCTGACCTTCTAGGTCAATCAAACTTCTGAGGCTTCACTGCATTAGTGTGTGCCACCACTGTAGGGAATTGATTTCAGATAACCTATTGGGTCTTAGCCAGATCACGTGACCCAGGCCTAGCTCACTCCACCAATCCCATTCAGGAAGGGAACAACTGACTGAAGTCACTGCTGCCCCTTGTACTTGCCAGTTCTGCCCAGTCCCAGAATGTTGTCTGCAGGAGCCCCCCTTTCTGTGGGATGGCTCCACTCCCATCACTCACCACAGGTCGAAGCAGGCTCCCCACCAGCTCAGCAATCCATTCAGCCTGGCTGACCCCTGACCTCTGTGTTATTGCACCTCCAGTGAGTAGAAGTGGTGGGACCTTAGATGGCTTGGCAAGTCGCCTGCTGCGGCAGGAGCACTGAACCTTTAGCTGTTCTAATAATAGCACTGGGACTGTATGACTGGTTCTTCTCACCTTAGTTTCTTCTTGGGACAAGAGAATTCATCTCTCTCTGTTCAGGGCTCCCCACGCTGTGTTATGTTTAATTCTAAGTTGACTATCTCAGAGAGCCTCTGTAGCCAGCTGTTATCTATCCGCCATCTTCACTCCACTCCAAGTAGACAAAAATCTTGAAGACATAGGGGTAGGAGAGAATTCATGAACAGGAATCAAACTGCACAGGGAATACTTCCCAGAATCAATAACTGGTACCACATTTTATTAAAGAGTTTCTGCATGTCAAAATAAATCTCCAGCATAGTGAAAAGAAAACTCACAAACTGGGAAAAAATCTTAGTGAACTGTCCCTCAGACAAAGGACTTCTGTATAAAACATATAATGAATTTTTAAAAAATCAGACCCCCAAAATTCAAAGACCCAATCAAAAAATGGGCATCCTAGATGAATACACATTTCTCAGATGAAGAAATACATATGGTAAATAAATACATGAAGAAATGTTCATCATCACTAGTCATTAGAGAAATGCAGATTAAAACCACACTGAGATTTCATCTCACTCCAGAAAGTATGGCCAGTATAAAGAAAACCACCAACAACCAATGCTGGAGAGCCTGTGGGGAAAACAGAACTCTTCCGCACTGTTGGTGAGAGTGTAGACTGGTGCAAAGACTGTGGAGCTCAGTCTGGAGATTCCTCAAAAGACATTTGACCCAGTTATTCCAGTTTTGGGTATAGTCCCAGAAGAACTGGAAACATCATACCACAGTGATATACGTGCACCCATGTTTATAGTAGCACAATTTGTAATAGCCACATCTTGGAAGCAACCTAAGTGTTCATCAACTGAGGAATGGATAAAAAAAGTTGTTGTATTTTCATACAATGGAGTACTACTCAGCTATAAAGAATGATCACATTGAGATATTTATAAATAAATGGATGCAACTTGAGACCATACTCATAAATGAAATAAATCAAACTCACATGTATAAATACCGTATAGTGTGAGAAATGGTAAGAGTACAGAAGAGTTTATGGTAATCATGATTCCCCATTATATTACTTTGAAGCCTTATAATGTTTTCATTCATTAGTTCGAGTGATTTTATTGTGTTTTGTTTGATTTTATCATGTGTGATGGTATGAACAGATACTTTGAAGAAAACAAGACATTATAGCAGTCATTGCTGATTTAATATCATCTTGTCTTGAAGTCCTACCATGGTTTTGTCCTTCTATTTCCAATGGTTCTGTCATGTTGTGTCTTACTGGATTTTAATATGTGTGATAGTATAAACAAATTTTATGTGGAAAATGAGATAATAAAGTAGCCATTGTTCATTTTCTGTTATTTGGTTCTGAATGCAATACTTTCATTCTCTTGAATGGTTTTATACTTTTTGTTATGTTTGATATTATTGTATGTGAAGATATGCTCAACTGTTTCAAAGAATGAGACATTAAGGAAGCTACTGTTAATATCCAGTTGTCTTGTTGTGAAGTGTTGTGTTGCTTACATTGTTCTGTTCTGATATGCTTTGTTCTGTCCTCTTTTGTCTTAATCTCTTTAAAATAAAATTTTTTAAAACTCTGTTCATTGTTTTTTTAGAAATGTTGTGCCTTTTGATAAAAGGCTAAGCATAGTAATTTCATCAAATCCATAATTTTGGCAGGAGGCTTACCATGAATTCAAAGCTGGCCTGGGCTACACAGTGAGTTCAGAGCTAGCCTCAACTACATAGTGAGACTGTCCCAAAAAAACAAAATAAGTAAGTAAAATTTAAAAAATAATTAAAATGGCTTTTCAATGTCAATGTTAATTTTTTCTAATACTTTAAGAGAACCTATGCTATGTGTTCCTTGTTTGGTTGATTGATTGATGGGTTTGGTTTAATTGGGAATCTGGGTATCAACCCCAGGGCCTGGATAGGAACACACCCTGCCACTAAGCCACATCCTCATTCCTATGTTTGGCTCTTTAATCCACTTGGAATTTGTCTTGTAAGTAGTAGAAATTGTACTTTTCTGATTAACTGGGTGCCTAATCATTCTGGCATTATTTATTAAGTTAATTGTTTATTTCTCTGTTGATCTGAAATGCTATATTCTCATATGCCATATGTATATCATATCTTACATATACAAAGATCTGTTTCTATGCAATTTATTCTGTTCATTGTTCTATCTCTTTGTCAGTGCTGCTCTGTTTTTTACTGTGATATGTTTGATTTAATAGTAGGATGTGAAAATGCTTCTGGGAATCAAACTCAGAGCTTCATAGATGCTGAGCAAACACTCTTATCACTGAGTTTTTCCTCCAACCCTAACTATACTTTTAAAGTATACCTTTTAAACAGTTTGCCCACGTACTTTTCCAGGTCCAATTAAAATTATATTATCAAGTTCTAGAAAGATAGTTGTTGACATTTTAATTGTGTTTAATTGTAGTTATTAATATTGTGGAGAACTATTCTATAGCTCTACATTATGAAGGTCCTTTGTGTTCTTAAACAAGGTTGTATGGATTATTTCATATAATTCATATACATTCTGTAATATTATATTTATTTTATGACATTCCTGATTTTAATGGGATTCTTTTTATTATTTTTGTTTGGTTTATCTCTATTGCATTTTAATATTGATATTCTATCTAATTATTCTACTGAGTTCCATATTTCATTTGATTTCCACACTTTTTTCAGGGTAAAAAGTTTATTTCCTTAATCTATGTACCACATATTTCTTTGATCTTATTGTATTGCTTAACACTTCAAACACAAAGTTGAATATTAACATTCTGATGGACATTCTTGTCTTGGTTATCTTATTTCTAATTTTAGTTAAATTGTTTTGTACTCTAGAGTTTATTATCTTCCTCTTTTTTAGTAAATATTCTTTATCAAGCTAAAGAAATTTCCATTTCTGATCTGATAAGAGGTTTTATCACCCAAGCAAGCTGAACTTTACAATTCACTGGCATTTGCCTTCAGTTATCTTTTCCTCTCTATATATACAAACATGAACAGATACACATGTATGTGTTGTGTGGGTTGTTAATTATATTTAAGTATTATCTAATGTTTATTTATCTTTGTATTTCTAGAAATAAACCTACTAAATGATGACATATTTTAATCTATGTTCATAGTGAAATTTTTTACAAATTGCTTTTCTTCTAAAGTTCTTGTTCTATAGTAGCATTAAGTTAACCGTGTGAAAAAAAGCTAACTGAGTGAGTGTGACAACTTTTTGTCTTATATGCTTGGATCTTTGCTATTTGTTTTAAACCACTTTATTTAGGTGTGATTGACCTAATAAATGCTACATATTCAACGTTTATACTTGATAAGTTTGGAGATACGTATACCTCCATGAAACATCACTACAATTAATGCCATAAACATATTCATCTAGTGTTTATTTTTAAGTCATGTGTGTATGTGTTTTGACTGTATTTCACTGTGTTCAATAAAAGTAACATGCTTGATTCTTGCTTAAAAAATTTGCTGACATTTTCTTCCTGGCATAGTCTCAAAGATTCTAATTAAATTGGTCCTGAAGTTAGACCAAAGAATCTTCTCTTTCAACAAGTATCACTATTAGATTCCAATGTAGACAATTCAGGTAGCACATAGAAAAATAATGCTCCACAGAGACATGGATTCTTCTTTCCTGGAGTCTTCTGAACAGAGAAGAAATAGAATATTAGCTAGGCCTGGTCCAAAGATCATACCTCATGCTCCATCTGAAATCAATGCTTTGTTGCACTTCTACTCAGGTATGTAATGTTAAGCAAGTTACTTAATCTTTCTGAATCTTGTCAAGAAATATGTAAGAGAAATGGAGAAAAACAACGTTTAATCAGTAATTTCTTCTGAGGTTTCTAGTAGCTCCACTCAGTTAGGAAAGTTTGTCTAGAGCAAATTATTGGTAAGGTAAATGAGCTAGTGTGGATTATATAGACAGCACAGCCTTCCACGTTTCTCTGCCTCTGTTTCCTCTTTCTATCCAAAAGAGGTGACTGAAGCACTACATAATGATGTAATACCAAACCTACTATCCTTTTCATTTTCTGGCTTCTCATACTGGACTAAATCTCCTTAAACATGTTGGGTTACAGGTTAGGGTGATAAGTTTTAGGTATGTTCTTCCATCAGAAATGAGATCAAAAGAAGGCAGAAAACATGGAAATAATAGTACCCGTGCTTCTTCTGAACAGCACTCTTGAGTGAGGAAAAGATTCTATCTGGGAAATTGAAACTAACTCAGAAATTCCAGGGCTCTTTGCCAGTGAACATGTTTCCCTAGAGATCCTACAACTTTGATTAAACTCCTGCATTCTCATCAAATTAAGACAGACTTCAAGAAGGGATTGATCATGTGTCCGTTTTCCACGACTCATCAATGAGAAGTAGCCTCTATATTGTTATCTGTGTGTGTGCACATGTGTGTATGTATGTGCATACAAAGAACTGGGAGCTCACAACTCTAAATAATGTATTTGTTTGCAGCAGAACTCATTTTACCCTTTGCTCTGGACCTGAGATCAGCACAGCCAATGTTCTCGCCAGCATTTGCTAACGTTCATGGTCAAGGTTAGTTAATGTGCTTATTTCTCAGTGAAAGCTGACCCTGCCTCTGTGAACTTCCTGAGATGAATACTCCCTGATTCCTGTGTTCAGATCACACCAGGACTCTGTTTCAGTGGCTATGGAGGAAATGTCACAGATACTGGCTCTGTTAACCTCTACCAGTTTTTTCCTCTTGAGGTACCTAGCCTTTCTCTGTTGTTCCAACTCTACATAGTTAGTCACTTCTCCTGTATTTTTAGATATTATTTCATCCCCTTACATTTGTGATACTGATTATTTACTATCAATATAATTACTTGAAAGAACATAAATGGCACTTAGCCATAATAATTGCTAAGACTGCCTAAAAGAGCCAATCTAATGTTCAGACTTGCTATCATCAACAGAAGCCTTCTGTATAATTTCTTACAACCTCATCTTGTACAAAAACCAAACCTTATTGAAGGTCAAATTTTATGTGTAAAATAACTGGTAATTTTTTCAAATTATGTTTATCTCTGTCCCATGGTATATTTGGGGAGGCTTGTTTTTCCAAATTGTCTAAAACATTTTCCAGGATATTTATTGTTTAGATAAAAACTAGTTTTCTAGTTTGTTTTATTTTTGGTTTATGTGCAATTTAGATTCAGACTCTGGTGGGAAGCTGAAGAACAACTATCAAATATTTTAGTGGGAAGAATAGTGAAAATGAGAATCATCTAATATGAGGAAAATAGATTGAAAAAAGACCCGCTATAAGGTTATCTGTGCTGTCTCTCATTTGCATGGATCTAGAGAAGTTTTCTTGTGAACAGAGCTTGTGCTTTCATATTCTCAATAGTAATAAAACATTGGCATGTAAGCAAAAGCCCCACACCAGTCAGATAATCATTTAATGTGAAGCATAGTTTGGAGCCCTGCATGGCAGAGATAAGTGTTTATAGATGATCCTACTACGAGAGAATAGAAAGTAGAATGGATAGATGAAAGGAAAAGGAACCACATTTGCCTTGTGAAAGATCTAGGCTAACAAAATAGAAAATACTATTAAAATTTAGCAAATATTTAATTTACTACCACATAGTGAAGAAAAATTTAAAAATAAATCCTAATCTTTACTGATGCCAGTACAAAATAAATAGTATCAGAAGAGATATAGTTCAGATCCTGCTAGGCATTTGACGGGGTACCACTTCTAGTTCCATAAACAATCTCAAAAGTTTTTTAAATGTTCCCATTATGGGTTAACAGAGGGCAGCCAAATATCCTGAAACTAATCCTCCTATTAGCCTAGTGATTAATTGTCATCATGATAAGCTCACCTAAAATTCACATTTATTGACTTCTAACTTTTTGTAGGTAATTAGAATACTTCAGCTCTGTTTTGCATCTTCTTAAGGATTTATCTTTATTTCTCTTAATTTAAATGTTTAAAGAAATCATCTTACAATATAACTGAAGTTTTTATAGTTATTAAATATGATGCATTATGGTTAACTATAACATGACTTTTTCTGTATCTTTTCACACATCATTTTCTATATTAAAAATGCATAAGTATCAAATGAAAAAATGTTAAGGTTTTAAAAGTAGAAGAGCGAGAAGAGAATTAAAAATACATCTTTCATACTCAACCAATTATAAGTGGCCACTCATCATTTTGGTGAATTTCTTTCCAATCTTTCATCAGTGCAAAGAAAGTTTTTTTTAAATTCATGTCATCATGAATACACTAAATATACTGGTATTTTTTTTTGCTTGACTTTAATTTATAATATATTTCAACATCTTTTCAGAGTTTGTAAATGTAATTTAATACCTGCATAACATTTTACTAATTTAATTTTGTATTGCAATTAACTACTCTTCTATTACAGTTCCTAATTTTTGCCATCATAAATATTATAGTGAACAATTCTGTACACAAAGCTTTTTTCTCAGCTGGTAATTTGGGTTTTAGTGCAAATTTTTTAAAGTGGGTAAATCTATTCACTTAGCAAATTTCTACAGCAACACTATATGCCAGGCACTATTCCAAGAACTTCATGAGAATTATTAATTTACTTCTATTAATCCAACAATTAGGCTGTAGTATTATTCTTATTTTAGAGACAAGGCTAAAGTGTAGAAACAGAAGAACAAAAGCATGGTAGCACTTCAGAGTAAGATAATATTACATCAGCACTGGCTAATATAATGTCTTGTTTTCTTCAAAATAGCTGTTCATACTATCACAGATAATAAAATCAAACAAACCAGTATAAAATCATTCCAACTAATGAACGCAAACATTATAAGGCTTCAAAGCAATGTAATGGGGAATCATGATTACCATAAATTCTTATGTACTCATCATTTCTTGCCCTAGGGAGACTATATGGTATTTATACATGTGAGTCTGATTTATTTGGCTTATGAGCATGATCTCAAGTTGTGTCCATTATATATAAATATCTCAATGTGATCATTCTTTAGATACCTCTTTTTTTTTCATTACACTAACATGTCTACCGTAGAGAAACTACATGAAGTAACATTTCTTGCCTACTTGATAAGTGGAAGAAATTGGACTCCCTGGATTATAAAGGAACTCTCATTAAAAGGAATGAACACTTTGCAGACTTTTGATGCACATTGCCAATCTTCTTTCCATCCAAAAATATAGCACCAAAGCTGTTGTTATAATTTTCAATTTTTGAACTTCTGTAAAGGGAGATAGAATATGTCTCATGGGATTTTTATGAGTTACGTGGGATAACATATACTTTGCAAATTATTTGAGTAAATAACTTTTTATTTGAGTAGATGTTTATCTGGAATGGTTTGAGGAATTTCATATGAGAGATTATGCACATTACTAAGTGCACCTTCTGTTTTGCAGACAGGATCCCAACATTAGATGCCCTTCCTGACCACATCCTCAAACTCCACGAGATTGTCTCTTACCAGTTGCAGTGATTCTGTGATGTACCATTTGCAGTTATAGCAGCTGAATGAGGTAAGACTTGGTTTCTGCAAATTTGTCCCATTTTGTGTATGAACCATGACATATATAATGAGTGCCAAACTGAGGGACACTATATTATTTCTAGAGCCAAAATGAACAATCCAGTCAGAATTGTTTCCTTGCATTCACTGCTACTTAGAGAAGTTCAGGTAGAAATTCTAGCCTCAGGGTTGGGGATTTAGCTCAGCGGCATAAGTGCCTGCTTTGCAAGCAGGCAGTCGTGAGTTCGATCCCTGGTACCGATAAAAATGAAAAAGACAAAAAAAAAAAAAAGAAATTCTAGCCTCCTTGCAGGCTGAAGCAGAAACATAAAGACAAAAAGAAAAAGGCACTCTATGCCCAAAAGGGCTACTTGCAAACAGTAATTTTGCCTATATATTTTCATTTCAATGTTTACTGAAGCCAGTTGTACCCAATCTCAACAGTCAATTATCAAATTTTCAGGGATTTTTGAAAACTATTTTTTTAAACAGCCATTATTCTAAAATTATATCAATTTACAGCTGAATAAGTTATACTTAGAAATGTAGGTAATATTCAAAACTCATCACTTGTTAATTTTGTTATGATACTTTATTATGCTATCGAGTTTACTTACATCTATTGTATCTGTATAGGAAAGTAATATTATACTGACTTAATGTATTTCTCTTCCCAACTTGTAGTGTTATGTAGTAGTTTGAAATAGGTCATGGTGGGAGTATTTACACCAGAAAACAAAATTAAAAGTCATGAAATGAAGCATTAAAGTGTTTTTTCTTAGATGATCATTTTTATCTCCTTTTTTATTTTTACATTTCAGAATTTTCCAGATGTGGCAAAATAAGCAAATGTGATTATAGTTAAGATAATGACAATTTTTACCTAAAAAACAGCCATTTATTTATCTGATCCACCCTCTGGTTGTGGTCCTCTCATTAAGACTACACAGAAAAAGTAAATTCCTTCTTCCACTTGGCAAACTGATTAACATTTAAGTGCTCTCTCAGATTCTAAGTCTTTCTTTTAAATTTTCTTTCAGTGGATTGTTACATAGTTCCTAGAACCATCACCATCCTCTTTTTCTTTAAACACAACTCCACTGATAGATATTCATGTAAGGTACATAGTTGAAAAAACATATAGAATCAATAACAAGATCAATCAGGACATTAAGAGGGAAGACAGATGAATATGCAGACACAAAAGACTTTTAGGTCAGTGAAATTACTTTGGGAACATTTGTCCAAATACTTAGAATACACAACACCAAGGCTGAACTCCAGTGTGATTGGTGGACGTTGTTGATCATGATACATCAGTGTAAGTTCAATAGTTGGAATAAATGTGCTATTCTATTGGATATTGATAGTAATGGAGATAGTACATGTACTGGGACAGGGGCACATGAAAACTGTATTTTCTGCTCAATTTTACTGTGAACTTAAAACTACCCAAAAAGTGAATTCTATTTAAAAAGAGCCCAGAATTGAATAAAGTATTTCAGGTGAATCTTGTTTAACACAAAGTATGATAAACCTTCCTTGGCTTGTGGCATGGCTCCCCTATTTCAGTCTACAGTAACACTAGAATTTTCTGTTGCCTTTCACACTTCTTACTCACATTGGATTGTCATTTATTGTCTTGTGCATTTAATTAATGCTGAGTGCATCTGTTTCTGTCGGAATAAGTTGGCCAAGGTTAGCTGCTATGTGCAGCTTGCTCACCTCTGTGTTTTCTATCCTTCCTCCTCAAGTGGCCCCCACATAGTAGAACTACGGAACAGCAGCACTGTGACAGAGTTCATTCTTGTGGGCTTTGAGCAGAGCTCTCCTTCCACGCAAGCACTGCTCTTCACCCTCTTCCTCGCGCTCTACAGCCTTGCCATGGCCATGAATGGCCTCATCATCTTCATCACTTGGACAGACCCCAGGCTTAACAGCCCCATATACTTCTTCCTTGGCCACCTTTCTTTCTTGGACGTCTGCTTCATCACCACCACCATTCCACAAATGTTGGTTCACCTGGCAATCACAAACCACACTGTATCTTTTGCCTCCTGTTTGACCCAAATGTACCTAGTTTTTGGTGTGGGTGTGGCTGAGTGTATCCTCTTGGCTTTCATGGCCTACGACCGTTATGCTGCTATTTGTCACCCACTAAGCTATGCCCAGATCATGAGCTGGAAGATCTGTGTAAGATTAGTGAGTACTGCCTGGGCTTTGGGAATGATCAATGGTATTCTTCTTGATTACATGACATTTAGAGGCCCATTCTGCAGAGACAACCATATAGAAAACTTCTTCTGTGAGGCCCCTATTGTGATCAATCTCTCTTGTGGGGACCCTCAGTTTAGTCTGATGGTGATCTTTGTTGATGCCATTGTGGTGCTGCTCAGTCCCATGGTCCTCATTGTCACCTCCTATGCCCGCATCCTGACCTCCATCCTTGGCAGAACCTCCTCCTCCTCAGGTCGGGGCAAGACCTTCTCTACTTGCGCCTCCCACCTGACTGTGGTCATCTTTTTCTACACTTCCGCTATGTTCTCTTACATGAATCCCCGCAGCACACATGGGCCTGAGAAAGACAAGCCTTTCTCACTTCTCTACACCATCATCACCCCCATGTGCAACCCCATCATCTACAGTTTGCGTAACAAGGAAATGAAAGGAGCCATGGTGAGGGCCTTTAGGAGAACCACAGTGGCCCAGGCAGAGTCTGTCTAGCAGGAAACCCCTGGAGAAGAAATGACCACCCCTGTGGTTTGAGAAGGGTAGTCGCCTCTTTCCCAGTTACATAACTCTCCAATGCTGAAAAACTCCAGGAAAGAGAATTCTTAACTTCCTGGGCACCAGATTTGGGCCTGAATGTTTTTCCTGATATTTAAAGTTGGACTCTGACTTCACTTCCAGCAAGCCCATCCTCCATAACCTTTGTTAGAAATACAGTTCACGACTGGATGGACGAGCACAATTCAATGCAATTTGAGAACCAGTGAAAAGGCAGTCATGCCTCTAAAGAGAAAGTAATTAAAGAAAAAAACAGATCCTGCTCTTAAGGACATTATTTCTTAGTGGCAAAGTCAATCAGTAGGAGTGTTGGCTTTGGGAAAGGAAGAGACTGAGAGCCATAAGAGGATGTAATTGATGTTGAGTTGCAGCAGGTTGAGGAAATATGCTATGAAATATGGTCATTACCCCTCCATGGTGACCCTGAAGTTCTTCCATTAAGTTTTCAGAAAAAGTGAAAATCAATAACCAAAGCTATCAAGAGGAAGTGCTGTATGCCAGATTCATGAGTATAAATAAAAAAGAGGAGAGAAAAAAGAAAAAGCCTGAGGGTAACAATTGCCTTAGACTGCAATTGGGTGTTCAAGCTATATAGTAATACAGTGTCTTAGAGTCAGGAATATTTGAGCATCATCTGCATTATACAATGCTGAAACAAGAGTATTTCAACATGTTTGTACATTTAAAATATTGTTGCTGAATGTGTGTTGTAAAATCTAAATATAACATTTTTGAAGGTTCCTTTTTGTCTCGTTTTACTTACAAAGCACATCCCATGATATCGTTCACTCACATCACTAAATTCTTTCTCTCTTATCCCTAATCCTTCATGTATGGTCTAAAGAAGTGATTGTAAACCCAGGACAATTTCACAGTGATCTGTGTAACTAAATAAAACCTTCTCAAAAACCTCTGTGCTTCTCTGTGAGCCTGTCTTTTGCAGTTTCATGCCTTACATGCCTTATCCTATCCAGTCATGTTTTTGTGGCTGTCACTAGCATAGATTCCTACTTAAATTCTGACCATTTCTTTTATTACTTCAAAACAAACCTTTGCTACCTATTGCTTATTTTTCCCCTGTCTACCAATTTCACATTCCTGTATGGTCCACTCTCTCTTTATCACCCTTACTGTTCTGTATCAGGGCCTCAGCAAATGCCATTTAGCACAAACTTTGAAACCATGTGTCCTCTTTGGAAATCTTGCTGGTATTTCAACATTTTTAATTCACTTACACTATCCCTTCTATTACCAATGCCTTTCTCCACACACACTCCAGAGCACCTTAAACGTAAGTTACATTCTTGTATTAGCCTCCCTTCTCCTGCTCCCATGTTAGGGTACCAACTGTTTCTTTTGCCAATTATTTCCCCTTTCTAAATATCTCCTACACAGAAAATGTGCTTTGCCCACCCAGAAGTCCCTTTCCTGTGTTATGACTACATTTATTTTGCCTCTCGAGGGCCATTGTTCTCTTTCCCTCCTGATTCGGGTCCTGATAGACATTTATTGGCTTTTAGTTCCTATTTGGAGAGTTTCTAGTAGAGTCTAGAGAACAAAGTGTGAGGGTGTTTCTTCCTTGACTATCCACGTTCTATGAAGTTCTCCTATAGCCATAGGTATCTATGCTTTAGGCCGGGTCCATGCTTTCTCCTCCTGATAGACAGCCCCAGGGATGCTTAAAAGCCAGCAGCAAAGATCACCCTTAATCTTGGTTTTATTTCTACAAGTCTTTTCATTTACCTGCTTAAGAGTACCATTCCTCTACTCCCAGCACAGTGATGAATTCAGTGGCTTTCACCAGACACACATTACTAACTACAAATGGAAAGTTTCTCACTTAATAAACTATAGGGCAAACCGTAAAACATTTCAAAGGATTAAAATAATTCACATCATGTTGTCATCTAACCGTAATGCAGTTAAGTTAGGAAATGGCACCAAAAAAGACATTAGGAAAAAAAAGCTGCTATATTTGGAAATTAAAAGCAATTTTCTAATTAACATACAGATAAAGAATGAGTTATAAATCTAGTCTAATGTGTAAAAGTAAAAAGCTTGGAAATTGATACTTCAGTTCTCAAAGTGGGGAAAGAGGGGAAGAAGTGAAGGAGAAGAAGGAGAAGCATGAAGCAAAGTGTAAACCAACAGTACTTTTTAGATCCACCAGAAACCTGAAGCCAGCAGACAAACCACCACCCCAACATCGGGAGTAAATAAACACAGAATCTTAGCTTGTGGAAATTTGAGTTGGAGCCAGATAATAACACTTCAAAGATAGTTGATTAACTGCTGGGAGACTGATGATGGCTTACCTAAGAGCCTGTATAGGTTTCTAAGTTCTCCCAGCGTAGATTTTGCAGACCCCTGACTCTCGAAGGTCAGCAGGAGAAGGCAGAAAGTGACCAGCCTGAAAGAAGCCTAGACAAATCTGTTCTCCCTAACAGTCCACCCTCCAGGAAACTATGTAAGCAAGGCCAAATCAACCTGGCAACAGTAAAATAGCCAATTTCAACCTCCCAGCTTCTTTCCTGTGTCAGCTAAGCAGGGCAAAAATGTGCTAAGAAATATTTATAAAGGTCACTGTCTACGGACACAGGCTCACCATGCTTCCCCTCCTCCATATTGATATTTCTCCACAGCATCAACAGGCAGGAGGGGTTTAAGAGAGTGCAGCTGAAAGAATCACAAGCCTCAGACCTTACTTAAGAAGGAAACCTGTAGGAAAACCAAAAGACAATTGAAAAGAAAAAACCCTGAAACACCAAAGGAAAATTTTAGTCTCTGACACTACAATTACAACAAACAGTAAGCACAATCTAACTGCTCGGCAGATCAGCAGAAGACCTCACAGGAAGTGCTATGTAAGCCAGTTCTTTTTACTGATATGTCATGTCTGACATTCAACAAAAGAACGATTGGCAATGCAAGTTTTAAAAATGTATGAGTCCATAAAATAGCAATAAAACCCCACACACTGTTGTGGACCATAAGTGGTACAATAATTAAAGCAACATTTTCCATTATAAAATAATTAAAATCAATAAATTAATGAATTTTACTGGAAGAAAACTGCATGTAATAGAGTGGTTCAGCTAAACACACAATTGAGTAAAGTGAGAAGAAATTTATTAAATAACAATATTAAGATTCAAAAGTAGGGGCTGGGGGTTTAGCTCAGCAGCATAAGCACCTGTCTTGCAAGCAGGCAGCTGTGAGTTCGATCCCCGGTACTGATAAAAAGGAAAAAGACAAAAAAAAAAGATTCAAAAGTATGGAAGGGGAGCCAACCGTGGGACAGAGAACCCTATTTGCTAAAGAGGTTATCTTTTCTCTAGAAAACTTTTTAGGGGAAAAAATTAAAACAAAATTTCATAGCAAAATCATTGGAGAATAAATAGTTAATACACTGCATATTTTTATCTTTCTAGTGGTTACTTAGAGTATAAGGTATAGGCATAAAATACTCTTTAGTCAATATTAGCATAAAGCTTGCTTTTCAATGAACTAAGAGACAGCAGTAGTATAACTAACTTTTTCTCCTTTTCCATACCTTCCTTTCCAGTGTTCCCTACCCTAGTTCCTTTTTCCTGTTGAATAGTTTCTTCCCATTTCACAGTATCAATTGTACATTGTAAGCCTTATTTACTCTTTCAGTTTCTCACACTAAGGAGACAATACTATGTTCATACATGTGAGTCTGATTTCTTTACCTACACATATGGTCTCAAGTTGAACCCATTTACCTAGAAAAGTCTCAAGTTTGTCTTTCTTTACAGCCGAGTAGTATTTCAATGTATAAAAATGTCAAGTCTTTTTTATCCATTCCTCAGTTGATGGACATTTGAATTGTTGATTCTTTGAAGTGTTTTCCTTGGAATCTTGGTTTTATTCAGGAACTGTCTGCCTATACTTATGCCTTCAAGATTTCTACTTTCTCCTCTAGTACATTTAGTGCTTTTGTTTTAATATTTAGATCTTTGATCTATTTAGATTTCATCTTAGGGCATTAAGAAATGGGTCCATAGGGGCTGGGGATTTAGCTCAGCGGCATAAGCGCCTGCCTTGCAAGCAGGCAGTCGTGAGTTCGATCCCTGGTACCGATAAAAACGAAAAAGACAAAAAAAAAAAATAGAAATGGGTCCAATTTTAGTCTTCAGCATGTGGAAAGCCAGTTTTTCCAGCACCATTTATTAAAGAAATATCTTCCAGTACAAGTTTGGCCCCTTAGTCAAAAATAAGACAAATGAGTGTGTTTGTAGTTGTGTCTGCATCTTCTATTTTGTCCCACTGATACTCAGGCCTGTTTTGTTTTGTTTTTGCTAATACTATGCTGATTTTATTATAGCAGCTGTGTAATATACTTTCAGCTCAGGGATCCTGATGCCTTCTACCTTGTCATCATTGCCCAAAATTTCTTTTGATATTCTAGGTCTTTTCTCTTCTAAATGAATATCAGGAATGTTTTCTCTAGTTCTGTAAGGTATGCTAATGACATTTGATCAGGACTATTTAAAATCTGTGTAACAGTTTGGGAGTATGGTCATTTTCACAATGTTGGTTCTTGCTATCCATGAACAAGGGGATCTTTTCATTTTCTGGATTCTCTTCAAGTTTCTTTTCTAGAATACTGTTATTTTCAGTGTTTAAATCTTTCATTTCCTCTGTTAGATTGATCCCTAAGTATTTTTTATGTTATTGTGAAGGATATGATATTCCTAATTTCTCTCTCAGTTAGTCTGTTGTATACAGGAATGCTATTGACTTTTGAGGGTTGACTTTGTACCCAGCTACACTGCTGAATTTTCTTACTAAGTCTAGAAGTCTGTTGATGGAGTTTTGGGGGCCTTCTATGTAGAGTATTATGTCATCTATAAATAATGATAACTTAAAATTTTTTCTTTCTGTCTTTATTCCTTTTATTTTTCTATCTTGTCTAATTTCTCTGGCTGTTTCCAGAACTTTATTGAATGGGAAGTGGTGATAGTGGGCAACCTTGTCTTGTTCTTGATTTTAAAGTAGAAGCTTTCCGTTTTTGTTGTTTTGTTTTGTTTTTATTTTAAAGATAATAAAATCCAACAAAGTAGAATAAAGCCAATCAAAACAAAGCAGTGAAACTGGTACAGAATGTCAAAGCAGGATTCTAGGAAAACAACAATAGCTACCATAGTGTATCTTGTTATCTTCATATTAGTTGCCCATTTCATCAGGTATAGCAGAATCAAACCAAAACAAAACAGAATAAAACCAATCAAAGCAGAACACTGAATAAAGCAAAATCAAGCAAAACAATCAGAACAATACAAAACAGTGAGAACAATATTGGACTTCAAAGATAGACAGAAGGAAATCTCCCATATTTGCTATACTGTTGGGAGGATGCATACTGTCATCCTCCCAACAGATGCTTAGACTGCCAACTCCAGGGCTGCAAAATCAACCAAACAATTCAAGTATTTAGTTGCTTTTTGTAACTCAGTTGCCATCAACTCAGCCTGTCCTCTAAACCAGCCGGTTCCTTTAGGGGAGCAGGGGTTGATTTTCAGCCCGCATGCTGTTAGGCACATGGAAGGTATTGACTTTTGTCTTTCTGGTTTGCCTAGTTTTTGACCATCTAATATTATGTTGGCTGTTGGTATGTCATAGATAGATTTTATCAAATTGAGGTAAAGACCACCTATGCTGATTTTCTCTAGGGTTTTACCATGAATGAATGTTGAACTTTATCAAAAGCTTTTTCTGCATCTATTGATACGATCCTGTGATTTTTCTGTTTGGCTCTGTTGATATAGTGTATTACATTTATTGATTTGAGTATGTTGGACCATTCTTGTATTCCTAGGATGATCACCACCTGATCATGGTGTATAATCTTTTTGACAATTTGCTATATTTTGTTTGCTAGTATTTTATTGAGGATATTTTTCTTATCTATGTTCACTAGAGAGATATAATTTTCTTTTTTGTATGGGTCTTTCTCTGATTTTGGTATCAGGATAGTATTTGTCTCCCAGAATGAGTTAGGGAGAATTGCTTTCCTTTAGAGTTCGTTAAAGAGTTTGAGGAGTATTGGCATTAACTCATCTCTAAATTTCTTGTAGAATTCAGCAGTAAATCCATCAGGACCTGGGCTTTTTTGTTGTTGGTGGTGGTAAATTTTTAATTACATTTTCAAATTCATTAACTGATATTGGGTTCTACAGAAGTTTTATATTTTCTTGATCCAGTTTTAATAATTCATATGTTTCTAGAAATCTATCCATTTCTTCTATGTTTTTGACCCATGAGAGTAAAGGTTTTCAAAGTAGGTATTTACGATCTTCTATATTTCAAAAGCGTCTGTAATGATTTCATCTTTTTCATTCCCGATGCATGAATTGAGTTTTTTTTTTTTTTGCTTTTTAAAAAATAATATTGACTAATTTTATTTATTCTTTCAAAGAACCAGTTATCAGTTCATTAATTCTTCATATTGTTTTATTAGTCACAATTGCATTAACTTCTGCTCTGATGTTCCTCCCTTCTTTGGGCTTTGGGCTTGACTTCTTCTTCCAGAAGTTTAAAAGGCAGCATGAGGTTGTTTATTTTTGCTTATTCTGTTTTCTTGATATGAGAATTCACCACTACAAACTTCCTTCTGAGGACTGCTTTCATTGCATCCCACAGATTCCAGTAAGTTGTATTTGCATTTTTGTTGGATTATATGTATTGTTTAATTTCTTCTTTAATGTCCTCTGCCACCCATTGATTGTTCAGTAGGGTGCTATTTAATTTCCATGTGTTTATAAAACTTTTGCTGTTTCTTTTGTCATTAATTTCCAATTTCATTGTACTAAAATCAGATAATATATATGAGATCATTTCAGTTCCTTTGCATTTACTTAAGCATGATCTATGGGCTAGTATATGGTCTGTGTTACAGAACGTTCTGTGTGAAGCTGAGAAGAATGTGTATTCTGATGTTGCTCACAGATGTGATACAGTTTTGTTATTTCTTTGCTGATTTTCTGTCTAGTTGATCTGTCTCTTTGTGTCAATGGGGTGTTAAGGTTCCTTGTTATAATTATATTGTTATTTAGTTGATTTTTCATGTTTATTAAGATTTGTCTTACATAGTTAGGTGCTCCCATATTTGGTGCATATATATTTTTTAATTGGTATCTCTTCCTCTTGAAGTTTTCCCCTAACAAATATGTAATGACCTTCTTTATCTCTTTGGATCATTCTTGGTTGAAATTCACATTGTCTGCAAACAGAATAGCTACCCTGACTTTTTCTGGATTTCTGTTACATAGAGTATTGTTTTCAAACCTTTGATTTTCATAAGTTTCCTTTTGAATTGTGTGTGTTTCTTGTATACAGCATATTGTTGGATTTCGTTACTTGATCCACTCTGCCAATTAGTTCATTTTGATTGGTGAATTGAGGCCATTTACATTAATGGTTATAACTGAAATGTATTGGCTTATCTTTGTCATGTTATATTTCTGCTGTTGGTTCCCTACTTTTCCCCTCTGTTTAATTACACGCCCTACTTGCTGGTTTCTTTCTGTTGTTGTCCTTGCAGTTGCAGTCATTTTTACCTCTTTCTAGAATGTCTTTCAGAACTCTGTAGGGTTGGTTGGGTGATAATTAATTCTTCAGGTGTTCTTTGTCATGAAAGTATCTTATTTCTCCATTTTAAAGATAGTTTTTCAGGGTACATCAATCTGACTTGAAAGTTAGCTTTCAGTACTGGAAATAATTCACTCCATGGTTTTCTTGACTTGATGGTTTGTCTAGATGTCTGCCTTGATTCTTATAGGCTTTCCTTTACAGGTGATCTGTTTCTTTTCTCTGGAAGCTTTTAATATTCTGTTTTTATGCTGAATTTCTGGGATCTTGATTTTTATATGTCAAGATAAAAATTTACTTTGGTTATGGCTAATTGGAGATTTATATGCCTTGCTTATTTGTATGTTGGGTTCTTTTCCCCATGTTTGGGAAATTTTCTGCTATTGTCTGCAAATAGTCTTTTTAGTTTGATTCTTTTGATTTTAGAATTAAAACAATTGATATTGAGTGATTATTTTGTTTATTGAACCGTGTTGTATAATTGTTTTTCCAGTGCAGATTGCTTTGTTTTTTCCTTTCCTTTTCCTATCCTTTCCTTTCTTTTCTTTAGCTACTTTTCCAATTTTTTATATACTTCTCTTTGAACTCTTTGGTAGGGATGGCCTCCTTTCTCAGTCTAGGACTTGCATAAGTATTTTTTAATCATCTCCTTCTTATGGAGTATTTTTGCCTGAGATTTAAAAATAGCTCTCCCTATTCTCTCCATTTAAAATATTTCCCCAAGACCTTACTGTCTGCTAAGAAGTCCCAAGCAGATATTATTGTTTATACACGATCTAATGTTCCCAAGTCCTGTTTACCTGCCTTTTGTTTCCCAGAGCCATTCCAGGCTCCTGGACCTCACTTTCTCTGTACACCTGAGTTTTGAGCCACTTTTAAAGGACTGCTAAGCTCCTCCTAGGACTGGAATTTGGGAAATGTGTGACTGGTAATTGTTCATTCTCTAATCTTGCTTACATATCCATTTATTTACTCAATAGAGATCTTCCTCCTACCCTGTCTATTTACATATCCATTTATTCACTAACAGAGATTTGCCAAGTGAATAAGCAATGCCCAAGAGGCTCCATGTGAATCATAGCCCACATCTATGCTTTAGACATCCTGTACTCTCAAGTCTTCCCAGAGTCAGATACCTAGACAAGCAACAGACGCCAGCTCATTACAGGTTCTGACTTCATCACCGGTCCCTATATCAAGTCCCTGGAGAAGTGGTAGCCATGATGGTAAGGAAGAGGCACCTTTCCTGTCACTGCTGCCTGATATGAGAAAGAATGTGCCTATTTAGTCAGTCAGGTAGGTAGAAAAACCATGGAGACCCAGAAGGAGGCGATTCATTGTCTGCTGAAATGACCCTAGGAAAAGGAACCCTAGTGTGAGAGGTATCAACCCTGGGATCAGGTCACCTAATAGGTGCGGCAGGAGATAGGTAAACCCATCAGCCAACCAGGGGCCCCTCCACCAACATTACCCCAAATAACTAAGGATACAACAGTGCTCTTCTTGCTGCTGGACAAAAATTTTTCTTTTAGTCCTATTTTCTGTGATATCTGTTCTTTTTTTTTTTTTTTTTAAATCCCAATTCTAAACAGTATTGTTAAAGGAATTTTTGAACTCCAGTTTTGCTGGTCTTCTGATTTTGTGTTTACTCAACCAGGAGAAGGATATGAAAGAAATCAGACTTTGTCAGAAGTGATCTGGAGGAAGGTGAAGATGAAGATTTTCTACTTGGGCATCTGTTGGCTGGTATTCACCATGCTCCTGTAGAACTCTGGTTACCTGCTGGTGCCATGATCCACGCTACTCCTTAGGCTGCAAGACTAGACTGACCAAATGAAAAGAGCATTTGGTTTGAGTAGAAATCCCCTTTGTGGACCTGAACTTTTGTCTCTAACATAGATCAGTGTCCTGTCTAGAAGCACTGGATTCCTGGATTTGTCTGTCTTGCTCCATTGTTGGCTGTGCTTTTGGGGCCTGAGCCTGGGCCACAGGAAGGGCCAGGAACTAAATAACAAGAAGCTCAAGAGGAGGGCTCCTTGCAAGACAGGGCTTCTCCCCAGGGATGTGGGTCTGGAATTAGGACTCTGGAATTAGGACATGATCAGAAGCAAGTCACTTAAATCTCCTGTGCAAAGGAGGGTCAGGGGTTTCTTTTTTTGACTTTAAAGAGAATAAAACAACAGAAAACAGAAAAAAAGCAAATCAGAACAGAACAATGCAAGCAACACAGCACTTCACAACAAGACAACCGGGTATCAACAGTAGCTACCATGATGTCTATTTTCTTTGAAATAATTGATAATAATTGATGTCTATTTTCTTTGAAATAATTTCTTTGAAATAATACACAGTAATATCAAACATAAGAAAATAGCATAAAACCATTCAAGAGAATTAAAATATTACAGGACATGCAAAACCAAGTAACAGAAAATGAACAATAATAGCTCATTTTCCTTAAAAATTTTGTTTATAGTATCACATATATTAAAATCCAATAAGACACAACATGATAGAATCAATAGAAGCAGAAAAACAAAAGCATGGTAGGACTTCAAGGCAAGATGATATTAAATCAACAATGGCTGCCATAATGTCTTATTTTCTTCAGAGTAGGGGTTCATACTATCACAAATAATAAAATCAAACAAAACAGAATAAAACCATTCCAACCAATGAATGAAAATATTATAAGACTTCAAAACCATATAATGGGGAATCATGATTACCATAAAATCTTATGTACACTTACCATTTCTTACACTCGAAAGACTATACGGTATTTATACATGTGAGTTTGATTTATTTCACTAGTGAATATGGTATCAAGTTGCATCCATTTACTTATAAATATCTCAATGTGGTCCTTTTTTACAGCTGAGTAGTACTCCATTGTATAAAAATACCACATCTTTTTTATCCATTCTTCAGTTGACAGACACTTAGGTTGTTTCCAAGATCTGACTATTAGAAATTGTGCTGCTATAAACATGGGTGCACATATATCACTGTGATATGATGTTTTCAGTTCTTCTGAGAATATGCCCAGAAGTGGAATAACTGGGTCAAATGGGACTTCCAATCTCAGCTTTTTGAGGAATCTCCAGACTGACCTCCACAGTGGTTGCAGCAGTCTACACTCTCACCAACAGTGCAGGAGAGTTCCTTTTTCCCTACAGTCTCTCCAGCATTTGTTGTTGGTAGTTTTCTTTATAGGCCATTGTTTCTGGAGTTAGATGGTATCTCAGTGTAGTTTTAACTTGCTTTTCCCTAATGAATAATAATGCTGAGCATTTTTTCATGCATTTATTTAACATTTGTGTGTCTTCATCTGAGAACTGTGTATTTATATCAGATGCCCATTTTTGGATTGGGTGTTTGAATTTCAGGGGTCTGATTTTTTAAAAATTCTTTATATGTTCTAGACAGAAGTCTTTTGTCAGAGGGACAGTTCACTAAGTTTTTTTCCAATTTGTGTTTTCTTTCACTATTCTGGAGATTTATTTTTACATGCAGAAACTCTTTAATAAGATGTGATACCAGTTATTGATTCTGAGAAGTATTTCCCATGTGGTTTGATTCTTCATGAATTCTCTACCTACACCTATGTTTTCAAGATTTTTACCTATTTTGCCTTCCAACAGATTTCATGTTTCTGTTTTAATGTTTAGATCTTTGATCCATTTAGACTTTGGTTTAGTACATGGTGATAGGCACAAATCTAGCTTTAATTTTCAGCATATGGAGAGCAAATTTTTCCAGCACCATTTATTAAAGAGACTATCGTTCTTCCAGTGAATGTGTTTGGCTCCTTTATCAAAGATAAGGTGGTTGAATGTGTTGGTAGTTGTAGTTGTATCTTCTAATATATTCCATTGATCTTTAGGTCTGTTTTTATTAAAGTATCATGCTGATTTTAATATGGTAGCTTTGTGGTACAACTTCAAGTCAGGGACTGTGATGCTTCCTGCCTTGCCTTTGCTGCTTAGAATTGCCTTGGCTATTCTATGTCTCTTCTGCTTCCAGATGAATTTTAGCAGTGATTTCTCTAGATCTGTGAGGTATCCTAGTGGTATTTTAATTGGGATTGCATTGAATCTGTATAACAATTTTGGGAGAATAGCCATTTTATTCTTCACAATATTTATTCTTCCTATCCATGAACAAGAAATGTCTTTCCATTTTCTGAGGCCCTCTTCAATTTCTTTTTTCAGGGTATTATACTTCCCCCTGACTAGATCTTTTACTTCTTTCATGAGATTAATTCCTAAGTATTTCATTTTTTTTGGATGCTATTGTGAAGTGTACGGCTTCTCTTATTTCTCTCTCAGTGAGTTTGTTGTTTGTGTATAGTAATGTTATTGATTTTTTGAGTGTTGACTTTGTATGCAGCTACATTACTGAATTTACTGATTATACCTAAGTGGAGTTTTGGGCATCTTCTATGTAGCATATTATGTCAACTGCAAATAATGATAATTTAATTTCTTTTTTTCCTATCCTTACTCTTGTCTCTTTATTTCTCTGTCTTGTCTAATTCCTCTGGCTAGCATTTCCAGTACTACATTGAATAGGAGTGGTGATAATGGACATCCTTGTTTTTTGCCTGAATTTAAGGTAAAGGCTTTCAGTTTTTGGCCATTTAATATGATGCTGGCTGTTGGTTTGTCATAGATGGCTTTTATCATATTGAGATAAAAACCATCTATTCTAATTTTCTGTAAGATTTTTATCATGAATAAGTGTTGGACCTTATCAAAAGCTTTTTCTTCATCTATAGGAATGATCATGTGGTTCTTATTTTTGGCTCTATTGATATGGTGGATTACAATTATTGATTTGCATATGTTGAACCATCCCTGCATGTCTGGGATTAATCTCACTTGGTTGTGGTGTATAATGTTCTTGATGATTTGCTGCATTCTGTTTGCCAAGATTTTATTGAGAATTTTTGCATTTATGTTCATTAGGGAGATTTGCCTATAGTTCTCTTTTTTAGTTGGGTCTTCTCAGGTGGTTTTTTTTTACTAGAGAAATATTTGCTTCCAGGAATAAGTTAGAAAGAATTACTTCTCTTTCAATTTCATTGAAGAGTTTGAGGAGTGTCAGCATTAAGTCTTCTTTGAATTTCTAGTAGATTTACTCAATGAATCCGTCTGGGCCTGGGCTCTTTGTTGGTAAGGGTTTAATTACATTTTCAAATTCATTAATAGAAATTGGGTTACTCAGCAGTTTTACATGTTTTTTGATCCAGCTATGTTATTTCATATGTTTCTAGAAATCTGTCCTTTTCTTCTGTTATCAAGTCTAAGAGAGTAGGGGTTTTCAAAATAGGTACTGGTGATCTTCTATATTTCCACAGGGTCTGTAGTGATGTCACCCTTTTCATTCCTTATTGCATGAATTTGAATTTTTTCTTTCCTTTTTAAAATAAGGTTGGCAAGGGGCTTATCAACTTTATTTATTCTTTCAAAGAACCAATTCTTTGATTCATTGATTCTTTATTTTCTTAGTCACCATGGCATTGATTTCTGCTCAGACCTTTATAATTTCCTCCTTTCCTTTAGCTTTGGGCTTGACCTGCTCTTCTTTTTCTAGATGTTTAGAGTGTAGCATCAGGTTGTTTATTTGTATTCATTCTGTTCTCCTGATGTGGGAACTCAGTGCAATAAATTTTCCTCTGAGGACGGCCTTCATTGCATCCCACAGATTCTGGTAAGTTGTATTTGTATTTTAGTTTGCTTATAGATATTGTTTAATTTCTTCTTTAATTTGCTCTGTGACCCACTGAATGCTCGAGTGTATTATTCAATTTCATGTGTTTGTGGGGTTTTTGCAGTTTCTTTTATCATTAATTTCTAGTTTCATAGCATTATGATCTGATAACATGCATGAGATAATTTCAATTCTTTTGCATTTACTTAAGTATGTTCTGTGGGCTGTTGTATGGTCTGTTTTAGAGAATGTCCCATGTGCTGATGAGAAAAATGTATATTCTGATGTTGTTGGATGGAATACTCTGTGTATGTCTATCAAGTCCATTTGTTCATAAGTGTGATTCAGTTCTGTTATTTCTTTGTTGATTTACTGTCTGATTGATCTGTCCCTTTGTTTTAATGGTGTGTTGAGGTCTCCCATTATAATTGTGTTATTTTTTATTTTATTTTGCATTTCTGTTAATACTTGTTTTGTATACCTGGGTGCTCCCAAATTTGGTGCATATATATTTAAAGTTGTTATCTCTTCCTCTTGAAGTTTTCCCCTAATTAGTGTGTAGGGACCTTCTGGATCATTCTTGGTTTGAAGTTCACATTATCTGCAAACAGAATAACTACCCCTGCTTTTGAGTGAGGACCCTGTTGCATGAAGTATTGTTTTCCATCATTTGACTTTCCTATGAGTTTCCTTTTGGGTTAGATGGGTTTCTTGTAGACAGCATATGGTTGGATTTTGTTTCTTTATCCATTCTGCTGGTCTGTTTCTTTTAATTGGTGAATTGAGGCCATTTACATTAATAGTTGTAACCGCTATATATTGGTTTATTTTTGACATGTTATCTTTCTGTTGTTGTGTCTTGACCTTTCCACTCTGTTTAATTGTCTGCCTTGCTTAGTGTTTTTTTTCCTATGTCTGTCTAGAATGTCTTTTAGTATTCCTTGCAGGATTGGTTTGTGATCATGAAATTCTTCAGCTATTCTTTGTCCTGGAAGTATCTTATTTCTCCATCCATTTTGAAGGACAATTTTCAAGGTACATCAGTCTAGGTTGGAAGTCATTTTTCTTTAGGATCTGAAATACTTCACTCCATGCTCTTCTTGACTTCACTGTTTGTGTTGAGAAGTCTGCTGTGATTCTGGTAGGTTTTCCTTTATAGGTGATCTGTCTGTTCTCTCTGATAGCTTTTAATATTCTGTTCTTATGTTGGCTCTCTGGGATGGTGATTATTATATGTCTAGATGTAGTTTTATTTTGGTTATGGCTATTTGGAGTTCTATATGCTTCACTGATCCTAATGTTAGTTCCCATTCTCATGTTTGGGAAGTTTTCAGCTATTACTTCTATGAATAGCCTCTTGATATCATTTGTGTTGTCCCCTTCTTTTTCATTTATCCCTATCAATCATATGTTGTTTTTCTTTGCATCATCATGCAGCTATTGAATTGTTATTTCCTGATGCCTTGTTATTTTTAAAAGATCTTTCCTTTCCTGTTCACTAGCTGCAATCTTGTCTTCGAGGTCTGAAATTCTATCTTCACTTTCATTGAGGGGATTTTGCAAACTTTCAGTGGAATTTTTAATATCCTGTATATCTCTTTGAATCTGCTTCATGCATTCTCTTTGTTTCTTAAAATGTCCACTCAGGGTTTCCATTTTTTTGCATTGTTCTTCTAACTTTTTAACTATGTCTTCTTTAGATGTGATCAGCATTTCTTTCATTGCATTTATCATTTCTTCTTTTACCTGGATGATTATTTCTAATTTGAGTTCCTTTATAGCTTCCCAGAATTGTTTATTTATTTCAGTTGATATCGTTTCAGGCATTTCAGGTGTATGGCTTATATTTTCGTCTATGTACATGGCTCCTAGACTTTGTTGGGATGAGCTGGAGGTTTGAGATTGCATTTTGGTCTTTCATTTTGTCATTTTCCTGTATTTCAGGTTTTCAAGTGATATTCCAAAGCTTCCCCCATGCATGTTGGAAATCACTTTTTGTGTCCTCGGCTCCTGGGACTGAATGGAAGTTGCTGAGCCAGGCCCAATCAGGCCTATGGGTCCTCCCATGCCTCTTCTAGTTTTCTGGAAGCTGGGCAGGCTCCTAAACCCTGGGAGAAATGGTGCAAAATCCTCCCCAAACCAGCACAAGCAGGCTGTAACTCACCTCTCATGCCCTTAGCTCCCCAGATTGAAAGAAAGATACTAGGCATGGTCCAGTCAGGCCCTCGGGACCTCCTGAGCCTCCTCCAGTGTTTCAGGAAGCTGGGTGGGCTCCTGATCACTGGGAGCGATGGTCCAAAGCTCTCCCTGAGCCAGCACAAGCACACTGGAACTCATCTTGCATGCTCTCAGCTCCCCAGACTGAAAGAAGGTCGCTAGGCATTGTCTAGTCAGGCCCATGGAACCTCCCGAGCCTCCTCCACTGTTTATGGGCCAGAGGCTTCTACTTGTCAGCACTATCCTTGGCAAGTGCTGAGTAAGGGTAAGGTAATATTTCTTTCCCTATGTATCCATGTATGTGTACACAATATACCTGCATTCATGTAAGCGCCATTTCTCAGTCTATTTCAAATTAAGACTTCTGAGTCAGGTTGGAAAGCTGACCACTTGGTAAACCAGCTTGCATCTATGGGGCTGATGTGGGTCTTTGCTCTGCCATATCCCCAGGACCCATGAATTCAAAGTTTTTTTTCCAAGGTGATGTTATTGGGGGGGGGTGTGATGGGACATTTAAGAGGATGGCCTTAGTGAGAAGTCGCTAAGTCATGTCCTTCAGAGACAAGCCCTTCAGACAGCTGTGGGACTGAGGGCCTGTCTTCACTTCTTTGCTTCCTGGCCTTTAGGTATTTTTGCTTCACCATAGATTCCAATGATATGCTGCTTTGTCACAGACCCAAAGAAATGCAAATCAATCACAGAATGAAAGCTCCAACACTATTAGCCAAACCAACCTTTTCTCTTTATTTATGAATTGTCTCAAGTATTTAATTATTGTGATTGATAGATCTGGCCAACAGTGACCAGAACCCCCCCCCAACATATGGCCCTATGTCCCAAACATAGGGACAAAAGGTCCATTACCATGTTACAAGAGTCTAACCACAAGAACAAGGAACTGCACCCTGTAAGGAAGAGCTCCACTGCCAACCTCCTCCAGAGAAAGACACATTACATAGAAAATACAAGAGCTACCCACAGCTCTCAGCTCATGACTGAAACAATACTTGCCCATACCCTTTTAACTGTCAATAAAAACCATGCTAAGCCCTTCCCTGCATGCCTTGCCCCTGGTCCACTGGGTAAAGTGCAACTTCTGCTTCCTTTGATTAAAACCCCTTGTGTCAACCTCGCAGTGTGTGTTCTATTTCTTGGCATGGGGTTCAATTGCTCTATCAATGATTAGAAGCAGTTTAATACAGATATATTAGAAAAATAGTGAAAGACCTAAACTTTTTAAAGATGTAAATATAATTGAGATGACAAAACTTTACAAAAATAAGCTAAGGTCATCTCACTCATGATAGTAGTTGCAAAACTCCTAAGCAAAATTTTAGCAAACCTTACCCTTTCATGTATTAAAAAGATATAACCAAAATGCAGTTTATCCCAGTAATTTCAAACTTGATTTGTGATCAGAAATTGAATGACTATAAATCATTACATTAACAGACAAAAAGAGAAAAACCATATGATCATCTCAACCAATGCAGGAAAACTGCCTATTCATACTTGTTTGTAATTTTTTTAAACTTTCAATAGCAACAGAAAAGAACTTTCTCAAGTAATTGAAGATATTGTATGCAAAATCTTTAGCAAATATAATCCTCAATAGAAAACAATTGAGTTGTGCAAATCATGCAGGGTATAGGAAGAGAGACAGGTCAGTTTGCCTTTCTGGTGAGTCAGTGGAAGCCATGTTAGGTTTGGGAGGAGTACAATAAGAAGCCAATTTGCCCTTCCTGTGAACCGCACAAAACATGCAGGGCCCAGGAAGAGAAACAAACCAGTTCACCCTTCCCATGAATCAGCAGAAGCCAAGCAAGGTCCAGGAGAAGTACAAAAGAAGTGGATTCATCATTCCCATGAGCTATGGAAACTATGTAGGGCCCAGGAAGAGAGACAAGCCAGTTCACCCCTTCCGTGAACCTATTGATGCATGTGTTGAGAATCAACAACACTGACCCCCCGTAAGCAACCAGTTGATTTGGAAGATAAGCTGAGTTGATAGCAACTGAGATACAAAAACAACTAAATGCTTGTGTTGTTTGATTGACTCTGTAGGCCTAAGGATGGTAGTCTGAGCATCTATTAGGAGAATAACAGCATGCAATATAGAAAGTATGGGGGATTTCCTTCTGTCTTGCTTTGAAATTTAATATTGTTCTCACTGTTTTGTTTTGTTCCAACTTATTGATTTGTTTTGTTCAATTTTCTGTTTTGATTGATTTTATTCTGTTTTGTTTTATTTGATTTTATTATATCTGATGATATAATTATTGTTGATTTCCTATTATCCTGTTTTAAATTTCTGGATCACTTTCACTGTTTCATTTTGATTGGCTTTAGGTTTTGTTCTCCTTAAAATGAAAAAATAGTAAAAATAAAAATTAAAAGCATTCTCTTTTGCATAAAATGCCAGGGTTAACCATTATCTCTTTTTTCTTTTGAAACTTATACTGGAAGTTCTACAGATTAAAATAGCATGTGAAGATAAATAAATGGTCTGAGAACTGGAAATGAAAAGACAAAAATTTTTATTTACAGATTATAAGATTCTCTTAATAGAAAACTAAAAGAATACACCAGTTTCTTAAAATTAACATATTGAATATAGAAATAATATGCAAAAATCTAACTGCATTTCTGTCATCAAGACATTTGAAAATTTAATTTTTAAAATTCCACTTCATATGCTGTATTTTTAATAGATACAATAATTAATAGATATATGTACATATAATAATTTCATGTATCAATCATTTCTTTGTAATGACAGCATTAAAAAATATTCCTCCTAGCTATACAACACATTATTGTTAGCTATACTTGTGCTGCTGTGCAACAGAGCAAGAGAATTCATTCCTGTTATCTACTTCAAACTTTGTCCCTGTTGATCAACCTTTTTCCATCCTTCATTTTCTCCTCCCCAATCTCTATTCACCACTTTTCTACTTTCTACTTATATGAAGTCAGATTTTTCAAATTCTGCAAATGAGTAAAATAAGGTACCATTTTAAATATCATCCAATACAAAGTGTTTTGGATTAATTCTAGTGAAACAGAAAAACTATTCATGGAGGATGTAGCACACAAAATTATAAAATCACTGATGAACATCTAAATCAACGGAAATATACAGAGACCTCATAAAACATGTATAAGTTTAATGATTCTTCATCATCGTGGCTGTGAAAGTTATACTACTTTTTAGAAAACATATTTGGGGGCTGGGGATTTAGCTCAGCGGCATAAGTGCCTTGCAAGCAGGCAGCCGTGAGTTCGATCCCCAGTACCAGTAAAAAGGAAAAGGAAAAAAAAAAAGAAAGAAAACATATTTGATATATTTTTTCATTCAAAAATATACTAAAAGAAGTGATATTTCAACATGATAATGCCAGGGAAAAACATTAATTTATTCAGTACTGTCTAGAAGATAATACATTTGGACCAATTTGAATTGCACATTGTATTTGGATTGCAATTTTGCCAATAAGACACAGTGGGCCAGAATTATAGGGAACTGGAAAATCTAAAGAAATTTTACTTAACATATCAATTAACTGATCTTTCAGTGCAACCAGATATAGAAATAAGTGCTTTTAAATTGTCTGAAGAGTTTGTTTTTGGACAACTGTATGAAGAATCCTTGAGCATTGTCTACTACAAAGGTCTGTTTTCTTATTCTAAGACTATGTCTTTTGGGTAAACTGAGTTATGCTGCAAAAGTACCCCAAATACATTAAATTTGGTACAATTCAAGTTGGGAGATACTGGTGAAAGTATGTGATACAGTGTGGGGGAAGAGTCATCCTAACTGTTTAGAATGAGTCAAGACACACAATTATAAATTTTAAATTTATAACAGTAAATTTTTCAGGAGTGGAACTGCTGCTGAGAATTGAGGGAGTGGAATAATTGCTGAAGCTGTGTGGGTTATGCAGAATTTAAATGGCAGATAATTCAGCACTGGAATGAGTTTTGGAAGCACAGGAATTAGATCGGAACAAAGAAGAGATTTTCAGATACAAAGAAACTTTGAAGAAGTAAAGTGTATTGGGTTTGGGAAATGAACAACTCATCAAATATGCTTCATAAGGAAGGTCTTTAATCCCTCTGTCTAGTACCTCATCAGAGCAATTAATATGGTTCCTGGCACAAGACAGGTTGCTCAGTCAACGGTCACCGTTAGGATAAATATAATATAATGTTATGAGAAAATATTTGATTGAGGACACAAGAAATGGTAGTTAAGTCAGCAGAAAATATCACAAGAACTTTAATGAAGTTGAGAAATAAGTGGAGAAGAGTTTTAAATTTTTCCTGGATTTGAAGCAAGGACAAGGGTGACCATAGTTTCCAGGTCCTGCTTTTATATAAAGTCATCTGCTATAGGCAATGTAAAAGTCCTAGGAAAACATGAACTTTGCTTTGCCTTCAAGAGCCATCTGTCCTTTGGACAGTGTCCAAAGGAACCTTGGAAAAACTAGTACAAGACTATCTTCAGGGAGTCAGTTGAAATGGTCAGGCCTCAAGGACAGGTATTTTGCTTTATGACAGTTGGATCCCAACTGTAACAAGTGGAGTGCCTGCAAAAGTATGTGTGCATGAATGTGCTTGTATATTATGTATATGTGTATGTGTCTGTGTGTACAAGGAGCACAGACAGTCCTATAAATGAGCTGCTGGTTCATAGCAAGACCACTGAACCCTTATTCCACACTTTGAATTCCTCTTCTGAGCCAGTGTCCTCATCGGTGTATGCCAAAGCTCTTGAACAACGTCAGTGGGTAAACTTACCTCTGTAGTGAAAACTGGCTGTGCCTCTGTGAGGATCCCCAGAGGTGAATACTCCTTAGCTCCTGCAGTGATTAACCGTGTTCAAGTTAGACAGATGCTCTACCCACAGTGGCCATGGAGGAAATGACAGATTTTCACCCTGTTCACCTCCCCTTTGCTTGCTGTCTCCCTCTCCAGAAGTCCAGCCCTGCCCCTGTTTTCTTAACTCTCCCCGTTTGGTCACTTTGTTTGCTTTACTTCTCCTCCACGTTTCCATCAGGATCTCTCAGTCTTTTCACTTGCCAGCTGGAACTGGCTGAGGAGCAGGTGGCTTGTATGCAACTAAGGACCAGATGGATTGTACAACCCTATCTCAAAAACTGTGTATGTAAAAGAACCCAGACCAACCTCTTGTTCCTTGACCTTAAGGATGCACCTGGCTCCTAGCTTCTATTCCACATCACCCATAAGCATTCCCCATGTGCTGGTCAGTTGCTCAGGTTCTTTTTTATGTATGGCATGTTCCCTCATTTTTTTAAATCTCTAGGTTGAGACTCTGCAAGTGCATCTTAAAATGTATTTCTCTGTATTGACCCACTTATATTTTCACACATGTCTCACTTCTATGTTTGCTCGAACTTTCTTTGCCTTTAGCCTTTTTTGTTCTTTTTGCTTTGGTGAGATATTTTTACTTTCTCTATATTACTTTTCACCATTTCTTGCTTTCTTGGAGCTTCTTTCTGTTGTGGGTATCAGGTTTTTCTATTTATCTGTCATTTTTCTTATTCTTTGGAGAAACAAATTTTAAGAAATTACTCAGTGACAATCCTTTCTTAGAGACTGTGATACAGAGAATGGATTACACATTTTGTTGCATTATTGTTGTTTGTTTTTTATGAAAATCTCTTCAGTGTTTCTAGGAGCCAGGTTAGAAAAGAAGAATTAAATACATCAGGAAAAGGGTTAATTTGATGTAAAGAACTTCCTGAAAGTGAGAAGCAGAAAACTCTTAGATGGATTCCTAGGTTTCTGCAGGAGCAGTTTGACTTTTGAGGAAGAGATTGGCCAAGTCCTCAGATATTGCTCCCACTTATGAAGGGAAGTCATAAGAGATAAGAAGAAACAGAGGCCAGAACTACTGCTTTTTGTCCATTCTCTGCAAGCCACTAATTATATTGCTTTAATTAATTCTTGTGTTGTACGAGAAAGAACTTGCTACAAAGCAACAAAGATAAAGTTAAATTTTGGACATGCATACTGATGCAGATTCTCTCTGTGCTGAGCTCACTGCTTTCTATAAATGATGAGATTGTGTCTGTATGTGTGTGTGTGTGTGTGTGTGTGTGTGTGTGTGTGTGAGTACATGAGCACCTGTGTATTTTATTTTTAAATGTATAAGTCAGTTTTAAGTCACTATTTTTAAATGATTGTCTGGATGAAAAACATGATTAGTCTTCAGCAAAAGAATTACAAAATTTTGCTAACAAAATTGTTTCACTTTGTGCCTTAAATGTGACTTAAAATAAGCCTGTGAATTCTTTTTCATAAATTGACAACCATATACATATGTATGTATATATGTATACATTGTAAAATAACTAAGCCAAGCTAATTATCATATCCATTGCCTCACATACTTATCAATTATTTGTGGTGAGAACACTTAAGCTTTACTCTCTTAACACTATTTAAATACACAGTACATTGTTTCCATGCTGTACAATGGAGCTTTTAAACTAATTCTACATATCTAAAACTTTTTGTCCTTTGACCAGTATTCCCCCAATTTCTTTCAGCCTCTGGCAATTGCCTTTTACTCTCCTGTGCCAATGAGATGGACTTTTTTTAGACTCTACGTATAAATGAGATCATATGATATTTGACTCCTTGCCTGCCTAGCTTATTTCACTTAGCATAATGTCTTCTAGGTTCATCCATTTTGGCTCAAATGACAGAATTCTTAGCTTTTTAAGGAGTGGGTAGTATTCCATTGTGTATATGTACCACATTTTAAAAACCTATTCATTTGTGTAGGCTGGTTCCATGTCTCAGCTATTTGTGAAAATCACTGGAGTGAACATAAGAGTGCATATTTCTCTTTAGCATACTGATTTCATTTCCTTTAAGTATGTACCTAGAAATGGGATTCCTGGGTCATATAGTAGTTCCACTTTTAATCTATTGATTTGTTAAGAAAGCATTATAATGATTAGCATAATGCCTGAATTCATTCACATTCTTTGTCCACACTTTCATTTATTGATAACAGCCATTCTAACAGGTTTGAGGCAATATCTCAGTACGGTTTTAATTTGCATTTCCCTGCTCATTTGAGATATTTAAATTGTATTTTATCTTTTTCATTTATTAGCACATGTTTGCAGTACATAATGTTTACTTTCCTGTGGGAAAATGGTGCATGTGCATAACACATCTTAATCTCTTTTTTCATCCTCTTCCCTTTCCTCCCCTTCAACCTTCACTTATCTCCTGATCCTCTTTGCCATCTTTGTGGTTTGCTGTTATTGAAGATTTTGAGGTTTTTTTTTTTTCATATACATGATGGTTATTTCTCTGTAGTCTTTGAGAAATGTTTATTCCAGTCTTTTGCTTAGCTTTAATCTGGTTATCTGCTTTCTTGCTACTGAGTTGTTTTGAGTTTCTCACAAATATATAATTCTCACTTCTTAAAATTATGTATTTCTTACTTCAACACTTTGTGTGTTTCAGCTTTTTTCTTCTGTATCCTATATCTTCTTCTGCATCCTATCTCTTCTTTTATTTTTTTAAGAGTAGGAAAATTTGTTGGAGAAAAGGAATGATGAATAGGTTTGGGAAATTGAATAGCTCCTGAAAGACAGGAGGAGTCCCAAGTGGGTTGCCGTGTGTCCTATTTCTTCTGTGTCTTTTCTATGTCCAGTACCTCTAGTACAGACTCTCTGTGTTGTCTTTCTGTCTCTCTACCTCTCTCCATCTGTCTGTCTCTCTCTCCCTTTCTCCTTCCCTCCCTATCTCAGTCTCTTCTCTCTTCTTCTTCTCTCTCCCTCCTTCTCTTCCCTTTTTTCTAGGTCTTTTAGAGTCATTTTAAATATCTTTCCTATCTCCCCTACTTTTCCCTTTCTCTCATTATATCTTACTCTTTCTTTTCTTCTTTAACCTATTTAAACTCATTCCAAATTATAATCAGGCCTGTTATATAGCAAAATAGCTCAGATTAATCAAAGCCAGAGCACAGCTGGAGTTATTTATTCAGTTCGCTGATATTCAATGGTTCTCCATAATTGCTAAATTCTTCTTTGCAATTTCTTATTCATCTGCTCTTGAACGTACACACAGGTTCTGAATATTCAGAGGAGCATTACTAGTGATATCTCTGCATATCAATTTTTCTCTTTCCCTTAGTCTCCTGCTTGTTTTACTACTTGTTTAAATCTCCATCTTAAAAATGATTGGAGAAAGGAGAAAAATATGTCTAGTCTGATTTTATTTCACCTTCTCTAATGGATTGTAGAATCACTTATGACTCAGTTGGATAAGGAACAGGAATGATGGGAGGTGATCAAGTCTTATGAGATGGAGGAGACACAATATGAGCTAGGCCCTTACCTATAAAAGGAGACCAAAGTAATTTTCAGTATTTCAGTTAATATGGTGTCCTCATGAATAAAGATCAACAATAAGGTCCTTCCAGGATAGTTTATTACCAACATTTGCTTTTTGTAGATACACAGAGATCTGCTTATAACAGGTCTGGTATACGAAGTAACCACATCTATAAAATTGTCCTTGGGCAGGCATCTTCATGGGCTTCAGGATATTCAGATATATTCAGTTTCAGATGGATGTGGAGAGATGAAAGTGGATTCCATAGCAAAGAGGCAGAAGAAGTAAACAGAAGGCAAAAAAGAAAAAGGGGCAGAGGGATAGGAAAACAACAGGAGAATTTTGACACTTCCAAACTTTAACTCAATTTGGCAAATCTTGAGTGCAAGCAAACTATTTTCAAGGTAACACAAAGAGCAAAAAGCCTAGTCTGATTATTTTATGACAGTAAACCCAATAGAAGATTAAAGACAAGGGAAATGACAGTGAACTTAGAAAAAACAGGAAATGGGTGGACTCTGGAAAGCTTTCTGAAGTGCCTTTCTGAGACACTGGAGAGGGTTTCTAAATTATAAGGCTCGCCAGCAGAGGCCTACAAGGACTCACACTGAGGATTGCTGTTCTTCCTTGAAAGTCATTCGTGGCCGGCCTCCAAACATTTGTCAAACCACAGATCCAAATGCTTTTATCTCTACCACTTTATTAGGAAACATCTGACAAAAGTTTGTAAACTGTTGTCTCTTAATTTTATTCCTAAATTCCTCCCAGTTCATGTACCTGCATTCATAAAAATCACAACATGCCAAAATCATCTCTCAAGTTTTTGAATCTATCAAACTGATACATTTCAAAGGCCTTGTCAGTACTATGTAAAATCAGATGGGGAAAAATTCAGATGGGGAAACAATTATTCTTTGCTGGCTATTTAAGGATGTTGTAAAGCCTGGACTTGTCTTTCTAAAACAGAGTGGGTGCAATAAGCTACAGGCTCAGACACAGGATGTGGGCTTGCAAGGTCTTTCTATGGGCTATGCGTTACTGCTGTTCTCCTTGATTCTGCTAAAAGGTGTCACTGTGATTTCCTCTCTTTCTGACATTTCCCATATAAGACAACTACCCAGCCAGATGTAACTGTTTGATTCTCTCTTTGAATGAAAAGGCAGAAGTCTTTAGACTGTGCTGTACCTTGTGCCTTCTCTCTTTCTCTGATTGTCCAAAGATAACCCCAGTCTCACTAATAAGGACCTCTGTGAGATCCTGACCCTTACAGGTCATCCTCCCAGTTAACCTTTCCCCACTAGATCCCACTCCTAACAGGACAATTAACTGTAAATTCTTCAGTGGAAAATCCACTGATGCATATAGCACCCCTGTGATGCAATCATCTTACAAAGGTCCAAGCTCTGAATTCATGAGGTTTTGGGGGATACTCTTTATCTAAGCCAGAACAGAGGCTTATGTGGGAATTGAATGAAGATTTCCTTTTCTACTCAATGCTAATTACTAAGTGTTAGTACTTGGGGTTTTCAAGCCTTGCATTTCCTCTTCCTTCTATGAAAATTCCCTAGTCAAGTAAGATCAAATCACAAGCAATGTGCAAAGGAGCCAGAAACACCCATCTTCTTGATTTCACTCCAGAGAGCCTATAATTGGTCTTAAGGTGGCTACAAACACACATTTTTATCCTATAAAAAAACAAATAGAATTTAGAAATCAGGTTAATTCAAGAAAAAAGACCATTATTTATTTTAAAATATGGTGATATACCCTAGAAATTAATCAGAAATGAGCATTGAAAGTTCTCTTAAAATGCAAGGGCAATCAGGATCTCACAGAGGTCCTTATTAGTGAGGCTGGGTTATCCTTGGACAATCAGAGATAAGGGAAGATGAACAATGAATAAAGTTCCTCTTAATCTTCACAATAAATCTATCAGGCAAATGTGTGTTTCTTCATAATACAGATGATAAAAGAATGCTTATGGTAATTTATTTATAAAGGTAATTTATAATTGGCAACATTAAATAGAAAAATTAGAAATTGAAAATACATAAAATGTATTTTGAAAGACTGCTCTGTGCTAGGCAATGTGCCAGGAGATAAGGACATAAGATCTCCATATTCAAGAAGCTCATACTCTAGATATTAATGTATATGAGGAATGTGTTCTCTAGAAACTGAAGCAAAGACAAATGCAATTTTGCATGGGTGGAGGTGGGCACAAGTTACTGAAAATTCGGTATGAAAGTAAGGATTGAGGTTAGCCTTGTAGAAGCATGAATTTGTTGAATGGACAAAATGGAAAGTGAATTCCAGGGAACAAAGGAGAAGGTCACATGTAGAGACTTGGAGGCACAGAAAACTATGAAGTGTTGGGGAAAATTAAGTAGCAGCTGGAGCACAGAGTGTCTCTAAAAGAGCAGACAAAGATTAGCAATTCTAACCAGCATTTTACGACAAATGTATATTGAGGTTAAAAAGAAGATATTGGAAAGTGTCTTCTTAACTTCCATCTTGAGTGACTAACAATTTGTTAATACCCTTAACTAAGGAAGGGGATGAGGAGGAGCCATGGAGTCTCATTGAAGCATTAGTAACTGTGCAGTTTGCTATCATTTGTGTAGATATCATCCTAAATAAATGTAAACTGAATCTGATATTCTGGATTTTCATTCCAATTGCCTCAGAAAATACACAGTAGAAAATTATACTTTTCCCATAATTTCAGTGATAACAGTAAGTTCCTCCAGCTATAATCTGTTGACTTGAAGGAATTGGAACACCTTACAGGCACCCACAGGATGAATATTCTTAAAGTGCCTTAAAGCTCTCCTTCATTTTTTTTTCTTCCCCCACCTATTCCTTTCCCACACTCACTCAAAAATTCTGTATCTCTACATGAGATCTATTTACTCTTATGGACAAAAGCATTGTTTCTGTGATTTATAATCAATATCATTTTCTGAAATTACATCATACTTGTGCTACTAAATCACTCAAAACCACACTTACTCAGTTTGCCATGCTCCTAAGTCAGCTGCTGTCTTTTTCACTGCAAAGGCAGAACAGAAGCATTAGCTTAAAGGACTAAAAGACTTCTAGCTACCTTCAGCTACTGAGTAGTCCAAGAAGAGCTTACTATGTGGCCCACTCACTCACAAGAGCCACGATCTGTCTTGTACAACAGCTGGGAGTCAAATCCTGAGCTAAAATAAGCTTTCCCTGGAATTCTCCTTTGATGCTTCTTAGGGCTAGTTATTGTCTCAGGAAGCTCCAGGTGGTGAGATTGGATGCTCAGCCCTCTCTCCATTACTCTCCATAGGAGACACCTTTAAGGAAACAATTTAGCAAGACAAAGAATACTTTTGTTTTCAGCCTGATGAAGAAATGTCTGTAGCATTAAATGACTTCGAGTCTCCAAATCAGAAGTATTTAATCTTTTGTGGGTCCCAGCTACCTTTCACAAATTGATAAACCATGGACTTCCTAAGAAAATTGTTTTTTTTGTTGTTGTTGTTGTTTTGTTTTGTTTTGTCTTTTTCCTTTTTATTGGTACTGGGGATCGAACTCACGACCACTGCTTGCAAGGCAGGTGCTTATGCCGCTGAGCTAAATCCCCAGCCCCAAGAAAATTGTTTTAATACACATCTATTTTTACAGTACTTCAGAGAACATCCTGAAACAAGTTTCTGCATCCTCCAGGGTGGAGGGTGGGGAGATCATTAAAACTCGGACTAAACAGATTACATTTTTTTCGCCCCAAAAATTGATCACTCTGTAACATAAAATGATGTATTTAATCTAAAAGTGTAAGATTTGTGTGCACATAAGAGAAACTAGGTATCAAGTGGCATAAAACCTGAAATTATAAAGGCATATTTTATTTAAAACCATTCTACAAGATATACAAACCTCACAGAAACTGAAACTCTATAAAAGAACAATCTGCAGAATTTAAACAAGGCTAATGAATTTATATACAACTCAAGTGAACTACTTTCCTGAAACAAATAGAAACTATAGAGTTAATAAATAATATGCAATCGTATGTTTCATTCTTGTGGTCAGAGCATACTAGAAGAACAGAAGCGTTACAGCTAACTATTGAATGTGTTCTGCTCCTCTTTAGTAAGTATGACAAGAATAGAGCCTCATACTATAATGAAATATTTTCCCACCAGTGCAGTCTACAATAGCACACTTTGTTCATTGTGCTACTGTGGTCGTGGAATGTGGACCTCTCTCCCTTAGCTCGCCAGCACTGTAATTTCAGAATTCAAAATATGTGTGCCAGGAGAGTTCTTTCCCTCCCCCCCATAAATTGCCACACATTATACTGACTTACAGTTTCTTTATAATCTAAACTCTGTCATATTTACTTGCTTATAATTGTTTTGGCACATACATGATAATATTAATAATAGTAACTGCTTAGAACTACAGTAAATGATATTACTCTTCTAGTCTGGTTCTGAATCAATTGAAAAATAAGATAAAAAGTTCAATTGAAAGAGGTCAAACAGCTTTATCAGCAATAAAACAGACACATTTTCATAGTACACAACCCCAGGGATAAACAGACAGAAATAGTCCCAAGTCAATAGCAACAATGGACAACAACAAAAATCCTCTACATATGGGGAAGAAAATGCCCCTGAAAGGCCACTTGCTCCTAAGAGAATGGTGAAAGGAAAAGGAATGTGTGTGATGGTTTTCTCTTCTTAACATCGTCAGGTAAGCCAATCCATATCCTCTGTAATGGAGTAAAGGAAGAAGACAAGAGTGTTATATTATGATAATTCTCTTCATTTAAGAGGAAATGCAATAATACTACACACCTATGTGACATTAAAACAGATACCAATTAAATGTTGGTGTGGTCATTAAAACAACCAATAAAAATTAAATTTTAAAGGTTCAGGGTTAGTTTTAGAAGGCATAGCAACAGAAGTTGATTTTAGAAGATTCTTTGCCAAAATAACATTTGCAAGGACAGGTTTTATTTTACAGAATAAGGACTGACAGGAAACTAAAATGAAATAAATGTTGTCTTTTTATTTTCTTGTGGTTTTTCTGCAAACTAATAGAACATATAATTTTCAAATCAAGGTTGGACACAAAATTTAAAGGCCTGAGACACAAAATATGACAAAAGGGACAAAATAAGGTTATGTCACTGGTGGCAAACCTATGGCACATTTGCCACTGTGAGCTTTTTGTTATTAAAAGTTCTGAAAGGTTTGCTATCACTGGATTATATGTTAACAAATGATAGTATGGAGCATGTAAGTTTTCATACCTGTGCTGTAAAGTGCCATATGCACGTAACTGTGTAATATAATTTAAGCAGGCATTCATCTGTGACGTGAATACAGATGTCAACGAACTAACAAGATCACCAGACACCATTGTCTTCCAGAGTGACTCACCAGAAGAGACCATCCTTCCTGGACCAAGACCTCTTCAGACACCATGAGTTCTCCCCTGTTGCTTACCATGTGATTCAGTGACCAATATTGCTAGCAGAGCAATAGAATGAGATAAGACATAATTTCCACTATCTTGTACCATTTATGTAGACAAGTATTTGGCTGGTTAACCCTTAATGATAGCTCACAGACACTAAATGCTGGACATCATATTATATTATTTCTGGCACAATGAACCACAAGTAATCACCTATCCTCTGGTAGTTCCCAGTGACTGACCAGGTCAAACTTCAATTTCTTCTTCGATAAATCCCAGACTTCTCTGGCATATCTCACCCAAACTCTGACTTCAGTATCAACCTGCCCACTAAGTACAGCTTCCAAGCCACATTTTAAACAGTGGTTTCTTGTCTTTCTCTTCACTTTTGGAATAGACCAGAGAACTGAGTATAAGAATATCCCTAAAATGAATGTTATAGGAATAGACTACTGTTCTGCCACTGCTTTAACCCACAGGAAATCATACATGGAAGGAATCTAGAACTTCAAGGTATAATAAGGTATGTGGTTTCTAGAATGCAGATAGGAAATATGAGAACTTGAAATATGGATAGGCGAGGGGAGTCCTACAGAGTGAGATAAGTGTCAGGCACCAACATCAAAACGAGATAAGGAGGAAGAGGATTGTTAGGACTGGAACTAGGTAGAAAAAAGAAGCAACAGAGATTGAAGAATGAGAGTTTGTACAAAGGGGAGTAAAACAAGGGAAAAGGAAGAAGGAAGGTGGAAATAACTGGGAAATAAGCAGGAATGTACTGACCGTACTCTATAAGCATCTAAAGGTAGGCGGGACTGATTCATACAAACTTCAAAGCAAAAAAGAAAAGTACAAGAGACTTCATCTGAATTTCAAAAGTTGCAGTAGTGAGATAGGAAAATGAAAATTGTAAATGCTCATTCTCTGAGGATAGAAAAAGAAAATGATTTACTCCTATAGGCAAAGTTGTGGATTAAGTTTCCCTGAAGGTCCACACAAGAGTAGTTGCATTTGTTGACAGAATCTCTTGGTTCTACCCATCCTATAGTGCATAACCCTAAATTCTAAGCCCATGAGAAAGATTGTCTCCTGTTCAAAAAGTATGCCAGCGCTCAAAACTAGGATCTACCTCCAGCATACACAGAATGGGTGGATGATGTAGCAGCAGCCACTGTTTAGAAAATGAGAGAAAAGTGGAGCACTGGGAAAAGCTAAATATGATTGATTCCTGACATATGCAAACAACTCTCAGGGACAATCCTGAGAAATGTGTTTTCTTTTTCCTTACACTCCCACCATTTTGTAATCTTAAATAACTTTCAGGAATATTAAGCATATTTTTCCTATAGAAATATATACATTCTGCTATCGCTCATCTGCATCCTATGTATGATTTCTGCAGGTGAATAACCTCCTTCACTTCCCTTTAAACACCTACACTTTAAACAAATCCCTCTTAACCCAGGAGTCAAAGTAACAACAGCTCTTTCACTTATTAGTTAGTTAGTTAGTTAGTTAGTTTTTGGTACCAGGAATTGAACTCAGGACCTTGCACTTGCCAGGCAGGCACTATGTCACTGAGATATATTTCTGGCCCTAGCTCTTTTATTTTTTTTTTACCTCCAAATGCATTCTGTGTAGTAGGTAAGCCTTCAATATTGAGAGCACTGGAACAGATGCAATACTTCATGGAAGCCCTGATCAAACCAGAGGAAAATACAGCCATCTCAACCTAAATTTTTATAGTGTGATTCTATGTACATAGCCTGTGGTATCCAAAGCATTTTCACTCTACATAACACTAATAGTTTACCAGACTGTACTAAGTTTCAAAACATTTATCACCATACATCTACCATGTTTTAGAATTGGGTTTCTATGCCCAACTGAGTAACTTAAATTTCTCTCTGTCTATCTGTCTCTGTCTCTCTGTGTCTCTGTCTCTGTCTCCTTGTCTCTGTCTCTGCCTGTCTCTCTGTCTCTGTCTCTCTGTCTCTCCGTCTGTCTCTCTATCTGTCTCTCTCTTTCTCTCTCTCTCATGCATTTCCTGTCCTTCCTCCCCATAATGTAGACCTACAGAACAGCAGCATTGTGAAAGAGTTCACCCTTGTGGGCTTTGAGCAGAGCTCTCCCTCCACATAAGCACTGCTCTTCACCCTCTTCCTAGCACTCTACAGCCTTGCCAAGGCCATGAATGGCCTCATCATCTTCATCACTTGGACAGACCCCAGACTTAACAGCCCCTACATGTACTCCTCCATGGGTCACCTTTCTTTCTTGGACATCTGCTTCATCACTGCCACCATCCCATAGATGTTGGTTCATCTGGTAGTCAAGAATCACACTGTCTCTTTTGTCTCTTGGATGATACAGATGTACCTGGTCTTCTTTGTGGGTGTGGCTGAGTGCATTCTCTTGGCTTTCATGGCCTATGACCATTGTGCTGCTTCCTGTTACCCACTAAGCTGCCTGCAGATCATGAACCAGAAGGTTTGTGTAAAATTGATGGGCTCTGCCTGGATCTTTGAGTTGATCAATGGTATCTTTCTTGAGTATATATCATTCTGGAATCCCTTCTGCAGAGACAGCCCATGTAGAAAACCTCTTCTGTGAGGCCCCCATAGTGATCACTCTGTCTTGTGGTGACCCCTAGGTTAGCATGAATTTGATCTTTGTTGACACCACTGTGGTGCTGCTCAGTCCCGTGGTCCTCACTGTCACCTCTCATGCCTGATCCTGGCCTCTATCCTTGGCAGAACCTCCTCCGCCTCCTCAGGTCGGGACAAGACCTTCTCTACTTGTGCCTCCCACCTGACTGTGGTTATATTTTTGTATACCTCAGCTATGTTCTCTTACATGAATCCCTGCAGCACACATGAGCCTGACAAAGACAAGCCCTTCTAGCTCCTCTACACCATCATCACCCCCATGTACAACCCCATCATCTATAGTTTGCACAACAAGGAAATAAAAGGAGCCATGGTGAGGGCTTTTAGGAGAACTAGGGTGGCCCAGGCAGTGTGCCTAGCAGGAAGCCCCTGGAGAAGAAGCCCCCTCTCCTGGGGTGGAAAAAGATTAGTTACCTCTTTCTCATCCTAAACAAGTGAGTAACTCTCCAATGCTGAAAGACTTCAGGAAAGAGAATTCCTGGCTTCTCTGACACAGACTCAGACCTGGATGTTCTTCTTGATGACTAAAACTCATCTCTCTGACTTTATTTCCAGCACACTGATACTAAGATATTCCTCAGTAGTGAGGGATATCTTAGGATAGTAGACATAAGTCCAAAGCAATAAAGTATCACCTCCTGAGATAAGGTATCTATGTTTCTTAATAGAAAGTCGTTTGAGGAACCATTCTTTTGGGAGCTTCACTTTCTAATGGTAACATCAATTTTAGTAGTTGCCTTGGATCTGGGAAAGGAGTACACTGAGAACCACAACAGGCCTGTAGGTTACAATAAATTGAATAAATATGCTATGAGAATATGATAATATCTGTGCATGTTGATCCTCAAGTTCTTCAATTAAGTTTCCAGAAAAAATAAGAATTGATTGATGGATTATATTGCTAACCAAAGATGGCAAGAGGTACTTCTAAATATCCTAAAGCACATAGGACAGCCCCCACCCAAGGATGCAGCCTAAGATATCAATTATATTGAATATGAAAAGAGGTACTAAGGGGACGGAACACAATGGTAATGAGAGGTAGTTGTACAAGAAAAAAGGAAACCAAGAAAAACTAGAATACAGAATTCAATCTGCAAAGCTATCATTCAGTTGCCCATGAGAAGGATTTCTGTTGGCATTGTCATGGCAATGATCTAAACAGTTATAATAAAATAGTCACTTAAGATTTCTGTTCATCTCTATCTCAGCATTGTCTCCTCCAATTTTCACAAATTATAGGACTTTTCCTATCTAGTCATGCTCTTCTAGGTATCACTGACATGGATGCCTATCTGTCACTTCAAACCAAATATTGGCTAACCACAGTTAAACTTCTCCTGTCCCCATCAGTTTTATTTCCTGTCTGGACCACTCTCACCCTACATCCTCACTTTCTACATTTTTACCCCAACAAGTATCATTTAATGTGACCTAAAAATCCACGTTCTCCTTGAAAATATTTCCTAAACTTCAGCATTTTTTTCTCATTCACTTACATCTTTTCTTTTTAAATTTTTATTTAAAGAAGGAAAGAAGAGAAAATTTAAAAAACAAAAAATAAGAAAAAATAGAATACAGAAAAAAATTAGCATCATAAAATTGCTACATTTTGATACATTACATATTGTCATTTTAACAATAGTTGTTAAAGTTACAAAATCAAAGCATAAAATGTGGCTAGGCACTCAGACATTGACAGTGCAAACCCTTCTGCTCAATGATCTAATAGAAATTAGTAATATGGTCATCTATCTTACTCACTATACATACCGTTATATCCTTTAGAGCACTTTCCTTCCTTTTCACTTTTACAATATGTATTATATTTTTTGGATCCCATTATTCTGTCAGTTCTTATTACCTTTTATACTACAGAGACAATGTGATATTTACTAATGTGAGTCTTGTTTATTTCACTAATGAGGATATTTTCAAATGCCTTCATTTACCTATAAAGGCTTCAAGATCAGCCTCTTTATAGCTGAATAGTATTCCATTGTATGAAAAACCACATTTTTTTCATTCACTCTGTGGTTGATGGTTTGGTTGTTTCCAAGATTTAGCTATCGCAAATTGCACTGCTATGAACATGGGTGTACATATATCACTGTGACATGACCTTTTCAATTTTTCTGGGAAAATACCCAGGGGGGAGTAGCTGGATTAAATGGAACTTCCAATTCTAGTTTTTTGAGAAATCTCTATCCCGATTTCCACAGTGGATGCACCAGTCTGCACTCCCACCAACAGTGGAGCAGTGTTCCTTTTTCCCCTTATCCTCCCCAGCATTTGTTATCGATTGTTTTCTTGATGGCATCCGTTCTTTTCAGGGTGAGATGAAATCTCAATTCTGTTTTAATATGCTTTTCTCAAATGACCAGTGATGGTGAACATTTCTTCATGTATTTATTTGCCATTTGTATATCTTCATCTGAGAACTGTGTGTTCATCTCAAATGCCCATTTTTGGAGGGGTATTTGAATTGGGGGGGGCTTGATGTTTTTCAGTTCTTTATATGTTCTAGATATAAGTCCTTTGCTTGAGGGATGGTTGGCTAAAATTCTTTCCCATTCTGTGGGTTTTCTTTTCACTTTATTGGTGATTTCTTTTGAAGTGCAAAATCTTTTTAGTAATATGAGATCCCAGTTGTTGAGTCTTTGAAGTATTTCCCATGTGGTTTGCATTTTATTCGTGAATTCTCTACCTACCCCTATATCGCCAAGATTTTTACCTACCTTGTCCTCCAGTAGATTTAGTGTTTCTGTTTGAATATTTAGATCTTGACTTTTACCAACGCCTGTCTTTCCCACAGAGTACCCTAATCATGAGTCACATTCATGTCGTAGCCTCATTCTCCCACTCCTATGTCAGGATTCCAACTGTTTCTTCTGTCAATTGTTTTTCCTCTTCCTAAAACCTAACAATAAATGTCTTCTCTACGTTTCCAGTTTGTTAAATACTTTCCTTGGCTCTATAGGAAAAAAATACCCATTTTTTTTCTCCAAAACTGGATCTCAATAGGCAGACATTTATTGAGTTTCACTGCCTTTTAGCTAGTTAGGTTCAGTTTATAAGAGCAGCTATCAGTATCCAGGCAAACAAGAGGCAGTGTATATATTAGTTACTTTGTAATCACTGGAAAAAAAATACTCAACATCCATAACATAGTGAAAAGATTTACTTCAGCTCATAGGTTCATTAAGTTCCGTGGCTTCAAGGTAGAAACTACACAGTGGAAGTTATGATGGCCAGAAATCAAAAAGAGAAGGCAGTAGCCAGGCATGAGAATACACTCTTCCAAGTCATACTAGCAGTGACCTGCCCCTCCCAGTCAGTACCGCCTCTGAACATAATATTTTGGAGGGATATTTTAAATCTAAATCATAACATTTTAACCATGACCCCCTTAAAGCCTGTGCCCTTCTTTTTCTACAAAATATATTTAGCCTACCTCCAAGCAGTGCTAATATCATAACTAAAAGTCCAATCCAAAGTCTCCCCTGAGAATCAAGGCAAATAACTGTGAATCCCTATAAAAATAAAAATAAAAATAAAAATAAAAATAAATAGATCCAACATACAAGGAACAGGGTAAAAAGATCATTCTACAAAAGAGGAAGTCTAGGAAGGAATGAGACCAACACAAGATCAAAACCTAATGGGGCAAAACTTAAGTCTTCTAATTCCATGTCCAGTACCCATGGCAGGTTGAGTTGATATGTGACCTCCAAAGGGCTCAAGAAATCCCACTCCTATGGTCTGGCTGATTGAAGTGCACATAGCATCTATCTGGAGGTGGCTCTTCTCACTACATGAAGTTTTCCTCAGGAGATGCTCCACATATCTTTACACCTCTAATTTTCTAGAGTCTCCACTGTCTCTCACAGCTTCACATATTTCTCTTTTGTGGACTCCTGGTAAGGCCTATAATCTCATGACACACTTTTGGTCTCTCTGGACTTGTGAAATATAGATTGAAAGCCCTCTTGGCCTCAAAACTTTTGTATTACATGCCTGAAACACAGGTACCACATGGATCACACTAAGATTTTCCACCAGTATGAGCAGTAGGCCCTTCTGGACTGTATCTGCAATGGTCTATGAGTGTCTGGATGGCTAAGCATAATGAAATAAATCTCAGGAAACCAAGTTTCTACAAAGCCCTTCTTGAGCTGATAACCAAAGGAATCTCTTCTCAAGTTAAAGGTTTACAATTTTTCAGCCTTCAGACTGTGATTAGTGACAACTTGTTAATTTTTGAGATACCTCAAGTATCTTGCTATCCTGATGCAAACTTTATAACTCTTGACTTCCAGTGATCATGAAAGACCACTCTTTTGCCCTAACTTTGCAGTAGTGTCCTTTATGACAAAAGTGCACACTTTCCAGTCATGCAACTGTGTTGTTCACTCCACATTTTCACTGTATACTTAGCAGAAATCAGTCAATAGTACCCATGCTATTGCCCAAATATTTCACTGCCTTGAAATTTTCTCCACTGGATCAATTAGTTTACTTCCCATAATCTTAGCCTCCCACAAAGTTTCAGGATATGGGCAAATGCAACCAAATTTCCTGTCATATCATAATAATACACATGGTCTAAATGCCAGTGAAATCCTTCTTCCTGACTGAAACATTTTAAATCTGGCCTTTATTGACCACATTCCTATCAACATTCTAGTCCTACATCTCCAGTCAATCTCTGCTTACAGCATGCTGTATCTTTTCTAGCTGACATCACCAAACATTTCCAAACTCCTCACAATCAAGTTCCAGAGCTTGATCAAGTATAGTCACGTGATGAGATATAGTCACAACAATAACCTCAATCTTGAAATCAATATTCTGTTTTTGTTGTCTTTATTATTGCTGAGGTATAATACCTGACATCCACAACTTGAAGGAGAAGAAGTTTAATGTGGCTCACGGTTCAGGGAATTCAGTCCATGGTTAGATGGCTCCAAGGCAGAAACATATTAGTGAAGGGCACAGCAGAGAAAAGTTGCTCAAATCATGGTAGCCACAAAGCAGAGAGAAAAGTAAACAGCCAGAGACAAGAATGCTAACTGGTTTAGTATACTTCTGAATCATGTACTTACTGAAGAAGAGGAAATATCCACCCTGGATGTGAGTGGCACAAACCAATAGACTTGTAAACTAAATGGAATAAAAAAAGATAAAGAAGAAAGCCTTGCTCCTGTCCCTTTGGAGGCACTCTGGTCACCTCCATCCTCTTTGGACATCTGTCTCCAGTCTTCCAGTGCAGACTCTTCAACATTCCAGCATACTCTTTAGCCTCTAATGTAGACCCTCCATCTTCCTGATAGATTCCAATGAATTCTAGATTGGGGAGATTCTCTTCAATGAAGTTGAGAGCTCCAGATCTTTCACCTTGACCAGATCATCATAAACAATATATGTAACTGTTACCACACCCCCAAGGTCCCACCCCTTGCAGAAAGGCTCTACTTCTGAACACAAGTTATTGGAGAACATTTTATATCTAAACCATAATTCAGCCTGATTCATCCAAATTGAAAGACTGATTCAATAAAATGAAGAGAAATTATTAACTTTTACAGGTTTCTGGTAAGACTTATCTTTTAAAAAACAGACATATAAACAACATTAAGAATGAAAAGGGCATAGATATCACAAACTGAATTATAAGAAGGACTTACGCTTCTGATATAAACTGATTAGGAAATTTGGCCCAATTTTCTCATAAAGAAAAATCAAAAGCTTGATAAATATTTTAAGATATATGTGGGCTTTAAAGTATCATATTGTTGAGAGAGAACAAGACCACACTAGCAAGCAAGCCCAGTCTGAAAACCGGCACAATGCACAGGCAGCCAGATCCCAGCCTCTCCCAGAGAATCAGCACCATTTGCGGAGCAGGTGTAGAGAAAACAGGCCACACCATCAAGCAAGCCCAGTCTGGGAACCAGTGCCATGCACAGACCACTACCAGACTGGAATAGCCAGACCCCAGCCCCTTCCAGCATGTGGGCTGGCAAAGAAGAAGTAACAATCAACCCTCAACCCCCAGCCACCATAAGAATCCAACTTATGCAAAGAAACACAGGCTGTGATGATAGCTATAGTGGTGAAATGCAATTGGATGCCTGTGGTGCTTTGGTGTTTCATTTAACATTGCAGGTCTAGAGCCTCTGGGTTCAGAGGATAGTGGTACACAGTGTGACATCAAGAGGGATCTTCTTCTGAGGGTTGCAGCCATTGTTGATTCCCTATGGTCTTGTTCTAGAAGTTCTATAATGTTTCCATTGTCTTGTTGGGTTGGGTTTTATTTTTTGTTTTTGTTTGATTACGTCAAATATGATGGCAACAGCAGCTATTTCAAAGATAGCAAGATATATTGTGGTAGAATTTTGGATTTCACTATTGGCTTGCTTTGAAGTCCTCTATTATACTCATTGTTTTGTTTTTAATGCTTCTACTCTATTCTGTTTTGTTTGATTTTTACTATGTCCAAAGTTATCTGTAGCTATTTTGAAGACATCAAAAGATATTATGGTAACTATTATTGATTTTGTAATGTCTTAAAGTCCTATATCTCTTACATTGATTTGTTTTCATTGGTTTTATTCTCTTTAAAGTAAATTTTGAAAAATAAATACAGTACCAAATTGTCTCTCTAAACTGAAAAAGTATGTATGAGCCAAAATTTACAATAAATACTGTATAAGGATAAGAAACTGCTCAAAGAGGAAAAGTAAATGAGACAGGGGAAAAGAGGAAAGAAGGAAGGGAAAAGGAAAAGACAAATTTGTGTGTAAATATATATATATATATATATATACACACACACATAAGAGCTAAGATGACTGTCTACTAATTGATTAGTCACTGGAAAAGAACAGTTTATATTCATATGATTAGATCGATTTTATATGTCTATATCTGTTAATCTAAGCAACCCTTTTGAAGGTGACAATATGCAATATTGCAATGTCTCTTTTGCTTTTGTTTTTCTTTTCTGTTTCTTTCTTGTCTTAAATTTAAAAAATTAAAAAGTGATAAAGCAATGAGCAATTTCAGAATCAAGATCCATAATTATTCAATATGCCATTTAAGTAGACCAAAAACAGTTAACAAGAGAATTTATAAAGTGAAAAATAGATCACAAGAAAGTTGAAAGAAAGACTGAATGATATCCACGATGATTGACTAGGAAGTAATGGCTACTGTGAGTGTCTCCAATTTGGTGCTATAGAAAATCAGTTACCCTAAAGTAGGAACAAACTATAAAGTCTAATACTGGAGGATAAAAATAGAAAGATAACCCAGCGGGACTAATATCCAGTGTTTAGAGGATGGAGGAGAGAAAACTACTCCACTCTTGGATTGTGGTATCCTACCCTCTACCCGAGATCTAAAGTACATGATATTCTGGGAAAGGACCAATCTGAGAAAGGAAGTAGCACGGCCTTTCAGTGCCAGCCTAGTGGTTTAAATAGAGCCATAGTCATACTATCTTCCCTACTGGGCATAGTGAGGTGACACATTTCCAACACAAGGATTCAGCAAATTCAAAAACAGAATGGGTTAAAACTTAATTGCCATGTGCCTACACACTCCCCTTGAAGGCTGGGTGTTGGTGCTCCAGAACTAACAAGGAAGAAGAAACCAAGGAGATAAAAGGTTTTCCCAACATAAACAATAATAATAACAACAATGATGCTAATGATAAGCTACTTATTCCTTCCACGTACAACAGGAGTGCTGTATGTGGAACGATCAAATCAGTTCTCTGCCAACATCTGTTGGCAGGCTCCCATGGAGGTGGAGACACCCAGCGATGCTAGAAGGGAAAAAAAAACCCAATTCTTCAATAATACCTGGAACAAAGTCAGAGTGATCATTGACCTGGAATGAAGCAGAGCCACGACAGCACCCTCTTGCTGTTTCTGCAGCCAAGATGAAATAGGCAAATGTGATGACCACCACCTGGAGTAGTGATTCTGAACCTACACTAGGCAAGAAAAATCTCTAGAGGGAAGACATGGGCAAGCCGGCAATACTTAATGTCCAAATGGATCAAAATAATTGGATCCATGGAAGTCTTCAAAGGGGCATGCTCAGAGCTCAACAGTAGGACATGGGTTATGAGGGAGTAATAGTCAAGCCTTCTGATAGACAGTTTTCTGGCTCACAGCAGGGAAATGTACAGTTCATGAGGCTACACAAGACTGTAGAGGAAGCTGTGTGGAAACTCTGAGCCAACATGAAAACAACTGTGTGGTTTCTAATTTCTTAATCCTTATTACCACCGTTACTTTTGGTAATTGTAGTTATTGTAACCTTGCTATCCTGTTGGAATTGGGACATCCTGCCTGGTTGGGGATTGGGGGGCATCCATTTCTTCGTTTTCTATCCTCTTTTTCTATTTCTTGTTTTTATTTTTTCTTACTAATCTTTCTATTGGTTCTTCTTTGTTTGTATTGGTTGATTATAATTCTTTAAGTTTCAAGCATATCTCTCTTGACCTAAACCCTCATTTAGTGTGACTTCCTACCCTTTCCCTATCATATTAGTTCTTCTCATCATCTTGCCTCCTTGCCTTCCCCCTCCTCCCCTTCATTTATCTAATGACATAAATATAACAGGGGGCTGCATAAGTGCATTAGAGAATAAGAACTAACCAATAATATAAATTAAACAGTACCATTAAAGGCATGTAAGTGTAACCCTTAATAAAATTGGGCTTGGAGGGGCCAGATGAAATTACCTACCAACTCTCCCAATTCTCCCTAAGCAGATCCACAGGGCACTGATGCAGAGGAAAACAAACACCAGATAGATGAGATGTATGAAAAGATTAAAGAGGAACTAAAGAAACTTGGCAAGTTCAAAGAAGACATAACTCAAAAACTGTGGAAGTAGCATGCAAAATGACCAACGTGGAAACAGGAGAACAAATAACAATTGGAAAATTTGACCAAAATTGTTCAAAGTGTGAATGACAAATTTTCCAAAGATATAAACTTCATGAAAAAATGTCAAACAGAGCTGGACCTGGTGGCACACACCTGTGATTCCAGCACAACAGGCTGAAGCAAGAGGATAACCAACAAATGGGATCATAATCAAATTTCAAAGTTTCTACACAGCAAAGAGTGAAGAGACAATCTACAGAATCATAAAAACAGTTTGCCAGCTACTCCACAGAGGATTAATACTTAGAATATATAAAGAACTAAAAAAATCAGATCCCCTAAAATAAAAGACCCAGTGAAATAATAGGCAACTGAAACTAATAGATACATCCAGGTATTATTGAAGAAATGGCCAGTAAATATATTTTTTAAAATGTTCAACATCACTAGCCATTAAATAAATCCAAATTAAAACAACCCTGAGATTTCATCTTACTCCAGAAAGAATGGCTATCATGAAGAAATTAAGTAGTAAGAAATATTAGTGAGGTTGCAGAGGAAAAAAGAACCCTTCCACATTGTTAGTAAAAATGTAAAGTAGTGTAGTCACCACTGGAATCAATATGAATATTTAAATTTGAATGAACAATGAGAGAAGACACAGGGAGACTGAGTCAAAATTAATGATCTAACACTAAAACACTAAATAACCATACCTTAGGAAACAGCTGTTGGTGTGAGAACCTAATTTGACACGGTAGGATACTCATAGAAATACATACAATAACTAACATGTGGCAGCAATTCATTAAATATGTATGCTACATTAGAGAGGTCTTTAGTCCATCCGTCTACCACCTCATCAGAGCAGTTAATACGGTGCCCAGAACAGACAGGGTGCTCAGTCAAACTGGGTCACTACTGCATTAGACACATGCATATAATACTATGGGAAAATATTTGAGGTCACAGTAAGTGATAATTAACTCAGCAAAAAACATTACAAGAACTTTAAGATAAAACTGAGAAATAAGTGGATAAAAGTTTAAAAAGTTTCCAAAGGAAACTGGAAAGGAAGTGAGAAGGCAGGATGAGCACAGGATCATAATGTTGGTCAGGTCCTGCTTATCTATAAAGTCATGTGCTACAAGAATCATAAACTTCCTAGGAGGACGTCGACTGTACTTTGCCTTCTAGGGCTACTTGCCGTGGACCTGTCCTCACAAGGGAGCCTTGAAAGAACTGCTACAAGACTATCCCCAGGGAGACAGTTGGAATGGTCAGGCCTCAAGAATAGACAGTTGGCCTTGTGACAGTTGGCTCCCAACAGTAGTAAATGGAGAGTCAGTGCCTAAAAAGTGTGGGGTGTGTGTGTGTGTGTGTGTGTGTGTGTGTGTGTACAAGGAGCACATACCTATAAATGAGCTGCTGGTTCATAGCAAAACCACTATACCCTTATTACACACTTTGGATTCCTCTTCTGAGCCAGTGTCCTCATCAGTGTGTGCCAAAGCCCTTGGACAACGTCAGTGGGTAAACTTACTTCTGCAGTGAAAACTGGCTCTGTCTCTGTGAGGATCCCCAGAGGTGAACACTCCCTGGCTCTTGCAGTGACTAACCATGTTCAAATTATACAGAGGCTCTACCCACAGTGGCCATGGGGTTTCCCATGGGGTTAACAGGGCTCAGAGTTTCACCCTGTTAACTTCCCCTTGGCTCACTTTCCCCTTCTCCAGAAGTCTAGCTCTGCCTCTGTTGTGTTAACTCTCCCTGCTTGGTCACTTCATCCTCTATATTTCTCCTCCGTGTTTCCATCAGGATCCCTCATTCTTCTCACTTGTCCTGATGGACCTGACTGAGGGGGCAGGTGGCTTGAGTGTGACTGGGAGAACCAGATAGATTGCACAACTCTATCTCAAAAGCACAGTATGGGAAAGAACCCAGGAAGACCTTTAGTTCCTTGACCTTTAAGATGCATCTGGCTCCTATCTCCCATGCCACATCATCCACAGGCAGCCTCTGTGTGGTGCTGGTCAGCTGCTCAGGTTCTTTTCTTTATTTGGCATTTTGTCTCCTCATTTTTTTTATCTCTAGGTTGGGCTTTTTGTATTTCTGTCTTAAACGTATTTCTCTGTATTAACCTATCTTAAATTTTCACACTTATTTCTACCTTATCTCTAATTCTTTCTTTGCCTTTAGCTTTTTTCTTTTTGGTTTAATGAGATTTCTTCACTTTCTCTATAATTACTTTTTCTCATTTCTTTCTTGGGGCTTTTTTCTTTATATTGTATCTCTTGTATTTTGCCTTTTCTCTGGCATTTTTCTTGTTTCTTGGGGAAAGTTAGGTTGAGAAGTGATTCACTGATGATCCTGTCCTAGACCCTGCAATGCAGAGAATGAGTTTAACATTTGTTATTGTTTTTTTTTTTTTTTTTGGTGAGGTTTTGTTTTGTTTATTTTGTTGGCAGTATTTCTAAAAGCCAGACTGAAAGAAAAGGAAACTTACACATAGCAGGAAAAAGGATGAGTTAGAAACAAACAACTTCCTGACACTGAGCAGTAGAAAATACTTGGATGCATTAGAAAGGGTGGTAAGATCCTCTTGTCCCTATGGTTTGCAGGAGCAGTTTGGCCTATGAGGGTGAGGCTGGCCACGGCTTCACGGTAATTCTTCCACGTGTGAAAGGAGGCATTCGAAGATGAGAAAAAATGTCGATCAGAACTAGTTTACAGCCTTGACTTTGCCACTCACTAATTATATTATTTCAATTAATTCTCTTGTTATGGGAGAAATACCTTGAGATTCAGCTAACCCTGCCAGAATAATTGCCAATGCTAAAACTGAATTTCAGGTGTTCTGACTCTGAAATCCCTCTATGCATGAAGGGCCAGGGCCTCACTGATTTCTAAGAATGACGCTGTTAAGTTTCTCTGAACTTTGCATCTTCATGCACTGCATGTATTTCAGAGGATTCTCAGTTTTAAAAGGGTATGGAGAGATTGAAGAGTGAATCTGAATTAAAATGGCGAATAAAGTCAACAGAAGGCAGAAAAAGGGAGAAAGGAGTAGGAAAATAACAGGAGAATTTTGACACTTCAAAGCTTTAACTCAATTTGGCAAATCTTGAGTCCAAGGTGGCAAAGCAACATGCGGAGCAAAAAGCCTGTTCTCATTTTTGCATGGCAGTAAACCTAACAGAAGATTAAAGACAAGGGAAATGACAATGAACTTGGAAAAGACAGGAAATGGGTGGACCTTGGAAAAACTTCTGAAGTGTCTTAATGAGACACTGGAGAGGGTTGCTAAATTATAAGGCTCGCCAACAGAGTCTTACAAGGACTCACACTGAGGACTGTTGTTCTTCCTTGAAAGTCATTCGTGGCTGGCCTCCAAACATTTGTCAAACCACAGATCCAAAGGCTTTTATCTCTACCACTTTATTAGGAAACATCTGACAAAAGTTTGTGAACTGTTGTCTCTTAATTTTATTCCTGAATTCCTCAGACTTCATGTCCCTGTGTTCATAAAAATCACAACATGCCAAAATTACCTCTCAAGTTTTTGAATCTATCAAAATGACACACTTCGAAGGCCTTGTCAGAGCTGTGTAAATATTCAGATGGGGAAACAATTATTCTTTGCTGGCCATTTAAGGATGTGGTAAGGCCTGGCCTTGTCTTTCTAAAACACAGTGAGTGCAATAAGCTAAGCTCAGAGACACCTGGCAGACACAGGATGTGGGCTTGCAAGGTCTTTCCATGGGTTGTGCGTTATTTCTTTTTTGCTCCTGCTGAAAAGTGTCACTGTGATTTCCTCTCTTTCTTCACATTTCCCATGTCAGACACCTACCCAGCCAGATGTAATTATTTGATCTCTTCTTGAATGAATAGGCAGCAAAGTCTTTAGAACTGTGCTGTACCTTGTGCCTTCTCTCCTTATCTCCAGTTGTCCAAGGATAACCCCAGTCTCACTAATAAGGACCTCTGTGAGATCCTGATTGCCCTTGTATTTTAAGAGACCTGCATTCAAAGCTCATTCCTGATTGATTTCTAGCTCACATCACCATATTTTTAAACAAATAATAGCCTTTTTTCTTGTATTAACCTGATTTGTAAATCCTGTTTGTTAAAATGTGTTTGTAACCACTTCTGGGCCAGCTCTCTGTCTTCTGGTCTGGAGTTAGGAAAGCCAAGGCCTTCGTCTCCTTTCTACAGTCTGCCTGTGATTCAGGGTTTTTTGGGATTTTTTGGGTTTTTTTTTTTTTTTTTTTTTTTTTGGCCTGGGAAATTTTCAGCAAAGGAAAAGGGAGCATAAGGCTTGTAAATTCTAAATGCTAACAGTAATTAGCATTGAGTAGAAAAGGAAATCCTCATTCAATTCTCACATAAACTGCAATGAATTTACATCCTTTATATGTTAGATTAGGAAATTTGGTTCTTCCAGCATTCCACTCATTGCAAATTTGGGGGCAAGAATATGCTCATCATCATTAATAAAATGGAAGGAAACTTCTTTTCATCACTGAATCTGTTCTTTATACTATACTAATCACGTATCTGCTAATAGTTCAACTTTTTAAAAGAATGTCTTTTATGGGTACATTCTGACCGTCAATGTCTTCCACAAAGTTTTAAGTATTATTTCAGATTTACACCTAAACTGAGGACTTTTGAAGTTTAATTCTTGTTCTTATTTGGATTGGCCTTTTTTCTTTTACAAAGACATGTTTTTGTAAAAACAAATTCTTTGATTTATTCATCAGCAGATTTTTCTTAACATCTCATTTTTATTCTCTGTATGCATTTTGCCTGTTATTATTTCATTACTCTTAAAAGCTTTCTGCCCCTTATTGAAGCACTATTTAAAGCTCTAAGCACATTGTATTACAGTTTGCCAAATATCTCTGTATTAACTGTAATATATGCTGTACCAGGACACAGGATTTATAGTACTTTCCCATGTTTAGGAAATATGTTTTCAATTTGTAGATATCATTTTTTAAGTCCTTCAGGTATTTTGAGCACTATTGATATTTGAAAAGATGAATGTTCTAATTAATGTGTATTTCCTTTAATGAGCTAGAAAAAAATAAAATTTATTATACTCCTTCCTTTTTAAGATATTCTTTTGTATAATTTATACATTCACACATACACTACATGCATTTTTGGTTGAATGAAGAAGCCGCTTAATCTTCACAGTAAACCTATCAGACAAATATGTTTCTTCCTGGAACAAATGAGAAAAGTACCCTTATGGTAGTTTATCCATGAAATTGATGTAATTGGCAGCATTAAATTAGAATTTGGATAATCATTTATTCTACTGCTCTTTAACAAAATGTATTTTGAAAGACTGCTGTAGTAGGCAATCTGCCCGGATGTTGGGAGCCGCAGCCCCGAGCCCGGTCGCCTCACTTGGCGGACGTGAGGCCTGTGGTAAAGAGTAAAGCCTGAGGTAGATTACCCCTCCCATCGAGCACGTTAGTTTCCTGCTTACCGCGTAAGCAACCCGCTCAACAATATAGTCTGCCTGGCAACTGATGATGTTAGCCAATCAGCTTGCCTTGCTTACTTTAACATGATTGGACACTGTATCCGTATATATACTGGTGCCACCCCTGGGGGGGAAGAAGAAGCCCGGAAGTAGAAGCCCAGAAGGAGCCGCGGGGAGCGGACCAAAGGAGGCTTCGGCTGGGAGCGATCCCAGGGCAGGCTGTACGGAGAAGGAAAATAAAAGAAAAGGTTGTCCACTGCCAGACTTTGTCGTGTGTCCTTCCTGCCGGCCGGGAGCGACATCGACATTTGGAGGCCCGCACGGGGACTGATCACCCCCGAGACGTGACAGCGGACAACGCTCCAGTACAGAGCTGCGAGACAGGTGAGTTGGGGATAAGCCTGGGCTCTGGGTGGCGCGCACCTACAGGGCTTTTAGACTCCCCTCAGGCTCATGCGTAAGTGGCGGATTCCTTGGGCCTCACGCGGTGAGTAACATATTAAAAAATGGGAAACATGCTAGGTAGTAACATTAAGAGCGAGGGTGGTTGTGGAGAAAGCTCTCAAGAGCTTACAAAAGTACGCAGGGTATTTGAGCAGGCCCAGTCAGGGAGCTCCCGAGAGGGGCCCGTCAAGGGGAACAAAGATGCTAAGGAGAAGGACGGGGCTCTAGCCTCGGAGTCGTCTGACTCCGAGGACGAGGGAAAGTTGAATGGCAAGGAGGCCAAAGAGACCAGCTGTCAGGAGCCTAAGTCGCTCGATAAGGAGTCGCAGGGTTCTTTCCCAGCGTTGCGCCGTGAATTGCGCTCCGCTCAACTTGGTCTGCGGAGGAGTAGGGAGCTCCTGAGCGCTCCCCGGCGCGAGAGGGAGGCGAAGCCTTCCGCCCCACCTTGGGGGCTGTTCCCGGAGGCGATCCCTCGCCGCGAGGCGGCCGCCCGGGAGCTCCCTTCCCCTTCGCCAGAACAGGAAGTGATGCACGGGCCCCCATTTTCCGCCCAATCATGGCTGCCGTCTTATGCTCCGCCGCCGGCGGGTCGGTATTTTTACAGGCGGCTATGGCAGGGGGGACGTTTGTCTCATGAGGTACATCCACCACCTGGGATAGATAGTGGCCCCTACGGGATATTTCCTGTACAAGTAGCTATGGGCCAGGGACGTAATGCATGGGAGCCTTTTGAGATAAAGCAGATTAGAGAACTTAAAAATGCAGTTACAACCTTTGGGCCGACTGCGCCTTACACCACTGCCATGCTGGAGAACCTGTCTTCTGGGCCCCTCACCCCCGCGGACTGGATTCAGCTGGCAAAGGCGTGTCTGCCCTCGGGTAGTTACCTGGATTGGCGAGCCTGGTACGCAGAGTTCTCTGCAGAGCAGGCTGAGAGAAACGCCAGTCGGGGAAACCGGGGGTGGAACAAGGAAATGCTTATGGGAGAAGGTCGGCACGCTGATGATCAGACTCAGTTCCCCGGCGCTGTCTATGAACAAATCAATGCCATAGGGCTCCGCGCCTGGAAGCAGGTAAGTGGTGCCGGAACAGCCTCCTTGTGTCTTTCAAAAATAATTCAGGGTACCACAGAGCCATTTGTTGACTTTGTGGCCCGAATGCAAGATGCTGCCGATAAGATATTTTCTGATCCGGGAGTGGCTCGACCGCTGGTAAGGCAGCTGATTTTTGAGCAATGTACAAAGGAGTGCAAGGCAGCGATAGCTCCTCATAAGAACAAGGACCTCAACGCCTGGATTAGGATATGCAGAGAGATAGGGGGGCCGCTCTCCAACTCGGGAGTGGCTGCTCTCCTGGCCGCGGCTGTACAGCAGAGGGGACCTCGCGGGTTAGAAGGGGAATGTAAGGCTAAAGGGTGTTTTGCCTGCGGGGAGCCAGGACACATTAAACGTCATTGCCCAAACAATGCAGATGCTAGGCCTCGCCCTAGGAATGAAGAACCATATGTTTGTGGGCGATGCAAGAGGGGATCACACAAAGCTGAGGAGTGTAGGTCGGTCTTTGATGCTCAGGGCAACCGTATTTGTGGACGAGATGCTAGAGGGCCAAAAAACGGCCAGAGGGGGCCCCCTTCACAGGTGGGCCCCCGCCCCAGAGACAGGACAGCTCAGGATGGCAGCCTTCAACAAGGGCCACCCCTGGGTCAGCAGGTGTGGACCTCAGTGTCGCCTCCAGACTTATATTAGTGCCTGATATGGGTGTTCAAGTGGTTGAAACCACCTTTAAGGGACCGTTACCCGAAAATTCCGTGGGTCTGGTGATCGGGAGATCCTCCACGGCCCTTCGGGGTCTCATAGTAGTCCCGGGGGTCATAGACTCAGACTACACAGGACACATTAAAATTATGGTTCAATCTCTTGTGGGTACTATGGTAATCAATAAAGGAGACAAGATAGCGCAGCTCTTGCTGCTCCCCAGTCTCCACAGGAGATTTCCCTCAAAGCAGAAAATTAGAGAAAGTCAAGGTTTCGGTTCCTCAGGGGAAGTCTTCGAGGGACTCCATATAATACTTGATAAAAGGCCCATGCTCTCACTTAAGGTCAACGGCAAGAGTATAACAGGGCTCCTAGACACAGGAGCTGACCGTTCCATTATCTCTAGAAAGGATTGGCCCTCCAACTGGCCCACCAACACTGCAGATAACACGCTGCAGGGCCTGGGGATGGTGTCAGCTCCTCAGGTTAGTGCTTCAACCCTGCTCTGGTGCGATGAGGAGGGTCATCAGGGCCATTTCCAACCATTTGTGTTGCAGTTGCCAGTGTCTCTATGGGGAAGGGACATCCTCACTCAGATGGATGTCACGCTTACGTCAAACTGCTCCCCCCAGGCTAAGGATATACTCAGGAACCAGGGATACTATGTGACTCCTGTGCCACATACAAACCTGCCATACCGATGGGAGTAAACCCTCGAGGTTTGATCCCTGGTGATGTTTGGCAGATGGACATCACACATATACAGGAGTTTGGGACTCTTAAATATGTTCATGTTTCCACAGACACCTGTTCTCACGTCATATTTGCAACAGCAGAAACAGGTGAAAAAGTGTCTAATGTGATCAATCATTGCCTGGCGGCTTGGGCCGCATGGGGCAAACCAAAAATATTAAAAACTGATAATGGACCAGCCTATATAGGCAAAGCCTTCAATGAGTTCTGCAAAATGATGGAGGTTCAATTAAAACATGGTATCCCATACAATCCCCAAGGTCAAGGAATCATTGAGAGGGCTCATAGAAGCCTCAAAGAAATTTTACAAAAACAAAAAGGGGGAGTAGGCCAAGGCCTGGCCCCAAAGGCACGATTATCCATGGCACTATTCACACACAATTTTTTAAATTTAAATAATGATAATTGCTCCCCAGCCGTGGAGCACTGCAACCCTTCCCCCAACCATAAAGGGTGGGTGAAGTGGAAAGATGTCCTGACAGGACAATGGATGGGCCCGGATCCAGTGGTCAGCTGGAACCGAGGCGCGGTTTGTGTTTTCCCACAGGAATCGGGACGAGAACCACTGTGGGTACCGGAGAGACTGACACAGGCGACAAAGCCCTCGACTGAAGATCAGACCTGCCCTACCGGAGATCCATCACAGACCAACCAACAAGATGAATAGAAATAGCGGTAGCCCGAAATGGACAAGAAGATCCTCAGGCATATGCATGGCTCGCTCGCCTAGCCTACGACCGAGTCTAGGGGTGGTGAGCTTCCCACACTCCTCCTCTAAAAAATTATGACATAGCTGGGTAGGAGAGTCAATGACGGGTAAGAGCGTACTCCCCCGGTGCGACTCAACCTAAGCCAGGCCCTACCCCATTCTGCACGTAAGCCGCTGGACTGTTAGATGCTGCCCAGGTCTAAATTTCTCTCCGAGGGGATTTCTTTACGGAGAGAAAATGAGTGCAAGCTTGTGTGCATCCAGGTTCCGTCCAGTTTGTGCCTGGCCCTAGAAAAAGGACGAGGGCCTCAGGGCCTTGGCAGACCATGGGACGGCCGACCAGGGTCTAAGCCAAGGACCTACGGTGGGCCTACGCATAGGGCATAAGCCTCTGCACCCAGTCCAGGAAGGGCTACGTTGCGCACATTCATAAAAAATAAAAAAGGGGGAGATGTTGGGAGCCGCAGCCCCGAGCCCGGTCGCCTCACTTGGCGGACGTGAGGCCTGTGGTAAAGAGTAAAGCCTGAGGTAGATTACCCCTCCCATCGAGCACGTTAGTTTCCTGCTTACCGCGTAAGCAACCCGCTCAACAATATAGTCTGCCTGGCAACTGATGATGTTAGCCAATCAGCTTGCCTTGCTTACTTTAACATGATTGGACACTGTATCCGTATATATACTGGTGCCACCCCTGGGGGGGAAGAAGAAGCCCGGAAGTAGAAGCCCAGAAGGAGCCGCGGGGAGCGGACCAAAGGAGGCTTCGGCTGGGAGCAATCCCAGGGCAGGCTGTACGGAGAAGGAAAATAAAAGAAAAGGTTGTCCACTGCCAGACTTTGTCGTGTGTCCTTCCTGCCGGCCGGGAGCGACATCGACACCCGGAGACAGGGATATAAGATTTCTGTGTTAAGGATCTCATGCTCTAGACATTACAGCATATGAAGAATGCTATCTCTACTAATGGAAGCAGGAACAAGTATAATTTCACATGGATTGAGGTGGTAGGCATTAGTGGAGGCTTCAATGTGAATGTAAAAGTTGAGGTCAGCCTTAATGAAGCAGAAATTTTTCAAATGGAGATAATGTTTGTACAGTGAATTCCAGGAAGGCGACGATCATACGCAGAGATTTGGAGGCACAGAAAATTACAAAGTGTTGGGGAAAGTTAAGTAGCAGCTGGATCATGGAGTGTCTGTAGAAGAACAGAGGAAGATTAAGAATTCTAGCCAGCATTTTACAGCAATCAATATGGACGTTAGAGAAAAGAGATTAAATTCTACGTTTGGCAACTAAAGATTTGTTAATACCATTAGTACAAAAAGGAATTGAGGGAGAAAGAGACCTGGATTCTCCTGGAGGCATTGGTGCAGGCTGCCATCCTTTGTGTTGGTACCATCCTAAATGAATGTAAACTGAACCTGCCAATCTGAAAGTTTCATTACAATTGTCTCAAAACTCATGGAGCAGAAAATTATTCTCCTTTGCCCATCATTTTAATGTTTAAAAGTAGTAAGTTCCTCTGGCTACCAGGGAAAAGGAACACTGCTGGTCACCTTATAAGGGTTCCACAGAGTGAGTTTCCCTGACGTGTCTTGACGCTCCTCTCCTTTTTACTGTTGCTTTTCACTCTGCCACCTATTCCCTTCCCACTCTCATTCAACAGTTCTATATCTCTGTGTAAGGCCTGTTTACTCTTACAGGAAAAAGCATTTTGTTTCTGTGGTGATTTCTAACCAATATCATTGTCTAAAATTAAATCATACACGTTACCAATCACTCCACACCACCCACACTCAGTCCTGTTCTAGGTCAGCTGCTCTCCTTTACATTGTGAAGGCAAAACTGGAGCATAAGTTTCGGGGAAGCAACCAAGAGGTTTCTAGCTGCTTTTAGCATTGTAGGCCTTCTGCCACCGAGTGGCCTAAGGAAAAAGCTTACCATGGTATGACCCACCCCCTCACAAGAGCCACAGTTTCTCTCACAGGACAGTTGGGAGCCAATTCCCAAGCCAGTAGTAATTTGTCTTCCAGGAATTCTCCCTTGAGACTGTGAGGGCTGGTATAGTCTCAGGGAGCTACTAATGGTAAGATTGAATGTTCAACCTCTTTCAATCACTCACCACAGCAAACACTTTTGAGCAAACAATTCAGCATGACAAAGAGTACCTTAAATTTGCAGTCTAAAGCAAATAAGTCCATGGGAATAAAATCTCCAAATCTCCAAATCAGAAGTTTTTAAACATTTGTGAGTTCAAGCTGTCTTTAGTTGAGAAACCATGGAGTTGAGAAATCCTGGAGTTTCCAGGAAAAATCCTCTAACAAGTATTCCCACAATGTTTCAGAGATCTATGAACACACTGAAACAGGGGTATAGGAATTCCCTTGTTAACTCTACCACTATATTTTTTTACCCAGAAAATTGATGATTCTGTATCATAAAATAATATATTTAAGTCTAAAAGATTTAAGTGTACATGAGAGAACTAGATTTCAAGTGGCTCAAAATTTGAAATCATACAAGGCGCATTTATTTAAATTAGTTCCATAATATACACAAACCTTCCAGAGACTGAAGCTTTCTAAGACAATCTTTCCACATGATTTATACAAGGTTAGTACATATACAATTCAAGTGAATTAAATCCATTACTGAAATGAACAGCTTCTGTAGAAATAATAAACATCAACAACCTAAATGCCCATCAACTGAGGAATGGATAAAAAGATATGGTACTTTTATAGAATGGAGTACTACTCAGCTATAAAGAATGATCACATTGAGACTTTTATAGGTAAATGGATGCAACTTGAAACCATACTCATAAGTGAAATAAATTAAATTCACATGTGTAAATACTGTATTGTCTCCCTAATATAAGAAAGGATGAGAATATACAAAATACAAAATCCTGAATAAATACTGTGAAAAAAATCTGCTCAAAAGGGAAAAATAATTCAGGGAAAAGGAGAAAAAAAAGGAAGGGAAAAATATATAAATTTGTATAAACATACTTAAGATAGGTAAGATGATTGTGCTACAAATTCTATTAGTTCTTGGAACAAAACATTTAACATTCATAGAATTGGATCAATTTTGCATGTTTGTGCCTGGTAATCTGAGGAACTCTTTTGAAGATTACTATGTAAAATAACAATCTTAGTTATGTTCCTAGCACCTTGTTTTGAAAGCCTATATCATCATTGTTTTGGGCTCTTTGCCATTGTTATTTGTCTTTTTTGTTTATCATTTTTTCTAGTAACTCATTTTGTTTTGATTTGTTCTTCCCTCTAATGCAGAAGAATAGATTTACATGTAGAGGCTTATACATGCGTAGAACCTCTCCTAAACATTTTACGAGAATTGATTGTATTATGCATGGTGATATGAACAGCCCCTTTGAAGAAAAGGAGACATTATGGTAGCCATTGCTGATTTCCTATTGTCATGCTGTGAAATCTAGTAATGCTTTTATTCATTGTTTAGAGTGGTCTAGTCTGATCCGGCCTGCAGATCCATCTGTGGGGTATACCTGGAGGGGGAACAGGGATGAATAAAACAGGGGGGAGACAAAGAGAGATTGAAGCAAGTGGAGAAAATCCGATCAAACCTCATTTATTCAGGAAGTGGTCGCGTCCTTTATGGGCCAAGGGCGGGTTGGTGGGACAGGAAGAAGCTACGGGGTGATTTCTGATGGGTCATCGTCACATCCAGGTATGTGACATAAGCAGGTGAGGATTATGGTTAACGTAGGCAGATGCATTATGTACCCATAGGAGAGAAAGGCGGCGAGGCAGCAATGGGGAAGTTGCAACTAGTCTGTTTTGTTTTATTTAATTTCAACACATATAAGGTATGAACAGTTATGTTGAAGAGAACAAAAGACATTATGGTAGCCATTGCTGATTTTCCTATTGTCTGATTTTGAATGCCTGCAATGCTGTCATTATCCTGTTTTGATCAGTTTTATACTATTTTGTTTTATGTGAATTCATTGTATGTGAAGATATAGACAACTATTTAGAAAAAAATAAGAGACATTATGGTAGCCACTATTGATCTCCTATTGTCTTGCTTTGAAATCCTGTGTCACTTACATTGTTTTCTTCTTATCTGCTTAGTTCTGTTTTGTTGTTTTGTTTTACCCTCTTTAAGATAACATTTAAAAAAGAAATAATAAATATTGAACAGCTGTGTTATATTTTATTTCCTGCAGTAACACATGCTAGAATACTATGTCTTGCTTCCCTTCAGTAAGTGGGACAAGAATCAGAGGCTAACATTTTAACAAGACATTTTCTACCTGTATGGTCTTTGTTCACTGTGTGCCTGTGGTCATGAAATGTAGACCTCTTAGCTCACCAGCACTGCAGTGTGAGAATTCAAAATATGTGTATTAGGAAAATTCTTTCAGCCCAGGAACTGCCACACGTTATAATGACAGTGTTTCTTTTCCTTATAACCAAAATTCTATCATATTTCATTTATATTATTTGCATATATATAACTGCTAATAATTATTAGGATTTGGGACTGTGTTGCTGAACATGGCAGACAGATAGCAGCAGCTACGGAGGCTCTCCGAGAGACCCAGCTTAGAATCCAGGAATGGTGCGGAGTGAGGAATCCTAAGCAAGAGAAGATATACCCTGCTGACCCAAGAACGAACTGGGCTGAGAGAAACCAACTGGGAATGCAATCCCGGTGCTATAACAGGAACAGATAAAGCCTCAGTGTGGAAGCTGGAGCCCACACCATTGGAAGCCACGATTTGGGTTTCCTGTCGCTGCTGCTGCGTCTGAATTGGCTCAGCAGGGAGAGAGATGCGCAAAAGCTCTGAGAACGGGAATCAGTGAACGGAGTTGAGAGCAGGATGGGCAGGGAGCCATGCATCGACCTGCAGTGAGTGAGGGAAACGGGGACTCTTCCACGGTCTAGGAGACTCCCAACAGAGGACATTCTGGGACTAGGCAGACTTGCCGGAATAGAGCGCTGCAGTGACTTCAGTCACATATTCCCCTCTCAAGCGGGATTGGTGAGCAGTGCCTAGCCTATGTGACGCTGCTGGCTGAGACCCAGTAGGCTAGCACAACCCAGTTCCCAGCGCCTAGAGGGGCACCCTAGTGGTGAAGCCTTCGGTAGGTTGACCTGGAGGGGCAGGCCCCACATAGACTGCCCGGTCCATATCTCCCTAGTGTGCTGCAGTGGGCAGGAACACCTAGCTGGCGCAATTGAAATGGACTGTGGCTGACAGGAAAGGAAGCTGGGCCTCCTATATATGCTTATATATAAGGAACAAAGAATATGGGAAGAGGGAGCAACAAGAAAGGCTCCTCGGCCCCCAATCCTGAGAAACAGGCAATAGCAGACACGGCACCAATAGACATAAAGTGCTATCTCCAGAGCCTCATAGACGAGTTCAGGAATGAAGTTATTAATGACCTGAAGCAAGACATAAGCAGAATAGTTAGAGAAATGCTAAGCACCGCCTAAGAAAAAACAGATGGTGGAATGGAAGAACAGAAAAAAAGGGGAGACTTGTTTGATGGAGAAAATAGAGAAAACATAGAATACATGAAGCAGGTTCAAAGAGATTACCAGGAAACTAAAAACTCTATTGAAAACTGGCATAACAGCTTGAAAGAAACTAAGGACAGACTATCTGAACTGGAGGGCAGACTTGTAATATGGGAGAATGAAATGAAAAACTTCTTAAAAGTAACAAAGAAACAAACAGCAATAACACAAAGACAAGAAGATGATAAGAGGATCCATAACTTAAGGATTAAGAACATAAAAGAAGAAGTAGGGACACAAACAAGTGAACTACAAAAGCTACTCACAGAATTAATCCAGGAGAATTTTCCTAATTTAGCAAAAGGTAAAGATACTCAGATGTATGAAGCATACAGGACCCCAGCCACTAACAACCCAAACAGAGCAACACCCAGGCATATAATAATCAAAATACCAGAAATCCAATATAAGAACAGAATATTAAAAGCCTTCAGAGACAAGAAACAGATCACTTACAAGGGAACACCCATCAGAATTACAGCAGACTTCTTGGCACAAACCATCAAATCATGAAGAGCGTGGGGGGAAATAATTCAAGCTTTGAAAGATAATAACCTCCAGCCAAGATTGATATATCCTGCACAACTATCCCTGGAAATTGATGGAAAAACAAGGTGCTTCCAGGATAAAGAGGAACTAGGGGAATATGCAACCACCAATTCAACTCTGCAGAGAATACTGCAGGATATTCTAAAAAAGGAAAATACCAAGATTCCAGAAATAGTGGCAGAGAGTCCACAATGAATGGGGCAGAAAACAAATGAAAAAGACAAACTGACAACTAATAACAGAAAAAGATCTCAACAGAAATGAGGCAGAGAAGACTGGATGATAGGAACAGCTTATTTTGCAGAAAACCACGTCATAATAGGTAATGCTGATTTAATATCATCTTGTTTTGAAGTCCCATCAAGCTTTTGTTCTTCTGTCTCCATAGGTCTTAACATGTTGTATCTTATTAGATTTTATTATATGTGATAGTATAAACAAAAACTTTTATAGACAAGGAGATTATACAGAAACCATTGTTCATTTTCTGTTAGTTGATTCGAAACACCCTGTAATACTGTCATTCTCTTGAATGGTTTTACATTGTTTTGATATATTTATGCTATAGTATACGAAGTTATACTCAAAGATTTCAAGGAAAGAGACAATATGGTAACTACTTTTATGTCGGGATTATCCTGTGGTGAAACACTATTTTGCTTAAATGGTTATGTTTTGATCTGCACTGTTTTGTTGTTATGCCCTCTTCTATATCAATCTCCATTTTATTATTTACTTTTTTATTTTTATCCTTTTAAGGGAAATATAAAAAAATAGCAGGATATATTATAGTAACCCACTTTGATTTTCTATTAACTTGATTTGAAGCCCTGTATTGCTCTCACCATCTTGTTTTGACTGATGTTCCTCTATTCTGTTTTGCTTGATAGTACCAGGTTCGAAAGTCTAGGCAACAGCTGTGAAGATAATGGGATTCATTATGATGCCCATTCTGGTTGACTATTATCTACTTTTAAAAACCTGTAATGTCTCCAGTGTTTTGGTTTTGTTGGTTTCGTTCTTTACTGTTTTGTTCAATTTTATTATAACTGATGATATAGGCACTTCTATTTGAGATAGCGGGAGGCATTATGGTAACCATTGTTGATCACCTTGTATTATGTTTTTACATTATCTATTATGTCCACCCTTTTGATTTGACTGACTCTGTTCTGTTATGTCACATTTGGTTTTACTCTCTTCCAAAAAAAGTAATAAGAACTGTGGGAGTAATAAAACCCAAAATGTGTAATAGTCATTGTACAAAAGAGAGGAAAAAAAAGTGCTCTAAACGATATAACTGCATGTATATTTAAGTGTATAAGATAGATAATGATATTACTGAGTTTTGTTGGATCATTGAACAGAACTGTTTCCAGTTTCACTGTTTGAATGTCCACTTTATATGCTTTAATTTTGTCACTTGAACAAATATTTCTAAGGTGACAGTATGTAATCCATTAACTAGTGATTTCCTACTGTTTATTTTTTTTCTGAAATTCTGTATAACTTGTACCCTTTTTCTGCTTTTTTTTCTTTTTCTCCTTAAATAAAATTTTTAAAAAGTTAGGATTTTGAGTTCAGTAAATATTACTCTTCCGATTTCATTCTGAATCAATCAAAAAATAAAATATAGGGCTGGGGATTTAGGTGTGAGCACCTATCTGACAAGCACGAGGTCGTGAGTTCAATCCCTAGTACCAAAAAAAGAAGAAGAAGAATGAAAGAAAAGAAAAGATAAAGTATAAAGTCAACACAGGACAACTATCAGCTTTATCAACACACAAAGCAGACACAGGCTTCCTAATACAAAAGATCAGTTAAGCAGAGACATAGTCCCTAAGTCTTTATTGGTAGCACTGGACAACAGAAAAGCCTCCCCAAACAAGGCAGAGGCCCCAAAGAAGGCCACTGGTTCCTCAGAGGAAGGTGACAGGTAAGGGATGGAACCCTTGAAATGGCCTTCTAACATCACCATCAGGTAGGACCTGTCATCTCCACTGCAATGGAGTAAAGGAAGAGGACAAAGACCAGCAGTGTTCTCTTACAACAACTGCCTTCATGTGGAAGGACACGTCAGAAATATTGCAGAAATTATTTCCCACCCACTCTAATCCTAATATAACCCGCAGTTTCTTCTTTTGCCCCTTTAAGTCTGGGATTAATCAAGGGTGTAGCAATCACAGATGATCCTGCTTCTGCCCTCCAGTGGCCACTCTCCCAGTGCAAACATGAGAAAAGCCCTTACTTGTTCAGAACCCAAGAATGGACTTCAGAGGCAGGAAGAACAGCCAAAGTCAAGCTTTACTGCAGTGTCAGTCTTGCAAGCCCGGCTGTTCTGAAGGACAGGCGCACATAAAATGGTCACACCATGCTATTTAAAATCTAGCACACAGACAGTACCTTTCCTGTTACTGGTTGAGTACTAAGGGAAATGCAGTCCTTCCCCAGATGAACCTAAGGTTTCATCACTTCTTTGTAGGGTAGCTCTCCAGTCCCCTCCCAATTTTAGCTTGGATTTCTTCAGAACACTGCTGCCTGTTCATTACTCTGTGTCTCTCTGAGAAACAGATGTACCTGGGTAGTGCTTTCGTGGGACCTTGCAATTACACTGCTGTGTTTCTCCTTAGCTTTTAGAAAAATCTGCTTTTCTTTTCATGCCTGCATTCTACAAAGGCGCTCTTACTTACTGTTTTTATCTTTTCCTCAACATCCTATCTGCCCAGAAACTCTCCAAATACATGAACTTTGTCAGGCAGCTAGAAAACTGCAGGTAATTTTCCACTCAGATTTTAACTCTTTCATATTGAAATGGACCAGTTCTGGTTTCTTTGTTCTCTTACACAAATCACTCTTCTATTAAGAGGTTCTTGGAATTTCTCAGGAGTCTCTTTTTGCTTGCAGATGATTCTAAAATGGGTCAGAACAGTAGATTAATTAAATCAATGATGACAACACTCTAAAAACATTGCTGAAAATTCCTTATTCTTGTCTCCTCAGCAAACTATGTTCAGCTACAGTGCCAACCTAACTTCTCAGTGGTTCTTCAATGAAATTAAATCACATCATTAAAGGACATTTATAAAATGGAGTCTCAAAATTAGTGACATATATGAGCTACTTTGTAAAATATAGTTAAATTTAAATGAGATTATAGAACTTCAACTCTTTAGGAAACCCAAGGAATCAATGATGGTTTTTAATTTTGTCTCTGTGCAATTGGCTGAATAGAATATGTCTTCTAGTTTAACCAAAAAGATCAAAATTATATATAAACATTTAAACATAAATATAATTATAAATATGTAAATGTAAATATTTAAACATAACTATAAATATATATTTTATATAGCTATATGGTTATATGTAGTTATATATTTGGTTAAATAATATATATATATTCAGAAAGCAGATTTCAATTTCAATTTAAATATTATCATGGCTATTAAGATGAACAACAAAAATTACATGTTAAATGTTCAAGTTTTCTTTTAGAAAAAATAGCATTTTTCTCAAGTTCATTTTTAATATTTACAAGTGCAGATTTTATATTATATAATAATACAAAGTATGGTTGAAATATTCAGTAAATGTTTAAATTTCTAAAAATTATTACAGTAAGAGATACATGACCATTATCCCCCTCAAAATATGCCCTTTACTTCAAATTCACTTAACCGTACATCTTGCCACTTTTTAAAGAAGTTCTAGAAGTCTTCTTCTATGGATGTTTCATGAGATGTGATAAAAAATTTGGTAAATGTCACACTAAGTGCCACCCAATGGAAAGACAGGCTCATAAAAACGTTATGGTGTGTCTTCGTTCACCTATTTCACTGAGGCTGGCACCATGTGACTTCTGGTTCTTCTTCAAACTCAAAATGACCACAGAAGGTGGAGTAAATTCAGGACATGGAGATACCCACAATGACACTCCTGAAACATAACTTCCAGAACTGCTTCAGAAAGTGGAAGGAAGGATGGGGAAAGAGTGTTTACAGCAAAGGACACTATTTGGAGGGTGATTAATAGCAATGTGCCATTTATTGTAACACTTTTTAAATTTGAACATTCACTGTATTTTTAACCATACCTCATAAATACTTAACTGAATGAAAAATAAATGTTTTCTTCTTATTTTCCTGATTTTTTCAACTTACAGAAAGACATGTAATTTTTAAGTCAGTCATGAAGACAAAATCTTGAAGGACTGAGATTAAATATAAAATACAAAAAGAAGGAGCCAAGTGTGGTGGCACACGCCTGTAATCCCAGCACTCCAGAGGCTGAGATTAGAGAATTGTTGCAAGTTTGAAACCAGCCTGGGCTACGAAGTGAGCTTCAGACCAGCTTGAACTGCACAGCAAGATCCTGTCTCAAAACAGAAAGAAAAAAAAAAGACTAAGATTGTATCTTAACAAATGGTAATGCCTATAAGGGTCATGTAAGTTTTCATACCTATACTCCAAAGTAGTATACACATGTACCTCTGTGGCATAATTTAAGCAGGCATTCATCTGTAATATGAACATACATGTCAATGAACTAACAATATCACCAGACACCATTATCTTCCAGAGTGGCTCACTAGATCAGACCATCCTCCCTGAGTCAGCTCCTCTTCAGACACCATGAATTCTCCTCTGTTACTTGCCAGAGAGAGCCAGAAGAGCCAGAAGAGCAACAAAATGAGGTAAGATGTAATTTCCACTATATTGCACTATTTATTTAGACAAATGCTTGATTGGTTAACCCTAATGGTAGCTCACAGACACTAGGTCCTGGGTATCACAGAATATTATTTATGGCAATGCACCACAAGTAACAACCTACCCTCTCATAGTTTCTAGGGGCTGGCCAAGTCAAACTGGATAAATCCTAGACTTCTCTAGCATATCTCACCCAAACCCTGAGTTCAGTATCAACCTGCCCACTAAGTGCAGGCTTCCAAGCCTCATTTACACAATCTTAACAATCTCTCTCATTTTTCCCTTCCATTTTGAGGTGCTCAAGAGAAATGCTGAATGTAGGAATATATGAAATTGAAGGTCACAGGAACATAATACCACCCAGACATTGCCTTGACCTACTAAGTCATATAAAGAGGAAATCTAGACCTTCAAGGTATGATATCATAGGAAGTTTCTAAAATACCTTAACAAGTAAACATTATAATTTAAAACATGGATATGAAAGAGGACTCTGATAAGATTTAGATAAACGTCAAGCAACCAACACCAAAAATGAAAAAGGGGGGCTGGCAATTTAAGTGTCTGCCTGGCAAGTGCAAGGTTGTGAGCTTGATCCTCAATAGAGAGAGACAGACAGACAGAGAGAGAGAGAGAGAGAGAGAGAGAGAGAGAGAGAGAGAGAAATAATGAGCATTAGAAATAGAAAAAGAAGAAAACAAGCAACAGAGAGGGGAAAATGAGAGTTAATAAGAAGGGGAAAATGAAACAGCAGTAGAAAGAACTGGAAGGTAAGCAGAAATATACTAGACAGACTTGATATGTACCTGAGAGTGGAAGAAATCTGACACATAAGAGAAGTACAATGAAGATTAACCATGAACATAGTTACTCCCTAAAAGTTATACTGGTAAGATATGAGAATGACAATTACAAATATTCCTTCTCTGAAAATTAAAAAAGAAGTAGATTTACCCCTAGAGGCAAAGGAGTGGATCAAAGTTCTCTGAAGGTCTTCACAGAGGTTAAATTTGGTATTTTCATAGACTCCCTTTCCAACAGAGATGGTTGGATTATTTTCTCAATGTGCATATCCCTCAATTGCAAACCAGAGGAAAGACTGTCTCTTGCTAAGAAAGCATACAGGAACTACAACCACATCCTATCTTTGGCTCTCATATCATGGGTGGTTAATGCAGCAGCAGCAGCAACTGCTGACAGTGAGTTTGGGAAAAGGTGGATGACCAGAAAGAGTCAGACATGATTGTCTCCAGTAATGTGAAAACTACTGAGAATTAGAATGTTTTTATTTATCCCGAAACTTCGACATTCACCAAAAGTAAGTATACAAAGACTGAGCACATTTTTCTTCTAGAAAAATAAACTTTCAAATACTTCTCAAGGGTACTGTTAGTATGATCTTCTACAAGTTAATATCTTCTATTAGCTAATAACCCTTAAACACTACGTTTTTTATTTTTATTTTTATTTTTTTGGTTTCTTTTTAGGTTGGACATGAACTCACTTTGTAGTACAGGCTGGCCTTAAATTCATATCTCCCCATTGCTGGGATTATAGGTGTTTGCTGCCATGCCTAGCCCATTCTGAACTTCTTGAACCTTAAACCTTTCCACATTTAATAAGGTCCTCATTTACAGCTATATCATCTTTTCATTTTTAAATGCATTCTGGTTATTGGCTAGTCCATCAGCAATGAGGGCACTGGAACAGATACAATATATCAAGAAAGGCCTGATCAAACCAGAGGAAAATACAGCTGCCTCAACCTAAATTATTAATAGTATGATTTTATGTACATAGCCTATGGTATCCATAGCATTTTCACTCCATTACCTAACAGTTTACTAGTCTGTACTAAATTTCAAAAACATTTATCACCACATATCTGCCATGTTTTCAAATTGGGTTTCTTGGGGCCAAGGATTTAGTTCAGTGGCTAAAGCGCTTGCCTATTAAGTGTGAGGTTGTAAGTTCGATCACCTGGTACCAAAAAAAATTGGGTTTCTGTGCCCAGCTGAATAACTTAAAGTATCTTTCTCTCCTCTTCCCAGCCCCCCTCTCTCTCTTTCATGCATTTTCTGTCCTTCCTCCTCAAGTGGCCCCCATAATGTAGACCTACGGAACAGCAGCACTGTGACACAGTTCACCCTTGTGGGCTTTGAGCAGAGCTCTCCCTCCACATAAGCACTGCTCTTCACCCTCTTCCTAGTGCTCTACAGCCTTGCCATGGCCATGAATGGCCTCATCATCTTCATCACTTGGACAGACCTCAGGCTTAACAGCCCCTACATGTACTTCTCCCTGGGTCACCTTTCTTTCTTGGACATCTGCTTCATCACTGCCACCATCCCACAGATGTTGGTTCACCTGGTAGTCAAGAATCACACAGTCTCTTTTGTCTCTTGGATGACACAGATGTACCTGGTCTTCTTTGTGGGTGTGGCTGAGTGCATTCTCTTGGCTTTCATGGCCTATGACCATTATGTCGCTTCCTGTTACCCAATAAGCTACATGCAGATCATGAATCAGGTCTGTGTCAGGTTGATGGGCTTTGCTTGGATCTTTGGGTTGATCAATGGTATCTTTGTTGAATATGTATCATTCTGGAATCCCTTCTGCAGAGACAACATGTAGAACACTTCTTCTGTGAGGCCCCCACAGTGATTGCACTGTCTTGTGATGATCCCCAGTTTAGCATGAATTTGATCTTTATTGATGTCACCACAGTGCTGTTCAGTCCCACAGTCCTCTTTGTCACTTCCTATGTCCACATCCTGGACTCCATCCTCCTCAAGTTGGAGAAAAACCCTCTCAACTTGTGCCTCCCACCAGACTGTGGTCATCTTTTTCTACACTTCAGCTATGTTCTCTTACATGAATCCCTGCAGCACACATGGGCCTAACAAAGACAAGCCTTTCTCACTTCTCTACACCATCATCACCCCCATGTGCAACCCCATCATCTACAGTTTGCGCAACAAGGAAATGAAAGGAGCCGTGGTGAGGGCCTTTAGGAGAACCACGGTGGCCCAGGCAGAGTCTGTCTAGCAGGAAGCCCCTGGAGAAGAAGCTCCTTCCCCCAGGTTGAGAGGAGTTTACTCCTTGCCAGTCCTTGACAAGTAAAGGACTCTCCAATGCTTAAAAACTCCAGGGAAAAAGCATTCATGGCTCTTTTTTTTTTTTTTTTTTTTTTTGGCACAGAAGTCAGACTTGTGGTGCTTCTCCTGCTTCCTAAGATACATCCCTCTGACCCATTTCTAATACTGCTTTGTCTTAAGCCTTCCTTCTTTTCTGAATTTTTCCAAGTTTCATAACAGGATTCAGTAAGCAAGTACACATAATTATATTTTATTTTTTAATCTTGTCATTCCCTAGCCTGAATTTTAGAGTAATCTCTCTCTCTCTCTCTCTCTCTCTCTCTCTCTCTCTCTCTCTCTCTCTCTGTATCTCTATCTCTATCTCCCATTGCCTGACATCTAGTGTTAATTCCCAGATCTTCCCTCACCCACTCTACTCTTACATGGAAAGAGTATCTGAAGAAATAACAAGACAGAATTAGGGACCAGATAACAGTATTGCATCAAATGATAGAAAAGAAGAAAAAGACAAGCCACCTGAATGTTTCAGACCCGCCAGTCAGTGATGGAGAATTTGTTGTCACTAAATACCAAAACTGCACTCAATGTGTCTAGTTTATGTGTTGTAAAAGAAGTCACTGTGTTCAGCTTCTCCTAAAGCCTCTAGTTTTCTTTAGTAAGATGACTAGCTGATACTTCCCTTCCCATCCAAGCAACAGGTGCACCTACAAAGCTTCTAAAGCTACAAGTTTCCTGCCCTGTTAATGAAGTATGCCCCCTTCCCCTCACAGCCTTTCCTTCTTCCATTTTTCATTTCATTTCTATGCAAAACTGCTCTACCTTACCTCCTCACCTTAACAATATCCATTTCATTTCCTGTCCTTTAAGAACTACTCTCCACTGTTACAGAAGTCTTTCTATTTCAACAACTCTCTGGCTTTCTCTAACTTCTTTCATCAAACCCAGCTTTCTTTGAAAGAATTATACATTCTCAGTGTAAGGAACAGCACAAGACAGAAACAAGCCAAAACTACCTTGTGCGAAGGTAACACGGCATGGAATGTATTGTGCCTGAGTGCAGGCAGACAGATGAAAAGGCTGTCTGTAGGGAAAAAAAGAAGCAGGTTTTTTTAAAAATAGGGCTTGAAAGAAGACAAGGGACATTAAGTGGGAAGATCTTAGTAAACATCAGTGGTCAAGGATTTCTGGATGTCTTGTGTTTTTAGCATGTAAAGTCCTTGAGTCATCTGTTATAAATGTTAGGGCGTCTTCAGATGTCTGGGTGTTTGGGAGATTCATGTTCTGTTCTATCTCTTTCATGAGGATGCCCATGTTTACCAAGGGCAGCCTCATTGTTGGGCTGAGAATAATGCCACCACTAGCAGACAGGTTGTGTACTGTGGGCGAGCCATGTCCAAACCAAGCCTTACACTTAACAGATTGCTTTGTTTGGAAGCTACTCTTCTATGCTTGTTTCATAATAAATAGGGAAGAGATGACAATGGCTTATTTGTTTTCCAATCCCACTTCTAGAATATCAACACTAAAGGGAAAAGCCAATGGACATTTGCCTTGGAGTTTGACCCTTGCTCATATTCTTCTGTGCTCCATAATTATGAGGCCCATTAAATCCATTTACAGTACAGAACACTCCTGATCAAGGGGCATTCAGCCTCTTGAATAGAAAATCCTGCACAAACATGAAATGGACCAGTGACCACAGACTCAAAGGGCCAATCCTGAGAATAGCAGGCCCTTAATTTCCACATTTTCTTTAACTACTTATAAACCTTTATTGTGTAAGAAAGAGTTGTTTTCAGCACTATGAACCCAAGGGTGCCTCTCAAGTCTTTGTCTTGAATGAAGATTGCCTTTGCTGCAAGTTTTTCTCCCGCTGTTCTTTTATTTCTTATAAAACACTTTGAGATAGGCTTAAATAGATTTCTACAAGTTGCACACTGCATATTAGCCTGTACAATAACTTAAAGCAGTAACTTTACTCCACAAAACTAATCTTCTGAATTAAAATATTGGTGAATCTCTAGAAATAAAAGAATGTGAGAAACTTTTCTTAGCAAAGAGGAAGAAATGAGACACCACTACTACGAAGAAAAAATAATAAACACAAAACTTAAAAAATAATAAACCAAAAGAAATTGTACCAAAGTTAAGTAGGCAAGAACGTCTTTAGAACAAATGTAACAGGAGCTAGAACTCAACTACGCTAAAGTAAGGGGCTGAGAGATTTTCAAGAGCTGCCTTATGTTCACTGATTGATCTTACCAAGTAATGGAAAAACAAACTTTCTTCCCATATCTCTTCCCCCCCCCCACCCCGCTTGGTACTGGGGATTGAACCCACAATCTAGCACTCACCAGACAGGTGCTTATGCTGCTGAGCTAAATTCCCCGATGCCAAAGCAAACTTTCTTGTTGCTACAAGACAGCAATGGTTTTATAATTTGAAAAAACAGGCCCATCTACTCCCATCCAGAGTCTGAGACATGGGGAGTCGGCACATAGTTAGACATTAATAGGACTGATGGACAAAGAGAGTGAAGGTATCCAAAGTAATATGCATCCCCAATTAAAGAAAGATTTCAGTGTGTAATGCATTATAATCATTTAAAGGCCTCACACCCCAAGAGATCCCACGGAGCACAGTGATATTAGATTACATTACATATTGTGCACATTTTCACTTGGCCACTTGGCCCTCTAACTCTAGAACAAGGAATACTACACTGGCTGTGACAGCAATGACCTAATTATATTGGGAAAGGAAATGTTCTTTAAAGACCCTCTTGTTTTGGGCTAGGACCTGGCTTAAATTAATGGCTTATCTTTTGTAAAGTTCTCACTGGATCAAAATCCCTGAGGAAACGCTGACCATCTATCTAAAAAGGACAAGAAGGAATTTTGCAATTTCAAAGTAACTTCTAAGTAAAATGATAATAAGCATCATAATTATACTACTTCCCCTGACATCAATAGTAACTTTTGAGTCCATAAGTGAAAGGGTTTTGGCCCAGACAGGACACTGTAGCCAGGAAAGCCTCAACGGGAAGCAGGAAGCCCCTATCTCCCCGCCCCTAGGAATTTACCTATGACGCCATCTTCCCGCCCCTGGAAATTTACCTATAACACGAAACCTAGGATCAATGGGCTACCTGTGCATCCCTAATGCCCTCCTTAGGTTCCACCCCAAACCGAGGCTACTTACATACCCCCACGCCACGTGTCCGCTGGAGAGATCACCAGATGCCAGCAGTGGGGGTGCGGGTGCTGGTCATCTCTCCGTGTTCTCAGAATGAAGGCCTCTTTTTGTTTTATACTTCTCATCTTTTGGAAATAATCCTATCAATAAGCATACACAAATATTCACATTCAATGCAGATGCCTTCTTGGCATGGCCTGCTTGCTTTTTTTTTTTTTTTTTTTTTTTTTGCTTATGTTTTGTTTTGTTTTTGTGGTACTGAGGATTGAACTCATGACCTCATGCATGCCAGGAAGGCACTTATGTCTCTGAGCTAAATCCCCACCACTGTCTGCCTTTTTGCTTGAAAGAGTAACTCTGTATCTACTTTATAATAAATTCTATCTGTATTTCTACACAGTTTTGTTTTGTTTTGTTTTACTGAATTTTTCTTATCAAGGTTACAAAGAACAACAGATCAAAAAAATGGAGGACCTGAGGTGCTATCCTCCTGGATGATTATATTTCAAAGGGATAGCTCCAAGTCCTGAGAAACACCATTCCCTGAGTGGTAAAGCAACCATTGGCCTTCTAATATCAAAGGGACAGGGAAAAATTAGTAATTACAAGTTTTCTAAGGTAAATGACCTAAGAAAAGTGAACCTATGCTCAAATAGAAACCTGTTTAAAGTTTGTCAAGCAGAGAGAACTGTTAAGGCCCTCTGGATCATGACAGAAAAATGGGTCTCAGTTTATCTAGCTTGAAAATTAGGGTCTCAAAAAAAAAAAAGTCTTTAAAAGTGAAAATTTAAAAAGGGAGAGGGAGAGAAAGAAGGATCCTTCAAAACAGTTTTCTGAGAAATAATTTCTTAACTTTACACTTGCCCAGTTGCTGGTTGACACTAGCATTTTAAACAAGATCATTCCAGATTTTAACTATCTCCAAGTCTAGGAAGGAAGAGAAGAACAAATAATGGTAACAACAAAGGTAAGGATTATAAGAAAGAGGCCTTTACTGTAAAAGTGATACAGTGATGATATCAGAACCTCCAAATATGCTACAAGGAAAATATCCTAACTCCCAACCTGTTGGATACACCAGTCTGTGTTCTCTAAAAATTGAAAAATGAATTCTAGGAACAACAGAGGTTAAGAATACAAAGATATTCAGAGAAAGCTCCTGCTAGAGGAATAGGAAGGGTCCTAAATGGATAGCCAAGGACCAGGTTGCAGCTCTGATCAACCAATACGCTAATAAGTACACTTCTTAGGTAACATTGATCCAATTGGGAATCAAGTCACTTGGGCATGGAAAGATCAAAGAACTCAGGTTGGTGGGGAATCTGGGCTCTTGGCTGCCCACTTTGGTTACTGATACCTATCTAGCCTTTTTAAGACCAGGTGTTATCACTTATTCACCCCTTGGGAAGTATGTAGGTCTGGTCCTTTTGCTGTTTTCTTGAGGCCTGGCCTCCAACTGATGCATCTCTGGTCACAGCTGTACCGAGTTTTCACTTTTTGTCTCCCTGTCTCCCTGCCCAGCCCTGTCTGACTTCCTACAATATTCCTACCCAATTTAGATGTCTATAATAAATACACTTTGGCAGCACAAATGCTAACAGCAGCTCACGTTTATAAGCACTTATTTTCTAAGAGCTTTACATTGAATCATCACAAAGTCTCGTGTGATACACCCTTATTTCATACAAAAACCGAGACACACAGAGACCGAAATAATTTGCTGAAAACAATCGCGATTACTAATTCTAGTACCCGGGTTCCAGGGGCTGTGCACCTATGGCAGGCCAAAAGAATGGTACAGGTCTTATATGGAAGTATATTTGTTGAGCCATGGAAAACATGCAGGACTTGTAAGGTGAAACACTACAGCAGGGAAGTTGGATGCTAGGGAAAAATACTATTTTATGCAAGAGCCATCACCCAATTTCTGTCGGTCCATCACAGATGGCAGGTGAGTTCAGACCCGGAACATTGGAAAAGCAGGACCCCAGTGTCTTAGCACTGCTTTCTCAAGGGCAAGCACTTTCTCCTTTATGGCTCCGAGACGAAACGAATACGAGAAGAGCTCCCACTAGAAGCTACAGCCCCAGGGACGTCCCCCCGTGACACAGCCTGGGATCTGGTTCTTGGAAGGTTACCAAAAACCCCCCAGGGTCAGAAAAAAACGAGGAAAATGCAACTACAGCTACCTAGAAAGTGAGCGTCCTTTCCAGTCCCCTTTCATTTTCGGATGCAAATGAGGATGGCGGGCAGATAAGGTTTAAGTTACCACAGCCTGGGCCTAAACCGAAAATGGAAGCAAGCCAGAGATTCCAGCCCTCGGGCCCGGCCTGACCCCCCGGAGCCCAGGCCTCGTTGCCCCGCCCGTCTCGAGGACTCACGCCCAAATTACCCAAGAGGCTGTGGGGCCCTGACCCGATTAGAAACTCGGCGGCGATGGGTGTGGCCAATGAGCGCTGGGATCGCTGGTGTGGTAGCCAATGAAAAATTCTGCCTGGCAGCCCCGCCTCCGCCAGATTGAGCTAATTTGTCTGCCTCTGGGGAGCAAGATCTATTTTGGGAAACTGCGGCTGCAGCAGTGCCCAACAGCTAGAGATGCAGAGCTTGGGGCTTGGGATACCCTCCCAGCCCTGTGGAATTGTGGAGGTGCTGCGCCCTTTTGCGGTAGCGAGCAGAGCAAAGCTGGAGGCGGACACAGCAGAGTCCTCTGCCAATCGCATCCAGCTTCCATACCTCCCACTTCGCCCCACCCATCCAAAGCCTGGTCCTTTCGGAGCGGTGGCCCACTTTAAGCGAATTGTGTAATGCTAGGCTCCTTTTCCTGCCTGTGAACAACCGCAGTGTCCTCTGAGCAGCCTTTTCACTTAGCCACTGCAGGAAACCCCCTCTGACCCCATGTTCTGGGTTTATTGGGCTGTCTTTGGGTTCCCTCGGTAACAAGTGCCTTTTCCCATCGCCTCTCCCCTATCGTTTTGGCACTTACTTACTTTTCTGCCTTCCCGCTAGTGTGTGGTTCATTTTAAATCTTTGGCAGGAGTACCTGGCCTCAGAAATGCTGTAGCACTTATTTCTTCAATGACACGTTAAACTGAATTCTGAGGTATTAACAGCAACAACAAACTAAAACTGTAAGAATGAGAAGGGAACGTCCACAGCCCTGTAACTCTGAAGGAGAGCCGTTAGGCACGTGTTAGTGACCTCTGAAATATTGTTTAACATTAGTAAATATGGTCTGTCCAGGACATGAAAACCAAACATATTTTAGAGCCTGTAGAAACATTCTTTAAAATATCACCTTTTCGGGTTTCCAGTATGATTATATCCATTTGTCTTTATTTTTCCAGCCTATCTTCTGCTTGCTTCTTCAGCTCAATCCTGATCCTCCTTACCCAGCTCTGGACTTAGAAAGACCTGCGTGGACTGTGTCAACAGTTTCCCTTACCTCTAGTTTCTACTGGGCTCAGCGAGGGAGAAGCAAAGGCAGATGAGCGGGAAGCAGAAACAGGAGGCTGAGGTATCACAGTAAGCCTCTGACATGCTCTCTAGCAGAATTATGGCAAGACCATTTGAGTCCTTTTCCCTAAAATCTTATCTCCTTTTGCATGGCGTTTTGCAAGTTCTAGAACCAAACCCTCGCTTTACCTCTTCATGTATAGCTGCTCTGATAGTATTATTATACTTTCCCTATATCCCACCAGCACCTTTATAATCAGTTATTAAATTATCCAAATGATCATAATTTGGGCATGTCTTTTGTTCCCTGAGGATACCCCAATATGAGACCATTCCCCTTTACTTAGCAACAGAATAGCCCGGATGGAAACATTTAGAGGCTGTGTGATACAGAGAAAAGAGCCCGGACTTTGGAAATGGACAAAATTAGGTTTACTGTCATTTATGCATTCATTCATTCATTCATTTGAAGAGTATCTGACATATCATGCCGCCTGTTCTCTAAAAACCCTCGTCTTCTCCCACAGAAGTGGCTCCTAGTAACCAACCACAGTGAGATATCCATCCACCTGCCATCACTGTAGTTGACACAGCCAAGCTTAATTAAAACATCTCTCCTATGAATCGGAGTGTGATACAATGGAAAAGGCCATTTTTAATTAGAATAGGCAGAGACTCGGCTATGAAGCACTTGTCTTCTGCCATGTACATGAAGAAGCAGATAAGATTAACATGTAAAGAGAATAATTTGGAGTCAGAGAACAGAAGGGAGCAGAGATAAAAGACCATGTCTACAGAGAAAAAGCCTGAAATAGTGGCTGCCCTAATTTTCTCAGCCTTACAGACCCAGCTGCATTCTTGCTCTTAAATTCTGTGAAATAGCCTTACATATGTATAATAAACTCCATTCTTTGCTTAAAGCTGTTTCAAATAGATTTCTTTTTTTTTACTATTTTATTTAAAAGGAAAAAAGCAGAACAAAACAAAACAGTGTAAGGGTACAAGTAATTCAGAACTACAGAAAAGCAAAAAACAAAAAACTGTAAGCTATAGATTACTCGCTATCATCTTAGAAACGGTGTTTCAGGTCACAGGATCAAAGCACACAAAGCGAACATTCAAACAGTGAGACTGCACACAGTTGTGTTCAGTAATCCAATCCAAAATATTAATGTGGTCTTCTATGTAACACACCTAAACACCCTTGCTGTTGTATCCTTCAGGGCACTTTTCTTTCCCTCTCTTTATTACAACAAAATTTACACATTTTGGGCTTTATTGTTCCCTTAGATCTTATTACTTTTTTTTAAGAGAATAAAATCAAGCATGATAAAACAAAGCTGTCAGTCAAAACCAAGGATAGACATAGCACATGATGTAAAAACAGAGTACAAGGTTATCAACAATGGTTACCATAATGCCTCTTGCATCCTTAAGAAGAATTGTCTATCTCTTTAGGTATTATAAAGTTAAACAAAACAGTAGAGAACAAAACCAGTAAAACCTAAACTTTGTAAATCTTACAGCATCTCACAAGAGGATAATAGTCAAACCAGAATGGGCATCATATTGAATCTTATTGCCTTCAAAGTAGTTGCCTATACTCTGACACTTGATACTTTCATACAGAGCAGAATAGAGTCTAATCAGTCAAAACAAGATAACGGGGGTATTACAGGACTTCAAGTTGATAGGAAATCAAAAAAGTTACTATATAATATATCCTGCTAGATTTTTGATTTTTTCCCCTTAGTTTAAAAAAGGAATTTAAAAAATTTAATAATTTTTTAATGAACAAGGGAGAGGATGAGATAAAAGGGAGCATAACATCATAACAATACAGGTTAAAGCATGACACTTTCAGCAACCTAGTGCTTCACCACCAAATAACCCCACTTAATAGTAGTTACCATAGTGTCTTTTTCTTTGAAATATTTGAATATGACTTCATATGCTATAGCATCAAACATATCAAGACTGTGTAACACCATTCAAGTGGATGAAAGCATTGTAGAGTATTTAGAACCAGCTAACAGAAAAAATGATCAATGGTTTCTATATTGTCTCTTTGCCTATAATAATTTTTGTTTATACTACCACATACGATAAAATCCAGCAAGCTACAACATGATAAAATCAATGGAGACAGAAGAGCCACAGTTTGGTGTGGCTTTAAGACAAGATGGTATTAAATCGGCACTAGCTGTTATTATGTCTTATTTTCTTCAAAGTAGCTGTTCATTGCATCACCGTTTTTGTATGTTTCTTTGCCCTCCAATCCTTCGTCTTCCAGGTGATATCCTATTTTTGAGTGTTTTGTTGGTGCTTTTGTTCCTCTAAGGATTGAGTTAATAATACTCCCATTCCATTATTGGTACTTACAAATGAAGATATTATTATTGTATTTATTTATTTCCTTCATCTCCATTTTCATTTTCCTCCTTATGGTAGGCATTTTTGTGTATACTTAATGTGCATGTTGCTCATGTGTTTTCTCAATATAACTACTGTCTTGCAGGCATGTATTTTTAAATGTACTTTAAAGCTACTCATTCTGTATCTCAGTTTATGTCTTAGTTTTTTGCACTGGGCACAGTTTTTTCAGCCAGGTATTAACATTCATAATCAATTTTTTCACATTGATGCTTAGTAGGAATTATGTTGTACTTATCCACTCTTCCTACAATAAACTCCCCTGTTGTTCTCATATCCACCTACTTCTTTGTAACTTTGCACTGAATATCTTTATTTCAGTACCCTTCTGGACTTAGGAATTTCTGGGCTGCTGGCTATGACTCTAATGTACCTAAATAATGCTAGCCTGCTTTCCAAAAGTGGCAAGTGTAGCAATGTAAGCTCCTTATCAGTAAATTGCTTGTTTATGATCTTTGCCTTTTTTTCCTAGTGGGTTTCTGTCTTGTCCCAGTTTGTTTGCTTGTATAGTCTAGAAATACAGTATTGCCTTGTTTTAGCCAAAGCAAATATTTTCTCCATTCTTTTCATCTGTGTGTTAACTTTGTCCATGTTGCCCTATAGAACAGAAATACTTAAATTCTTTTGTAATCAGACTCCTCAATGTGTGCCTTGGGGTACTTTTCAAAGCATTGAGATATGCTCTCTTGGTCATGCCTGACATCTCTAAATCTGAGTTCATTGGTCACATCCCTTTGGCTATTCCATCCACTCCTCTTCATTGAACTCCAAAGTAATTTTATTGACTAAATTTCATCTTGAGACTTTCCCACATATAGTTTTGAGCTATAAAAATCATTTATTTTAACTATTTAAAGGCAATTTCTTGTATCCTTACACATACATATTATTTTATCTCCTTGACTATCAGGAATTCAATGGCATGGTTACTTTCTCTCAAGATTTTCCTCTCTCTCTCTCTCTCTCTCTCTCTCTCTCTCTCTCTCTCTCTCTCCCTCATTCTCTCATTTAATTAATCAGTTCCATCTGTGTGGGACGTGATTTGATTCAAAGTAGCAATCTCTGCTGTGTCAACTTCTTCTGAGGGATGACATTTTCATTAAATTAACTTCCCTTGCCCCTTCTGGAATTTGAATTTTATCTAAATTTCATTATTTTTGTTGAGATTTGTGACTTAGTTTACCTGTTTTGACAGCCTGTGGTATATTTTTATGATATCACTTCTTTTCCACTCCTTTATCCTTACCTAAATTATTCTTTTTGTTTCTACTGTGGATATAAAATATCATAAAATATTTTCAAAATGTAAGATGTGACTTCTTCCTTTGCTCTTTTGTTTTTTTTTTTTACTTCTCCTATTTTCTTTTGTCTCTTTCTTCTGTTCCTTCCTTCCCTCCTGACCCCTTTTCTCCCTTTTTTCTTCCTTGAATTTTACAAATGGCAGAGGCCAGGGCTAGCTTTTTAGAGATTATATCAAAGAAACTGCTTCTGTCTAAAAGTAGCTTCCCCCACAAATATGTGTATGTGTTCCCTGATCAGAAACCTCTTTCCAGCTGCTCATCAGAACTTAGTTGTTTCTTTAGAACAATGTAATTAATCTGCTTTCACTGTCATGCTCCAAGCATGCATCTCATCCTGTGTTTCTTTATATCGGTGAGATTTTACTTTTGTCATTGTATTAAAATCTCAAAATCTATTTTTATGTTACCTGCACTTTGTGCACTAATGTAGAGCTCCTATGTAATCAGTTTATCTGGGGTTTTTTTGTCTGTTTGTTGTTTTCAACCACTTTTTACTCACATTTCCAGTGAATTATGAGATGTTGTCTCTGCTATTACTTTTCTTCCAGGGTATATTGGATGTCATCTGTGGTATAAAATTTTATGGGTTTTCTGTACACTTTTTAAAATTTACATCTCCATTTTGCTGTTTCCTACCAGCATACACATCTACTCTCCTGTATACAGCAAGCCCATTTAAAAATTGTAATGTTCTCAGTTCAGGTAGCAAAGTTCATAGAAAACAGATTTTCCCTTCAATCTGCTACCCCAGTTCAAGAACATATCATCCTCTCATCAGTAGACACTACATGCCCCTTAAATGTAGGGAACACAACTTCTCAGAGTCTGTTCCAACGCTTCTATGAGACACAGCAGGCAGTTGGTAAAAACGTGCCAACAGCTCACTCAGGCATGGTCCTCATCTTCGATGTCTTTTTCCAGCACACTCATAAGAATTGTTTGCCTCTTATGAAAGATATTTTGACTCTTCTGAGCATATTATAATCATTTATAACAGAGTACAGTGAAGTATCATTTAATGGGAAAAAAGGCATGTGTGGATAATTTAGGTAACAAGATTCTGTTTCCAACACCGTCATTAACTATGCCACCTTGAGCACATTACCCATCTACTTCCTTAATTATGTCCAATGACACAATATTTATTCATTGGCAGTACTCTTTGAAATAGACTATAATTTTAAACAAAATAATTGGGCTAAAAATAAAATAAATTACCCCCACCTAAGAGAACAACTGTTTTTCTCAAGATGTGAGAATGAATTTGCTTGATTGTCCAAAATAAGCAGGGAAGAGGAAGAGCTTAAAGAAACAGTAGGGTAAAGGAACCTGTGGAACTTTCCCGCTGATTACTGTTCCCTTCCTGCACTGCTCCCCACCCCATTTTTTTATTCAAGTCTACAATTTAAAAAAATTTTAAGGGATAGTAGGATTATATTTCTTGTTAAAACCAGTGTAAAATTTGTTTTGTGTGTCTTAGAGATGCTAAAGAGTCAAACCAAGGCAGCCTGCAAAGGCTCTGGGATATGGATGCAAAGGAAAACATGTGAAAATAAACCACAAAAGGCAGAAGTCATATGGAATGCTATAGACATCTCAGATTTGAAAATTGGAATTTAAATCAAATGGAATCAGATCTCTAACAGACCTGGAAAATCCCTTCACATATCTGAGTTACATATACAATAGCTATATGATCATCACTAACTTTCCTTTTGGCAATAAAACTTTCAAAGGCTCCAAAAATTGACATTTTTTTAAAAATTCTCAACTCTAAAATTTAAATTTACTTTTAATATTCTTAATAAACAATTAAACACATTTCTGCTCAATATTGCAAAATTCCTTTACTACTGATTTTATAGGTTAATGACCCAAAATTCCAGCATATGTTAACTTCTTTGAAATGAAATTCATTGTATGACTGATAGCAGGGTACAATGCTTGGTCAAGCAGCATTCAGGACATAATTGCCAAATGTACACCTGCTTGAACATAGCTGTTACTCTATGTGGCTTGACTGAAACTCTATAACCCCCTATGTTTTAGTTCAACAGCCATTCTAAGGACCCTTTTAAAGGAATGGTAATTCTGGTTGCTGTTTAAACAGCTTTCCTGAATAGTTTCTGGCACAATCAAAAAAATACCCGTGCTAAAACTTGTAGTCTAGATATTGTAGCCTGGAGGACATTCCCAGAGATGGGAGTGGAGAACTCAGGTTTTTTTCTTTGTAAGAAATGTTGCTCCACAAATATTCAACATGACACAGCATAGAAATACATAGGAAAATACAGACAACACCAAAATCCAAAAGGATTCTGAAGTGTCAAAGTCAATGTGAAGAAGTAATAGTAATACCATAATGGCTTTTGGTTACATCTGTGTCCACAATAGCGATACTCAAAGACCTATTTCTAAAAATGTCTGATAAAAAATTATGATGATCATTTAAGTGACAGTTTTTCCTTTCTTAGTGGTACCTAAACTGGTGATATGCCACACACTCTATAATGCCTTAATGTCAGCAAAATAAGGGAGACATTTTAGAGACTATTTATCTGTCCCAGCTCTCATGTTCTTTGGAAAAGGAAGCAACAAATGCACATAAAGAATAATAGAAGGCAAAGCAGAGTTACTGTCCCTAAAATAGTAATAACTAAAAAGTTTTGGACACTGAGCAGAGGAAGAAAAGCCATGAGGAAAGACTCTAGGAAGAAAAAGCACTGAAAAGCATTGAAGAAAGGGTAGGATTGAGTGGATGACAGGGACAGGATGGATAGAACAAACAGTAAAGAGGATGACCAAAGAACCAAACACGAAAAATGAGGGACATCCTGGGGAAACAGCAAGTAGCATATTTTGACTATAGGCTTTACTACCCTTTTTGGCTTTACAGGCCCCTTTAAGAATTTGAAGAAGTTGAGTGTTGTGGCACACACCCATAATCCCAGCATCTGGCAGCAGGGTGAGGGGGGGATGGGGGTGCTGAAACAGGAAGATAGCCATGAGTTCAAGGCCAGCCTGGACTATACAGTGAGTTCAAGGCCGGCCTGAACTACACAGCAAGACTCTGTCTCAAAAGAAAAAAAAATTTGATGAAAATCGTGAACAATGTTCCTATCGATAAAAATACAAATTCATAATTAAAAAGCTTTGCACATTATTTCTGTTCACAGGTAGCATGAGAGAGGTGAAAGAGACCAGGAAAGTAGTGGAACAAGTAGTCTATCTAGACATCACATGAGAGGTTAGTGAATATGATCATGGCTGCAGAAGTCCCTTTCTAAAGGAGAGACTTGCACCTGACTGCACATAGGAAGAATGACTAAGAGAAATGGGTTCCAAGGTCAGGAGGACTCACCCAGACTGCTTACCCAGGGATTAAAGACTCTGGTACAGCCTTAGAAATTATTCCTGCATCTGATTGGATCATAAGGGCTTCTGACCTGGTGAAATGACATCTAAATATTTAGATGGGAAATAAAATACACAGGCACAGATGGATGCCAGGGCCTTATTAGAAATGACCTTGATTGCCTCCCCTTCATGTACACCAGATTTTATAGTTAGCTCAGGGAATACCAACACATGATGCAGGTTGCTGAGAGAAATGGCTGATCAGAGCCCTGGTTTAGAAAGATTAATCTTCAGATTACAATTATGTGAGAAAGGCTGGGAGAAACAAGTTAGGAGTTTATTGCAGTTGCTTTTTATATTCTGCAGGTACATTCTACTTATTCAGTTTCTCCAGCTCTCCCTACACCCACCATTTGGCAGCGATCCAGGCCTTTAGTAGGCATTTGATAGCATTTGCTGAAGTGAAAGTCATCAACTCACTTGGAAAAAAAATTTTTTTTAATAAATAAATTCACTTTGAAGCTCCCCTTGTAATGTGTCTATTCTTCGATAGGTGGCACCATTACTGCGTTATTTACGGAGCAAGATTCCTTCCATAAGCACAGCACTTCCAAGCAGAAGTACTATTTTTTGGGGGAACTCATCTTCTGGGGACAATTTAGAAGTGAGAAAAAATAGTAGCTAGAATAAAATATTGAAGGACACTTCTTTTACTCTTCTATTATGTCTTACTATTTCTTATCATTCAATAGTTCCCTGCCTGAATTTCTAAGCATGTAAATAAGGAAAAGTGTTTACGAAAACCTGCCTTTTCAAGGCAAATGATTGTATGACTTTCAAGTACAGACACAAATGCATTTGGGGAAGAACAGCTGCTTTGTTCTGGGAAAACTTTTAAGTGACCCATTTCATTACATTAATCAAGGAGAAAATATAATCTACAATGGTACTAAGATCATACCAAACTGTGTGTTTATGTTGGAAGCCATCATAAGGAAAATAATTCTCTCAGAACAGATTTTGGCTGTGCCAGGCAAAAGTTGTATCTAATTTCTATGGAGGTGCATGTGTATTCATTTTGAGATTAACTGCTAAACTCTGAGAGGGTAACATCTTAAGAGGATGACCAGTGAGAGAGGGGAGTACCAGGTGAGAGTGACAATGGGATACAAGTACTTGCTGTGTTGGATGTCAGCCCAGTACAAAGACATGGAAAGGTCACCTCCCTGCCTCACATACATCAACAGTGGTCTAGCAAACCTTGAATGGCGGCAGACTTGCAATCAGTGGGAGACAAGATTTTTAGTACGTGATGTAGATCAACAGATTAGAATTTTTTTACAGCAGATTTATATGTAAATTTGAATTCAGTGTAGGAAATACTGTGGAAGCTCTTGGAAGCATCAGGTTCATTTCTTCTTTGATTCGTTTCAAATTAAAAAGTTTCATTGCCCTTTAGCTCAGTGGTTCTTACCTTTTTTACTTCATTCTTACATTGCAAGGGACTTTCTCTCTAGAAAGTGTATACACTTGCACTCAATTTCAAGGGGTTGGGGCCCCCTGAATTTCGGTAGTGACCCTTGCCCTTGAGTCTCTGGTTAGAAATCCCAGCTGAAATTCACATGTTAGGAGCATTCCAAACAGGAAACATAAGAGGCCAGGAAGGGAAAAGGAGGTCAGATGTCCAGAGAAACCTGGGCTGAGTCCCTGTGAGATGGTGGTGCTGGAGACTGAAGAAGGTGATGAATGCTCTTTCTAGAGAGATTTTTCTGTCTCTGGACTTGGGAGCATAGTCAGAGAATCTCTAAGAGGCCCTGCATTACGGAACTAGGGCACATTTAGAACAGTGGGTGTAGAAAGGAACTGAAATGAAGGCCAGGGTTAAAGGACTCATCTAGAACTTTATCAAGGACTAAACTGCCCTTGAGATTCACTTCACATAATAATCTGAGCTACAGGGAATAGGAAGGACAGTGAGGACAGAGCTGTGTTGGAAGTGTCTGGGAGCATCAGGTTCTTTCTCTCATAGAACAGATCAGGGAAGCCATCTGCTTGGTGTTATTATGTATTGTCACCCATTGGACTCTGATAAAGGTCACTAACCAAAATCTGAGCTGCAATTTCTTACCCAAACTGAGAAGATAAATTAATTGAGATTCTCTTTTACAGGATTATTTTAGGCTCTTGATTTAGGGAACTGAAATCTCTTCTAAAGATCCAAATGGAACAATTAGCTGAGTGTTTTATATTGAGAGCTCTCTAAATCAGACAGGTCCAAGTCTTGGCTTTGCCAAGGGCCAGTCTTTGACCTTGAGCACGCTTTGGATTTAACTCTGAACCATTGTGTGAAAATAGTAATAGTCCTTCAGATAAAACTGGGCATATACTAAATACGCAACAATAAATATTATCATTCTTCCTATTAATGCTGAATTCTGGAACCGTAACAATAACCTTTCATCTCCCAGTCCTCAGGTTCTATACTCTGACTGCCCTTCCTAGGGTCCAAGAACATATTACTGATCATTATATAGCTTGAAGGTTTCCCTGACCATCCTTTCCACATAGGACTGGTCCCCAAGAACTTTTGGCTCATAAGTTATGTGACATTTAAGACAAAAAACTTTTGCTAAGCTTGTAAATCTCACCATGCCCCTTTCCTTACCCTGAAAGATAAGGGCTCTTCAGATAGGAAAAGAATATATTAAAATAAAATTTCTAGAACCTTCTCAGGTTTGGTTTTGTTTTCCCAGAGAAGCCAGTCACCAACCACCCCACCCCCGACTAATATTTGAACAATCTTTCCAAGGAGGTCTTATATATATTTCTTCACTTTTTAACTCTATTTTATTCATCAGTAAATTAAATGGTGAACCTCAAATTCAAACTTACATCAGTGTCACCAGTGCTGTTTCTACCTCTCTACAACAGGCAACAAGTATACACACACACACATACACACACACACACACACACAGACATCTTAGCTTGTTGTACTCTCAAATTTTGTTCTGGGGAAAACTCAGGAAATCTCCATTGCCCAAGGGAGCAACCTAGAGCTGATGTCAGTCTCTGCTCTCTGGGGAACACCTTACCGGCATCCTCCACTAGAGGCCTTAGGCAGTTATTGTGGTTCCCTTTATGATGTGTCACGCCCAGAAATCCTGGGCAATCCCTCCAGAACAATACCCTCCACTCACCCTTCTGTGAACAGGTGTGCTGCCTGCTATTCCAGGACTTGTATATAGAAATCATCTCTTCATTGAAAAGAAATCTCTTGCTTGTGTGGAGTGCCAGCTGTTGTTAGCCTGAGAATCTCAGCATATACCCTCATTTTTCCCAACCCAGTTTGAGAACAAGATCCAGGGCAGAAGAAAAAGCAGGCAGAGTTTTCAGTGTTTGTCCCAGCCAGGGCAGGATCAGTCAACTCCTTGAAACTGGAGGCACAGGAAAGGAGGAGAGAGGAGAGAAGGCAGAGTTCCCACATTTCCCACTAAAACCTGGTCCATGCAATGGGCCCAGTAGCCCCCCATGACATTTCCTTAGTACCAGTCAGCAAGAAAGGGAGATGACAGCTTTTTATTAAGGTTAACACCAAGAAAAGCATTGAGAAGAAATACACAAAAGAGGGGGATGGGCACGCGAAGTTACCACTTCAGAAGTAGGAGGGAGGCACATCAGTTAAGGAATCTCAGGACAACCACATGCTCCATGCCCTGATTGGGAAGGAGGAAAAGGGAGAAGAGAGAGGAAAGTGCCATTATAGTTTGGGGTTCCCAGAAGAGTCTGAAGCCCTCTGAACCTAACACCAGAGCCACAAGCCCTGCCCCTCAGGGCTCACACACTACTACACAATTAGACACACATAACACACACAAGACATTATGGAGGCAACACCGAGAGGCAGCAGGCAGGGACATATTGACAGAAAAAGGAACTGAAGTTAAGCAGGAGTAGCCAGGAGACGTTTTTGGCTGAAGCCCCAAAAGTCCCTCAAATGTCCCCTAAATCTGGGCCACTGCTGAGCACCCCCAAGTCTCTGCCTATGGACTGGGCTCTTTGTTCTCTAAGCCCCAGTGAGTGAAAAGCAATCCCAGATGAAGTCAGTGACAAGGCAGGATCCGTTCTGCATGCAAAATCCTAGAGGTTGAGCTATTTTGTCTTCATGCACATTCATAGCCAGCTCCTCCCAGCCCTGGGACCCTCAGAACCCCATTCACCCAGATTCTTGTGGCTGCGGTTCCCTCCTCAAGCTTTCTTTACCAATCAGCAGCTGCAGAGATCTGTGAGGGGGAGAGGCTTCTGCAGAGAACTGAACATCTTGGATTTCAGTAGAAGGGTAAATTTTCTGTTGCCAGAACAGAATTCCCCCAATGCCTCAATTTTAGGTAAATCGTTAGACATTATTTGCCATAGTCCTAGATAAGTCCTTTTTCAGAATAGAAAAAGCAGATTTTATTTACATAATTCAAGGGTTCTCCTGTTGCCTGCGGAGAGGAAAAGGGTAAGGAGAGGGGATGGCTGGGGGTCCGGGAGATGGGCACTTCCTTTCCCAGAACCTCACCTTTCTCCAGTTTGCTATCACGCTTGGTTGGGCAAAAAGAATTCTTGTTGCTCCCAAAGTCCTTCACCCTACCGATGCTTCCTGGAGGGAGTCTCTACGCTTATACACAGGGACAGCTGTCGGAGCGAAGCATGCTGCACCGCGTCCTTCAGTCGCCTCGCGTCATGCACTCAGAAGTCCCAAACCAGCCCGGGAAGTTAGTTAGTCCCTTCACAGGGAGGCTTCGCCCTCCAGCTGCAGCAGGGTAATGTCAGGCAGGTCGAGGGGCTCCACAAGTGGCCCGTCCCCTCCAAGAAGACCAGCACAGGGGCTCTTGGAGCGCTCACAGTGACTGGTGGGTGTGGCAGGGCTGGGCATCTCTTTTTCCTCTTGGTCGTCCTCCTGGTCCTCGAGGTCGCGACCCAGCAAGCCGCTGTCCTCGATTCCAGGCGAAGGGGTCTCCGGCTCTCGGGGGGCACCAGGGAAGCTCCCCTTGCCGCCGACCACACCCAAGCCGCCTTGGCGGGGCGCCGTGGTTATAATCTGGCACATGGAGACGATGGCCCGCTGGTTGGCACACACGTCGTCCGAGAGCACCTGGATGTGCGAGGCCTGCTCGTCCAGGGCCCCTCGCATGGCCCTCACGTCCTCGAACAGGGCCTGCAGCTGGGCCTTGAGGTGCTCCATCAGTTCCTTCATGCCGCCGTTGTACTCCCCGGAGATCACGTCCCCCACGGCCGGCACGGTGGACACCTCCAGGGGCACCGGCATGTCGCCGCCGTCCTTGGTCCTGATCTCCAGCAGCCCGTCCTCCATTGAGTGGCAAAGCGGGCAGTGGCGGCTCTGGGTCGCGTCCAGCCGGGCCTCCGCGGTGGGGGAAGGGGTGTGCAGGGGGACAGGACCCCGAGGGGCAGGGAGGAGCCGAGGGAACCGAGGGCTCCCCAGAGGGACCAGGAGCCGACGGGAGGAGCCGCCTCCCGGGCGGAGGGCGCGCGCGGGATCGAGGGAGGCCAGCGAGAGGCGGCGACGGGACGCAGACCCGGCGCGGGTCCCAGGGCCAAGTCTCCGGGCTCGCCCCGGGCCAGAGCGCCCTTCCCCGCCTCACCTCCCGGCCTGCGCCCGTGTCCGCGCCGCCCTCCCGGCACCACGAGCGGAAAGTGCCTGTCGGGAAGTGGCCCGGGCCACGGGAGGCGCCCGCAGAGGAGCGGCTCGAGGCTGAGGCTGCGGCGCGGCGCGTAGGACCCGGGACTCCCCCGGCTACGAAGGCAGCGCCCTAAGAGTGGTTGGAGCGGCCGGGGCGGGTCTCCCCGCGGCTCCGTGGATGCTCCTCTGTTTCCAAGGCGACGCACGGCACGTAGTGACGTGTGTCTCCATGGTAACCAGGAAGTGGAGAAGAAAAAGAGGAGGATGGTGAGGAAGCTGCAGTGGGGCTCTGGTGTCCGGGCTAGCGGGTGGGGCGAGGACTCTGCAGTGGCCTCCGCCGAGGCTGGAAAGCGCGTGGGGCTGCAATGTGTCTTAGGAAGAGAGCAGTTTGCCGCAAAACCTCTCGAACCTGGGAGAGAATTTCCCTGTCCCAGTGTGCATGTCAGATGCTGAGATCGACTGTGTGCGAAGAATTTTCACCTGCACCTAGCATTCTTCTCGCGGGGATGGCGCTAAAGCGAAGTCCTGATTCCTTGTCCTCCAGCTGTCCGCAGAAAAACGGAGTGTTGAGGCCGAGGCTATTCGTCCCAGACTCGAGCTGGGGCGCGGTGGCGCTCTGGAGCCAGCCCCTTCAGCCCGGGCCGTGCAAAGGTTGGGAAGGGCAGGTTCTGCCTCTCCCTTCGGCTCCTGCAGTAACCCAGCCCTCTTGCCAACGAAAATACCGGAGCTCAGAAAGAACAGGATTCACACGGGGGACCCAGCAGCTCCTAACCAGGTCATTGGGAGCTTGTCCAGAATGGTGAGGCTGAGTACTTAATTTTTGAGAATGAAAGCTTCATACAGCTAGAAAATTTTGTCTCCCCAGCACCCTCCATCATGGAATCACCAGCGCCTAAAATAGTATCTGGCACGTAGTAATAAGTAAATGCTTAACATGTTTGTTGAATGACTACTTTTAACAAGAACCAAGTTCCATTACATCATTCAGAACTCTCCACCCCACATGTAATAGATTTTAGAAGACCTGGATTCAGTTTCATTTCTTCGACTTACTGATCCAGAGATCTCAGCTAAATCATTTTACCGATCCTTAGGGATTGGATCAGATAGTTTATAGTGGTATTTCTAACTTTGAATAGCACATGACCTCACAAACGAAAGGGTAAACTGTTGACAATTACTGGGGGAGAATAGACAAAAGGACTGTGAGGGCCCCTGCTTGGTGTTCACAGAGTGTCCCCTGCCTTTGTGACTTTCTCTTCCCTTGTTTGAAGGATAGAGCAGGAGACACAGAGGACACAGAGGAAGCAGTCATCCTGTGGGCAATAGCATACTAATTTATAACTACCTTAATAAATCAGAAAAACCAAGTAACTGGAAACCAAAACTAAAGTTCACAAGAAAAAATATATCTGTATTACTTAAAAATAGAAGTGAAGTATCAGTGAGTGGTTTTTTGCAATATTTATGATTCAACAATTGCAAACGTGTTACCTTGTGCTTCCCAGATTGTGTGGTCTTGTGCCAAAGTATGACTGGCCGGGAAGAATTTTGTCACTAAATTGTTTGGCCTATGCCTATGTTACTGCTATTAAAATAAAAGCAAGTTGAGAATATCCTAAGTGTCCAAGAGAAGAATATTCAAGTAAATAATGTTAAGGCATTATGCCCCTATTAGAAATTTAAAATAAAATTAAAACACATTTAAAATGACTCCAACCTGTCTGTTTGCTCATTCTTTCCCTCATTCTATAAACTTGTGGCACACTCATTTTGGTTACCCTTCCTACCTCTGCCTTTTGTGCTAATAATAAGCTTCAGACTATTCCTAAAGGTCAGAAGACTACTACTCTAGCTCAGAAGAGTAAAATGCTTTTTTAAAATTCAGTCAGAAGGGGCTGGTATTTATAAACACATTAGAAAACTAGAGTTAGAGGCAAAGAATGTAAAAAGAGCTGAGCTGCACAACATAAATTTCTGATCCTACTACAGCAAACACATTCTCAGGACTCTCATAGGTTCAACTCTCCTGCCTATCCTTCCCATTAGTGCCCCTCCATAGCCAAAAAAGCCTGGCATGGTTTTCAGGCTTCTTGCTTGAGTTTATTTCTTCACATCTCTTGAAAAGCACTTCACATGAAAGACATTTTGCCTTGTCAGTTCTTTTGCCCTTCAGGTGGGTTCCTGCCTTCTGTCTACAAAGTGTGATCTTGTATAAGGCCTCCCTCATAGTTCTATAAACTTACATTATACCCAGCCCTCATAGAGTAGGAGCTGGCTTGTGCCATCACACAGGCCCTCTGCCACTATTGTTAAGGATACCATGTGTCAAGACTTTCCACATCAGATTACATCACACCACCCAGAGGTGCTGGCATGCAGTCCACAGAGAGTACAGGGGGTCTGAGCTCAGAGGGAGGGGAAATTATTGAAGAAGCACCAAAGGCCATGGGAAACAGGTACAGAGATCCAGGGGTGTGGCTGATCCATTCAAGTTCCAGGTCAGACTTTTGAGGGGGTGGGTGGAAACTGAGGGAGTGATGCTGAAAATACAGGGAGGGGACATATATAGAGTGCATCAGATTTAGAATCAAATCATGCCCAGAATTCTATGTTAAAATTATACAAGGAAAAATAGACAATTCTAGTTTTGTATTTTTTTTAACTTTTTATCAGTACCAGGGATCAAACTCATGACCTTCTGCTTGCAAGGCAGGTACTTATGCTGCTGAGCTAAATCCCCAGGCCTGACAATTCTAGTTTAAGGAAAATAAAGGGAACTGATGGAGAGAGCCAAACTGAGCCTCTATCAGCTGGCTGGATTGTAGGACTAGGATCTCTGGATGCCAAGGCCTTGATGTGTGGGTCTAATCCTAAGCAAAGAGGCTGGATGGTACATACCCTAGCCACCCTACTAGAGCATCCAGAGAAACTGCCTCACAGAGAAAACGACCCCTGCATGGTCTTCTACTTCCTCTCTTATCCTCTGAGAATCAGCCGCCTTTTCCTTCATCTAGCCTATAAGAGACGGCAATGATGCATGGGATTAGGTCTCTATCAGCCTATAAGAGACGGCAATGATGCATGGGATTAGGTCTCTATCAGATATACCAATCCCAAGTATCTTGTTTTCACCAAAATTGAGATTCTTAATAGACCTTGCCATTTTTCCTTTCTGGTATTTAGTTATCTTGTCTCTATTTTTTAACAGCTGGTATATTTTTGCACACTAAATCTAAAGAAGTTGCTCACTTGACTCAGGACTAGAACAAAGAAGTAATTCAAACTATAGTAGTGACTGCTTCACCTTAGTCTAAAATCCCAGATAATACTTCCAAAATGTGCCTTATGAAGCTGTACTATCTTGTGACCCATCTCATTACAGTATCATATTCAAAAGAAACCAATCCAGTAACCAAAAAAGAATTAGAAAAACAATTCAGATTTTATGATAGTCTCCAAGAAAACTATAAAGGGGGTTACATTTCTAGTGCAAAGCAAACATCTTCTCTCCCCTTCTCCTCTCTACTTAATCCGCTCATTATGGTGTAGCCGTTGCTGCTGGCTTGTCCTCTAACACCTCAAGCCCTTGCTCAAGCCCGCCCCTTTCCCCCTTCATCTCTGCCATGTATTATTTTTCTCTCCTGCAGGAAGGAACTCTAATGTAAATGTGTCAGTCTAATGTAAATCAGTCCAAGCTTGTTTTGGCTCTTGATTCTGTTCCTCATTCCCCTGTTTGGACAGGAACAGCCCTAGCTGTCAGATACTGACTTCTCAGACAGAAAATATTGGAAGGCTGAGTTTATCTGTCACATAAACTAGATCATCTCTACCCCAGGCAGTATCTTGCCTGGTTTAACAGCCGACCTGCTTGCTTATCTTATGTGTTCAGAGAAATGGGCATGGTAGTCTGCCCTGGGTCCTTATGAGCCTCTGACCAGACTGGCAGAATCCAACTCCTCACCCCCTCAAGAGTCTTTAGTGTCACATACATGACACAGGGTGCCCTCCCATAGCTCACCTAATGCCTGCATCCAGTTACGTGCTCTGTTAGCTCACAGTATCTTCAAAGCCACTCTTGTGCCTTTCTTTCTCCTCCTTGATAACTTTACTCAGAGCAGAAGTTCAAGAGAACTTTAAACTTCTCATGAAGTCTGAATTTCCACTGAACGTAATCCTTCATTACAAACCTGTTTCACCTATGTCTACCCTTCCTCCCGTGTGTTCCCACTCACCAACTTCTTCAACACTCGCTTGAAGAGACATCTTCTCCACTTGTATCTTGTGCCACTGTGGCATGGAGGGCTCCAATCCGAGTCTTGGTAGGGATTCAGCTACAGACTCAGGAGCATTGATCCCTAATGTGGGGCCTTGTGCAATTCCCAACCTCTCTGTGTGCTTTCTGCCCCCAGAAATTTATCATTCTTGCAACAGCTCAGCCCTTACTTTGTCCAAACCAGAATCCTTATCAAGGACTGGTAATGCTGAGAATACCTAAACTTTCCAGTTTAATAGAGGCAACTTAGCTTGACAAATTTCTTCTCAAGAATTATCAGTCCAAACTAGAATAATTGTACCCTAGTTATCCAGTAAAAGATAGGAACCACGATATATGTGTTACAACTTCAGTTAAAGAAAATTTTACATGTTTACTGTTCCTCAGTGCTGATTTATGCCAGCACTGGCCCCTTCTCGCTTGTCATATCTGAAGGTAATCTGCGGTTGTTCATCTTTAGCATTTCATACAAATTGTATCAGTATCAGCCTTCCAACACATGTGACCATGCTCTATCTTTCTCAGAGCCCCTAAAACTAGTAGTTCCCTTTGGCTGTGCAGTAGTGTCTCTAGGGACAGTAAGGTATTGTGGCTACAGTTTAGCAACCACTGCAAAGATGCACTTTGTTTCTATTCTGCAAACACAAAGGGAGACTAAACTAGTATGTGTGATGATGTAAACAGGGATCCCATGTCTAATTTAAGCTGATGTGGTGGTTACATGCTTGTAATTCCATCACTCTGGAGACTGAGACAGGAAGATTGCCCTTGAGTTTGAGTCCAAACTGGGCTGCATAGTGAGTTCAAGTCTAGCCTGAACTATGCAGCAAGCTCCTGCCCCAAAACACAAAAACGGGCAAAAAAAAAAAAATGTAATTCATGTCTTTGAAGAACCACAGAAGCGCTGGATCTTAGGCAGAAGTGAGAAAAGGCATTCTTCCAACTTTTCTACTCAGGTTCTCAAGTTCCTGTTTTAAGAAGAGTTGTATGAAAACAGCTTTGTCTTCTATGGTCAACCACATTTTCACAGTTTAAAGATATTATGACTGAATTTCTGGGGTTTTTTAAAGGCAAATGACCCCCTTCATATCAAAATTCTCTAATCTGTTCACTTTATGTTTCTACACATAGGTTCTCATCTTTCATTATCCTGTATTTGCCTTATTAACTATTTTTCAACCCCAACTGGAATGTGAGACCCGCTGGGAATGGGTTTTGCTTTGGTCACTGCCATACCTTCAGAAGTTATAATGTTGTGGTTTGGGCCTAAAATGTCTCCCAAATGACTCAGGTTTGGAGGTGGGGCCTTAAAAAGGGGGTGGGTCACTCCATGTGTGACTTGGAAGATGTGGTCTTGTTCTTGGCCTCATTTCTCAATGTGTTTCCTGCTCTTGTGGGTCGAGCAGCTTTCCCCTGCCAGACCTTTCTGCATTCTATTTCTGTCCTGGAGCCACAGTCTGACCAAAGACTTAAACTTCTGAAACTGTAAGCCAAAATAACCTCACCTCCTTTAAGTTGAAGGTGTTAAGTATTTTGTCCAAGCAATGAAAAAACGACTAACACAATGATCAAAAACATGTTCATAGTGTATAAGCTAATGCCTGTGCTTCTGTTCCTTTTTTAAAGGTATGATGATCTTCTCCATACCAAGATTCTCTAATTTTTTTACTTTATTCTTATCCACTTCAGATAATAATTTTTTAATTAACTTATTGTTTTTTTAAGTTCTTAATTGCTTTTCAATCCCAGCTAGCCTGTCTGATTAACTAGGGAAGAGGTTTTGCTTTGCTGATTCAACCAGCACCTAGAATAGTGCTTGGCACATGATAAATACTTGTTGAGTAGATGAATAAGTGAAGTCTAAATACTAAATAGAAAGAGAAACATTGCCCTTAAGAACACATATTGTACTCTGCAGAGGCCCTACTCTACCTATATTTTTTGTAGTGCTGGGGATCAAACCCAGGACCTCATTCATAGCAGGCATTCTGAGCTATATTCCCTAGCCCACAGCTTAGCTTCCTTGATCTCAGCAAATTATTTTGGCGATCCATGGCATATTCACACAATTAAGTGATGTTTTAGTGGCTTTTCTTGATCAAACAAATACTTCCTTTAGAGACACTTTCAAACAAGTCAAGTTTTAAATTAAGGACTATCACCTTCCTATATACTCTAATGCTCATTGGTGCATGTCACCACTATCCTAATCGAAGTGTCAGATACATTCGGGTCAAATTTTGTCAGAAATATGAGTCAAAGGAATGCAAGCTTTCTGATCCTCTCAGTGCTGCAAATAGTATGAGATCAAGCCTGTGTCCTTGATCTTTGTGTTAAGGAGAAGAACTCCTGATTTATTCTTATTCCACTGAAAATAGTCTCAGAAAAAGTATCCTGCTACTGGTTATAAAATGAGTAGCTAACTGAAAAAGAGATATCATGAAAGTAAAGGCTTCTGTGCTTTAAAGGGAATATTTCTCTTCCCTCTGTGTTCCTGAACTGGAACACTGCAGTAATGTAGGGCAGTTTTAGCCCAAGGCACTTCTGACTGTAATAAAATTGAGGGTTTTTTGTCCCTTGCTTGAGATCTTCTCTGCTTCTGTTATAAAAGCAAACCCAATGAAAACTCAGCATTGACCACAAATATAATAAAGGATATACAAAGATCAATCTTCCCAGGATAGTAAAACTAAATTGAAATCAAATACCAACCATAAATCAGAAAAACAATATTCTGGGAAGTGAGGTTAGTCTCTGAACAACCTAAGTGCAGTAATTTCAATAAGGATCTATGTTCTACAATGTTGTCCAGTTCTCTAGGATGCAGGGGAAAATGTATGTGAAACTCACTAGTGATTATCTGGATGGTATGAATTAAACTGGGAATAGAACCTCCTCAAAGGGTGATTCTAAGTATTCATCTTGTTCATCCACAACCATTAGAATGCACCCACTGCAGTTGCTTCTTTTATTATTAAAGATCAGTTTCCTCTTAACAGTGACCTTAGTTGCTAATGCTGCTCTGTAGAACCATACTTGGGTAGTGTCATCCAAGACATCTTCAATGGAGTGGGTAATAAGCTGCCCACAATCTCACATAGTTCACACAGAAATCACTGGTTTTTAAAATTGCAGTGACATCTTGTGGGACATAAAAATCTCTCTCTTTGATACTTGAGAATTTTTATTAGTGTTTAGGGGAACATTTTCTCTGTAAAACAGAGTGATCATGGAGAAAAGTTCTGAGAGATGGAAACAGAGCACAGAAACAATGCAATTTGAAACTTAAGGCTATAACTTGGGATCCAAAGTCTAAGGAAGAAAAGAAATAATCAGCAGAGATGTGAGAGAAGGAAAGGCTTCGCAGTAGATATTTAACTTCAAGATAAACTAGCATTATCCCACATTTGTCTCACTTGTCTCAGCTTGGGAAGAAATAGATTTATTTATCCAGCTCTGTGGCATTTTAGCAGCCTGAATTTTAGCCACAAAACAAAAATCGAAAGAGTCCTGAACTAGGTGAATGTTTTTCAAAATAGGAAGATTATCACAGTCGGTAATACCCACCAACACTGAACTATTTCCTCTGCTCCTTTCTGCAGCAATACTATACTTTCAGTTCATGGTGTTCGGAGCATAGAGAGCTCTTCAGTTTTCACCTTTTCTTACTGTTTCCTTCTCTCTTTTCACTGTGCATCTATGTCCTCCCAGCAGTCAGAAATGACCTAAATTTCAAGTTTGAGCCTCTGTGCATCCCTATTAATATCTCCCTCAGGCATCCCACAGCCTCCTTCTGCCACTTTGTGCCTCTGTTTCACCTCTAGCTACTCAAGACTGCTTGTGGCTCCTATATGCCAAGCATGCTGTTTCATGATTCTATTGCTTTATTCATGCTGGTCTCTATGTCTAAAGTGCCTTTCTCACCTTTTTCTTTTCCTTTCCTTTCCTTCTGGATTTTTTTGTTTTGTTTTTATTTTTTTTTTATCAGTACCGGGGATCTAACTCACAATTGCCTGCTTGCAAGGCAGGTGCTTATGCCGCTGAACTAAATCCCCAGCCCTTTCTTCTGGATTTTTATTAACCATGAAATCTAATACATATATATATTGATCAAACAAATACTTGATCAATGAATAAAACTTATGCTTTTTGCTCTGATCGTTTCTTCTTTCTCTATATGTCCTCAAGCTCTCTAAGTTTGTCTTTCATAATCTGTAATTTGCTATCATTCTTCTTGCAAAAATTTTAAACTTTATTCAAGTTTTATAATCTTGATTTTATTCAGTATTAAATTTTAAAATTTGTGCCACTTTATCAAAGTATTACTTTGGCCCACAATAAAGTCATACATGCTCAAACTAAACAGAATTACAGAATGCATAAAACATTTTACTTAATTCTTTCCTTAGAAAAATAGCTTTATAAGGCCAGGCATATACCTGGGTAGCATAGCTCTTGCCTGGCAAGTGCAAGGTCATGTGTTTGATTCCTGGTACCAAAACAAAACAAAACAAAAAATAGTTTTATATAAAGGACTTGGCTTCAAACTGTTGTTACTGAATGAATTCTCCCTTTTTACCTCCATGGTCCAGGAACAAGCATATTTTAATTCATTTTTAAATGAATAGTTTACAATCAGTTCTTACAGTTTTCCATACTTGTGAAATTCTTCCAAATGATTTAATCAATTACATCGTTTCTTGTCTGGTTAAATGTAATTCCTAACTGTCTAGCATATTTATTTCAATTATATTTCAATTATTATGTCAATTTCTCTGAAAACAAGCTCTTCACAGAAATGTTTAAACTGTCTGAAGCTTTACCCAGAGTTGACATTTGAACCAATCATCACAATCCATGCCCCTTGAGAGCTTGAGAGGTTCTAGCAGGACATCACAGCTACCCCCTTGAACAAGGAAATGGTCTTCCTCTAGCGAGATCTCAAAACTTAGGGAGGGAAACATATGGAGCAGTGAGGGAGGAAAGGGACACCTGCTTGGCCAGCCAGACCAGCTGAGTCAACCCTGGCAGTCAATAGGGTGATAGGCAACCCGATCATCCTCACATCCACAATCCGTATCTTTTGAAACACTTCCATAATACAGCCTAAAATCTTCCATTAGTTACTTTGCTTCTTTTTCTGTTCTGTCCTACACACACACACACACACACACATTTCATCAAATACTAAAGGAATTGACTTTATGAAATTCTTGCAGAAGTAATGTTTTCTTTTTTTGAATCTTGACTTTCATTTCCGAGGAATAGTTGAAAATCTGGGTGCTCCAAAATGGCTGAATTTTAGATAAAGTCCCCATTCTTGTTAAGTAGAGAAATTATAAACAAATCCTTGAATCTGCTTGGACTTTCCCCTTCAGTCAAAATGTCATTGAACCACTGATAAAATTCAGTACATGGGTTCCGATTTTTTTCTAAATGAGCACCTGTAAAGGTTTTCTTTCATTCAAATATGTACTCATTCTTGCATGTAGTCTAGATATATATATATATATATATAATATCCATAAATATATATATATCCATAAATACTCTTTTTATATACTGAGAACTTTTTTGTTTATTTAAAGAGAAAAAAACAAAAGACCAAAAAGGGGGTAGAAATAATACAGAATTACAGAAAAATAAACACTAAGAAATCACTAGTTGATAAGTTACATTTATCATCTTAGAAATAGTTGTTCAGGTTACAAAATTAAAGCATACAAAGTGACATTCAAATAGTGACACTGCCAACAGTTCTGCTCAGTGATCCAACAAAAACTTAGTAATATGGTTATCAGTCCTACACACTTGTTTTTATCTTAAAGAGGGTAAGATTAAACATATCAAACAGAATAAAACAGTTCATAAAGAAACAATTTAAAGAAATATGAATTTTAAAGCAAGTCCACTGGAGATCTTCACTGTCTATCTTATTGTCTCTAGTTTTCTTCCAAATAATTGTCCCCATCTTCACACACATTAAATACCTTCTGCATATTATAGAACTAATCAAGTCATTACAGGATGATGAAGGCTTTTTAGGTCTTCAAGACCTGTCATTGGGGAAGTCAATAATGACTACCATAGTGTCTCTCATTCTCTTTGTAGTAGCTGTCCTTATCTTTACGTATGCTGAAACTGAACATAAGAGACTAGACTAATATCTCTCTGAACAGTGAATAATAGTATTGCTAGATTTTATATCATAATGTTACAGAATTAGCATTGGGTTTCTTGATGTCTCTTCTTCTTCAGAGTATCTGTTCATTATATCTTGCATTATATAATCTGTTCCTGTAAATAGTTTAAAAAATTCTTCCCATGTGTGAGTTTCTACATGTATATCTATTCCCTCTGTATTATAAGGAAAAAACAGATCATAACAAGACAGCAAAACAAATTCCTAGAAAAACATGCAGTGAAAAAGACACATAAGACCACAATATTAGGTGATCTACCATAGTTACTATGCTTTCTCTTGTTATTTTCAATAGACTTGTCCACATCATCAGGCTTAATAGTATTACATAGCTATTTTTATAAAAACACAACTTTGAAGACATTGTAGGACTTGAAAGTAGTTAATAATCAAAACTGGTATGGATATCTTTTACATCTTGTCATCTTCAGAGTAGTTGCCTCTACTCTTAGACTTGATACTATCAAGCATACCAAATTTGAATAAAATCAGCCAAGGCAAAACTGTAGTCTAACAAACCAGCTTCAAATACAATCAGTCATAGTAAGACAATGTAAGTAATACAGGGTTTCAGTTTAAGTTAACTGGAAATTAAGGATAGTTATCATGGTATAACCTGCTATTTTTGGATTAGATGTCTGTGCCCTCAAATCTGATAGGAGTGGACAGACTGGAACAAAATAAAATCAAACTAAACAGAGCAATAAGACTACTATGACTTTTAAATCCTGATATACTTTTAACAATGACCTCTGCCTTCCTTTTTTAGGTTACTTTTCACCTTTCCCCTTCTCAGGATGTTTTGTATGTTTTGGGTCCCACTAGCCCCTTCAGGTTTTAGATTAGGGGATCAGCCTGTTGTCTGAGTGTTGCTGAACCTTTTTACCCCTGAGCTTGATCTTGAGCTGTACTCCTTTACTTATTAAAGTCATAGGGTTTTCCTTCCTTCCTTCCAGCTGTGTAGTTCTACACTGCCCAAAAGTGTCATAGCTTCCCAATCTATCTGCGGCTGCTGGATGAGTTGTCCCTATTTCTCTCTGGTTTCCTGTCACATATAGCTTTGCTTTCTCATCTTTGACTTTCAGTTTATTAACCCTCTTTCAGGTTGAGTGTATTTCCTATTCAGAGCATCTCGATGGAACCTGCCTCCTAATCTACTCTGCCTGTTTCTTTTTTTATTTTATTTTAGTGTATCAACACTATCTATATTAAAGATTATAGCTTACTGTCTCTGCCTCATGTCTGCTATTCTATTTTTCTGCTATAATTTGTACACTTTACTCCTTCATTCCACTGTCTGCCCCATTCATTGAGGCCTCTCTGCCACTGTTGCTAGAATCCTGGTGTTTTTTTCCTCTCTCTCTCTTTTTCCTCTCTCTTTCCTTCAGTATTTTTTATAGGGTTGGGTTGGTGGCCATGAACTCCCAGTTCCTCCTTGTCTTGGAAACATCTTATATCTCCATTAATTTTGAGAAAGAGTTTTTCTGGGTACATCAATCTTGGTTGCAGATTATTTTCTTTCAGGGCTTGGACTATTTCCCCCCAGGCTCTTCTTGATTTGAGAGTTTGTGTTGATAAGTCTATCTGTTGTTATTTTGATAATTTTTCTGTTGTAGGTAATCTGCTTCTTTTCCCTAACTGCTTTTAATATTCTGTTCTTTTGGTGGATTTCTGGAATCTTGATTATTTTTATGTCTGGGTGTAGATCTGTTTTGGTTGTAGATGGCTGGAGTTCTATATTCCTCATTTATCTGGATATCATTTCTCTTTCCTATGCTTGGGAAGTTTTCCTTTATTAGATCTGTGATTAGTCTTTGTAGTTCATTTTTGGTTGCTCCTGCTTCTTTGTTCATGTGTGTTATTCTTAAGTTATATATCCTTTTGTCGCCTTCTAGCCATTAATTGTTTCTTTCTGGTTCCTTGTTATTTTTAAGAGATCTTTTCTTTCACAATCATATATCATAAATCTCTCTTCAAGTTTAGTTTCTGTCAAGGCATTTTGCCAATTTTCAATGGAGTTTTTAGTTTCCTGGTAATCTTTTTGGATCTGTTTCATGTATTGTAGGTTATGTTTAAATTCTTCATCAAAGATTTCTCTTTCTTTTCTGAGTTCCTCCATTCTTCTGTCTGTGTTCTCTTGGGAGGGGCTTATCATTTCTTAATCTTTTATATCTTGCCTCACTTGGATCAGAAGTATGGCTTTAATTTCAACTATGAGGTCATGAAGGTATTTCTTTATGTCCACTGATGCTGTGTCTAGTATTGGATGGTTACTGCACTGGTTCTCTTCTCTATTTACTTCTCCTGAGCTTATTTTCCCAGGTTCAGCAGCTGCAAGTTTTTTTAAATTCCTATCTCTTGTCATGTTTCTGGTTTTTTTCAGACTGGTGTGTCCTGGGGGTCTCTGACCCTCTCTGTATTGCTTAGGGTCTTTCTGAAGCATGCTGACTGGGGTTTTGCTGCCCTCCCCAGTTTGCTGTTATCTGAGGTACATGCAGAGATGCAGGGATGGTGCAGGCTAGCCTCGAGCCTCTGAGCCAGTTAATCCGCAAGTTAGGCTGTACCTTGTGGGCATCACGGAGTCACAACAATTTTATACCTGCTTATTGGGTCCCAACCAGAGGTATGGTTCAGCTCCAGCAGACCCTGCCAGTTCTCTCTGCTCCAGGAGCAGCTGACTGATGTCACTGTGGTGTCGGGCTCTGCCCAACTCCAAGATGTCCTCCACCAGTCCTCTCTGTGCTAGGGGCAGCTGATATCACCACAGCACTGGGCTCTGCCCACCTCCAAGATGTGCTCCAGCCAGTGACAGCAGCCGCGGGACCCAATCCCTAGCACTCACCAGGAATCAATGAAGTTCTTCATCTTGGGTCCACTCCACAATGTGCTACATGCCTTCATTGTGTTCCCAGCACAGCGTGGATCAGTCAGAAAACTGCACAGTGCCCAGCTTCGGTGCCCAGGTGTATGGTCCTCTCATGGTCTCCTCTGGCATGGTCATGTGGCTTGGGCTGCTTCGCAGCCCCGGGACCCAATTTCCAGCTCTCACCGAGAGCCAAAAGGCTCTTCCCCTTGGATCCACTGCTCACTGCACCATATCCTCCCATTAAGGGCCCAGGATTCGCCAACTCCTGTATGGGCAGCTGCAGTCTCAGTGCAACTTTAGATCATCCGAGCGTGCCTAATACAGCGTAGAACGGGTCTCAGTGAGCGTGTTGGGTTTCAGTTCTCTACCTGCGCTTTTCCTTCCTCTGCCTAGTTTTATTTTTCCCTTTGGTTACCGCCTTGGTTAATAAGAATCGTTATCCAATCATCTAGCCCTCTCCATGTTGTTAAATTCTAGCATCTGATCCGATTTCTCCGCAGAGGCTCTCCATCCAGCCCCCTAGCAAGCCGCCATTTCTTTCCAGCACACTGAGAACATTTGACCAGGGGTTAAAAGTGTTATTTCACACTTTCCTTGGCAGAGACCAAACTATTTAAAAGTCTTTTAATTGCCTGTGACTTGAAAGTTTTCTTGGAGTGATAATCCACATCTTCCAATTACTGTTTCCGGTACTTCATCGCCAGTGTAATGTTCAGGGTGAAGAAGCGATCCGTGTAATTAGCATCAGGAGTACTAAATGGCATCAGCTTCATAGTTGTCTGAGAAATAAATCACCCTGCTTTGTCCTCTGAAGATCAGTCTTCTCCCTTTACAGTCCCATTCATAGCTCCAACTTGCTCAGTTCACTTATGTTCTTTAGTGAGATCACTGGCATCTTCACAGTAAGAGGTGTGACCAAAATGCACAATGAGTGTTTCAATTAAAAACTTTTTTTCACAATAAGAGACACACTTTTTGCATCAAACACACTTACCCAAATGTTCTTGCCGCTTTTGGGAGCAATTTTGGAAGTCCTCTTTTGTGAGTGTCTTTATGAGTTATGAAAAGCGAAGCTGCTGCCCAGTGCCACTCAACAGAAAGATGGGCTTATAAAAACATTACAGCACACTCTCCCCCACCTTGTTCACCAGATCTGGTACCACGTAACTTCTGGCTCTTCCTCAACATAAGAAATAATCAACAAAGGAAATCATTTTAATCAGTTCAGGACATAAAGGTAGCCACAACAGTAAAATTTAAGATGTGAAAGAGGATTTCCAGAACTTCAGAAAGTGCAAGAATGGTGGAACAAGTCTGATTTAAGTGAGAAAAGTTGTCTCAGGGAAATTAATGGCAATGTCTCTTTTACTATAATACATTTTTAAAATTTAAATGTTCACTGTCATTTTAAACTTCAAACTTACTGCCTATAGGTTTAATCATTTAAAAAAAAACTCCTTTTTTGGAACAGGGTCTCAATATGTAGTGCAGACTTCCCTGGATTCACTATTTAACTCAGGCTGACTTCAAACTAACAGCGATCCACCTGCCTCAGCCTCCCAAGTGCTGGGATTACCTGTGTGCCCCACCACGTCCAGCTAAACTTTAAATTTTATCTAGTTTGATTTTATACTTTATTCTCACATTGATCTTATTTTCTTTACCGTATGAAATACATAAAATAGTTTCATAATATTACTATTAGTACTAATAAGAAAATTATAGAATGAAATTTGGAGGTCTTTGCAGTTTGTTTTGTTCTTAGAATACATTTCACTAAAAGATAAAAATTCATTTGAATAAGCCATTTGAAATTTCCTTTTATTACAAATCTCATATATACTTAGTTTTATGTGCTTCATTTGCTTTCAAATTTAGGATTCTCTTCTCTTTTTTGTGTCATTCACTTTTTAAATACATACAGTGATTACATGATTATAAATGCAAAGCTACATAAAAAGGCACACTCAGAAGATGTCATGATTCCATTCCTTCCATATCCTCTAACAGCTTACCCTCCCATACACTATTTTATTAGTTTCTGAACTGTCTTCTCAATACTTCACTTGCACAAAAGATACTAATCATACACAGTATTATATCCCCTGCTTCATCTACTACAAAATGGCACTCGTTCTGCAGTAGCCCATACAAATATTCCTCACTATGTTTATAGAATCATAGTACTGCACAATACACCACAGTCTAACTAATCAATGCCCCCTTCTGCCGATGGATATTTGAGTCTTTTGTCATTAAAAATTCCATAATAGTATTGCCTTGAATATGTGTTATTTCAATTTGTGCATATACATTAGTGTAGGTTCTTAGAAAATGTGATTGCTAAGTGAAAGGATAAATTCATCCATTTCTAACTTTGCTTGATAGTACCAAATTCCCCTGCAAAAAGACTGTTTCACTTTGGGACTATTTATACTTTACCAGCCCCATATCAGTGTGTCTCTTTCCCTCAGAGCTTTGGCAACAAAATGTGCTCTCAAACTTTTCAATATTTGCCAACAAAATAGGACCGGCTGTTTCAATGCAAGTTTTACCATTTTAAGGGGCCATTTGCATGACTTTTAAACTATCTGTACATATTTTGCACTCATTTTTCTACTAGATTCATGTATTTTTATCTCTAGAAGCTTTCATAGTATATGTTACAAATATTCTGTCCAATAATCATTTCTTTTGGCCTTTCTGATTGTATTTTAGCCAAGCAATGTTTTAAAATTGTATAATACAATTTAGTAGCCTTTTATTGATCTCTGGATTTTAAGTCACAAAACTTCTTTGCCTGCTAACCCTATTGGAAAGCTTGTACCAAAATCTACACATTTCCTTAGCTTGTAAAAATTTCATTTTTGTTATGCTGTTTAAACTGATCCACAGAATTGTCTTGGCAGATGTATACACTATGGATTCAATTTTACTTTTTCCAAAGTTGTTTCCCATTGTCTCAACAGTATTTATTTTAAAAGTCATTTTTTCTTCTACGTACTACATTTTCATATATTCTTAGATTGACACCAAACCTATCTATCCATGTAAACCAATTCTATACTGGATTAAATATGGCAACTTTAGCATATTTTAAACACAGGTAAGATAAGTTCTTCCTCACTGCCTTTTTTCTCGGGGCTTTCCTAGATGTTCTTGTTTGTTTTTCTTTCCATATGAATTTTAAGACTCAGTTTGTGTAACTACAAATCAAAATAAACCCAGAAATATTTTTTGGAATTTTTATTGGAATTATGTTAAACTTACAAATTCACATAAGGTGTGTCCTTCATTTATTTATATCTACTCCTGTGTCTTTGGGGAATGGTATAGTTTTCCCCAAATGTTTTCATATTTCTCTCTAACTTTTTATATAAGAATTTTATAATTATATTTGCTATTACAAATTGGATCTTGATATAATCTTGCATATTATCTTCTAAATGGTTCTTCATTGTATCTATGGAACCTATTAATCTCTGTGTATGCTTTTTATATGCTACTAACATACTGAATCATCTTTGTTTGCAGTAATTTTCCCACTGGCTTGCTGTTTATATATATATATATATATATATATATATATATATATATCATCTACTATTCTCATATATCTGATTATTTTTCTTAAAAAATGCCTTGGCAAATATCTCCAATACCATGTTAAGTATTACAGTGAGGCTGATCATCTTTCTCTTACTTCAAATATTAGCAGGAATGCATCCAGTGTTTTCCCATGAAAAAGAACAATTAATGTGTGGGTAAACAAGACACATTAACAAGTGATAAAAATGCCCTGTATTTCTTGTTTGAAAATTATTCTTATTTAGAATACATCTTAATTTTTTTCAAATGTGTTTCTAATATCTATGGAAAATAATATAGTAAATTATTTATATTAATGAATTGCTACATATTAGAGTCTTTTTTATTTTGAGAAACAAACAAACAAAAAGATAAGAACAGTACAGAAGCAGGCCTCAGGGTGGACAACCAGATACCAGCCCCTTTTTGTTAGCACCATACACGGGCCACAGAGAGAACAAGAAGCCAGACACCAGCCCCTCCAACCCATCCCTCACAGTGAGTAACCAGCTAATCCAAAGAGACACAGGCTGCGATGATAGCTATTGAAGTAAAATACAACTTAATGCTCAAAGAAAATACAGAATTTAAAAAACAAGAAATTAATACTAGTTAATACATTGCAAATTGTTATCTTAAAAGTAGTTGCTCAGATTACAAGATTTAGGCATAAAAATGATCAAACAATAACAATGAAAACACAATTAATACATTAATAGTATAGTTATCTAGTTGTATATATTTACATACAAACATATATATGTATGTATACATTTGTATATATACAATCTTTTCTTCCCTTTCTTCTTTCCCCTATCCCAGTTTTTTCCTTTTGAGCACTTTCTTTCTCTTTCATTTTAACAATATCTGTTGTACACTTTGGACCTTATTTATTTATTTTACACTAGGGAGATAATACGAAATTTACACATGCAAGTCTGATTTATTTTGCTTATTAGTATGATTTCTAGTTGCATCCATTTATCTATAAAAGCCTCAAGTTTATCGTTCTTTATAGTTGAGCAATACTCCATTGTATAAAAATACCATGTGTTTTTTATTCATTCCACAGTGAACTGCCAGATATTAAACCATTTTGGTATTACTGAAACAATTTTACATAGTTGTGATATATTGGACTGTTTGATTCTATTTGCTAATATTTTACTTGGTAGTTTTGCCTTGATATACTCAAAAGAAATTTATTGGTAGTTTTTTTTATAATGTTCTTCAGATTTTAGTTTCAATATTATATTTTTCCACTAAAAATTTTGAAGTGATTTTTTTTCTGTACTTTGGGATAGTGTTGTGAGTAGAGGTCTTTAAAGTACCATTTTAAGCCATTTTGGGCAATTTTACCAAGTATTATTTTAAATGTGTACTGTCCAGTATTTTCCTTGCTTTCATAATGTTTGCAGAGCTAAATAAGCTACTTAACACCACTGAGGAGAAAAATTTTCCACCTTCTTTACTCGGTTTATTCTAATCTTTCAAGACCTTTTTGACTTGTCATCTCCTGTAAAATTTCTTCCCTAAGTAAAAACATGACTCCTATGGTACCGCATCTCCAGCTTGCAATCGCCAACCCCTAATAATTCTGACACTATAAATTCATCCACATCTCTTCCTTCCTGTGGCCACCATCTTAGTCAAGCCCAAATCATTTATGGCCTGTATCATTTAGGCTGCCCTGCCCCTTCATAATACAGTCTTTCTTGGAAAGTTAAAGTGACCCTTGAGGAAACATAGATGTGATTATCCACATGAAAAAGCCTGTAAGTGGGTTCCCTTCTTTCATGATATCATCTAGAATTCCTAACATGTTCCCCAAAGCCCTGCCCATTCTGAGGCTTTCCTGCCTCTCAACTTGTGCCTCTCATTCTCTTTCTGTTCTGGCCTCTTTTTCTTCTCTTGACTGCCTAAGCTCTTTTTTTCTCTGGGTCTGTGTACAACCTGTCCCACTCTGGCATGCCACTTCCTTCACCTCTCTATATCGTTCATCTGATTTTTCCCCCACTCATTTTTCAGATCTATGCTCTGGGAAGTTTTTCCCAACCTCATAACCTTCGTAAATTATTTTATTGAATACTTATATCACCCTACACACTTTCTGTGTTAGTTCATTAAGACTGCTATAACAAAATACCATGCAGTATGTGGCTTATAAGCAACAAAATTTATTGCTCAGTTCCTGCGGCAGGGAATCCAAGATCGAGGTGCTGCTTCAGTGTCTGGTGAGGGCCCACTACCTCATCTGTCATCATTTTCTTACTGTAACCTCATTTGGCAGGAAAAAGTGAAGGATCTCTTTCCATAAAGACACTAATCCTCCTCATGAGTCTTTGTGATCTAATCATTCCTCAGAGGCCCCATTTCCTAATACCATCGTACTGGGAGTAAGAATTTCAATATATGATGAATGGAGGGCATAAATATTCAGTCATTGTTCTTTTCCTTTATACAACTTTTCACTATTGTGGTTACTTAACTACTCAAGTGGGATTAGTTGTAATATTTGTTTGTCACACTAAACTAATTTACCTAGAGGAAGGGACTGTGCTTATCTTGTTCTTAGTTGAATTTCCAGCATCTATGAAAACTGAAAGCAGAGTAATAGAATTTAATAAGTGTCTATTGGATATGGATGTGTGGGTGAATCAATGAACAAAAGACTAATTGCTAAACACTGATAAAGAAGCTTGAAAAATCAAGTGCTCTATTTTCCCTGCAAGGGGAGATATACTCCTGTTAGAAATAGCATGAGTAGCAGGACAGCAGAAAATAAGATTACCCTAATTTATTTCTCAGGCTCCTGAAACTGATTCAGAATATTTGATCATTTATTTGCTAGGAGAACTTTCCAGATCTGTCTGGATTACCCAGTGGTACCAGGCAAGTGAGCATTTTCTCTGTTAATCTCCTCTAGTGGACAATCTAAAAAATCCGCTAGCTTTGTCCACTTCAGTCTTCATTTGCTAGGTAATTAAGCTGTAAATGCCTACTCTCTTGGAAAAATGCTACACTTTATCTGTTATTTCAATATTACCATTGGCACTGTTTTTGTGTTTTTCTGTATTTTTTTCAAAATCCTTTGGGTAATCTATTTCAAAATGCTTTAAAATTATTCTGATAGTAGAAAATATGGGGATTCTGTAGAACAAAAAATAATAAAGTGTTGATGAAAGTGAACTTAGAAAAAAATACTAATTCCCAGATTTCCCTGAGCCATGGGGAAAATCAAAAGGAAAAAGAAACAGTATTGAATTTGGAGAGCATGTCTGCTTTGGAGCAGTGTCTGAAAGAAACTGTTGTTTAATCCTGACAGCATATCCCAGGAGGCTACCCCTGCTGCACACTAATAGTATTCTGTTCTTTACTGAGTTTTTTGTGAGGTTTTTTTTTTTTTTTGCTAACTCAGGCTTAAGCAAATGAAAAGTTGCATGAGGTTTACATTATTTTGCCTTTGAATTTTCTAGTTCTAAAACTTCCTTTTCAGTTTTTCTCTGTCCTAGCTCCTGAGGCTAGGAAAGACACAGGTTTGGGAACCAAGACATAGCAGCATTCCACTGCTCCTGTCTTAGTTTAGTTCAATTCAGTGTGCATTTAACAAAAGCCTACTATGTATTTGGGATTGTGCTGGGGGAAGATGAGTGTGGGGAAATCTAAGTCTTTGCTTTAATGATGTTTGTCATGTAACTGAGAAGACGAGGCATTTGGTAACTTCTGTGAACAAATATAAATTAATAAAAAGATGGTATAGGTAGTAATGTGTATGTCATTTATAAATCTCTTTTCACAAATATTCTAGGTTGTGACATTAGCTCTCGGGGTAATGTTGTTCTCTTATATCAGCGTACCCCAGTAAACTGAGACTTAGGTAATATAACTATAAGAAGAGTAAAGAAACCAGTGCTACTATTAGGGCTGAAACTTTGGTCCCTATAGTGTTTGCATGATATTATATGTTCCAGGTATAAATAATATGCTGTACATGATAACACTAAAAATTGAAGAACTTTAATGTGAAGAAAAATATACTATTCTATTAATGGGGGAAGACAATTTTTCCCAAATAGCCAACAAGCCTGACATTTGAATTTTATTTTTCTACCCTCTTCTGTCAATCCTGAATGATCCTTTTTCTCTCCTTCACTCTGAAGAGTAGCTGAAACTCTATTTTGACTCTTTTCCTTTGGTGATAGGAGAATTTATTTGGAAAAAAATCCTTTCTTTATGTAAGTCACCTTTCTCTAGGGAAGGGATCAAGGAAACTGCCATCAACATTAGCCAGGTGGCCCTTGAAGGAGAGGGTTTGAAACCAGAGAGTATTTGAGGAGTTCTGGCCAGTGGCCAGAAAACTGCTGTGAAAGGCTTCATGTTACCACTGAGAAGGTTACCAGGCAGAATTCCTCTCCTCTAGCACACTGTCACTCAAGAGGATCCAATCAAAATCTGGAAAGTATTTGAAGCCAGAAGGGGAAGAAAACAGCTTTTCATTCCAAAAAGGATTACAGACTCAGCTCAAAGGTCAGGATGACAGATCTGTTACCAGGGATACTTCATGGTATTTATCTAATTGATATTTAGCAGTGATTTAGCAGTGACCATCATTACAACCATAACATCATTATCAAATTTCTAGTCCAAATTTATGCCTGAAAATAGGAACACTGGTTGTACTGTCAATCAACATCATCTAGTAGACACTTCTTGAGTGCAGATCTGGAATCAGCAAAGGCGAGAAGAAAAAAATTAATGACCTAAAAGTCTTATGGGAGACACAGCATAAAAAACAAACTCATGAGATTACTTGTCATCAAAACATAAAGAACAGAAATAACCAACTAAAATATATAGAGATGGAATCCAGATATGGAATGCAAGACTCAGAGAATGTGATAAAAACATAATTTTAGTTTTGGAGTTTTAGCATCTCTTAAAAATTTTTATGGGGGGAGGGGGGGATAATCTTCTCTTACCCTGAATGGAAAGTTTGGCAAATTCCTGACTTTTTTACTCTTTGATAAGCTGACAATTATTTAAGTGATGACCATTTTAAATAAATGAGACAGTCTACATTCAGTAATTAGAATGTATACAGTTCAAAATGGTAAAAAAGGAAAAAAAAGCTTCATTCTTCATTTTAAACTGTCAATCTAGTACAGCACCCCTCACCTACCATACAAGACCTTGGGCTTAGTGGCCATCTGCTTTCAACTTTCCCCTAAACTTACCCCTCCTGCACTAGCTGACTGCCATTTGATCTGCTTGTGGGAGGAGGCAGTTGACTGAAGGAAAGGGCATTGCCGCCTTTAATATGATAAGTTTTTATCTGGCTGATACTTAAAGCTGACTTTTTCCTTAAAGGGGGATTTCAAAGGTTCTCTGAAGATTCTTTCTGTTCTATTATAGACCTAGGGTGCCTCCAAAGGCTCATATATTGAATGCTTGGTCCCCAAAGCAGCAGAATTCAGACATGGGGCTTTTAGAAGGTGACTGGATCATGAGGACTCTAACTTCATTGGTGGATTAACTTATTGATGGATTCAGTTTGTTGGCATTATTTGGAGGTGTTGGATACTCGGGATGTAGGATCTAGTTGAAGGGAGCAGCTCATCAAGGTGTGCCCATTGGGACTGTATCTTATCCCTGGCCTGCTCTTCTCTGGGTCTCTTGCCAGAAACAATGGAGCCAACAGATCTTGGCCTGAAACTTCTGAAACCAGGAGCCAAAATAAATCTTTGCTCATTCAATTTGTTTTTTCTCAAATATTTTGTCACAGTGACAGAAAGCTAAATAATATATCTATCATCAGTGGACCCTTACATGAATCCCTTTGGTCCATACAAGACAGATGCAAGTGGTGGCCTGCTATAAACTCTGGATTCTAAGATTTATGTGTTCATCTCTAGCTTCATGTTCCTAGATACATCTTTTTAATAGACCAAAGGAAACCGTCATGTTGTCTGCCTCTTCTGTGGCCCACATTTAGTGCCGGGAAACATTCATACATTCATTGATCCTGCTGATCTGGGAGCACAGGTAGATCTCACATCTATTCTGTGACTAGAGCCTTCTCTAACTCAAGGAAAGAGCTAGTATAGTTCTCTATTTTATAAATCTCCTTCTTCTACTTTATAAATCTCCTTCCTGACACACTCTTGATATCATAAGTTAAAACTGTTCTTCAACATTGACTTTGTACTTACAAACCTTTTTGAGTAACCATCTTTAATTGCAATTGACAGTGTTCCTATGTGCTTCCAAACCTTGATAGTAAGAAGCTGTGTGTCTGGGCTGGGGATTTAGCTCAGTGGCATAAGCACCTGCCTTGTAAGCAGGCAGTTGTGAGTTTGATCCCCGGTACTGATAAAAAGGAAAAAGACAAAAAAAAGGAAGCTGTGTGTCTCCATCTCTATTTTCCATACACAATTGAGCACAGAGCCTGGAACAAAGTATGTGTTCAGAAAATGTCTGGGGAATGGATGCAACTTTTGTTGTGCAGTGGATTCTCAAGATGCTTTAAAATAACCTGCATGGGTGGCTTATTTAACCTTATCCTGCCAGACTCCAAAAAATCATTCTTACATTCATTAAATACTGATAACTTTCCAGAACTTCTGTATCCTAGGATTTACCAACAAAGAAATATGATAAATGAAACAATACAGTAAAGAAATTCATTTTTTTCAAGGGAAAAATGGACATTAGCTATTTCAGATTTTGAGAAAAGTTATGAAATGCCAAATTAGTCTTCAGAAAAAAATTCCCTAAAACTGCAGAAATTATTCAATCAATCTCTAAGCTGATACTCTAATCTTATACTCTCTACTACCCTGGCTAACAGAAGACATTAAACAAGAACAGCCAAGACACAGATCCTGGGGTGAGGTTGGGGGTGGATACCACCCTTAGGGAGCAGTACTTACATTTGATGGCTGCTTTGACTGCATCATCTCTGCTGTATCCAGGAGGGGAGCTCCTTTTCACAGTGAATTCTCAGACACTGAGCAGTGGCCCCATCCAGACTTGATTAAGCCAGACTTAATAGGATGCAGGCCAGAGGAGAAGTCAACAGGTCAGCTGTGTGAAGCTGGTCCTCTTCTCTATTGACAGTGATGGGTAGCACCAAGCTGAGCAACACTTTTTCTGAATCTAGGAAAAAAGATGATTTGGCAATTCTGGGCCCGTGACCTCATGGAAAGGAATGGAGTTATTCCTCTTCCAACTAACTAGGATCCAAGGAAGATCAGGAAAAAATATATTCTTGGGCTACCCTGTGAGTCACACAGTTCTAGACACAGAGATGGGAATTTGAAACATACTAGCTGAAATGAGTTTAGGCCTGGATAAGGCATAGATGTGGCTTAATTTTTTCTGTGACTTTCTCTACTGGTGTCCAGGAAGTACTTAAATTTGCACAATGTATTCCCTCATTTTGGATCAGCATCAACTCAAGTATATCTAGTTTTTGTATTTAGAAGTTTAATATTCTTTAAGGTGATAGTATAAATTTCTAGTTTAGATAAAAGAATCACAGAATCAAACTGCTACTGTAGATTGAATTTGAACAAATGCCTTACAATGATTGAGAGCATGGGTTGGGGATTTCTAGTCTATATATAATCTTAGTTGGATTTCTTCAAATTTTCCCAACCAAAATTATAAATTAAATAAGTAATATAGTTAATATGTAATTACAGTTTCAAGTCTATTCGCCAGACCCCTCTCAACTAGGGGGATGTCTTAAATTCTTCACCCTCAGAACTTCCAGTGACCAAAATACGCTTTAATCTAGAGTCTGGGAGAGGGATTTTCAGACTGTATGTAACTTGCTTTTAAAAATCATTGTATTTTTTTTAAATGCCAACATATGCAATTTGAGAGAATTTTTTCCTTTCCTTTTATTTAAAGAGAATAAAACCAAACAAAATACAACAGAATAAAGCCATTCAAAATAAAACAAAGAAAGTGATAGAGGACTTCAAAACAAGATAATAGGAAATCAACAATGGCCACCAAAATATATCTTATCTTCAAAACAGCTGCCGATACCATTAGACATAATAAAATCAAATAAAAAAAACAAAACAGAATAAAACCAAATAAAAACAATGAAGATGGTACAGGACTTCCAAACATGATAATACCTCTTGTTATCTTCACAATTGCTGTCCAGACCATCAGACATAGGCATGTAAAATTAACCAAACAATACAAGAACTAAGTTGCCTCTTTACTTCAGTTGTTATCCTTTCAGAAATTTCAAGTGTGTGATGTCTAATTTCTACCAGGTCTTGTTCTATGTGGGCTGGAGGTCTGAGATTGTATATTTGTTCCTTATCTTGACATTTTCCTGTGTTCCATGGAATCAACCCATTGCTGCATTCTGGGTGCTTCCTGCATTGGTTGCCAGTCCCTTGGTGTAGTGAATTGGATTAGGCACCTGGGTTCCTCCAATCTGGGGTTCCTGGAGTGTTGAAGAGCACTGGAACAGTGGTTCAGCAATGCTCTCAAGACGGTGGCAGGACCTCAGTGCATGGCTTCTTCTTCTGGGTTGGTGCCAGGCTTGCCAGGTCTCTCCAGGCTGCTGGCACATAGACTCAGGGCATGACTTCTTCTATTAACTTCATTTGTTCACAGATATGATTAAGCTCTGATATTTACTTGCTGATTTTCCATTTAATTGATGTGTGTCTCTGTGACAATGGGGTATTGAGGTCTCCCGTTACAGCTATGTTATTGCTCATTTGATTTTTCATGTCTGCCAATAACTGTCTTATATAACTGGGTGCTCCTGTATTATTAGATGCATATATATTTATGATTGTTATAGCATTTGTGCAGTCTCTAGCTTTCTCATTGACTCCAATCAATCTTGTATTACTATTCTTCGCTTCATCTTGTAGCAGTTGAATTAGTTTCTCATGATCTCTTGCTATTTTTTAGATATCTTTCTTGTCATGATCACTAGCTGCAATTCTGTCTTCAAGATCTGAAATTTTATCCTTTCTTTTGTTCAATCTGTTGCATATACTTTCAAAGGAGGTTTTAGTATCCTAGATCTCTGGATCTGTTTCATGGATTCCATGTCTCTCCTATGTTGGGCATTTTTATTTCCATCTTTTTCTAAATTATCTGTTATTCTATGTCTTATCTAATATTTTTTATTCTAAGCATCATTTCTTTTTGTACCTGAGAGTTCATTTTCTCTATAGCCTTTTCCACTTGTTTTTCACTTCTGTTGTTATCATTTTAGAAAGGTCCAGTGTTTGACTTCCAACTTCATCCACCTTGTTGAGTTCCAGGCCTGCCCCTGGTGTGCTGTGGAGTCTGGGGCTGCACACCTCTTCTGTCTTGCCATTCTCCATTTTCTCTTTTTCTTTTATTTTGTCTTCTATGCTGATTCCTGTCAACCTCCCAGGATGTGTAGCTCTACTACTCACATTGAGGCCTCTCTTAAGGAGGAAAGGAGATATCCGTTCCTCAGAGATGCTGTCTAGATGTAGCCGGTTCTAATAGCTATCTCAAGAACCTACCTTCCTCTGGTGTTTATGATTCTGTGATGATGTCCATGTTTGCCTCTGGCTCATGGAAGGAGAAGGCTTAGGTCCCCAGCCCCAGAGATGTGCAGGGCATGGTGCAGAGCTTGGCCTCTGGATGTGGGGGATGGGACTGGTCTTCTGTTGCTAGAGTTCTCCAGAATTCAGCTGCTGTCTCGTTGTTACTGCTTCAGATGCTTCTACCTTACTGGCCTGGCTGATTACTTGTGGGGTTCCAGTCATCAGTTTTACACTCTTTTTCAGCCAGCCCACCTCCATGATGTAATCTTTTTTTTTTTAAATCTGGATTTCATTTTCTTTTGAAAACTTGGACAATCTCACCAAGGCATGGTGGCAGCAAGTGGGGACACATTATTGTGTGGCAAAATTCCTGAGTTTGAAACCCCACTCAGAGAAAGTTCATTCTTGAAACAGGTCCAGAACTACCAGTTCCCATTCCCTCATTTATGCAGGTGCACTACCCTGAACCTCCTCTGATCTCAGCTGGTCTGATTTTGGTTTTATGGAGCAGGTTATGGCGAGT